>NC_044055.1:28032299-28632299 GCF_902167405.1 Gadus morhua | reverse complement strand
TGTTTGTGTGTGTGTGTCTGTGTGCGTATGTGTGTGTCTGTGTGTGTGTAGAAGCTCAAGGCAAGTAGCATGATGCCAGTGCGTCGCTGCAGCCGCCTAATGGAGAACTGCTCGGCATACCTCCCCTGCTGCGACCCCTGCGCCTCCTGCCGCTGTCGCCTCTTCAACACCATCTGTCACTGCTGGAGGATGAGCGAGCAGTGCAGCCGCAAGACCTGAGAGGCCTTACACACACATACACAGACACACACATATTTGACTAATGACTAAATGCAAAACCACACATTGCTAGGCATGCAGTACATACGTTTGGTGTGGAAAATAGAAAATAAAAATACACAGACCAACGTTGAAATACATACACACATGGATAAACAGAGCTGAACAGACCTGTAGACGGAAAGCTAGACTGGCTGATTGATAGACAAACAGACAAACAGACAAACAGACAGACAGAAGGACCCGCCGACTGACAGACAGCTGGACAGAAAGACAGATGGCAGCCAGCTAGACAGAAAGACAGAGAGACAGCTAGACCAGCTGACTGACAGACAGCTAGACAGAAAGACAGACAGATAGACAGCTAGACCAGCTATAGACAGCTAGACAAACAGACCAGCAAACAAACGGACAGTCAGACAGACAGCTAGACCGGATGACTGACAGACAGCTAGACAGAAAGACAGACAGCTAGACAGGCAGACAGCTAGATCGAAATACAGAGTAACAAAGAGACAGACAGACAGGCAGACCAACGGACCAGTGAACCCAGCCACCGACCAGCGTGTTAAACCCTTACATGTACAATGCTGTCTGGACTGAATGCCTACCTCTACGGGAATGTAAAAAAAAGACTCAAAGCTTACAGCCAGATCAGTTAAGTTACCATGGTTACGATCTGGTTCTCACCTGTTTGCCTTTACCCGCCCCAGCTAAAATGAAGACAAATATGAAGAAGAATATATAATGGTATAAAGGCTAAAATAGCGAAACAGCCCATTGTCCTTAAGCTATGTACTCATTGACTCAAGTTTTCTGCACTCCATTTCTTTCTCTCAGGGTAGGCTTGGTGATACATACTCAAATACGAATCTAGACAAATATATTATTTTGTTTGTTTCATGTTATGATGTAGATCTATTAAGTATATTTTATTTTCTACTACGGTATTTGATCTCAAATAAATAATTATTAGCATACTTTAATCACTCTTCTTCTTCTTGTTCTTCATCTCTGCATGCACACTTGAGACAGAGAACTTCTGAAAGACTACTGAACTGTATGAATGTAATATGGGGGCTGATTCCCCATCCGCCCCCATGCCATCCAGATCTTGTTTTCATTATTATGGGTGTTTCGCGAACCTGTGACCTGTGGTTTAAGGAACAGGAGTCTGGGATTTCAAAGAGAAGTACAGACTCTCATGGAGTCGGGGCCCAAGGGGTACAAACATCGCTCAGTAATGCTGCTGACATTCTTCTCTATGTCAGTCCATTCCCATGTCTACAGCCATACCTGATTGCTTGAACCCATATGTTGGTGTTGCTAGCGTTGCATGCTCTATTATATTTCATTATCTTCTTTCCAGCAGTTATTAGTTGTCTCCTTTTAAATGTAATAGTTTTCATGATATTAAATATATATATATATTCTGAACATTGTGTGAATTATCGTGATTATGCATACATGTGTGTGTGTGTGTGTGTGTGTGTGTGTGTGTGTGTGTGTGTGTGTGTGTGTGTGTGTGTGTGTGTGTGTAGTACTAGTAGTATTTTGTACACATAATCAAAATATTATGTATTTCGATTAGGTATCAGTTTGACTATGAAGAAATTAGTCTGTGTCTAAGCAGTGTGTGAGCATAGCTCTCTGAGTTCTGAACTTGATGAGTGACAGGCCTACAGAAAACTGTTCACTTCATGATATCTAACTAGTCAAAGCACTTAAAACCTTAAATGGACCCTAGCGGTTTACTCTGCTTAAAGGAGCTATGTAACAAATACTAGCTTCTCCGGAAAAAAATCCTAGAACCAGTCCATTCTCTGATAAACATTCAGTTCTGGGTCTGAAAATAGTTTTTTGTTTTGGACTGTGTGTTATTTGGCCTCTTTTCTCGTAGTACCCCTGGGATGCACGATACGAAACCAATGGGCATACAAACACAGTGTGCTGCAGCCATGGAAACAAGGAAAACAAATTAACTGACAATGTCATTGGCCAAAAAAGCCTAGTCCTATTTTCCAGAACTCCATGACCAGGGCCCCGTTTCCTGGTTTGTGAAGTGCGTCGTACGAGCATCGTACAGTTTTCACACCGTTTCCCGAAAGCATTGTTGGTAACAAACGTCGTGAAAACACTTGTAGCTAACGAGGGCTCCAGGGGTACTCGTAGGGTGCTAAGAGCATCCTTAGCCTACTTTAGCCTCAGTGGCGTCACCAGCGGACATTAACGTTTTATTAAAACACATCCAATACCACGGAATGTCCAGCTGGCGCAATTTCGCAATAGGTACTCCCAAAACAGTGGTTACCGCCGATATATTAATCATAGACTACTGTTAAACAGCAAAGACAGAGACATGTTAGAAGTCAACAACAACATAATTTATTGCAGCAATTAAAAATTCCAAAAATACATGCGCTGCCAAAATGTACCGATCAAACGCCACGTCACAAGACAACCCTCTCACTAGGCACATAATAAAATCAAATGATTCCATTGCTCTTGTGTGGGAGGTCACTTTCGAGCTGCACTTGCTGTCTCCCCTCTGATTTTAATTCAACCATCGTGGTTAAAATGTCCTCATATTGATCAATGACAGAAGACATAGCCTACCGTACACGAATCATGCTGAGACCAGCGGGTGTCGGAGAATTTCTGCAGGCGTTTTTTTTTGCGATTGTTCGCCATAAAGCACTTAAGGCGCTTCGGTGAGGCTGTGATGAAGTTCATTATTTATTGGACCCGGTCTAGACAGTTACAAATATCCCTGACATTGCACAATCGGCAAGTTGAGAGCGTGGTTTCTGCAGTGAATGTAGACTGCTGCGGGAAACTGTGCTGCGATGCGTGCTTGAACGCCGCACGCTTTCCCGCTTGCGTTACCAGCACCATCATAAAGGCCGATTTATGCTCAGTTACGTAAGCGTAAGCGCAAGCGCAAGAGGCCCTTGCGCGCCCTTGTGCACCCCTTGCGCGACTTCTCACGTCTTGCGTGCGTCGGGCGATTTTTCTAGACTTGCGTCATTTTTTACGTAAGCTTTTACGCGAGCCGCGCAGCCTGCAAGGCTGTGATTGGTCTGCTGGTCTGGTTACTACTTCCTGTCTGGAGTATCACATTTCCTGTTTTCATACCGCCACCCAATCTGGCACATAATTATGCGAACCCTTCCACAGGGGCAAAGTGCTATTTTGATGCGCGACATCAAACAGCTGATGCTGGATTGTGAGCCATTTTAATGATCTTGTCACCCGATATTCGTTCTATTAGGCCTATTGGCCTTATTTGTTTTAGTGTTAGCCTATTTGAATTGATTACGTAATGTTTTGTGTTCACGTTCTATGTGAAACATAAGTTCAGTAGCCTCTTTGAGTGAATGAAATTTGAAAGCGTGAGTGTGTAGTGAATGAAAAATGTGTGCGTGTATGGTGGGACTATTTTCTGTATTTGATAAATAAACCCCTTTCTCTAATAATGCTGCCTACCATATAATTTATGTGGACATTATGCGCTATAGCTTAAAGCCGTTGGCTATAGGCCTACACTTAAATAATTCATTAATCTGTCAAGGCAGTAGCTGTTGTATAAACATTTTATATGGATATGAATTAATGAGTTTGACGTAAACCAAATTAGGTAACTTGTGTAACATGATAACTAATGAATCAAAAGTCATGCTTCCAAGTGACCAATGTATATATATTTATTGGTCAGTGCGCATACCCAATCGTAGCACATTGTACTGGTGGGGAAACACGCCAGCATCTGACAAAAAATGATCTGCCAGCTGCTCCCTCACAAGGGCCGGTTTTGGTGAGAGTCGGGAAGATATCGGATGACTCGCGAAAGGAGATCATCAAACTTTGGCACATAAACAAACCAACGACTCCCACAGACAAAGACGTCATTCTCGACGTCGTCTTCAACGAAAAACTTTACTCCACATATTACTCCACCTACCGTTCTGGCGGTAAATTGCTTGGCAACACGCGCAACACGCGCAACCTAAAAGGGAGCATGAATTGCTTTGAGTAAATTTTGCGCAACAACGTAACACCAACGCTGAAGCATGCAGCCGCCTTAAGGCGTTTTTACACTTCCAAATATGCCTTCGTATGCACGCCTTTTTCAATGGCATGGTCCGCGCGTTAACACTGCCCGAGGTAAATTGCCTGCTTGAGCTAGCACCCCGATTTACCGTCCCGGACCCTACACACATTTGCGGTTTATTGGGTTTTATTTTTAATCTGATGTAAATACGACGGCTCCGCGGTTCAAGGGAGCTGCTTGGATAGAGGTGTTGCTGCGCTGTTTCCACAGAGACAACGCAGCGATATCATCACGAGCAGTTCTAACTGGAGGGAAAGTGAAAGCCGCGGGCTGCTGATCATGTGAGAGAAGGTGATGCAGTCGCATTAAAAAGACCTTGAAAGATGGTGCGATCTACGAGAGAGATGCAGAGGAACTTTCCTTACTAGGCTTTTGTCAGGATAAAAAACAAGTGCTCAGCAAAATAAAGAATATTTTGGCGTTTTTGCACTTGTAAATAGCTAATCGCGTTTGTAGCCTACACTCAGACGTGAACGCATTCTTGCATGTGGGTGTCTTCATTCATAGAAACATAAAAACATTTGGGAATTATTCTAAAGAGGTCTAGACTCAGCCCGTGCGCAGCCCTGCCTTCTCCAGTGAACCAAGAAAGCCCACGCCGTGATGAACGGGGGATTTGACCCCCTCGGTTTTAAACAGGAAATTTGAGATTAGACGGGGAAATCGCTGGGCCTGCCAAGCTGCGACCGAACTGGCTTGGCAGTGTTAAAAGGCCTATACATCATCCTGCCCAACAATATGGGCAGGATCTAGACCAAGCTCTCCTAATCGGGTCAGCAATAGCCATGTGCCAATGCCCATCCTCTGCATTTGAATGATACTGAAATAATGGAATGTTGCATTTTTTTTGTTTGCACCAAAGATTCGAGAGAAGTGAGTGTGCGCCAATCAATGACCCTTATGCGGAATCAGATAAAGTTGGTTCTCTTTGCTGTGCAAAGCATGTTTCAGAGATCGGCACATAAGGATAAATGTAGTTGTCACACAAGCTATTTTAGATTTTTGTAATATGTAATTATTTCCGGGGGGAAAATGCTGTGAAAAAATGTATGCACAGTACGTTGAGGTTTAGGACTGATATAGCACATCTCGCGATTAGGCCTAGGCCTAATCAATTGTGTTTTAATATCTTTTGCATTCATATTATTGCAGTCTATTCTTTTCGTAGGCTACTCTGCTGTTGGCCTTGATGGGGAGATATTTTTTAAACCCATTACACTATAACACTTTTTAAACCCATTTTCCTCAGCATTCCTGCGTCTCCCCCTCCTACGGAGCCCATTTCACCACCGTGTCAGTAGACAGTTACAATCCTACGAACGTCGAGAGTGCAGTGAACGCGCGTTCATGTTAAGAGGAGTTTCGGGAAACGCTCCAAAGAAATTTACGATGGATCGCAAGATCCATTGTGAGAATGATCATACGAGCGTGGATCCATCGTTATCACGGAACGGGGCCCAGAGCTGTGCTAAAACACGGAGATGGAGACAGCTTAGAGCCCAAAAGGATGTCTGTGAGGGGACGTGCGACGTCTGGCTTGCAGGGGGAGTATGGGTAGGTTGGGAGCGCACCGGATTGGCTGGGGGGATTGGACCTGAGTGCGAGCAGGTGTCAGCACTCAGGCCAATCAGGGAGTGTTTGTACTTATGTGCCTGCTTTGTGTTGTAGTAGGGAGAGGAATCCAGGAGAGAACGGACCGGAGAGATCCACGACGAGCGGAGATCACAGAAGGAGATGACTCTGGAAGAACCTTGGTTATAGTATTTGTGTTCGGTTTTCAAAGACAATAAAATGATCTCCCGCTGAGGGACAACAACTCTGCCTGCGCTCACTCCTTCCAACCCGTTACAGTCAGGGCTGTAATGGTCAAATTGGAGGTGGGTAAACTATGAATTTTGTGATCAGACCGACCTCGACACAACGCAACGCAAAGTGTTGCGACTCTGTAAGGCTAGCCTGGCTATATTCCATTATGTTATCAATTAAAGTCATATTAAATCAATCAATGACAGTCAATGAATGTGTTTGTAGTTCATTCAAGTTATTCAAATTTCAACAGTAAAGAAAAGTATGTGTAGATTAAGAACTATCTATATATGGCGTGTGTGTATTAGTATGCATGCTTTTCACAGTAGTGCCCAGAGGGCCTCCTTGTCCTCCACGTCAGGTCCTGCCTTGCAGTGGCGTGTTCTGGGGTTCATGGCTACCAAATCTATTTCAGATTATTCCAACGGCAGAATACAAGGCACAGGGAACTTTGAGGTGCGTAAACGCCACTTAGAGGTAAGTAAACGCTATTTAGAGGTGCGTAAACGCTATTTCCTAAATTCCAGAGGTGCGTAAACGGCGTTTGCGTGCGTTTACCCTCCACTACAGCCCTGATGAAGATCCCCATCCAAATCCATGCGAGCCTACAGATAATCTTGCATTTTAAATTTTCTATTATGTCAAATGATTTCGTATTTTTTACTTTTTACTTTCGATGCATGCTGTAAATATATGTCGCCTAATTTTTGTACCTTTCACTTTTATGCATGCCGGAAATTGTTGACAATGACCTGTATGTTCTATGAGACCCACCAAGGTGAATGC
Organism: Gadus morhua; assembly: GCF_902167405.1. Taxonomy (NCBI): domain Eukaryota; kingdom Metazoa; phylum Chordata; class Actinopteri; order Gadiformes; family Gadidae; genus Gadus; species Gadus morhua. The sequence continues at coordinate 28,625,377 of NC_044055.1, read as the reverse complement.
CGTCTCAGTATTAGGGGGACGCGTTGTGGTTTATCTCCACTATGGAGTTTTTCCACTTCGGTCGGTGGTGTTGATGATTTTCCTACTTTGACTATGTTCTCGGTGTGGTAAATGGTGCTTATGACTTAAAAATCTTATATTATGGCCATCTGAGATGGCCAAGGAGGGATTGTTACATATTTTAAGCACATAAGCTGCCCCCACATAGCCACTGGGAAGCAGGATCGAACACACAAGCTGCATTACCCTCACATAGCCACTAGGAAGCAGAATCGAACAAATAAGCTGCAATAACTACTCCAGCCACAGATGGCAGCACCTTTAGACAGGTGAGGATGGCGGAGCCATTACGTCACACCGGCCACGCCCACTCAACATAGGCCACGCCCACTTTACGATAGAGCGTTGGATTTCAGATGGAGAGGTGAGAGCTCATAGGTAGACCCGCGGAGAGGACCGGGCCGAAGCCCGGGTCTCGTAGTAGTTCACGATATTACTCTCATACGCGTTAGATACAATTCCCTCCCTTATGCTTCATAGTTACCATACCGAAATATGCCTACTTTAACAAATAAAGTGAGTTAAAAGCGACCAAGGATTGGACTACTTTCTTCAAGAAAAAATCGCAACAAACGGTAGCCGATTCTAACTAGCTAGCTGTTTGCTAGCGAACTTCTATGGCTTACATTACTTTCTTTCAGAGGCTTTGGCGTGCTACATTTGACCTAACGTTAAGCTTATGCTATCATATGAAACTAGGTACCCAAACGTATCTCATTTTAACAGTTGTGTCATGAATCCATGTCCAAATGTCTTAAAGGCCGTGTTGCAGGTTTTCGTTTTTGGTAGTAACGGGAGTTTTATAATGGTGTGTTCCTGAATCCGTGAACGCCAGACTTCTGAGTCAAAAGTCAATGATCTCCTAGCTTTCTTGCAGCATTTCTCGAAGGCACGCCCCCTTTTTGAGACTAGGCCGAGAGCAGTAATGACGCTCTCAACAAAACGCTGTCCTTCCATTGACTCCCATATTTTTTTTTTTTGGAAAAAGCTGTATAGTTTAAAAAGTTGAAAGAGTTGAGAAAAGCTGAATAATTGCCATCATGTCGTTAAAGAGCTGCCCGTTTTAGTAGTTGAATGGTTTCTGTAGCTGAAAGTATGGCGGAGGAGTTAAAGACCAAAAAACGGGCGGAAGAAGAATAAGGAAAACTAGAAATTGCATTTCCTGCAGAAAAAACGTGTGTGAATGCTGACGGCTGAATGAAAAGCGCAAAGCATTGCTGAAATGAAGAAATGTAAAATTAATAGAATATGTACTGTAAGAAGTAGTAGTAGTAGCTGAAGTAGTAGTAGTAGCTGAAGTACAAGTAGTAGATGCTGAAGTAATAGTAGTAGCTGAAGTAATAGTAGTAGCTGAAGTAGAAGCTGAAGTAATAGTAGTAGCTGAAGTAGTAGCTGAAGTAATAGTAGTAGCTGAAGTAGTAGCTGAAATAGTAGGTAGTAGCTGAAGTAGTAGTTGTAGCTGAAGTAGTAGTAGTATTAGCTGAGGTAGTAGTAGCTGAAGTATAAGTAGCAGTAGTAGCTGAATTAGTAGTAGTGGCTGAAGTATAAGTAGTAGTAGTAGCTGAATTAGTAGGAGTGGCTGAAGTATAAGTAGTAGTAGTAGCTGAATTAGTAGTAGTGGCTGAATAAGTAGTAGTGGCTGAATAAGTAGTAGTAGCTAATGTAGTAGTAGTATCTGAAGTAGTAGGTAGTAGCTGAAGTAGTAGTAGCTGAAGTAGTAGTACCTGCTGAAGTAGTAGTAGTAGTAGCTGAAGTAGTAGGTAGAAGGGGAAGTAGTATTGGTAGGAGTAGTAATGGTAGTACTGGTATTGGTAGGGGTAGTTTAATTTTCATTTTATTTATTTATATTTATTTATATCTGGATTTTTGCACATCCATCTGCACTGTTTTTATGTGTGTTTTCGGCTGCTACTGGATACTTGAATTTCCCCCGGGATTAATAAAGTATATATCTATCTATCTATCTAGTAGTAGTATAAGAAGTAGGCAGTATAAATATTGAATAGCTTTAATCAAGTGAGAGATTTGAACAGGAATAAACAGTTCAAAATCGAATTGGAATAAAGCTGTGTGTGTGTGTTTGTGTGTTTAAGAGAATGGCGGAGCCATTGCGTGTGTGTGTGTGTGTCTCTTTAAATGAGACATATTATGGTGTTTTCTAGGGCTGTAACGATACGCGTATCGAAACCGAAATCGCGACACTCAAAGCCACGAACCTGTCTCGTGGTATGAGAAGGCAGAAGCGCGATAAGCCCTTTCTAACTCTCCGGTCAAATTGTCAGATTGAAATTTGCTAATAATTTGTCTAAATAATAGTCTGCTGACACCGCCCCCTTTTATCGATGCCGTAAGTATGCAACGAGATGCCCTCTCTGTGGTGACAGCTCTCCGTGGCTACGGAGGATTGCATTTCTCCACAGCCGTCGAAGTCCTCATATGCCATATGAACGACATTTATCCAGAGTGGGCCAAGCGCGAAAAAAATTGCCTGTGTGATCCCTGTCTCTATTGTTTTGTGTGATTCGACCGGCAGTTGGTCTGCTTATAGGTCGGAATGAAGCGGCCACCGATTATTCAGTCCCTCCAGAAAAATGCTGCGTTTTTTTGTGACTTATGCGGCCAAAAATCCTTGATTATGTGGCACGTTTTCTTAAAAAATGTGCGGCATATTTATGCAATTTTATGCGATGAAATTGCGGGAACTTGCAAAAAATGCGGGAACTTGCGAAAAAATTCGGGAACTTGCGAAAATTGCTGTTTGAAAAAGAGGGGAAAAAAGTGATTCCCCAACACCCTGTTCTCACTAGGCTACTACCTTAATGTAAAGAGTCATTTCTTATTACTTTCTATGATAAACAAGCATACTAGATCACAGAAAGTGCTGGGAATATTTACATTTACCTGTGGTCCAACACGCAGTTGCACGGAGTGCAAAATAATTTGCCCCCACTGTCGTGTAACAATCCGAGAAACTGCTTTGCACGGTCTTTTGCACTTATTTTTTTTGGCAAATGAGACCACTTCATCTTGCCTTCGTCGTGGGGTTTGCGATGACGTTTACTTCGCATAATTACGTCACTATATAACGTTCCCATGGCAACAGGGGAAAATGGCTGCTTTTTTCGCGGAAATCGGCCATTTATGCGGTGAAAGTGCGGCATATTTGAAAAAATGCGGCCCCCGCATGAATATGCAGACTTAGGCTGATTATGCGTTGAATTATGCGATCGCATAATCACGTTTTTCTGGAGGGACTGATTATTGACAGGATGGGTACCAGTGGCGGCTGGCAAACCTGATTGAAAGTGATTTTTAAAAATTATTATTATTATTTTTTTTTAAAAATAAGAATTTAAAATAAATAAGTACTGCTTATTCTACAAATAAATGTGTTTTGAATTATCAAGAACGAGCCATATATATAATATAGACTATAAACCATTCGTTAGGGGGTCATTTGTGTCCATGGTCATTTCTCCTCCATCCTGGGGCGCTAGGAAAGTCGCCCCAGCACTGCAGAAGCTCAACCAAAGGTAGGATGTTGCTGAGACAAAAAAACACATAGCAACGGGTAAATTAGCCAATTAGCGTCAGCAAATTTGATAAGTTTGGGGCGCTAAAAATATCGCCCCAAGCTTTAAGTATCCTAGCAACCAGAAATAAGTGTGGGAAATCGAGATGGCGGCGTCAAGTAGACAAGAACAAGAACACACAGGGCTTCAGCTACCCATAAATTCTGTAAAATCTCTCTTGCTAAACCCCTTCGAAAGGAGAACTTTAGGGGAAAAACTCTGCGTTAAAGAGCTTGGACCTGAGAAGCCCGGCCTGAATTTAACACAGCAGACGCAGGAGAAAGGTAAAACGTACCAGAGGAGCTTCTCTCTTAAGAGAATGGCGGAGCCATTCTGTGTGTGTTTGTGTGTGTGTGTATGTCACTTTAAGAGAATTGCGGAGCTATTGCGTGTGTGTGTGCTGTGCCTGAACGTCCTCACGTTCTGGCGTCAACGGAAATCAATGAAACCAACTGAAGAATATGACAAAAACAAAAACTGTGATTCTGAAAAAAATATAAATGCTATCGAAAATGTGTTGATTTGTTTAATGCTTCGAATGATGGTATACGGTTGAAATTTGACAGAGTTAGGATGTTTTAGCAATTTAAGTGTCAGAATTAATGGGACCAACTGTAGAATATGACAGCATGTTGAGATATTGTTGAAGATACAAGTGTGTGGATTTGTTAAATGGTTTGAACGAAGATAAACGATTGAAAATCGATTGAGTTACGTCTTAACTTGTGACCAAGTTATGATGACTTAAGTTGGAAGTGTTGAAGAGGATGTAGCATGAATCAGCGTTTTTTGAATTTTCCAATGGGAATGAATGGGGGAATTTTGGGTGAATAACCTTGAATATCTTGAACATTATGAATAATATGAATACAGAAAATAATAGCAGTATGGTACTAACGGAGCTGAATGTTGTTATGTTTGAATGATGTTTCTACATTGAAGTATGTAGAAGGAAGGAGTCGCATTCTTAAAAAGTGGCGGAATAATAAAATTAAATATCTAGCATTTCTAAGACTTACAGCATCACGCCAATAAAGATTTCAATGTCTAGAGTGTGAATGCTACAGCATTCACACTAATAAAGATTTCAATATCTAGAGTGTGAATGCTACACTGTAAAATGTAATTAGTTGACCTTACTTAAAAAAAGTATGCAAACTTGTGTCCTCAAAATAATTAAGCTAAGTAATCTCAACATTAGTGGGTTAGAAAGGCTTGTTTATTTTAAGTGTGCAGTACTAAATCAAGTAGTACCACCAACACATTTTTTGTATGTTCCTTAGTAGTGGTGCAACGGTTCACGGGTTTCCCGTGATCCGTACGGATCAACCCTCACGGTTCGGGACGCAAGTGATCCGTGGATCGGCTGAGAAAAAAAAGGTTGTGCGTTCAAGTGATCAGCGCATGTTTAAAGCACAATTCCGGTATTAACAACATCAACTATCGTAGCAAAATACAAGCCGTTTCTCAATTCGCGTACTTGTGCGCGCTCGTGTGCTCGTGAAACGTCATCAGTCGTTGCCCGATCACTGTTCCAATTCGAAGTACGCATCAAGCGAGTACTGTCGTAAAACCCGGAAGTGTTCTTGATGCGTGCTCGATCTCGTCGTTTCACCGAGCATGCATCGGAGGTGGCTTGTGTGTACTTGCAACCGCTATAAATCCCAGGATGCATTTCGCACTCGCAGCAGTACAATGGCGGACAATATGGAGAAGACGCACAACTGTAGCTTAAGTTACTCTTAACTTGTATATATATTTATATAATATATAATATAATAATTATAATAACAATATAAGATAATATATATATATATGAAGTCGTGTGTGTCAACCCGGTATCACGCGATTGCGTGCTCATGCGCACGAACGTCAATCTATTGAAGCGTGTTCCAGAGCACGATAGTCCGACTTTTCTCGTGCTACACAGAACAAAATGTAAACCAATGCATTCTGAATGGGATTGTTCTCAGACAATTAACGTGCTCCACAAAACGGTACGAGAGAGAGAGAGAGAGAGAGAGAGAGAGAGAGAGAGAGAGAGAGAGAGAGAGAGAGAGAGAGAGAGAGAGAGAGAGAGAGAGAGAGGCTTCAGAAAGGGTGTTCTCAGATAGTACAGTGCACCCTAGTTATGTTTATGCCAAAACCACAAATGCTATATATATATATATATATATATATATATATATATATTGCCTAATTATATATATTGCCTATATATATATATATATATAGGCTATATATATAATTAGGCTATAATTATATTATTTAGCGTGCGATGAGACAATCTATAGCCAAATTGTCGAAGATGCCAGAGAATCTCCGGAGATATCAGCATGGGAAATCGGCGCATCAGACCCATGAACCTATAAAGAAAGACGTCATCTCAAGCGGGAGAGAACGTTTGCGGTGCTGGTTTGTGTTCACGTAAGTACAGGGCTCTCATGTCTCATGCATTCGGCGTGGGACACACGCAATTCAACCCATGCACACGCTCGAACCTGGTCTCCCGAAAATACGTGACACTGTCACGTTATTTAATCTATTGAAACGTGATCAGGGACTAGTGGTGGATTGAATGATTCGGTTCCGTGACCCAGTTCGCGTGATTCAGTTCGCCACGAGGAGTCGTTCGCGAATCGTTCGTTCGTTCAGTCGAGTTTCCGGTAGCACTAACTCCACTGAGTCTGGTTTCCGGTAACGGTGAATCGCATCATGGAATGCACGCCATTGCACGGTTCTCATCTGAGTCAGTCAGACTCAGTGGAGTTAGTGCTACCGGAAACTCGTTTGTTCGTTCATTCGAGTTTCCGGTGAATCGAATGGTGAACGAGACGACCGAACGAACGAGGGAGACGAACCGGTTCGGTTCGTTCGTTCTAAAGACTCGTTCATTCGAACCGGTTCGCGAACGAACGAGCCAACACTATCAGGGACACGTTGCAAACACGACAATAATTGGCACCAATCTGGTGTACTTAGAAGAGCAATCAATTGAATAAATGCCAGCTATAGCCTATCGGACACGAAATCAGTGCACTTGCAAATGAGTGCCTGCAAGTATGACCGATCATGGTGTGACATTATATAACCATCAATCTACCGCAAATACGATCAGACAGTTGTACATTGAACACATACACAAAGCACATTCATCCAACCCGGTGGATGCTGACATACAGCCCACAACAAGCCAAACATCCCCATGGCAGGTGGGCTCTCTCTCACTCCCGCACGCCCGTACACAACCACTCCAACTTCTCCAACTCCAAGGCTGCTTCACTATAAGACCACAACTAACCACAAGGCCTTCATAACCATGCAGTATGCCGAAGCCGGAAAGGACACGCTCAGTCGCACAGAAGAATAGCCTCTTACCATAAGTTAGAATGGACAAAAAGTGGGTTTAGCTTTCGCTTGCTATCTGTTTTTAGTATGACTTCTCAACATTACATCTTTGTTCTGTTTGGCGCACATGGCTAATTTGCATATGTCCAAAGGACAGGCTGGCTCCGCTTGGCAAGGAACACAACATATTTATCTATCTATCCATCTATCTATCCATCTATCTATATATCTCTATCAACGAATGTGTCTAGTTTTAATGTGATGTATTTTGAGTATGTCCAGTCAGACTTCTAGTCTATCCCTTGTTCTGTGTGGTCTTGCACTAGCGATGGGCATGATTAATCGACGATCAACTAATTGATCGTTAAGAATTTCGTCGATTACGTAAATTTTTCATCAATTATACTAATGCAGTGTGCAATTAAACATTTTACCACACCGGGGCAATATTTTAATTTGCGGCTCCTCCCCCGCAATAAACATCCCGCTTTGAACGGTGAACTCTCTACGCCTAGCAGCCATAAAAAGCTATAAAAACTAGAAAATGAATTAAATGTAGGCTTTGTGGAAAATGCGCCGACTTTGGCTCAGCCTGGCTCCGCCCTCTTCCGCTACGTAGCTAAGATGGCTGCCGTTGAGTACGAAAAGTGTACATCCCCACACACTTCGCGATTTGACCGTTTTCAGTACACTTATTTTCGCCCGATCTGAATTTGAACGCCCTACGTACTCAAACTTAGACTAGCAAGTACGGATAGTATGGATATTGGAACACGGCGATGTAATCATGAAGCGGACGAGGCCACGGCGAAGTCTGGTGTGGGACCATTATGATTTAAAAAATGACTTCTTGGGGAGCATTATAGGCCTACCACTCAAGGCGAGGTTAGCATCGAAGCAGAAATAAAGAACTTTCTGAGCCCCTGGATTGTGGAAAGTTGTTCAGAGCGGGTGTTTTCGGCGGCTGGACTGGTCACCAGGCTGCGGTCGCGTCTGACCCCAGAGCATGTCAACATGCTCATCTTTCTGAACAAAGATCCGTAGACTGGTTGGTTAAATTATAACTAGTGGTGGGCATAGATTTTCTTGCCATTTTAATCTAGATTAATTCCAAAATTAATCTAGATAAAAATGGCAATTATACTGGGCAATGGTGATTTATCAAATATAATTCACCGCCGGAAATTGTGAAGTGCCCATGCAAGTGAACGGAGCATAAACAAAAATAATTAACAGCTGAACGTTGGGAAGGCCCATGCAAGTGAATGGAGCAGTCTACAGCATTGAGAAGAGCCGTGTAATAATCCATAATAATGTAAGGTTTAGAAGTTAAATATTTGAAAGTTGTAGAATAAATTAATATAATTTATATTGGAGTTAATTTGCTATAAATGTCCTTAAAATTTTTAGTCAGTTAATCATTTACATATTTATGTTACACAATTATTACATATTTACATGTTTACATATTTAACACAGTCAGGATATTCTGTTGAATCTGCCTCTCTGATTCCCTCACGTTTACCTCAGTCTAAATTCTAGCTTCTGATTGGTTAGTTCAGTCACGTGATGGGTCTGAACAAGGAAGTGTTTGAAAATAGATTAACGGCGATATTTTTTTTATCGCGCGATAAAAGTTTTGCGTTAACGCAGCCGTCAACGCCGATAACGGCCCACCACTAGTTATAACATGATTGTTTTTTTGATATTATTATTGTTATTATTTTGGGAAGAAGTTAGGGTTGTGTTTATTTTTAGTTATGTTTATGAGCACCGGCTTCGAGCCGCATGCTCCGTTGCTTAGAGCAGAGTAGCGCATAACTATTGAACGGATCTAGTTTAACTGAGTTGTTCATCTAATAATAAAGATCTCAATGAGGAAAACACGCTGCATTTGTATTTATTTCTTTTTTAATATGATTTATTTTTAATTTTAATGTAAATTCTCATCTCATCGTCATCCACTTATCCTAGGTCGGGTCGCGGGGGGAGCCGCTCAAGCAGGGGGCCCCAGACTTCCCTTTCCCGGGCCACATTGACCAGCTCTGACAGGGGGATCCCGAGGCGTTCCCAGGCCAGTGTTGAGATATAATCTATCCACCTAGTCCTGGGTCTTCCCCGAGGTCTCCTCCCCACTGGACGTGCCTGAAACACCTCCCAAGGGAGGTGTGGGAAATGCCCGAACCACCTTAGCTGACTCCTTTCTAAGTAAAGGAGCAGCGGCTCTAATCCGAGTTCCTCACGGATGGCTGGGCTTCTCACCCTATCCCTAAGGGAGACGCCAGCCATCCTTCTGAGAAAACTCATCTCGGCCGCTTGTACCCGCGATCTCGTCCTTTCGGTCATCACCCAACCCTCATGACCATAGGGGAGGATAGGAACGAAGATCGACCGGTAGATCGAGAGCTTTGCCTTGCGGCTCAGCTCTCTTTTCGTAACGGTGCGGTAAAGCGAACGCAATACCGCCCCCCGCTGCTCCGATTCTCCGGCCAATCTCACGCTCCATAGTACCCTCACTCGCGAACAAGACCCCGAGGTACTTGAACTCCTTCACTTGGGCTAAGGACTCATTTCCTACCCAGAGTAAGCAATCCACCGGTTTCCTGCTAAGAGTCATGGCCTCAGATTTAGCGGGGCTGATCCTCATCCCAGCCGCTTCACACTCGGCCGCCAGCCTATCCAGTGAGTGCTGAAGGTCACAGGCCGATGATTCAATGAGGACCACATCATCTGCAACGCCTCCCCACCACGACTACGCCTCGATATCCTGTCCATGTATATCACAAACAAGATTGGTGACAAGGCGCAGCCCTGGCGGAGACCAAGACCCACTGAGAACGAAACTGACTGGCTGCCGAGGACGCGAACACAGCTCTCGCTTTGGGAGTACAGAGATTGGATGGCTCTGAGGAGAGACCCCCTTACCCCATACTCCCGCAGTACCTCCCACAGTTTCTCCCGGGGGACCCGGGCATACGCCTTCTCCAGATCCACAAAACACATGTAGACCGGATGGGCATACTCCCAGGTCCCCTCCAGGGTCCTTGCGAGAGTGAAGAGCTGGTCCGTAGTTCCACGTCCGGGGCGAAAACCGCATTGTTTCTCCAATGTTCCTTCAATCTGAGGTTCGACGATCGGCCGAACCCTCCTTTCCAGCACCTTGGAGTAGACCTTACCAGGGAGGCTGAGAAGTGTGATACCCCGGTAATTGGCACACACTCTCTGGTCCCCCTTTTTGAACAGGGGAACCACCACCCCGGTTTGCCACTCCTTTGGCACTGTACCCGACTCCCACGCAATGTTGAATAGGCGTGTCAACCATGACAGCCCCTCAACACCCAGAGCCTTTAGCATTTCTGGCTGGATCTCATCAATCCCTGGGACTTTGCCACTGCGGAGATGTTTGACTACCTCAGTGACCTCCACCAGGGAAATTGACGACACCATCAACCTCGAGCTCTGCCTCCAACATAGAGGCTGTGTTATTCGGATTCAGGAGTTCCTCAAAGTGTTCCTTCCAACGTCCGACGACCTCCTCAGTTGAGGTCAACAGAGTCCCATCCTTACTGTACACAGCTTGGATGGTTCCCTGTTTCCCCCTCCTGAGGTGCCTGATAGTCTTCCAGAAACACTTTGGTGCCGACCGAAAGTCCTTCTCCATGGCCTCTCCGAACTTCTCCCACACCCGCTGCTTAGACTCTGACACGGCAGCAGCTGCACCCCTTCGAGCCTGTCGGTACCTGCAACCGAGTCAGGAGTCCTCCAGGATATCATATCCCGGAAGGCCTCCTTCTTCAATCGGACGGCTTCCCTGACCACCGGTGTCCACCACGGTGTCCGAGGGTTACCGCCCCTTGAGGAGCCTAAGACCCTGAGGCCACAGCTAGCCGCCACAACTTCAGCAATGGCGGCTTTGAACACCGCCCACTCCGGATCAATGCCCCCAACCTCCACAGGAATGCAAGAAAAACTCAGCCGGAGGTGTGAGTTGAAGATACCTAGGACAGGGGCCTCCTCCAGACGTTCCCAATTCACCCACACTACTCGTTTGGGCTTACCAGGTCTATCCGGAAATTTCCCCCATTCCCTGATCCAACTCACCAGCAGATGGTGGTCGGTTGACAGTTCCGCCCCTCTCTTAACCCGAGTGTCCAAAACATGAGGCCTAGATCAGATGACACGATCACGAAATCGATCATCGATCTTCGGCCTAGGGTACTCTGGTACCAGGTACACTTATGAGCACCCTTATGTTCGAAACATGGTGTTTGTTATGGATAATCCATGACTAGCACAGAAGTCCAATAACAAACGACCGCTCGGGTTTAGATCAGGGATGCCCTTCCTCCCCACCACGCCTCTCCAGGTGTCTCCAAGGTTTCCCACGTGGGCGTTGAAGTCTTCCAGCAGAACTACGGAGTCCCCTACTGGAGCCCCATACAGGACTCCATTCAGGGTCCCCAAGAAGGCCGAGTACTTATGGTAGAAATTAACCTTACATTTTATGTTAAACTATGATTATTATTAGGCCTACAATATCATATAGATACTTTAATAGTGGAAAATTGCTGATCACCTTTCCCCTAGATGTTAGGTGCTATTTGGCACCAGTAAGTGGGTCCAGTCTATTCTCATCTGATGTACTCTCTGAAGACAATGCTGACATTTACACGTGTGCATCATCTCTGTTTGTATAAAGATAATATATGTTCAAAAGTCTGTTACGTATTTTAAGAACACAAGCTGTATTTCCCTCACTTAACCACTAGGGGGTAGGACCAAACATATAAGCCGTAAATACTATACATAGCCACAAGGGGAGCAAGACATTACTGAAGGCTGCAATTAATACTTTAGCCACAGAAGGCAGCACCACAGACCAGGCGAGGAAGCCGAGGGTTACGTCACACCGGTTCCTCCCACTACTTCCGGGTCCTCGCTGTTCAGACCATAACAGCCTGCAGATCGTGCAGGGCCTCAGAATTTCTTCCGGCAGCGATTGGACAGGGTTAAGGTCAATTTTTCAGCTAGGAGAACACTCGCACGTGCTTAGGCACATCTTCAATCTCTCTTTGCTTCAGAGTATCAGTTTATCATACCGAAAATACTTTATACTAAATAAAGTCTCTTTAAAGCTATTCCTTTGGATTCGACCCTTTCCTTGAAGAACTACGTAATAAGTCACAGTTGGGACCTAGAAGACATGAGAATATGCTGACATCCACATAGTATGACCCAGAAAAACACACCATGCACATCAATATTTGATGAAAGTCCAACTTTGTATTGTGTAAGGATTGGGGATATAAGGAGCAGTACGGGAGTCATTCTGGAGTGTATTTGCAGATACCATTCGGCTTTGTTGTCTCTCGTTTGCGGGTGGCAATAAACTCTCCATCTATACTTGACCTGGACTCTCCGATTCCTCTTGCTTATACCTAGTTGAAGTGAATTAGATAAGTCGTTAATAGAAATCCACCACATTTGGCGTTACGATCAGAACTGAGGAACAGAGACAGCCCGGCTGCTGGACTGCGGGACGGGGCACGAGCGGATCACACAACCCTAGCGCTCATCAAATTCCCGGTAAGTTGAATAACCACTAATTAATACGGTTGTTTGATCTGTTCCTGTCCCGTCTGGCTGCTCGGCGGCAGGTAAAGCGTCTCTTCAGTCCAACGAATCAAATTAATCATTAAAGAGTAATTGGGGAGCTCCGGTGAGAGATAGATTGTGCGCGCACATAGCCATGACCGGTCTGTGGTTTTAAATACCAAGACGCTTTGTGGTTCTAAATTGATACAAAGTTGTTATTATTGTTTTTTGTTAAGTAGGCCTACTATAAAGTCCTGTGGCTGTCTTCTAGGGGAACGAATTAGTGTCAAAGTTCCAATAGAACAGCGCAGGTCCGCAGGTCGAATGGTTGCGAACCTGTTAGACTTTTGAGATCCCAGCTGGAGTTGGGTTAGAATTCATTACTATGGATGAATTCGTTTTTATTTAGAGAAGAGCTTCCTTGGAGTGCCGACTAGTGAATTTTCAATTCAAGTCTTGGAGCGGTTGAGCTGCAGATCCTGCACCAATTGATGGTGAATTTCTAATTCCGATCTTGGCATTTTAAGAAAATAGGCTTCTCGCACTTTTGAATAGATAAGTCTCTTGGTTGGTGTACCGTTTGAGTTGGTATTTGGAGAAGTTTCTTGTTTGTTCGTGATCTGGTCGAGTGTTTGTGTGTGTAACCATTATTTTGAAAGAATAGGCTTGTTGTTCGGGGTACCGTTTGAATGAGTTTAATGCACTAATCTTGAGCCAATTGAGCTGCAGAACTTGGATCTGGAGAGGTTGCCAATCTTTAATTCTGATCTTGGTGTTGTGAGACGATAGGTTCTTGTTCAGAATTCTGGTTGAATGATTATATATCCGACAGTTCATGTTTTAAGCAAAAGGCCAGCTTCAGCGTTTGGCCAATCTTTTATTTTGCATTTAAAGACGAGTGAGTGACTGGTTCCAGTCAATATCTTGTGCAAACAAATTCTGCCGTTTTTTTTTTTATACACTATTAAACGTTGCATAAACTGTTTTCTTTCTGTATTTAAGTCGTGTTAGGATTAAGTTACCTCGGAGGCTTTTACAATCTGTTTTCTTTTAGTTTATTCTGTCATTTAAGACAGTCAGAGAATAAAGAAACTTGTCTGAAGCATGTGAGTAAACCTTATCTTGGGCTGTGTCCTCTTAGCCTGTGGCCAGAAAGGGTGGAGGCCTAGGAGCAGAGCAGGACAAAAAATAGCCCACCGCATTCCAATCGGCATAAAGTAAAATAAAATAATTTGTCTAACGAGTTGAATAAACTCAAATTAATTGTATTAAAAATAGTGTTTATACACCTAGAGAAAATATGAATATAGTACCGACGGCAGCGGGGATTTTGAGTAGAGACCGTCTATTGCTAGAAGGTGAGATAAAAAAGATCTCTGAAAAATGGGAAGAAAGGACAGAAGGATCAGGCACTATATGGCCCATGGGAGAGACTTTTGATCCAATAATGTATAGGGACATGGAGGTAGTGATAAGGAATTACATAGATAACAGAAGTGGAAAAACGGCCTTGGCGAAGAGGGACAGGGAAAAGTTAGTACTAGCTTTGTTCCTAGAGGAAGGAGAGAGATGTCGAACATTACTGAGAGTGGCGGGAGAAATAATAGCTACAAGAAGGCTCAACCATTGCCTCTCAAGGTTGAGCCACCGCTGTACAAACCAGTATCAGTTTATCCATTGTTAAAAGGCATGGTAGCAATTAAAGGGGAAGTCACGCTAGATGAGGAGGATAAGCAATGTAACACACAGGGAAGGAGGGGCACACCCATACACATGGACTGTTATGAGGGGATTAAAAATGCAAGAGAAGAGTGTGACGATACTGAAACTAGTTCTAGTGAAAGCAAGGACGAAGATAAGAATAGTGGTGATGAGCACGTGGACGAAGATGGGAACAATGCTACTGAACAAAATTACAAAGGGCTTTCTTCGGGAATTAAAAGGAGAGGAAAAAACACAAAGAAGAGAACGAAGAGTCAGAGGAGGCAGAAAAAAAGGAGTGGGGAGAGAGTTCCCGTGCGGATCAAGCGCCAGAGGAGCCTTGCTGTAGTACAGCATTACAAGGCCCCTTGGCGCTCGAAACACAGGGGAAACCAAGGAGATCACATAGAGAAAGAAAGGCACCCGACACTCTCCCAGGAAATTATCCTATTCTAATCAAAGGAAAACAGGCCTACTATCAACCATGGAGTTCACAGGACTTGGAGGGGGTCATATCTATACTCCCTAACATATTTAACGGGGGATCAAAATGGATTAGAACATTTGAGGAACTTACAGTGGGGAGACTAATGGCAGTGGGGGACCTGAAAGCTCTGTTGGCAAGAGTATTGGGGTTAGCCAAGATGGAGTCTGTACTGAGGAATGGAGGGTTGAATGTACTGGATGGAAAGTATGATGAGACTACACTTGATCATTACAGAGGGGCGATGTGGGCCACACTCAGGAGGGAGTTCCCGGTCCACATGGATCATGAAAACACG
The DNA here is from genome assembly GCF_902167405.1 of Gadus morhua. Taxonomy (NCBI): domain Eukaryota; kingdom Metazoa; phylum Chordata; class Actinopteri; order Gadiformes; family Gadidae; genus Gadus; species Gadus morhua. The sequence goes on along the minus strand of NC_044055.1, from coordinate 28,610,319 downwards.
AGAGGTCTCCCTATTGGTGACACAGAGAACCCTGCATCCTACCTGCAGGCCCAAGTAGACAGATGGCGCATGGAGACGGATGAGGATCCTGAGATCCATCCGGTGTTCTCTGTCATGTTTAGAAACTCTGTGATTGAGACACTTCCCAGCCAAATCAAAGCCAAGCTAGAGGATGTGGTTGGACTGTTTACATCAGGATGTCATAGAGATTTTAATAATTTAGTTCATGCAGTGGATGAATATCGTCAGAATGAACAAAGAATACAGGAACAAAGCAAAGAGGTCCAGAGGAAGCTATCTCAGCTTCAGCTGGAAGATCTCACAAGGAAGGAAAGAGATAAGAAGAGACAGGCGGGTGTTACAGAACCAGCTTCTGTACTATTGCAAGCCGTCCAGCAATTTCCACGACAGGCATTCTCTCTCCCGGTACAATAGCCCCAGAACCAACAGTCACCTACTCCACCCGTCACACATGTTCACATCCATAATTATGGGAACCCCACGAATAAAAATAGACAGAATCAGTATAAGGGGCACCAAGGTCAGTTTAGAAACAATCAACAAGGATCTCAAGGACAACGCAGAGGTCCTTTTATATGTTATGGGTGCAACCAGGAAGGACATACTAAGAAAAATTGTTTGATTAACTCCTATCCACCACAGCAAGCACAAGGTAACGGCAACCAGGGACAGGCGGGTCCCTTTATGGGATAGGGATACTAGGGGTGCCCAGAGAATTCACAGGGGGAGGCCCACCAATTATGGCCTACACTGGAGCCACTTACACTTGCGTAGGTTCAAAATATGCCTCTCACCTCCTTATGGTAGGAAAATTCACCAAAACTATAGGTTTCTCGGCACACACACAGTCAATACCTATGACAGCTCCAAGGATGACAATCTGAGAATTCTTATTTTCAGAGTGAGTGAGTGAGTGAGGACGTGAGGACGTGAGTAAGAGGAAAAACCGCCGGTGGGGGCTGGACAGAGAGGCGGTAGAGAGAGAGAATGAATTTACATTGTGCTGAATAGATTACTTTTGTGATTGGATGTACTCTGTACTACTTGGTCCTTCAATATAACCTGTGGCCCCTTAATGGCCCCTGCTTTAGGAAAATCATAGAACCACCACTGGGATCGGTGACTCTGTGGTTCTGTGTGTCGCGACAACTTTGGAGACTCTCCATGGCGTCGTGGTACCATGTGATATGAATCAATAGATCTTGGTACACAGAGCAATTGGTGAAACACTGTGTTGGTTCAGAGGGAGACAGCATGTTGGGTAAGGGGGAGGATTGAGAGGATTCTGGATGTGATGAGTTTAATGTAAAGGACACAGAGAGAGATGGTAGGGCCCAACCCAGAGGTGATAAATCAATGGAGAGCCCAGTATCGAAGTATTAGAACTACAAGGTAAACACAGGTTTTAAGGGTAATTATCTAGACTCCATAAAATTAACAATTAGCATTTAATGTTGTCCATAGCATGCACAACGCTCGTCCACAGAAGTCCAGGGTGCTACCAGCGCTGGGGATTCTTATTAAAAGAATGCAGGGTAAACACAGTTGCACTCATCAAAAGAGGAGCTGACCAAACCCTTGGACTCTGCGGTGGATAGGTGGATGTTGTTTTGGTGTTTGGACCTGACGAGGTCTAGGTGCCAAGATAACAACACAAATAAAATATTTCCTAAGGAATTACGATAACGGACATTTATCAAAAGTGGTCGTACAATCTAGAAATAATAATCGGCAATACTTAAAAATTAGACTAAATGAGTACGATAAAATATTATTCAAATTTATGAATTCATGTTATCCACAATGACAAATGTCATTTAAAATTAAATAAGTAGAATACAATAAAACAGGGTGTGTGTTTGAGCCTGCTCTCGCGTGTGTGTTAGGGCCACAGAGGCAGGGGAGAATCCTCTCCTACTTAGAGTGATGGAATACACGAAGGGGTACTAAAAGCTTACTTCACACAAAACAATAAGGTTAATTAGAAAATGGAAATAATGTATCGATTAAATATTGACCAACAAAAAACTAGATAAGGACAACACAGAGGGACGTGTTGGGTAGGTATTAGTGAATGAAATTGTGGAAAACATCACATGAAAACAACAGGTAGAATAAAATAAGATTAGATCGCCCAATTTAAATAGTGATAAGACAATCGGGTAGAATTATAAAGGGAATTGTGATTATGAGTAACGGTTAACACAGAAGTGGGTCCCCTAATATTGAAAATGCAAGTTTTGATATTGTGATTTTTGTTTTATTTCACATCTCCTTAGTTAAGGACAATAGGTGGATTAACTCTACATCTGCTGGGAAGGAATCCTACATGCTAGGTTCTCAGAAGTGGATTCAGAAGTAGTGGGTTTACCTTTCAAATGCTACGACTTCTGCTGCAACACTTATAGAATATTAACATTTGATAATATGATATTTTTAACTCTGATAAATTACCTTTACATTTAACCCCATCATATATACCCCCCGCACACACAGGGTCAAATTTTAGTTGTTGTTGTTGTTGTAGCTGCTCTGATGTGTATCCATTAAGCACAGCCTTGGCTGCATGGGCAATTTGGACTGACGATTCTGTCTCCATCCCTCCACTTTGCGGTCAATACCACCTTATGGGTGGGGATTGATTGTATCCCAGGCACGTCATCCTGCAATAAGCCAGTATGGAAGGCTGGTTAGCCAACGACGGGTAAGATCCCACCTTGAAGCCCGGGACAACCTAAAACAGGCACAGTCACGATTACTTGGCAGTCACTGTGAGCACTGGCTAACTTGATCATGTAGTGACGAACTGCAACCATGATAGGAAGAGCCGGCGGGTCAAAGGTGGAGGGGGAACAGGAGTCAGATATGGCAGCCCCATCAGCAGAGGTGGTGGTATTGGAACCGGGCATGTTGCGTTTTATTTGACCTTTGCGGTATAAAGGCCCACTGACACATGAAATGTTTTCGGTTTAGTGCATGACTTGGTAACGGCGTGGTTTCAAGGCGGCTGATGGTAAACCCACTAGGGTTGTGTTGGGCAAAATAACCTGCTGAGTACATCACATGTACATTATAAATATAGCTAACTCCTACCCTAGCTTAATGAGCACATCACATGGCAGTCACCTTATAATATAGTCAACTTTTAACACATAACACATACATGAGAATATAGTCAGGTCAGGGCCGGAGCCAGGGCCCCATTTCTCCTCCCGGCAGATGGTAGACACTCAGACAATGCACCAGTCATCCTCAAGAACGGGAGGGCCACAACAGGAGATGCTCTGAAGCTCTCCCCCGTGAGGAGGAACACAAGAAGATATACATGCATACACTAGTGCCTGGGAGCCAAGGTCAAGTAAAAACACACAGAACCACACACATCTCAAACGCACACACCTCATCACGAGGAGATACAGCATAAGACTGTATCACACTGAGACTCTTCACCTTCTTCTGAAGCAGACCTTCCACGGAGGCGAAGCTCCGGACGAACCATCAGCGCTGATTAGGGACTTAGACATATTCGATTTCTCACGCTTATGACTCTGTATAACCGTTGCCACTTTACTTAATAAATCCAAGGTCCTCGTGCCGACAGACTTTATTACCACTCCGTCTCATTTCATCTGGTCCAGTAACTAGACAGACCGTTTTTCCCTTCAGTTGCCGCGGTATGGACATTTTCACACAGAGTAATACGCTCTCGTCAACACCGGTATTACCGGTATAAACGGTATTAACTTTGAAACTATAGGTCAACCGTCATCTTCTCCGTCAACTCTCCTCTCACACTCGGTGACAGCGGCTGGCAGCGCGCCAATTCTCGGCGTCTTATAACGTTCTATATATAATAGTATAATATAATTTTATCTATCATAATATCACGGCCAAAAGCTCTGTGCGCCTCCGGATGGCCGTAGCGCGGGGAGCTCACGTAGGGATTGGGCTTCGCAGGGTTTGTTTACCGGCGTTGCGATGGTTACCGGTCTTGTAAGGAAGCACGTCAATTCTCGGCGCGACAATTCTCCCGCACAGAGCAGAATTTTGCCTATTTTACGCATTTAAATTTTCTTAATTATAGTTATATTCTTCATTTTTACTGAATTTGTTTTTTATTACTGAAAAAAAAGAAAACGGTGTTGCCGGTGTGCAACACCAAGTAAACGGTGTTGGCCTCAACACCGGTAACACCGGTAATACCGTATACCGCGGCAACCCTAAAACCCACCAATATCAACCTTTGGTTTTGGATGTACTGTCTTCAATTTCCCTTCCCAATAGATTGGTTTTGGTTTACGGATGATTAAGGTTAGGTGTTCCAACGTCGGTTCTACCAACGGCGTTGTTAGGTTTGCCTATCATTTAAATGCGCATGGTTTTGACCATTGCGCAAGGGGGGAGGTGTTGAGGAGAATTAGAAAACAAGGTTTTTTCTTCACCATAATTGCAAACAATGATTGATAACCATCTAAATGAGTATGAAGTACGTGCAAAAAACTATTTAAGAAAAAAAATCACTACTCCATTGGGACACATTCCCACACCTGAAGGACCATTTTGATATTTGGTCATGAACTATGTTGACATGTTGTGCATGTTAGTTATCCTTGACAGGTTCAGCAGATGGGTAGAAGCAGTCCCATCAAAAGACCAAAGTGCGGCTACAGTAATCAAGTTTCTGACTGGAAAAGTCATGCCAAGGTTTGAAATTCAATCAGAGATAAGCTCAGACAATGGGCCAGCGTATATTCAGCAAACACTGATTCAAGCACTAAATAGAACGGGTTAGATGCAATTATTATCTTTATAACTTTTTCAACACACACACACACACACACACACACACACACACACACACACACACACACATATATCATATATATATATATATATATATATATATATACACACACACACACACACACACACACATATTTGATAAATGTATTTGGAATGACCAATACTACAACACCATAGCATCCAAATATTAATAAAGAGCCTATTTATGTCCAAAACAACACAAACACTTTGCAGGTAACCACAACCAAGTGAATCAGTAGAGATACATGTATAGTTCAAGTTGTATCATGGGTAGAGATAACAGCGCCTTCTCCATACATGGAGACTGCCTATGATTGCTGACACAGAGCAGTACCAGGCTATTTGCTTAGAGTTCTTCTTATTGAGTCCAGCAATTTGCAATCCTCTAACACAGGGTCTATGAACATGTCCAAGGCTACCATAAATGAGTCCAACTAGCTTTGTGCTATAGCCACCTATTGTTAAAGCATGTATTAATGGCTGGTATTTTAACATCTTTTCAGAGAAACACAGGTCCATATCAGAGCATGTGAGCGGAGCGCCGCGCAATTCCTGCTCCCCGCTCAGGAGGATGTCCGCTCATTCGCTCTGCCGCTCAACGTTGTGCCAGGGCGCTCCACTCAAAACCGCTCTGCGCTCATCTTAAATTTCCTGCCGCTCCGGCGAAATCGCTCCACGCTCAGCTCAAATTTTTAGGAGAAATTATTTTCTGACATTTTCCCTTCATGTAATTATGCCAGGGCCCTGGGACATATGGCGTTTGATTTAATGATGTCACCGATACATGTGTCAAGTCTCATTCAGTTACTCGAAATGATGCAGACAAACGGACGGTCATATCACCTAACCTGCTGATAATAATGGGCCTAAACCAGTATGACTGTCAAGTTTTTTGACCGAAAAGTGTCACGTTTATCTTGCTGTACCAATAAAAGTGTAAACAAATCTGAGTTATCGTCAGACCCATCGCTTTGCAGGAACGTTTTGTGTGCTAATCGCCTACAACTGCAGGATTACCCAAAGCTACAACTGAAAAAGTTTACACTTAGATAAATACCCGTAAACTCATTCCAATATCGTAAAAAGGTACTAGATTAATTATTAATGTATTTACTAGACTACGTTAGTGTATGTTTTTATGATATTGTATCCCACCTTTTATCATACAATGTGCAATCCTCGTCTCGGCGATTCCGTGGTGAAGTTGAAACACAGACTATAACAGATTATAGGCACAGACTACAGCATAGGCATTGACTTAGGTTTTAAGTCAAACATGAATTTAAATAAAGTCTATTCCATTGAGCAAATGCCAACAACCAGAGAAACAGTTTATTTCAAACCAGCAAGAACGACTTTATTTAAGTCTTGAAAAATGTAAAGTTGAAGATAAAAAATCAATCAAACAAAAACCTTAAAGTGTTCATAGTGCAACTTGCAATGCAACTTCTTGATGCAAAAAAAATGAAATAAAAAAACTTCTTGTACTCACAAGTGAACGTAGGCCTTTTACGCGATTAAAGAACAAAGATCTGACTCTTGGGCAGATGCGTAAGGGTGGCGCAGTGTACAGAAAAAAAACAGTCGTTCTGTCTCAGGCATCATCTGGACAGTTCTTTTGCGTTCACCTTTAGTAGAACCAGTCTGGACAATATTTCAGGCTTCAGGCTTGTGCGGTGACTTCTGGACACCAACCCGGCTGCAGAAAACACCCTCTCTACGCTTGCAGAGCCACTGGGGATGCTGAAGACGACGCGAGCTACTTTCACCAGACGGGGATATAGCTTGGAGTTTTCCATCCAATATTGAATCAGTGTCAGGATTCTGCCGTGGGGTCGAAAGGAATTTTTCCACTTCTCCTTTGACGTCTTCAGGAGTGCGCAGCTGCTCGCTGAAGTATGACCTAAACAATCGTGACTTTTTTGGTTCAGAGTCTTCAGACTCAGGGGCTTCAGATGAGGTGTGTGTCGGGTTTGGTGCTCCGAGAGGAGAGTTCATTCGTTCAGTTTCCTCCACAAGGAGGTCGCGGATCTCCCCAAGCCTGTTGCATACATGCTCGTCACGAATTATCCATTCCGTTTTAAAGCGTGGATCCAGTACCAACGCTAGAAGTAAGTGCTTGTCGGTGTAATATCCACTGTAACGAGCTGTGGTGTTGTTGGCCAATGTTTCACTGAAGGCAGCGATGGCCATAGGCAATGCAGCCTCCTTCGTGAGCAGGGATTTTAATTCACTGACAGCGGGCAGAATCATCCCCAGGTTCCCCAACTCCTTCTGCAAGGTGTTTGTGAGGTCTGCCAGTGGTGTAAGCACTCCAACAAGCTCCGTCAGCTGCCTCACTTCGTTTAGGGTGCTGTGAGCTGCAGAAGTCTTCATTTTTGATTGCCACAGTGGGTCTTTATGGAAAAGTTGAAGGACCGAATCAATCATCTGCAGCTGGCTGCTCCATCTGGTGGTGCAAGCAGTTGTGGGCCGAACACCTATGCGATCCGCCTCTTCGGTGTTCAGTGTGCTCTTCCTCACGCTTCTCACCAGATTTCCGACTTTGGCGAGCAGCCTGGTGACGTTGCTGTGCTCGCTAATGGCATCTTTTATCGCCAGCTGAAGCAGATGGATAGGGCATCTCAAATATAAACTCGAGGCAGTGAAGTAGGTGTATATCATGTTTTCTGCATTGGCTGTAACCGCATCCACTTCCATCTGCGACAGCGCAGGCATATCCTCCTCCTCGTCACATTCAGCGCTGCCATCATCATCACCAGTCGTGGTCTCTTCCGTCACAGGCAAGATGTTGAAGGCCTTCACCATGTTGCTGGCGCTGTCGGTGACCACCCTTATTACTCGTCCTTCAATGTTCCAGTATTTCAGGACACTCTCGTATATTTGATAAATCCGTTCCGCGGTGTGATGCCCCTTTATGTTGTCACAGCTCAGCAATGATGTGTGTCCGCGGAATGACCCATCAATGAAGGTGGCCACAATTGCTAGGAAGCTGTGCCCCCTTCGGCTGGTCCAAATGTCTGCTGACACCACGAAACCGTCACCTTTTTTCAGTAGGTCTCGCAGACCATCGTTCATCTCCTGCAGGGCATCAGGCATCAGCGTGTCCCGTACCGTGTTGTAGCACGGGGGCGTGTAGCCTGGCTGGGCCGTACTGGCAAAATATCGCGTTCCTTCCCTTCCTCCTTCTGTCAGTGGTTTGTAATCCAGACATATCATTTTAAAGAACGCTTTATCCAGCTGCTTCTTTCGTATGCCTCTTACAAGTGGGGCTTTGGCGGTAGCGAAGAAACTCTTTATTCCTGTGCTTTGCCCTTCAGTCTGCTGCTCTCGCTCTGTTTCTTGGCCTGAATAAGAAATAATGGAATAGGCCTATTTTAGAACGTTTTATTAAAATACAGGCTTTCATGAACACGAAATGAACATGAACATGAAATGACGTGTCATTTCTCAGTGTAGGCATAGGGCCTATTAGCTAAAGGCGGCTACTGAATAAGACAAAGTGACATAGCAGTTGGAGAATCCGAGGGCAGCCAACTGTCAACTTGTATTTAAATTAATCAAAATTATTTAATGAAATAATCTAACTCCAAATAATTAGTCTACGGGAAATTGTTGTTATTGAGAAGTCAAAACAAAAGGTCTTTGGGGAAATGTTGTACCCAAAATGTTTAATCTAGAATTGGCAAAGGAGGAATGTTCACGTTTTGTTGCATCCTGGTGTTTGCGGAGCACCTCCTCGTTTTTTCTCATGATATGCCTTCGAAGGTTAAAATATGAATCTTTGCCCACAGCGATGATGTCGCCACATTCTTCCTCAGGCTCTACATCTTCCTCTCGCTTTTTGACCTGAATTTTGCATTTATATGACCTATCACCTTGCTTTTCGAAGTACTTCCCAAACTCCATCTTGCTACTCTCGCGGGCACACGAGCCAGTGTTGCGGGGGGGGGGGTGGAAGGGTCTCACGTGACGCATTTTATCCAATCAGGTTGCTTGGATGCTCCCATTGAAACCCATTCTATTCTACGTGAACCACCTACATGTAAGCCGCTAGAAGCAGTTAAAATCGGAGCGGACTGGAGCGGAGTGAAATCCCCGCTCCGGCCTTTGAATTTAAAACCGCTCTGCGCTCCAACCCGCTCCAACCTATTTCTTCCGCTCCGCTCCACCACCCGGTCCACGTTCCGCTCCGCTTACATGCTCTGGTCCATATACAGGTCAAAGCAACAGCCCACTTCCAGAATCACAATAGTTTTTAAAAGATCATCGACAACAACAATGTCAGGTGTATTTGGAGATTCTCTAAGAACATTTTCTAGGGAATTATCATTTAAATTTCTGAACCAGTTAAGTTGTATTCTTTTGTTTGCATGTATTGTGCTTAGTCCATGTACTTTGCACAGTTCATTCGCTGTGATGTTGACAATGCGATCGTGACGTGCCATGTATAGTCCTTTAAATGTGGGACAACCGTTCAATATGTGTGCTGTTGATTCTAATTGTTTATTGGTATGCAATAGGCTCAATGGTTCATGATGGTTTGGAAACCATAGTGAGAGGTTATATTGTGTCGGGAGTGCTTGCAGTCTAGCTTTAATTACAAATTTTAGAATGCCTGCGTTAACAGCTGGATTACGGAGCGCCGAATGTGAAACTGCTGGGTCCGCGCACTGTAGGCATGCGAGTTTACCCTGTAGGCGCAGGTTCACCCAGTAATCGCACTGTTGTGAGTGCAGGTGTCGTAGGATTTCATACCTGTATGTCCGGCTGTCCAGCTTTTTGCTGGAATTGTCATGATGTAGTCGCTTCAGCATTAACATTTGAGTCCATGATTAACTCCTCGCTGACGCTTACCTGTTCTCCGCTTATGTGTATCCAATTTAGCTGTATGTTATTGTTATTACACAAATCATTCAGATCAGGCCAATCTGAGCGCACTCCAAAACCTTTGGCCCTGGTGTCCAGCACGCACCCGGAGCCTACAAACTACGTCCGCCAAGCAAGGAGTAACAGCCACATGATGCAATCAAATAGTGGCAGGGGTTTGAATGAATTCTGTTTTTGTGTTCAACCATTCACAGAAATATTGATTGTATAATTTATATAAAATCAGCAACGTTTTGTCAAATTTACCATGGATACAGCAGAAGGACTATCAGAACAAATTAGATGCCACCTCCCGAATGACCTATCAAATTAAGCTAGCCTTGGTTATGCATTGGCAGAACTTAGAGGGGTGTGTGGGATGATAGGGGCGACATGTTGTGCTTTTATCCCCAACAACACAGCTCCGGATGAGTCGGTGGTCAGGGCGCTGGAAGGATTATAGTGCCTCAGATTAGAGTTGGCGGAGAACTCCAGAATTAATAACCCCTTCACAGGATGGATGGAGAGCCTGTGAGCAGTGAGCGCTCAAGGAGTCCCAGGTGTCATCCAAGAGTACATGGAGATGTGCTAGTAACCTCCCCATGTGAACCGGCCTCGTGATCTACAAGGATTGATTTCAGCCATCTATGACCTTGTCCAAAACCCCCCACCTGTATCCTGCGCACCAATACATGAAGATCACCTGAGCCATTCAGAACCGTGCAAGCCTGCAGACAATCTCAAGATTTCAATGTTGAAATGTCCATGTTTGGGTACATTATCATGACGCATATTTTTTAAATCATTATTTTTTAGTATATTATTGTGTCACATATTTTTGAAAATGATGATTTTCAATGCGTCCTGAAAACATATTGTCATGATTATTATGATTTTTATGAAGGTATTTTAGGTACAATTTTGATTTGATTGTATTCTGAATGTGGAAACATTGTGGTGTTATGTTTAGAAAGGTTTTATGATCTTTTATGAATACTTTGCGGGAGTCAAAAATATTGGACTTGATACACCACATTTGGCAATCTTTTTCATCACCAGGTTGCAATCCCTGGATGCAGGTTGAAAACCCTGCCTTAGATTAGCGGTGTTTTTTCTAGGTAGCCAAATGTGGTGCTATTCTGATCCAATCGCCGGCACATAATCTCATAGACTAATTAATAGATAAAGGGGACATGGGACAATTTAAGTAATAGAGATGGTATTATTGTTCGCTTTTATTGAGGCTTGGGCAAACCTCAAAGGGGGGATATATGGTAGAAATTAACCTTACATTTTATGATAAACTATGATTATTATTAGGCCTGCCTACATATCATATAGATACTTTAATAGTGGAAAATAGCTGATCACCTTTCCCCTAGATGTTAGGTGCCATGTGGCACCAGTGAGTGGGTCCAGTCTATTCCCATCTGATGTACTCTCTGAAGACAATGCTGACATTTACACGTGTTCATCATCTCTGTTTGTATAAAGATAATATATGTTCAAAAGTCACAGTTGGGACCTAGAAGACATGAGAATATGCTGACATCCACACAGTATGACCCAGAAAAACATGCTATGCACATCAATATTTGAAGAAAGTCCAACTTTGTATTGTGTAAGGATTGGGGATATACGGAGCAGTACGGGAGTCATTCTGGAGTGTATTTGCAGATACCACTCGGCTTTGTTGACTCTCGTTTGCGGGTGGCAATAAACTCTCCATCTATACTTGACCTGGACTCTCAGATTCCTCTTGCTTATAGCTAGTACACCTCCCTCACAAGCGACGGTTCCTTTCCCCAGAGCGAGGTGACGTTCCACGTCCCCAGAGCCAGGTTCTGCCGCCCGGGTCTGGTCCGTCGAGACCCCTGACCTTCGCTGCCACCCAAGTGGCTGCGCACCCGACCCCAACGGGTCTTCCCACAGGTGGTGGGCCCATGGGATGTAGAGAGGGGGGGTGCCACGTAGTTTGTTTGGGCTATGCCCGACCGGGCTCCGTGGCAAACCCGGCCACCAAGCGCTCGCCATCAAGCCCTCCGTCTGGGCCTGGCTCCAGACGGGGGCCCTGGGCTTCCTCCGGGCCGGGTCACATCTCCTCTTCTTTCGTTGTTCATTGGAGTTTTTTAACCATTCTTAGTCTGGCCCCTCACCTGAGACCACTCTGCCATGAGAGACCCTACCAGGAGCACAAGGCTCCAGACAACACAGCCCTCAGATTCACAGGGACACGCAAACATCTCCACCACGATAAGGTGTCGGTTCCAGGATATTTTATCCTGTAACCGGTTCCAGGATATTAATGTAAAATATTAACGATCAATCGACTAATTGATCGTTAATTCTCCTGACGATCGACTGAGACAATTTAATCGAATGCCCATCCCTATCTTGCACTGTTCTGTGTGAGCCAAATCACCTTAATGAATTCCGACGGTTATTGTCGTTTGGCATTGATAAAGACTTGACTAGGCTATCTATCTATCTAGGCTATTAATTAACTATTATTCGCCGAAGGCAAAGTGAATAATTGTTTTAGTAGCTGTATGCTACACGTGAACACTCCAAAAATTAACAAGATGACACTTTTTGCCGGGATTTATTTGTTTTTGTTAACGGTTTTCTCTTTTTTATTAGTGGACATTTTGTGATGAAAACAATATCCCGAGTTTGATTTCTCAATCATGGGATATTGCCCAATATCCCGAGATAGCGAACCAGGGATGGAAATTAACACCCGCCACCCGCCATTTGCGGGTGGATTTGTATGGTGGCGGGTGAATTGTGTCACTTTGACACATGCAATTCAACCCATGCACACGCTCACATGCCACACTTCGTATTTCTCACGCAGAGAAATCACCGGGATAGCGCCCACCAATTTGGGCCGCTATTAAACAGTGTTACTGGTAGGAATCAAATGAGTTTCCCGTACGTAGGGTAACCAGACGTCGTCTTTTGCCCGGACATGCCCTCTTTTTGAGACACTTTTAAAAAATGTGTGGCGGAATTTAAAAATCGTCCGGGATTTTATTAAAGCCTCATACATGTTCTCATTGAATTTGCCTTGCGTTTCTTTGGGTCGTTCGGAAACTAGTTAGGCTACGCCATCCCCTACTCAGTTCTGTTCGCTTTGCATTGGTGGAAGTGAGTAGGGGCGTGGTTAAGTAGAGCCTTCAGATTGGACGGTTTGACTTACGCAGTTACCGTCGTGTATTAATTTTTTTACCATTATTGTTTTATAGGGACAAACATTAACACATTTCTCCCACAGGGGATTGATAACATTCTATCTATTGAACAGAAAGATATAAGACATACCGTATTTTCCGGACTATAAGTCGCGTTTTTTTTTTTGTAGTTTGGCTTGCCCTGCGACTTATATTTCGAAGCAACTTATATGCCAAAATTGTGCGTACATAATCTTCGGCCGCAAGGTGGCACCATCATTCATTAGGCCTACAACTGAACGCTGCAAGCCTACTGCACCACCGAATAAATTATAAATAAACTAGACCGTAGACAAAACAAAAGAGAACACAAAATAAAATGCCGCCAAAAAGAAAAAGCTATACTGCACAATTTAAACTGCAGATTATAAAGTATGCAGCCGAAAACGGCAATCGAGCAACAGAAAGAAAGTTTGGGGTGAGTGAAAAACTTGTCCGGGACTGGCGAAAAGCAGAGGAAACTCTAATTGCGATGAAAAAAACAAAGAAAGCTAACCGGGGGCTGAAAGCCCGACGGCCAGAGCTGGAGGAACGAGTCCACAGATGGGTCATTGAACAGCGTGCTGCTGGCCGGGGCTTATCAACGGTGCAGTTGCGTCTCCATGCCCAGGTAGTTGCCAAGGAGATGAATATCACTGATTTTGCTGGCGGTCCATCTTGGTGCTATCGCTTCATGCAACGCAACCAACTGTCTATCAGAGCATGGACCACGGTGTGTCAGAAACTGCCACTGTTTAAATGTTTAAAAATAAATGCGACTTATACACCGATGCGACGTATATATGTTTTTTTCCTCGTCATGGAGCATTTTTTGACTGATGCGACTAATACTCGGGAGCGACGTATAGTCCGGAAAATACGGTACTTTACATATTTTATCACAGCATTGGCCTACTGAATGCCACAGATATATTTCCAGCATTGGACTGAATGCCACATAAATATATAATTATGTTTTTGCATGTTTGCAACGTTTAAAAGTTCAGGGTATAGAGTTAAAGTATATGCCTCTACTTGTATTGCTTAAGCCAATAGCCTTTTGAGCCAGTGTTTTTTCTGAATATTAGTGTTAAGGGCCAATAATGCTTACTATCATACGTTAGTTACATGTCTGTGGACACATTTGTATTCAGGCACTAATTAGTTCGACTTATGATGGTGTAGCCATGCATGTTGTTTTATTGTTAATATGTCAATTTGTTTTTTATTGAAAATACTTTGTATAGATGCATTATCCCCAAACTTGTCATCGTAACACCTTTGACATTAACGTGGCAGAAACCTGTGTATTGTTTATCATATGCGGTAAGAGTGTAACATTTTCAACTCAGTTCCTTGGTAGCACCTACTTACAGTAAGAATCGCTTCTGATGGAAAAAATGATGTGCATGAAAAACACTTTTCTTATCTATTATATTGTTTAAAATGCCATGCCGCAATCTGCCCATGGGAGCATCTTTGTGGTCATTCGCAAACCAATGAGTCCACTCGATGAATGAGAGATGGCTCTTTAGTGTCCTCTCTGTGAGGTATCCCTGCAGTCTCCACATCTGGGATTTGTAGGCTGACCAAGGCCTGACCATGTACCTCCAAATCAACATATTACACTCACAGACTGGTGGCCGAGACGTTACCATGGAATTGTTTCCGGAAATAAATCATATAAAATAACATAAAAATCTTTAAAAATACATTTTGTCATTCTGATAGTAGTAGTAGTTGCCAATTTTGGGCTGCTACTTACCTCAGGTACACAGCAAAAAGTCCAGTGTTGAATTAACTCCCACAGAGTTGATTTGAGGCCGCATGTTTTGGACACTCGGGTAAAGAGAGGGGCGGAACTGTCAACCGACCACCATCTGGTTGTGAGTTGGATCAGGGAATGGGGGAAATTTCCGGATAGACCTGGTAAGCCCAAACGAGTAGTGCGGGTGAACTGGGAACGTCTGGAGGAGGCCCCCGTCCTAGGTGTCTTCAACTCACACCTCCGGCGGAGCTTTTCTGGCATTCCTGTGGAGGTTGGGGGCATTGAGCCGGAGTGGGCGTTGTTCAAAGCCGCCATTGCTGAAGCTGCGGTGGCTAGCTGTGGCCTCAGGGTCTTAGGCTCCTCAAGGGGCGGTAACCCTCGGACACCGTGGTGGACACCGGTGGTCAGGGAAGCCGTCCGACTGAAGAAGGAGGTCTTCCGGGATATGATATCCTGGAGGACTCCTGACTCGGTTGCAGGGTACCGACAGGCTCGAAGGGCTGCAGCGGCTGCCGTGTTGGAGGCTAAGCAGCGGGTGTGGGAGAAGTTCGGAGAGGCCATGGAGAAGGACTTTCGGTCGGCACCAAAGTGTTTCTGGAAGACTATCCGGCACCTCAGGAGGGGGAAACGGGGAACCATCCAAGCTGTGTACAGTAAGGATGGGACTCTGTTGACCTCAACTGAGGAGGTCGTCGGACGTTGGAAGGAACACTTTGAGGAACTCCTGAATCCGAATAACACGCCCTCTATGTTGGAGGCAGAGCTCGAGGTTGATGGTGTTTCGTCGTCAATTTCCCTGGTGGATGTCACTGAGGTAGTCAAACATCTCCGCAGTGGCAAAGCCCCAGGGATTGATGAGATCCAGCCAGAAATGCTAAAGGCTCTGGGTGTTGAGGGGCTGTCATGGTTGACACGCCTATTCAACATCGCGTGGGAGTCGGGTACAGTGCCAAAGGAGTGGCAAACCGGGGTGGTGGTTCCCCTGTTCAAAAAGGGGGACCAGAGAGTGTGTGCCAATTACCGGGGTATCACACTTCTCAGCTTCCCTGGTAAAGTCTACTCCAAGGTGCTGGAAAGGAGGGTTCGGCCGATCGTCGAACCTCAGATTGAAGAGGAACAATGCGGTTTTCGCCCCGGACGTGGAACTACGGACCAGCTCTTCACTCTCGCAAGGATCCTGGAGGGGGCCTGGGAGTATGCCCATCCGGTCTACATGTGTTTGGTGGATCTGGAGAAGGCGTATGACCGGGTCCCCCGGTCATACGAGAAACCGTGGGAGGTGCTGCGGGAGTGTGGGGTAAGGGGGTCTATCCTCAGGGCCATCCAATCTTTGTACTCCCAAAGCGAGAGCTGTGTTCGTGTTCTCGGCAGCCAGTCAGTTTCGTTCTCAGTGGGTGCTGGTCTCCGCCAGGGCTGCGCCTTGTCACCAATCCTGTTTGTGACATACATGGACAGGATATCGAGGCGTAGTCGTGGTGGGGAGGGGTTGCAGTTCGGTGGTCTGAGGATCTCGTCACTGCTTTTTGCAGATGATGTAGTCCTCATTGGATCATCGGCCTGTGACCTTCAGCACTCACTGGATCGGCTGGCGGCCGAGTGTGAAGCGGCTGGGATGAGGATCAGCACCGCTAAATCTGAGGCCATGACTCTTAGCAGGAAACCGGTGGATTGCTTACTCCGGATAGGAAATGAGTCCTTAGCCCAAGTGAAGGAGTTCAAGTACCTCGGGGTCTTGTTCGCGAGTGAGGGTACTATGGAGCGTGAGATTGGCCGGAGAATCGGAGCAGCGGGGGCGGTATTGCGTTCGCTTTACCGCACCGTTGTAACGAAAAGAGAGCTGAGCCGCAAGGCAAAGCTCTCGATCTACCGGTCGATCTTCGTTCCTATCCTCACCTATGGTCATAAGGGCTGGGTGATGACCGAAAGGACGAGATCGCGGGTACAAGCGGCCGAGATGAGTTTTCTCAGAAGGGTGGCTGGCGTCTCCCTTAGGGATAGGGTGAGAAGCTCAGCCATCCGTGAGGAACTCGGATTAGAGCCGCTGCTCCTTTACTTAGAAAGGAGTCAGCTGAGGTGGTTCGGGCATCTGGTAAGGATGCCCACTGGGCGCCTTCCTTGGGAGGTCTTTCAGGCACGTCCAGTGGGGAGGAGACCTCGGGGAAGACCCAGGACTAGGTGGAGAGATTATATCTCAACACTGGCCTGGGAATGCCTCGGGATCCCCCCGTCAGAGCTGGTCAATGTGGCCCGGGAAAGGGAAGTCTGGGGCCCCCTGCTTGAGCTGCTCCCCCCGCGACCCGACCCCGGATAAGCGGACGACGATGAGGATGAGAGTTGATTTTAACACTTTTTGAGGGTTTATATAGCTCCACACTCTCCAGAGTTAAATTAACACTTTCAAAATAGTTAAACATTTAACACTCTGCCAGAGTTCCTTCTTTAACTCTCAAAACAGAGTTAAAGTAACACTAAGGGATTAGACAACTAACACTGCTCCGAGTACATTTTAACTATTTGGGTAGTGTTAATTTCACTCCCTAAAGTGTAAATTATCTACACTGAAAAAATGTAAAATACATTTATTAAATATTTATTCATGAATTTAATATATTCTTATGTTAATATTAATTAATTACAATAAACAATATCATTTCAAATAATTTATTTGTGCCAATTCTTCCTTGCAGTCAGTTTAATTACAACATTGTGAATGAAGGTATAATATACAAGCTTTGAATATCAAAAGGTTTATCAAATCTAAGCTCAGACATTTTTCATAGACATCTTTCCACACTTTTTAATATACATCTTTCCACACCCTCTGTAAATAGCTTATTAGACAAAAAAATTACGTGATCTCCAACCAAAAGTATTCTTATTCACAAGGTGTAAGTGCTCCTGGATGGTTAAGCAGTCTCGCTCTCAATTCTCTAAGTCTGGGCGACTCCTTCATTTTCCCCACATCAATGTTATACACTGTTGTCTGCAAGAACGTGTAAAAATTCACTAGTGCCACATCGTAAGACAAATTAAACACAAAATGTGCTTTGAAAAGTTCATCGCATGCCCCGAGGAAGCGGATTGCCTTGCATGGGATGAGATGCTTATCCATGGTGATGTAGAAGCTGTCAATCTTGCTCTTCTGACTCCCGACCGCAAGGAGGTATGGCTGTCGACCCTGCTGGTTGCGGAGATGCTCCTCCAAACTGCAGCATGACTAGGGTAGAAATATGAAAACTGAACATTAGAGACAAGAATTATGTACAGCCACAGAGAAAACGACATTATGGAAGTGATTATTCATACATCTTCTCATTGGCTAGTGCAAGATAGGAATGAAGACTTAATTAAAATACCATCCAATTTTTTAGCAACCCTCATTTACATGTGGCTAAGAAGGTGACGTGACAATTATTATAATCAACGTAATAATAGAAATACCTTATGAAAGACAACAAGTCTCTCAACTGCATCAGATGCACTAATTTTTGGAGACTTCAGTCCCCCTGGAGGTGGTGGAAGGAGATGTAACAGCAACAACAGAGAGGCCATTTCTTGGTCGTAGGCTGAGGACCAAGAGACACAAAATAATTAACTGAAAACTTCAAATGTAATACTTTTCAAGTTTGAATGAGAACAAGGAGGCGTTATGAGAAAGTTTTAAACAGTCATCCATCTATTAGTCACATTTATCCAAAAAATCTGATCAACGCTCAAGAGATACACAGAATAAACAAAGGAAATATTGCAGTTAGAGTTCATCTGCAATTATAGCAAATGCATTAAAACAAAAACAACTCACTTGTTTCCTCATCAAGATCATCTCCTTGGGGACTTTCTGCTGACTGCACCAAGTGACGCAACTCTGGTGTTGAAGTGAGCTGCTTAGCCTCTTTTATGACATTTGGCTTGAAGAACAAATCCCATTTCTGAAGAAGCCTGGAGGATGTGTCATCATCAAATAGGAGAGTGAAGTCTTGGTCCACCTTTAAGAAAGAAGATATTCAACAACAGGAAATACTTTCAAATTTCTAGCCATTCTAAAACATCTCATCTCAAACTTACCAATCCTTTTGTATCCAGGAATCTTGGGAAGCTGGAGAGGATATCAACACTTCTGCCTGGGTCATTAACGAGCTTCTGACGGTGCAGAAAGGTCTCTCTCATCTTCTGGAAAATCAGGGAATTGTCTGTGGTATGGTTGAGCAAAGACATGGCCTCTTGGCAAGCATCACCATCAAGCTGCCTTTCAACATGAACAGTTCTTTGGAAATTTGGGCCTCCTGGAGAAGAGCAAATAGCGCTATTTGGTGGCACTGCAGATCCTTGACGAATCTTCCTCTGGACTGTTTTTAGACGCCAAGAAATGTATCCTGTGCTGCTTGCAGAATCATAGAAGTGTTCCTGAAATGAAAAATAAATGAAATGTGTTGTCATACCAGGCTCACGGAATTCAAATATCAATGTCATCCACACAGTTTTTTATCATTACATGAAAGTGTAAACAATAATAATGACTATTACATAACATAGCCCTTCTTGGAATATGGATCTCTGAGGGAAGGGAACAGCATCACTATCCCATGTGCATAATCCTCTCTGGTTTCTTTAGTGGGAAGGTGCCTGAGAGGAGATATTCAATTAGTAAACTAGAGTACATTTAATGCAATGACCATGCAGTCATTTGGCACAAATAAAGGCAATATGAGAGAAACATACCCATGATTGTCAATCATGTGAGCCACCAGGATGTTAACCATTTGTCTTCTTGCAGCATCTGTCAGGGTTTCTGTTGTTTGGTACTCCTGTAGTACTTCTTCACCTCCGGATTTGCCTCTCAGCACAGCTTCAATCAACTAATAAAAAACAAAAACATGAGAATAACAAACATGCGGATAAACAGCTTTTATCCGCATCCAGATAAAATCAGTGTAAAAATGTATTAAGAAGTATTAAGAAACCTGTTTGGCAGACGCAGCATCACGTGTATCCTCGATTCTTTGTCTCTTGCTATAGACCTCAACAGTTGATGTACTTGAGCTGAAGCTTGAGTCAGACAGCCCAGAAGCAGAATACAAGGAGCTGTCAGAGAATTCTAAAGGAATAGAAAACATGTTAGTAATTATATTCTGTAAGGTGTAGTGCTTAATTATGCCTGCCTTTATATCTCACCCTGATCTGAGAAAACTGTCAGCACCACATTGCCTTGTCCAACGAGGTCGCTGAATATTTCTTCATCAACTTCTGTCCCTGTTGCATCCTTGTATGCAACTTTAGCATCAGTGGGCAGGCAAAATCTCTCGATGACTAGAAAAGATAATAAGATCAAACTGAATGTGCTTTTTAAGTCAGCAGTGTTTCTTGCCTCACAGCGAATAACTTTCCATTAAATATCAGCACTGTATAATCATTCAATAGACCTAGAGCATTTTCCCCTCACAACCCCCTCCCTCTTAAGTGCAAATTAAAAAATGTATGATTGGCATTTTTTTATTATCTGTATTGGTGTATATTATGCTTTACACTCTATGAAGCACAAATTGCAGAACTGACTTTTTGATTTAACCCTATTTATAGTTTAAAAGAGGCTGATAAAGGCATCAGAATACACAACATTACGGAGCTTACAGAATGAGCATTTAAAATAACATGGGTGTGGTTTTAAACCTTTTTCCTAAGCCTTGCTAACCTTTTTCATGGAATTGCAGGAAGTCAAACCGTCCTTCATCCTCCTCCAACTTCACATATTTCTGCTGTTGGCCGTACCTCACCCGGACCAGCATTTTTACTAAGACATGCAAGGAAGGTTGACAAAGTAAATAAACATTTAAAAGGAAGAACGGTAAAAACTAGAATATGTGTGTGTGTGAGGGTGCATCTCACACCTGTACCTTGTTCAAGTCTAGATTGTTTGGCTAGTGTGAGTGCACCAACCGTACTCAAGTCCACTTCCATTCCTTGGCCTGAGCACACTTGGGAGAGGTGTGCTCAGGCCACGGTGCAGATGCTAATGACCCGACACACGCACGGCTACGCAACCTGAGCTGGATGACGTATAGTCCATGCGACCCTTCTTTCCAATTAAACAATAAACATGACGGCTAGCGGTTCACGTTGGTGCGACTGTGAAGTTGAGTTTTTAATGGTTGGGTATGGGATTTGCGAAACGCCAGCAGATTTTGAAAACACACAACTCGAATGGTCCCTCTCCTTCAACGCTGACTCCACCCATTCCAAGTACATGGACGCACAATCATGCACAAGCGCGAACAGAGATGCGCAAGAGTGAGCCAGGATAGCTAGGTGGGAGTTTAGGGTTGTCTTCTAGTTCTAGGTCCAAATGTGGATTAGCTAGTTAGCTAGCTCCAGTAGCTACCGCAGGATAACAACAAACAGAAGCTTGCTCTGGGTCACGAGCTTTGAGTACGTGCACGAAGCGGTCACGAACGGGCGGGGGGAAGGGGGAGTGCAGTATGACGGTTTGATTGACGTAGGGGAGACCAGGTACAGTTGTAACACTTTTTGCAATTTTTGCGATAAATCCAAAACGATAGTTATGTTATTATAACTCTAGTTCTATGATTGTAGGCGTAGCCGTCTAGGCTTCGCCTTATGGGCTTGTCCCGTGCGCGCGCCTGCGCGCGCTGAAAATTCAAACTATGCACCTATCAGCGTGGGCACCGCCCACATTTCCCATGGTATCGTGTCTATATAACGCGGTGTATACCGTCGCTCATCCTCCACGCTTTTCTTTCAGCATTTGGAGGGTACAGCAGGTGGGAAACTAGACGGCTACGCCTACAATCATAGAACTAGAGTTATAATAACATAACTATCGTTCTATTTCATGTAGGCTACGCCGTCTAGGCTTCGCCTTATGGGCTAAGGTGAAGCTGCGAGCGGAGCCCGATCAATGTACTCCTGCTGGACCCCAGTCAAAACGACCTAAGTCACCAGAGCACATTAAGACTCAAAAAGCCAAGGAAGTGTAAAACACAACAGCTTTATAAAAACTAATTCCTCCTAGAACAAGCAAGGCAATGATCAAGGGAGAAAAAAAGTGAGTCTGTAAAGACTCCGGCTCTATTCCGTGCTTCATGGAACCCATGAAAAGGAAAAGAAAACCAGAGCAACACGGTTTCCATTAGGTCCGCTACAACCGGGGGCGGAGCTACGGAATTCGGCTCTCCAATAATGGGACTCTCTCGGCCGTTTCTTATTTGAAGAAAACGGCGGGAGTGCCTCACTGGTAAACAAAACCACCAGACAATTGGCGAGCCAATAGAAAACCCCCTAGCCTGTTTTTCATTTGAAAAAAGGTGGGAGAGTAAGAGACTGGTAATCAAGACCAACTCGCCAGCCGGCGAGAGGAAATCCAACCACGCCGCTTTAAAGAACATGTCTATATTCTTAAGCCGTAAAAGGGGTCCCGGACTCTAGCACAGAGTTGCCGAGTGAGCCCCTGGACATGTCTAACATGTAAAAACGGACAAAGGGGCCGGGGGAAGACCAAGACGCAGCCGCGCAGATGTCTTCCACCGAAACGCCCTTGAGTAGAGCCGTTGAAGCGGACACTTTCCGTGTGGAGTGAGCTTTAACGCCCAACGGTGGCGCCAAGCCCTGCCGAGAGTAGGCTAGGCAAACACCCTCACATACCCAGCGAGAAAACCGCTGCTTAGAGAGAGCGCGGCCCCTGCTAGCGTCGCTATAACACACAAACAACTGTTGTGTGGAGCGGAACGCTGCCGAGCGATTCACGTACATAGCCAATGCCCGAACCGGGCACAGGAGATGCAA
Organism: Gadus morhua; assembly: GCF_902167405.1. Lineage (NCBI taxonomy): Eukaryota > Metazoa > Chordata > Actinopteri > Gadiformes > Gadidae > Gadus > Gadus morhua. The sequence continues at coordinate 28,587,828 of NC_044055.1, read as the reverse complement.
CTCCGCCTCCGCCTCACTAGAATGAGGCGGGGGGTGAAAAGCCTTAAGCACAATATCCCTCGACCGAAAAGAACTATTAATGTTCTTCGGGAGGAACGCAGGATTAGGTCTGAGCAACGCGAAGGAGCTGTCCTCGTTTAGCAACAAGCAACTCGGGCTGACAGACAGAGCGGTTAGCTCACCGGCCCGCTTGGCAGAAACCAAGGCCAACAAGAGCGCCGTCTTAAATGACAGGGCATCCAAAGGGGCCTGGGAGAGAGCTCGAAAGGATCCCTGGACAATCCGCGCAACACGGTGGGGAGATCCCAGCGTGGTGTAAGCACGCGTGAAACAGGCCTAACCCGTCTAGCCCCACGCAAGAATCTCTTGACCAGTGGATGGCTGAAGATCGGTCCACCATCACAGCCTGCATAGCCAGCCGAAACGGCTGCCGCATAGACCTTGATAGTGGAGAAGGCCAAACCTTTTTCCAATAAGTTTTGCAGAAACGAAAGCACGCTTCCCACCTCGCATTGAGATGGGACAGCGTGGTTCGTCTCACACCAATTAGAGAAGGCGCACCACTTCGCCGCATAGAGGGAAGAAGTAGAAGGCGCACGAGCACTCTGAATAGCGTTGATAACCGTCTCAGGCAAACCTTTGCCCTGCAGGATCAACCTCTCAGGAGCCAAACCAACAGCCGTCCCGAGACATCGGGCGGGTGGTGCACCGTCCCGTGGGCCTGTGAAAGCGCATCCGGCCTGAATGGTACTGGCCAAGGCGCCGACCGCGAGAGCGCGGCAAGCTCTGGAAACCACAGAGCTGAACGGTTCTCCGGGGCCACTAATATCAGGGACAGTCTCTCCTGTCTGACCCGTTCCAGAAGAGGAAGGATCAGCTGGAGCGGGGGAAACGCATACAAGAGAGCCCGCGGCCAAGGTGTGTGCGCCAACGCATCTACCCCCAACGGGGGAAGATCCCGAGGGCTGAGGGAGAACCACCACCTGCAGTGCGTGTTCTCCCGGGACGCGAAGAGGTCCACCTGCGCTGTCCCGAACCTCTGCCAGATCAGTCTGACAATGTCGGGATGTAACCGCCACTCGTCTCGGCGGGGACCGCCTCGAGACATGAGGTCCGCCCCAAAGTTCTGGGCGCCCGCGATATGCAGGGCTCTCAGACTGCGGAGATACTGATGAGCCCAAAGCCAGAGCTCGACCGCCTTTCGGTGGAGAGCAGGGGAGCGGACTCCCCCCTGTCTGTTGATGTACGTCGCCGCCGACACGCTGTCTCTCCTGATCAGAACGTGGCGGCCGCGCACCAGGTGAAAGAAATGCAACAGCACTTTCCTCACAGCGTCGAGCTCCAACACATTTATGTGTGCTGTAGGGGGCGTGCGCCACTCGTCTCCGACCGAGTGAGAGAGGCACGTTCCTCCCCAACCCGTCAATGAGGCGTCCGTGAAGACCACTACGTAGGACGCCACCCTGCCCAGTGGAACACCCTTGAGAAGGGCGGAGGGTCCTTTCCAATATTCCAGGTCTGGCGACACCGAACGGGGGACGAGGAGCACCCTGAGCTTGTGTCGCCTGGGGTCCAACCGTTGGCGAGCAAACCACCGCTGGAGTCTGCGCATAAAAAGCAGACCCAGGGGGACCACGGGGTGGGCAGCTGCCATCAGCCCCAACAGGCGCATGGTGGACAGTGCGGTCACGTTTCTGCGAACGTGAAAACGGGAGAGCGCCGACAGGATGGCGTCTCGCCGAGGAGGCGAAAGCATCGCAGTCATGGTGGCTGAGTCTAGGCAAAGCCCCAAGTAGACTGTCTGCCGGCTGGGGAGCGGGGAGCTCTTCTCCCAGTTGATGGCAAACCCCAGGAAGGAGAGATGGTTTATCACCAACATGGTGTCCCTTCTCGCGGTCTCTTCTGAGTTGCTCAGAATAAGCAGATCGTCTAGGTAGAAGAGAATCCTCTTTCCCTGACGTCTGAGCGGTTCCAACGCCGTCTCCACACACTTCGAGAAGGTGCGCGGAGCCAGGGAATAGCCGAACGGCAGACTATGGTACTCGTACGCCATCCCCATAAAGGCAAAGCGGAGAAACTTCCTGTGCGCCTGCCGAACAGGGACGTGGAAGTAAGCATCCTTGAGATCCAGGGATGTGAACCAATCGTCCTCTCTCACACACCGGAACAATGCTCCGACCGTGAGCATTCTGAACTTCCTCGTGGCAACGAATCTGTTGAACACGCGAAGATCCAGAATAGGTCTCATTTCCCCTGTCTTCTTGGAAACCAGGAAGTAGCGGGAATAAAAACCTAGGTGAGACTCGTGGGGGGGAACGACAGTGATGGCCCCCTTTACCAAGAGACGTGCCACCTCTGCTGCCAGAGCCGTGCTCGCAGCCGGGTCCCGTAGCGTGGTCTCCACCAACCCCATAAAGGGTGGGGGACGACGCTTGAACTGTATGGGATGGCCCCATCTCAACGTGGTGTCCAACCACGATGGCAGAACGCACCGCTCTTGCCAACACGCATAGCGGTTGGAGAGAGGGCGAGCCGACAGCTGAGGAAGACCGTCCAGGAATAACCCGTATTCCTCTGCCCCTACCGCCTTCACACTGCGTGTGAACCAAGGGGGGCTTCCCACGAAAGGGAGGAGGCTCAGCGAGCGTAGGAGACGTACCACAACTAGCACTTGTAAAAACAACGAGCTGTCTAGACGTTGCGCTCGTGCCCGCTGAACAGGGAGCGAGCCGTCCGGCCGCCGCACCTGTGCGCATGCGCTGTCCGCAGGCTGTAGCCACAGCGCGCGGACCCATCTCTTCACCTATAATGTGGGGAACCAGGAGACCGTGCAACGAGTCTCTGATCCGTCCACGAGGCTCCAAGGGACGCCGCTTCTTAGAAGCAGGTGAACCAGAGGCCATGTGAACACGCCGTCCGACCGCCACCCTACAGCCACCGGGCTGAGAGGGGGAAAGAGGCAACATGGAGGAGCGCACCACAAGCGTAGGACGCAGGTGGCCTGGGGAATATCGCTCTTTAGGTACCATGTACTGCCGTTCGGCCGAACGGTCTTTACTCTTTTCTTTAATAGGGAAAGAAAAAGTAGGAGCAAGCGTCCGGAACTTCCCGGTCCGTGGCGCTGCTGCTCTCCCCGTGCGCGGCGGCTGCGGCTGCTGCACCTGCACCGGGGCTGGAGTCGGAGGCGGCCCCATGGAACGCTGGGACCGGCCTAGACCCCGCTTCCTCTCAGCCTGCTGGCGGGAGGAGCCCGTGAGAATCGTCCCGAACCGGGAACGATTCTCACGGACTGACTGCTGGTGCGCGAGCACCTCGGAGAACCTGGGACCAAATAGGCCATCCGGCGCTAGTGGACCCTGGACGAGGCTGGCCCGCTCTCGTTCCGGCACCGCAGTGTGGGAGAGCCATATGACCCTTTGAATCATGGTAGCCCACGCCATATGCTGGCCGGCCGAAACGGCTATCGGCTGGCATAACTGGAGGATGGCGCTGGAAAAGCGGGAAACCGCCAGCCATCTCGCGGCTTCCTCCGGGCCGTAGGCCTCCCTGTCAGCCGACAAGGAGACCATGGCAGAGGAGAGCAGGGCGATGTTGTTGACCGCCGCCGCGGATTGAGAGGCACAAACGAACACCCTGTCCGTTAGGCCGACAATCTGCTTCTGGAGGCGGTCGGGGGGCAGCGGCTTTTCGTTAAGGAGCCATCCGGCGCCCGGACAGAGAAGCGCTGCCAGGGGAGGCTCCAGACGAGGGATCCCCCTCGCCTGAGTGTCAGCCATTTCCACCGCAGGGGAAAAGAAGAGATGCCTGGAGAGGATCCCCTCTTCAGGCAGCTCCCGGCAGGCGACACAGGAGACGGGGGCCGCCATAGCAGCCGCGGCGTGGTCGGCGCCGAGGCACCAAAAGCACGCCAAGTGCCCGTCACCCGGTGCCAGGGAGGCGGGACAGGAGGCGCATAGGAGTCCTGAAAAGGACCTAGCTCTAGGAGCGCTCTCAGGTGGCCCTGAAAAGGGCCGTTTGTCCGCGGCCTCGCCCGAGCCGCTGCCACCGGCTTGGGAGATCCGTGTTGAAGTTCTCATCTTCTTAATAGTAGTTCTCAATTTCTCGCTGATAATCACAAGTGCTGAAAGAAAAGGGAGGATGAGCGACGGTATACACCGCGTTATATAGACACGATACCGTGGGAAATGTGGGCGGTGCCCACGCTGATAGGTGCATAGTTTGAATTTTCAGCGCACGCACGGGCGCGCGCACGGGACAAGCCCATAAGGCGAAGCCTAGACGGCGTAGCCTACATGAAATAGAACTATTTCAACTAGAGTAACCAATTTGTTATATTATAAACTTCAATCTGTTAGCTACTGAAACAATGTATGTGGTTTTATGAAATGTGTAAAGGTTGCAAAATGAATTATAATACCGACTCTCCACTGTTACAACTGTCCCTGTACACAGGGAAAGTTGTAACGCATGCCAGGGACAGTTGTAAAGTGTCTAAAATATTCAGAATGAATCAATCATATACTCAAAATGAAAGATATTATTGATCAGTCATATTATTGTGACTTAATTTCTTGTTTTTAAGTAATCATTACCTTTTTTCATACTGCATGACAAAAAAGAAGCCATCAAATTACAATGCAAGAACTTAATTTAATGAGTAGAACACACATCCTCAAACATGACATCAAGACTCACTACCTCAATGGGTAGAACAGAACTAAAAAGTAGAACAGAGCTAAAAAGTTTAACAATTAACTTAAACAGTCCCAACAAAAGAGAGAGAGGGGTAGGAGGGCTCGGAAAACCTAGTCAGAGTCACAGTTGTGGCACGTGTAATTATCCCTTCCATCTGTGCAGTCCTTGTGTGCCCAGGCTTTGCAGGACCAGCACTGGAGCCAGACCTCCTTCGACCTGGAGTAGCTCTCGAAGCACACTATGCAACATTCATTTTCATTTTCATCTTCAGATGAGTCTTGTTTTTTCTGCTTCTTCTGTTTGGGCTTTTGTTTGTTGTCGAACTTCATTTTCCTTTTAGCTGTAGACCTTCCTTTCTCAGCCTCCAGTTGTTCTTTCACAGGAGTATCTGTAAGGACAGCGGTTTCCCTTCTTTTCCTGCCCTTTGTCGTCTGCTTTCTTGGGCCAGCTTTTGGGTGTGGACGGATGGACACGGGTGAAAAAGTTGTGTCCATAGCAGAGGTTGATGGCTCAGACACCACACATGGTGTGAGAGGGAATGTTGCTCTATGTGGCACGGAGGATGCCACCGTTGCCACATTGGGTGATGGAGCTGAAGAGGAGGATGGAACCTCTGGTGTCACTGCTGGTGGTGGGCGGTCTGTGACTGAGGATGGTGCAAAGTCACTTTCACTAAAGATATCCCTATTAAAAGGCCAAATTCCAGAGCATGCAAACCCTGCCTGAATATTTCCTGGTGATGCAGCACGGGGAAGGGAACTCTTCACAATTCCTGGCAAATCATAAATGGTCATGGTGACTCCTGGATGAGCTTTCATCCAGCTGTCACAGCAGTTGTTCACTAGCCTCTTGAGTGGCCCATAGACACTGCGATCCAAGGGCTGCAGCTTATGGGAACAGTGTGGGGGAAATGAGAGGAGGACGATGCCATGGCTCCTGCAAAAATGTATCCCCGCCACAGACAGATGGGAGGTATGGTTGTCTAGAATAAGAAGAACTTTTGACTCCAGAGAGGACTTGGTGTGAGTCTGGAAGTGCTTGAGGAAAACCAAAAAGTCTTCCTCTTCCATCCACCCAGACCCATTTGCGGTGCCAATACAGCCGGGAGGTCCATCGCTGGTGAAGGCGGGATGGAATTTTTTGGATTTTTTTTTTTTTGGAATTTTTTGCCTCTTCAAAAACGACGTGAACCAGTCGGCTCCAGCCATCCCTTTCTCTACCCATGTTTCGGGGCACCGACAGCTGTAGGTCTTTGCCAAATCATAGGCGAACCTCCGGACCTAAAATATATACATTGTTAATTCAGTTCAGTTTCATTTTGTCATTGTTACAGAATAACAAGAACATTTTGTTAGAACAGAACACAGACAGGCAGATAGTTTAAGTTGTCCACCCATTCACAAATGATACATCATTTAAATCTCCATGAATCGCCACCTGTTACTTTACGCAAAATAACAATAACTCCCCATAATACTAATATAATTAGTAATACACAATACATTTACATAGCCAATAGCCTATTCTAGCTTAATACATATGTAGCCTACCTCCTTTGGGCTCAAACCATAATACAAATCAGCTGCCTTCACCAGGTAATCTTTGAGAAGCAGCTCCTGCTCTATGGAGAAAACCCTTTTTGAGGTCCAGTACCCAACTCTGGGAAGTGTCTTTGATCCCTTGGACTCCAACATCTGCCTCTTCTTGTGGAAGCGGTGCAGGGTCACATGGCAAATGCCATATGTTTTGGCCACTCCCCTAACTGATTTGCCCTGTCTGACCTCATTTGAAGCCCTTTCCAGCATTCGTAAGGGGACTCCCCTGTCTGTTATCCTCTTTCTGATATTTGGCATGCTGTAAGCAAACGCATGTTTCCACTGACTTTTACTCATTATCATTACTTTTATGTGATTTTATGACATTTTACATTTAATTTGCAATACACAGTACACATTTTACTTTTTATTTACACATTCTACCAATATCTGCAACTCTATCCTTAACCTTAGCTATTTTTTAAAATGTAAATGAAACATGGTTGGTGATACTGGGACAGTTGTAACGGGGTGTTACAACTGTCCCAGTATCACCAACCATGTTTTCATCTCATGTGAGCTAGCTTGAATGCTAGTTTGACACTTGTTAGCCATTTTTACTTTTAGCTTACAAAACAGTGATTCTAATAATACTTGTTTGGATTCATAGACATTTGATATAAGGACAGAATACAAAAAAGTACGTCTGGAAGAAAAGTAGATTTTTTACCTCAAAAACAGACTTTTGTCGATAACTTCTTCTTGAAGTATCAGATGTGGCTCTCCTTTTGAATGAAAGGAGGGAAACTGATGGAGCACGAGCACAGTGAGTGTCATCACTCTAGCTTGTTTGTGATTGGAGGAATTCAAGGTGTTACACCCGTCCCGTGTTACAACTGTACCTGGTCTCCCCTACTCACTGTCCAATGCCATCAACTGAAAACTAAGCGATATGGAACTCAAACCGTTATGTTAAAAATGTATTTAGTTACGATGTGTGTCAGAATGGGCGGACGGCGGGAATGGGCAGACTGCGGGAAAAGCCATTTTGTGCTTTAGCTTTAAATTAGTACTTAAAATACTTATAAACTTTTAATTAAGTAAATTATCCGAAAAAACCTTTTCCGAAAACACTGCAGGTCACATAATCTGATGATGGGTCACCAAATACAGTGGTACACCGGTCACACCGACAAATAGACACACAAATAGACACGTGAAACGCCCATCTGCGTGTAGGGACAAGTTCGGACATGCAGCCCCTTCGATGAACATAGTGAAGCCAAAAAATCGGCCTCAAACGAGATTTATACAATAAAAATCATAAAGCTGGTCTTTTTATCGCTTTAAGCTTGCATGTGAATTGTTAAATCGTCATTGATGAAATAGGAGACGGTTTTAGTAACACGTGGTTAGCTTAGCCAATTAGCATAGTCTGCTAAGTGGCTGATCACCAGCACAAATTTGCTGACCAGTCCTGGAATTAAACACACTGAAATACACAGCATAAATTGATTTTTCAGTAAATTTGACTTAATTGCACTTACTGTGTAGTATTGCATGAGTGGTAGAAAATGTCCAGACTTGCCTCCTCTGTCTCCAACCGTAGAAGTGAAATGCATGGGCGGAAGTTAAAGGTTGGGTATACACGAAGGGGGAGGGGGAGTGCAGTACGACCGTTTGATTGACGCACTTACACGCATTGACGCGTGGTTCTGGAAATCATTGGAATTTTTCGAGCCCTGCCCGTTCCACAGATGATTGACTTGTTTAATTTTCATGTCAATACTTCTAACTCAGTGTCTGTAAGTGGGTTAGAATAAGGATTTCAAGTAATTTTGCAAAAATTGCCAAAAAAGAGAATTCCATGCCCAACCTTTAATTACATCTCTGCAGAGTTACGTTAACACTGATGTGATCAACTCTGTCATATAACTCCAACTCTGAACACCATTTAAATCAGAATGTGTTAAAATTACACTCTGGGAGTGAAAAACAACTCAGAAATGTTTAACCCCGAAAATTCAACACTCCAATTTTTGCTGTTGCTAATATATTGCATTGTTGATAAACGGGATGCAATTAATAGTTTCAAATATAGTTAAGTAAATTTTTGTCCAACATTAAACTATTAACTGCATTATGATTGACTATGATGCAATATATTTGTGGGATTTCCTGAAACAATTCCATGGTAACGTCTCTGCCACCAGTCTGTGAGTGTAATTTGATGACGGTCCCTAAAACAGGTAGCAGCCAGAACGTAGATGACGTTGTTGCATAGACATCGATTTTTCGCGATACGGTGTCCTAAACTGTCCTCAACATACTAAGCCCGTAATGTATTGCACTTGTGTTGATGAATCCGTTTGGGTGGTAAACCGAATATCCGGCGAATATCAAACCAGGCTAATTTGCACCTGTTGAGGCAGCATGCTCCGGTAGAGCTGCTCTTTAGCATCGCGCTAACCGGGGCTAACAGAGCCTGTCTCTTCCCGTCCTATTAACTGTACTTATGGGAGAGAGCCCGATTAAATCCGGATATTTTAATAAGTTGGGTGTTATAGGTTTTAAACAACATTTCCGAGTTGTTTGAATGACAAGCTCCGCTAGCCCGATGATAAAGTGCTAACCGGAGCTAACAGTCTGTCCCCGCCCGTCCTATTAACTGTATTTATGGCTATGCCTTTTTCTCTTTTTAATATGACCAAACACAATGGCCAGAGGACCAGCATCCTTTCTTAACTCTTAAACATAATAATCTTTGAGTTTTACATGTTCTAAAATGTTCATTAATTGACAGTCCTGATGTTTTTTTTCTTGTCTTCTGATTCTTCATTACAGTATGGAAGGGGAGATTTGGAGGTACCTGGTCAGGCCTTGGTCAGCCTACAAATCCCAGATGTGGAGACTGCAGGGATACCTCACAGAGAGGACACTAAAGAGCCATCTCTCATTCATCGAGTGGACTCATTGGTTTGCGAATGACCACAAAGATGCTCCCATGGGCAGATTGCGGCATGGCATTTGCCAAATTGTAGAGGTTGAAGCAGTCTTCATTGTGGTCACTTGCCATAACACTGTCATGTGTTTTATCAAAACACCATCGGTAACATTTAAATTGAGGTGATGTGGACGGCTCTTTTTTTTGTCCGATTTTTTCAGTGTTCAGTGCCTGTTTGTGAGATATGCATTGTTTGAAAGATAAGCCTTTGATTTTGTTTGATTTTAATATGCCTTTCATCAACAGTGGTTTGGGGTTTTATAACAACAATTAAAGTGCTTAACTACTGGTGAACGACGTTGCAGAACATATATGGTACAAGTTTGTGTTGATTGCATGGAAAAGGGAATAACCAGTTACAACTTATATGGTAAGAGCCTGGTAATACCATGGAAACAAACAAGGCTGCCTTTTACGCTACAGTTTCAGCTTCCTTACTGGGTAAATTGTTGTGTTTTACTTGGTAACGTCGCAGAATGTACATGGTACAAGTTTGTGTTGACTGCATGGACAATGGAATGTATCTATTATAAATGATATGGTAAGAACCTGGTAATACCATGGAAACAAACGGCTTTGTACCCAGTAGTTAAGAAGATGTACCATGACTAGGGATGGGAATCGAGAACCGGTTCTCGTTCAGAACCGGTTCCGAGTCAACCGATTCCTTGGAATCATTAGCAAGCCTGCTTAACGATTCCGCTTATCGGTTCCGGTCGCGGCAAATGCATCGTGACGTCACACACACGCTGCTTTGATTTGGTTCAGAACGCGACGGGGCGACAAGATCCCATACAAAGTGAACGTAGAGACGCGTATAAGGGCGAATTTTCGCGGGAGAAAACGATAGTTACGAATGTAACTACGGTTCTATGAATCCTGGAGGACCGCCAGAGGCGGTGCTTAAAGCACTGGATCTCCACCTCGCGCATGCGCATTTCGAGTACCTAATACCAACATAGTCACCTGTGACCCCCACGTGACACCGGGAAGGCTATATCTTCCGGTGTCATTAGAGGATCTGTTCCTAGAATCTTCTCGCGAGAACACAAGGATTCTCAGTGACTGAACGCTCTGGCGGTCATCCGGGATTCATAGAACCGTAGTTACATTCGTAACTATCGTTCTATTTCATCCTTACTGACCGCCAGAGGCGGTGCTTAAAGCACTGGATGACCCATACCAAAAAGATCACAAAGAATCCAACACCCACCTCACTCATTGGAGGTAGCAGAGCTTGGCAGTAGGACCACACTCATCGGGTGGGGACTGGCGACGTTGACGCGGTAAAACCTTGTAAAGGTGCCCGGTGACGTCCATGATGCCGCGGCACAGATTGACTCCAGGGGTACAACTCTTAGTGCGGCCCATGATGTTGATACGCTTCTGGTGGAGTGGCACCTCAACCCGGATGGCGGGGGGCGGCCACTGGCCACATAGGCGTGTTTAATGGTGTCGACGACCCAGTGGGACAGCCTCTGTTTAGACAAGGCAGAACCTCTGTTAGGGCCACCGTGACACACAAACAGTTGCTCGGACTGCCGTATACCGGCCGTAGCAGCAATGTAAGCCCTAAGCGCCCGTACCGGGCACAGCATCTCGGACTCATTCCCCTCAGATGGGGAGTTAAAACGTGCCAGCTGGATAGGCTGGTTAAAATAGGTGCGTGAAAGCACCTTGGGCAGGAACGCCACATTGGGCCATAAAACCACACCTGAGCCATCAGGGTTCCACCGCAGGCATGTATCTGCCACGGATAGGGCGTGCAACTCCCCGACCCGCTTCGCAGTGGTAATGGCGAGCAGAAAAGCCACCTTCATGGACAGCCACTTCAACCCTATCTGGGTTAGAGGCTCAAAAGGAGGTGATGACATGGCCTCCAGCACCAGGGGCAGGTCCCAAGCTGGAGTCCTCAGAGTCCTAGGGGGACACAGCCTCAGGGCCCCCCTAAGGAAGAGGGACACCAACCTGTGGCACCCCACTGTGGCTCCGTCAACCATCTCATGTCGGGAAGAGATAGCAGCCACATAGACCCTCAAGGTGGAATGAGAGCGACCATCATCCAGGAGGGACTGCATAAAACTCCAGAACGGTGGCCACGGAGCAACGCGCTGGGTCTACTGCCTTACCCCTACACCAGGCAGAGAATAACTTCCATCTGTTGGCATACTGTGCTCTGGTAGATGGTGCCCTGGCATTCAGAATAGTGTTCCTGACGGTCTCAGTGCAAACATTCAGCAGTGAGTCGGGCCCTGCAGCGGCCAGGCCCAGAGCTGGAGGCGACGGGGATCTGGGTGCCAAATCTGGCCCCCCAGCTGTGAAAGGAGGTCCTTCCTGCAGGGGAGGCGCCATGGAGAGCTGCAGCAGAGCCTGCGCAGCAGTGGAAACCAGAGTCTCCCTGGCCAGTAGGGGGCCACCAGAAGTAACCTGTGGCCCCGCAGAAACACCCTCTGAAGTGTGGGGAGAATCAGGGGCAGCGGTGGGAAGGCATACAGAGGACTCTGTGGCCAGTCGTGAGCTAAGGCATCCTGTCCGAGGGGGCCCGTCACCTCCGTCCAGGAGAACCAGAGGGGGCGGATTCCTCTGATGCAAAGAGGTCCACCTCCGCCCTGCCAAAGAGACCCCACATCGTCTCCACCACCTCCGGATGAAGCCGCCACTCCCCCGGTGGGGGCTTCTGCCGCGATAGAAAATCTGCGACCTGGTTCCGTTGCCCCGGTATGACGACCGCCCGCACGCTGGCCAGGCGGGGATATGCCCAGGCCAACAAGTTCCGAGATACCCGGAGTAGCCGTGAAGACCGGGTCCCCCCTTGGTGGTTGATCTGGGCAACAGCTGACATGTTGTCGGATCGAACCAGCACATGCTTGCCTCTCAAATGAGGCAGAAAATGATTGAGTGCTAGCTGTACCGCCCTGAGCTCGAGCACATTGATGTGAGCGTGGTTCTGGGCCGGCCACTGCCCTTGGGCAGTCCTGCCCTGCCAAACCGCGCCCCATCCCGATAGGCAGGCGTCTGTCGTGACCAGCTCCTGACGGGATGGAATGGTGCCCATGGGTACACCCACAGACATATACGACCTCTTCCTCCATGGGGACAGAGAGAAGAGGCACTGCCGAGACACTCTGACCTTTCGGTGCCTGTGCCACTTGGGGTCCAAGTGGAGGCTGTTCAGCCACATCTGCATAGGGCGCAGAGACAGCAAGCCGAGGGGCACCACAGCTGAGGCAGCTGTCAGTTTGCCCAAGAGCTGCAGGCAAAGAATGAATGGTACCATCCTGCCATACCCGAAGCGGGGGAGGCAGAGGAGGATGTCGGTCACACGCTGAGGTGACAGGTAGGCCCTCATAGCGTCCGAGTCTAGGACCATCCCCAGGTATGCGACCCGTTGGGATGGGTCCAGGTGACTCTTCACAAAGTTCACCGTCAGGCCAAGCCGGGCCACGTGCAAGAGCAGCCGAGCCGTGTCCCGGGCCGCCTGAGACTGGGAAGGTGCACAGATCAGCCAGTCGTCCAAATAAGGCAGGACCTTCATGCCCTGCTTCTGCAGGGGTGCGAGAGCTGCCGCCACCACCCTGGTGAATACCCTCGGAGAGAGGGAGAGACCAAAGGGAAGTACCCTGAATTGAAAGTGCCGGCCGCGAAAGGCGAACCGGAGGAAGTGCTGATGGCGCGGTGCAATTGGGACGTGGAAGTATGCGTCCCTTAGGTCCACCGTGGTGAACCATTCTCCCCTTGCAACCACCCGCAGCGTGTCGGATGCGGTGAGCATGTGGAATGGCAGGACCTTCAGGAACCTGTTGAGTCCCCTCAGGTCGAGAATTGGGCGAAATCTGCCATCTTTCTTTTTTACTAGAAAGTATCTCGAGTAGAATCCTCTGGGGTGCAGCAGAGGATCCACTGGCTCGATTGCCCCTTTGGCCAGGAGGGTGGACAACTCCTGGTCCAGAGCTAAGGCCTCTGCCGGGTCGTTGACGACAGTCATTTTGACCCGGCTGAAGGCCCAGTAACTGAGCTGCTGATGGGAAAACCTCCCGACGACCGGCCCCAAGGGCCTAGCGCCTACCCCCCCGGCCTCCTGAGGCTCTGGGGGGGCGTCGGTTGGGTTGTGGGGCACGGAGCTGCCAGGAAGGTAGGCGTTCGGGGGCCCGAAAGCCATCCGCTGGCTGTTGTGCAGCCCGCTGAGACCTACGTAGGCCACCGGAATAACCAGGTGGCTGAAAGCGCTGCTGGGGGACTGCCGAGGGGCCCCCAGGCCTGCTAGGAGCGGACACACTCCTATTTAGGCCTGACAGTTGCTACCTGGTCTGCCTAGCTCGGGCAGCCCCCTCCAGTGCTTCCAGGGCAGCTGACCCAAAGAGCTCCCCTGGTTCCACCGGCACCGCACGGAGGACCCTCCTACACGTCTCTGTCAGGGGCGACTGCGCAAGCCACACCTGGCGGCGAGTCTGCACGAGGGTGGACATAGTGCGCCCCAACTCCCTCGACATGAGGGCAAAAGCCTGCAATGAGGCGTCACTCAGACTCTGCAGCGACGGCTCGGCCTGGGCCTGCTGCAGAGAGGTCGAAAGACCCAGCAGCAGGTGGGAAAGGGAGTTCCCAATACGACCCATGCGCGCCGCTGCGTCATAGGCCTTTGACAGGAGGTCTTCTGTGACCCTGCACTGTGGCCGAGGGCACCTGGCATTTGGCCTCAGAGCCTCATCAGGAGCCAGAATCAGGGAGGCGATGGCAGGCTCGACTGCTGGCATGCGGCCCAGCCCAACCTGTGCCGCATTCTGCATGGCAGCCAAGGTCCGGGCGTCAGACGTCGAGTGGGATAGGGCCCTAGTGTCCCTCCAGCAAGCATGGAGCTCCTTCAGATACTCCTCTGAAGGAGGGACAGAGAATGTGGCCGGGACAGGGTTGCGCCTGAAGAAGGCGCTGGCCTGGGCTGACTCCGTCTGCGCCGCGTCAAGCTGCAGGCGAGCCAGAGCGGTCCGCAGGACGGCCGCCATGGAGGTGTCTGCTGCCCCCTGCAGGGAGCCTTGTGCCGAGGAGCAGGAGGCCTCATCCAACGTGTGGGAGGCATCGCCCTCGGTCATAGCCTCAGAAAAGAGGTTAGCCGAAGCCGCCAGAGAGAGGACATCGCTTTCAAAATGGGAGGAGGGAGGGCCGGGCTGTAGCCCCGCCAGCCCCTGACCAGTCCCAGGCTGAAGGGCCAGGAGGAGGGACCGGATTTGCTCCATGTCGGACGCCAATCCGTCCACCCTAGCAGCAAGCCCGCCCCTTGCCTTCTTTTTGGGGGGGGCACCCATAGCCGCAGCCCCATCATGCCGCTGCCGTCCCGAATGACCGGGCTGATTGGGAGGGAGGCTCATTACAGCAGAGGGGTCGTTGGCTGCTGCCCGATTCTCCAGCTCTGCTAGCCTAGCCACTCTGAGCACCCAAGGCAGGAGGCTGCAGTTCATGCAGGCGCTGTCCGTGAGGCTCTCCCTCAGATGCTCGAGACCGAGGCAAGGAGGGCAACTGTCGTGGCCGTCCTCAGGCTCAAGAGGAGCCGCACAGGCGACACATAGGTGAGCCATTATAGAGGCGGCCACCGGTAGCGTACTGGGAGCGGAAGCGAGAGCACTTCCCTCGCAAGAAAAAATGAAAAACCGAAACTAATTAGCCTGAGCGTGATCGCTGCTACTAATTATCAAACAAGGGCCAAATGCAGTGTTAACGGGAGCGGGAGCGAGAACACTGCCTTCACCAGAAAACGAAATCGACCGATATTAATTAGCTTGAGCGTAAGCGCTGCTGCTAAACAAGGGAGAAACCAAACAAAAACGTTACTGGGAGCGGGAGCGAGAGCACTGCCTTCACCGGTAAGTTGTAAGGGAAAAATAAATTGATGGTTAGAACAGAGCAAAGCTAACGGCTAACACAACAAACAATAACAGAGCAAGAGGCGAACGAGTGCTGGGAGCGGGAGCGAGCACACTGCCCTCCCAAACAAACGCCGGCCACTCTTCTTATAGTTACTTTCACTAAGTATCTGTATGAACTAGCCACAGCGTCTGGAGGACGATTACCCGCAGCTCCGACCTTGGTCACGAGGCTGCACGTAGCCAGTTGTAACAGCTTCCTTCCTTTCTCAAACAAAGGTTCAATACGGTACCTGCGCAGCGAGAAGATGTAAGGAACAGATCCTCTAATGACACTGGAAGATATAGCCTTCCCGGTGTCACGTGGGGGTCACAGGTGACTATGTTGGTATTAGGTACTCGAAATGCCCATGCGCGAGGTGGAGATCCAGTGCTTTAAGCACCGCCTCTGGCGGTCAGTAAGGATGAAATAGAACCGGCAACAAGTTTTTGTCGTGATGACAGCCAATCAGCGTTCAACAGCGTGATAACTGAGTGACATGTGTAACGTAACAGCCAATCAGCGTTCAGCCGTCAAACTCAGTGCAGTGCAGTCCGGGGTGAACTGCGGCATGGAGGAGAAAGTGATTGTTGCAGTTTGCGACTCCCGGAGCTCTATATATAATAGTATCTAATATATTATAGTTGTATATATAATATCACGGCCAACAGCTCTGTTGCCTCCGGATGGCCGTAGCGTGGGGAGCTCTCATAGGGATTGGGCTTCTCGGGGTTTGTTTACCGGCATTGCTATGGTTTCCGGTCTTGTGTGTTCCAACGGTTTATTAGGTATGCCCATCTAATAAATCTCTAAGAATTGGTTGCTTTATTTCCTAGGAAGTGCACTATATTAGAGTTATTACCATCCTAAAATAGTTACAACTACACAGTACTTAGTTGAGTTGATGGGTAATAGTGGAGGTTTTACTTAGTACTTCAGCTGTAATTCCTTTGTATTTACATTCTTATTACCAGTGGTAATTACACAGTAATACACTATAATTTATCGGATTATTCCTCTGTATTTACCTTCTTATTACCAGTGGTAATTACCCAGTAATACACTATGATTTACCATGTATTTACCGGGTAACTACCTCTGTATTTACCTTCTTATTACCAGTGGTAATTACCCAGTAATACACTATGATTTACCATGTATGTAGCGGGTAAATACCTAGTAATTAGGGGACTGTAAAAGGAAGGGTTACCGGTTTAACAATGACATGATAGGTAAGTTAGTAAGTCTCAATAAATGGGTTTGTAATGCATTTATTAACAACTATAAGAATCTTATTGTTATATATAAGACCATTATTAATGTTATTCGATATCAATAAATAGTTAACAAGTTTCTTATGTGTGCTTATAAAGTTCTTACAATGTCACAATAAACATGTTGATTATTTTATTATTAACACTTATTGATAGTCTTATTAACACAAATTAATGTTAACAAGTATATAACAAGGTCTTATTAAATATTAACTAAGGCTTATTACAAGGACCTTAATATAAAGCGTTAACAAAGGGAATTACAAAAATAAGCCAATGCCAAGAATTCTAAGACCTACTCACTACGCGAACTCTGGCAGCCCGCACCACAGCGCCAGCGCTAGACCACTCACCCAAATGATGGTTGCCCATTACGGTAGAATACATAGATTTATATAAAAATGTGTTGAGAAAAAATCCATGATAACATGCAATTCATTTAATTATTTAATCATTTAATCTGAGACACTTAATGTGAAAATATAGGCTGTTTGTACTTCATATATGTAATTTTTTACTTGACGAAATCGTGAGGACTAGGCTTGGCGGAACCTTCTGATGGTACACTTGTTTCCAACACACGGACTTCTCTGAAACTTCTCAAACTAATTCTGGTATTTAACCTGCCGCGAACAAGGCTAGTTTGGTCGGATAAATTCTCATGGTTACTTAACCCAGAATCCCTTAAATCACGTTACCGGAATGAAACTCTAACTGAAAATAGCGAGGCTTAGTGAAATTAGCCAAGCTTTTAGCTTGGTTGATGGAATACCCCTACAGCATAGGAACAAATTTGTTTGTGTTTTCTTCTACATAAATAAACACATTTCATAAAAATTTACCAGAATGCAGGAAATTAAGTGTTAGATGCTCGAATTTTGGGGGAATCACTTTCTTTGAATCCCCCCAATATCCGTCTCACCCAGAATGCTCTTCTGTCTCACTCAGATTGCACTCCTACAGAACGCTCTTGTCTGCAATACAAGGGGCACAATCAACATTCTTGCACTGGGCACCAAATTAATCAGGGTTAGTCCCTGCATAGAAGCGGCTTCAGAAATGTTAAGCTTGGACTCAAATCACGCGCGGCTGGCCGCCAATCACCAATCACCAGCTTCCAATCACCTGCCTACACCTGCTCTATTAAGAGTAGTCTAACATATGTCTTTGCTGCTCAGATCTTCGTTCGACGCATGCTGCTGCTTTACTGTGCTTCTGATTATCTTGCATATCTCGTCGCTTAGTTGCTACGTCGGTTAATACACACCAAGAGGTCATAACTTCGGATTCGTGCTGGTCGGCCTACTACTTCTGGTCCCGGCAAGCGAGCGCAGAAAGCCGTTCTTTTCGGTCCCCGGTATCCTCAACAACACCACCAACAAGTTCCCAACACGGACATCCGCCTGGTTCTACAAACCCTCGCCGAGTTGGTGCAAAGCATTGGCGCCAGGATGGACGCCGTCGAAACGCCATGCGGAACTCCCGGACGGGTCCAGGCCCCCAACCCGCTGTCGTCGGTCGCCACGGCGCCTTTCTACTTCCAGCAACCATCAGGCTCGGCTTCCTCCGCCTTCACAGGCTACGCACCTGGCACGTGCCCTGCTACCATGGCTACTGCAGTCCCCACGTTAGCCCCCGCAGCGTATTTTCTCTCACAGCTCTACCAGTCCAGCTTCAGGATGCGGCTCCCTCGGTTGGGTTAGGAGGTTTCTCCCAAGGGCAATGGTTTGCTGAGGGATGGCCAGTCGAAGCTGGTACGTTCGCCCTCGGGTCAGAGTCGTCTGCGCTGTTCGAGCTTTACCCTATCGTAGCAGCTAGCGTTCTGGGGGCAAAGCATGGCGGCATTAACGTATAACCATGTTTTGCGATAACAAAGCAGCGTCAAAACGGCTGGGAAGGTGGTCTTCCACAGCATACAGATTTTACATCCGGTTGAGTTCGTTGCACACGTCGTTGTGGTACAACACAGAACTCTACGTTCGCAATCAAAGGTTCATAATTATCTTTATACCGTGCACTGTTCGGTTAACTCCTTGTGTCTGAGGTTTTTCCCTTCACTTTAACATGAATGAAGTTGATGGGTTTTAGGCACTGTGGTAACTGATTATTACTAAAAGGTTTTTATTGACGAAGGGCCTTTTAGATTGGTTCAGCTGCTGCTCACTAACTCTCACGTTCCTCTGCTCGCAATGCGATTCACATATCGTTCAATTTATTCAAAAGATCCAAAGACAAAGAACAGGTACATTATGGTATCATTTTATATTATATTTATAGTCTTATTGTTAATAGCTTCAGTCGCGTTGGTATTTAATTTTTCATTTGCTCGTTTAGCTACGTATGACAGTTAACAATGTTGGTGTAGGCCTATTACAATTATTTACGCGTGTAGGCCACTCCAACTCACTCGATATTTCAAAAAGATTAGTGTGCTCTCTCAGAGCTGGGAGATTTCATCCTTATTTTAACATATTACTCGAGACGGTGTTTTCTCACAGTTCTACGGGTTCATGCGTTCTCGGGTTCATGCGTCCATGCGTACACGTCTCCTACTCAGACTTTTTCCCCTACACGGGGTATTTCATTTTTCATTTGCTTGTTTAGCCATGTATGTCAGTTAACAATTTTGGTGTATTACAATTATTTATGTGTGTTGGCCACTCCAACTCACTCGATATTTTGAATAGATTAGTGTGCTCTCTCTGGGAGTGTTCATCCTTATTTTAACATATTACTCGAGTCAGTGTTTCTCACAGCATTCTACGGGTTCATGTGTTCTATGGGTTCATGTGTTCTACGGGTTCATGTGTTCTACGGGTTCATGTGTTCTACGGGTTCATGTGTTCTACGGGTTCATGCGTTCTACGGGTTTATGCGTTCTCGGGTTTATGCGCAAATGCGTACACGTCTCCTACTCAGACTTTTTCCCCTACACGGGGCCTGACTTTCGCTGATGTCACCTTCTCTGCAAGGCATTTTTCATCTAAAAGCGATAGCCTAGGAGCAGCTGTTAGTATTATCATTTCAAGAATCAACAACTCTCTGTCCTTACGCTTCCATGTTCCTTTATCTCAAGCTTCGGCAACGCACGTCCCCGAATCACCTGTTTATTTGCGGCCTGCCAATGACTAAAGGGTGGTTCAGAGTCAATCTCGTGACGGTGGTAGAAGGGTGCGGCCCACCATCTCCCCTCTACATTGGCCACTCCTTCCGGATTGGAGCGGCAACCACAGCCGCTGAACAAGGGTGGCCGGTCGCGTCTATCAAACGGCTGGGAAGGCGGTCTTCCACAGCTTACGAATCCTACATCCGGTCGAATTCATGGTTCTTCCTTCAAGCGCACACGATGCTCTAACGTCGGTTAAGGCAGGTTTATCACGTTGCTACTACAGCTGTTTTTGGCGGCCTGTTTCCATTCTAGTTTTAGTCTTTGTGTCAAGGTGTCACTTTTGTTTTTATTAGTTTAGACACGTTCATACTCTTTCTAGTGATATGTGATAAGTATTTTAAGAAGCTGCATTTCCCTCACATAGCCTCAAGACCTTATTGAAGGCTGCTCCACCACAGAAGGAGGCGAAGCCTTTACGTCACCCCGGCCACGCCCACTAGGCCACGCCCACTTGACGTCTTCTCTAGCGGGTGGTTTCGAACTCGAGAGGCCAGAGATCAATAGGTAGACGGCAGAGAGCCACCCCGGGCCTAAGCCCGGGGGCTTGAAGTAGATCACAGTATTTTCCTCTCACACGCGTTAGATACAATTCCCTCCGTTAAGCTTCAGTTACCATACCGAAACATGCCGACTTTATAATAAATGAAGTCAGTTAAAAGCATCCCGGGATTGGACAACTTTCTTCAAGAATATGCAACATATTGAAATTCCGTTTAGGTATTATCAAAGATACAAGTGCGTAGATTTGTTAAATAAGGTAAACGGTCGAAAATTGATGTTATGTCTTAAACAGTTGAAGTTCTGTTTGGACAAAACGTTATTACAGTTTATCGCCTAGTTTAGGTCAACGGAAATGAAGACATTTTAGCAGTCTTATTTTGTAAAACACTTTCGATCTCGTTTGTATTCGCCAACAACATTGCACTACGTATTTAATTATAGTTATTGTCATATGACCAGCATTGTTTTCCTCACGCGATAAAGGTTTGTTGATGACGACATTTAGTCATAATTTTCGGTGTCAAAAGCAACACTATTTGCAACTACTGGTGGTGGTGGTTATCAGGTACTAAACTCATAAAGCAAAATTCGGCTATATAACTCAAGGTTAACCTGCAGCAACCCCGGCAAGTTCGACCACGTCGGTGGATCATCTAGAAAACACTCTTTGAGTTCGGTGTCACGTTGGTGGCATATCATGGAAAAAATAAAACTCAAGGTTCGCAGCGGCGACCCCGGTGAGTGCGTTGACCAAAGCGCAGCGGTAACAACTCGGGCACTCGTGACTATGACCACGTCGGCGGCACGTTATCTATTACTCATGGTTGACTGCAGTAACCCCGGTGAGTGCGTTGACCACGTCAACGCACAACTGGGGCACAACTCAGGCACTAGTCGTGAGTTCGTTGCACACGTCTGTGCGGTACAACACAGAACTCGACGTCCTACATCCGGTCGAATTCAAGGTTCTTTCTTCAAGCGCACACGATGCTCTCTAACGTCGGTTAAGACAGATTTTACACGTTTGCAACCATAGCTGTTTTTGGTGGCCTGTTTCCTTTCTAGTGTTGGTCTAGTCTTGTGTCAAGCTGTCATTTTAGCTTTTATTAGTTTTAGTTACATTCATACTCTTTCCAGTGTTATCGTAATTCCATTTAGATATTATCGAACTTACAAGTGCGTAGTTTTGTTAAATAAGGTAAATGGTTGAAAATTGATGTTATGTCTGGAACAGTTGAAGTTCCAGTTGAACAAAATAACGTTATAAGTCTTTATCGCCTAGTTTAGGTCAACGAAAATGAGACATTTTAGCAGTCTTATTTTCGTAAAACACTTTTTAGTCTTGTTTTATTCGCCAACTATATTGTACTATGCATTTAATCACTGCTATTGTCACATGCCCAGCATCCACGTTGCGTCCAGTCTCGTTTATCTCACGCGATAAAGGTTTGTTGATGACTACTCTTAGTCATAATTTTCATTGCCAAAAGCAACACTATTTGCAACTACCGGCGGTGGTGGTTATCAGGTACTAAATTCATAAAGCAAAATTCGGTTTCATAACTCAGGTTAACCTGCAGCAACCCCGGCGAGTGTGACCACGTCGGTGGATCATCTAGAAAACACTCTTGAGTTCGCTGTCACGTCAGTGGCGTACATAGAAAAATAAAACTCAAGGTTGCAGCGGCAACCCCGGTGAGTGCGTTGACCACGTCGGTGGTAACAACTCGGGCACTCGTGAGTATGACCACGTCGGTGGCACGTTATCTAATACTCATGGTTTGACTGCAGTAACCCCGGTGAGTGCGTTGCTCACGTCGGTGGGAACAACTCAAGCACTCGTGAGTTCGTTGCGCACGTCGGTGCGGTACAACACAGAACTCTACGTTCGTTGCAGCAACCCCGGTGAGTGCGTTGCCCACGTCGGTGGGAACAACTCAAGCACTCGTGAGTTCGTTGCGCACGTCGGTGCGGTACAACACAGAACTCCACGTTCGCTGCAGCAACCCCGGTAGTGCGTTGACCACGTCGGTGGGCACAACTCGGGCACATGGACCTTTAATTACCACGTCGGTGGCATAATATCAAACACTCAAGTGCAGGGCACTCTGAGTTCATTGAACACGTCGGTGTTTAACACGGAAGTACACAATATTTGCTGCAGCAACACCGGTGAGTGCGTGACCACGTCGGTGGCACAGCAAGGGCACTCGTGAGTTTGTTGACCACATCGGTGGTTCAACGCGAAAGCACTCAGGTCACGCAGCGACCCCGGAGAGTGAATCGACCACGGCAGTTGGTACAGCACGAAAGCACTCGTGGCTCGCTGCGTAACAGCTGCAGAGTGCTCTAAATTTTAATTGATCTCGCTGAGGTATTTTAAGTCAACTGCTTTTACGTGATTCATCGATCTCGCTGACGGTCTTAAGCTTATCGTTTTACGGTATGTATGATTGACTCTTAATATGTCGTATATTCGGTATGCCTTTTATCTTCCAGAAGCAGTATAGATCCTTGTCCACTTCTTCTACGCGGGTATGTATGGTCTCATTATTCCCTTTCGCTATTCTATTTTTGGGGTCGGCTCCGCCCCTGCCAGTCCCGGCAGGACATGCCGAGTTATCACCTATTTCCGGCGTAGGCCTACGTCCTCTCTTTTGGGGAAGGCTCCGCTCCTGCTAGTCCTGGCAGGATACGCCGAGTCCGCACGTCACCCTGGATCAGTGACGGGGCTCATGCCAAAGATTTACCATGCAAAATATTCCCATGTCGTTATTTAAATAAATCCTGTTCATACTTATCAGTGATCGAGTCTTTATGGGAGAAATTGATTTTAGCCGCAGCAAAGTAAAATAATCCACAAAAAGGTAAAATAGATCCTAGGGTGTGTTGTACATCAGATGTTTTATAACAATGTCAAATTGTTTTTGTCTGAATTATTTCTCTAACAAAAAGCATTTTCTGTGTTCCCAGATGGAAAGAGAATGATAAATAACCAAAATCAACGATCTGTGTTACAGAAACTTTTTGCTTTAAATTGTTGTTCACATTCTATGCATTGACACCTTAGTTAAAACACTCAACTGTATACAACCAATGTCAAAAATACACAATCTGTTCCTCATCAGTTACACAAACACAGGAAAATCGAATCCCGAATTCC
Organism: Gadus morhua; assembly: GCF_902167405.1. Taxonomy (NCBI): domain Eukaryota; kingdom Metazoa; phylum Chordata; class Actinopteri; order Gadiformes; family Gadidae; genus Gadus; species Gadus morhua. The sequence goes on along the minus strand of NC_044055.1, from coordinate 28,564,595 downwards.
CAAATTTGCATAGCTATGGTTATCAGGAATGAATGGTAGACAGTTTGATTGATTGTCTTTATTTCTTTATTTCTAAGAGAGGCCATGGGGTCAGCAGTTGTAGAGGTGATCTCCAGACCAAGACCCCTCCCCTTCACGGATGCACTGCAACAGGACCAAGAAGAGAAGAAAACTAAATAACTATGGCAGTTGTCCTTAAGAAAGACTACTGCCATTCAAATGCTAGGAGGACCAAGCGATTAGGTGTCTCCTTAAAGGACAATATAATATAGGTATTTAATTTTTTTTCTGTTACAGTTAATTGTTATTCTATATAGGGCTACTTGTTTTAATTGTCATTTATTTCTTATTTGTATATTATTTGTCACCAATTGTTTTTATATTTAATATTTTGAATGTTACACAATCTCTGCCGGCACTGTCACTTTTAATTTCACAGCATTTCTTGCCATTTCTCCCAGCATGTATGGGACCAATTAAACTCTTGAATCTTGAGGAACCAAAAATCGTTATCAAAATCTTTTGTTGGAGGACACCAGGAGAGACTTCAATGATGGTTTGACCACCTAGGCCAGTCCTTCAATGTCTCCTACTGCCCTTGGCTTCATAAGATTTTTATAACTTAATGTGTTACACTGGCTTTTTGAACACTATTGTTGTACAGTAATTTGCTGCCCTTCTGTACTTACTGTCTGCAAAACCTGTAGCCCTATTAAGGGTCAATGTAGAAACATTAATATGAGTTCCCCTAGCCTGCCTATGGTTCCCCAGTGGCTAGAAATGATGTTTGAGGTATCCTGCTCCGCCTTTGAAAAATGAAAGCTCAGATGCGCCGATTTGGAATTTGGCCCCATATGTCATAATAAGGGGCCAGGTTACCTCCCCTTTCTCTGCTTTGCCCGCCCAGAGAATTTGGCCCACCAATGAGCACCGACCGTGCAAGCGCCACATGAGTGTGTGTAAACATACTTTGTTATTTGGATAACCGTTCTGCTGTAGGTGTTATGGCGCATAACACGCAACATAAGGTATGGTTTGCGTAAAGCTCCCATTTGGTGAAAAGACTAGACTGCGTCGGGTTCACGTCTCTGGTGCTTCCACAAAGAGACTCGTAGTGGGGGATATCTCGGCCATGGTTGAGAAGGAATTGGGGGAAAGGAACTTTGGCTTTGTCCCCCTTAAGTCCAGATTGAATCATTGAATCGACATGGAGGAGAAAGGGATTGTTGCCCGGGATTGTCTCCCGTGTGAGCCCCTGCTAGGCGGCGGCGGCGGCGGTGGAGCCCTGTGGTAGTAGTGCCCCGCGGCGGTGGTGCCCCACGGCGCTGGTGCCCCGTGGCAGTGGTGCCCCGCGGCAGTGGTGCCCCGCGGCCAGTGTAGGGGTAGTTACTCAAAAAAAGTAATTAGTTACTTTTTACTAGTTACTTCTGTAAATTGTAATGAATTTACTTTACTAGTTACTGCAATTAAAAAGTAACTTCAATACTTATTACTTTACTTTCCCGTTTCTTAATTGACTGTAGATACATCGACAAACATCATAGCCCTATCATCACTAAGTGTTTATTGTATAAATCAATACAAAATAGCATATAAAACCATATGAAAGAACAATATCCATGCTGCGGAGAAATGCCTCGATTCCTCGTTGATTCCATGTCGGTATAACACTTGTTCAGGTAATGGGAAAACGTTCTCCTGTCCGATGTTGGCTGTCGAGTCGCATTTTATCTAGTATTTTTCTAAATCTGGGCGATTCAATAGTCGACAGGGGAAGCATGTCTTCTACAATGAAGCTTGCAACCAGCCGGTCTTTTTGTGTAACCTCTTTATGCGCTCCGATCACTTCTTCCCAAAAGCAGCTACGTCACTCAAATCAATCACTATGGCAACGTGCCGAGACAACCAGGCGCTACAGACACACAGGCAGCACGTATGCACGCACCACAACAGATCAGAACTTTACACGCAGGCAAACACGGCTTGGGCAACGCAAGAAAGGGTGTTACTATAGTCTAGTAAAGTAGTGTAGTTACCGATATTTTAAATGTAATGCGTTACTTTACTTTGTTACCCAAAAAAGTAATATCGTTACCCCAAACACTGCCCGCGGCAGTGGTGGTGGTGGTGCTCCGGTGGTGGTGCTCCAGTGGTAGTGCTCCGGCGCCCCGGCAGCGGGGTTCCGGCGGGAGACAATCCCGGGCAACAATCAGGGAGTCAAAGCCAAAGTTCCTTTTCCCCAAATCCTTCTCAACCATGGCCGAGATAACCTCCACTACGAGTCTCGTGGTGGAAGTACCGGGAGTCCGCAAACGGCAAAACAATCCCTTTCTCCTCCTCCATGTCGCCGCTCAGTCCATACTTCAGAATGACGTATCAGTGGAAGAACAAGAGATGTCGGAGAACCCGACGCAGTCGTTTGGGGGGGCCCATACAGCTTTTGGCCGCGATATTATATAGATATATTATGTATTTTGCAGATATATTGGATTATATTATTTAAATATAGAGCTCGAGGACTCCCGCCTAAGCACCCGGAGTGTTCTAGAATATATACAACAACAAAATACCAGCAAGACCACTGGACTCACAACAGTGCAGTGGGAGGTCCATGGGGACGTGGTTCTGCTGGCAGAGGTGGACGAACGCAGCTGCCAATCTACAGGGGGAGGTCATCACCAGCTTCCGGGCGGAGTTGCAGGGGCTCCTTCTACACACAGAGAGGAACTGGCCCGGGTCCACCTGGGGGGGGGGGGGGGGGGGGGGGGGTGGTCACAGAGTACAGCAGGTCATTATTCAAGGGGATGATGAACGGAACCTAATGCATGGCCGAAGTCTTAAGGGTGGGGTGGACTATTGAACCATCCATTCAACTGCTGGGTGTTCTGTGTGTGTGCACACTTGTATTGTCCTCCTGGACCTCCAGGATGTATGTCCAATGGTCCACTTCAGACAAACCTACTGTGACTGAGCTTGCTGAAATTGAGCATTTGCAACAGCAGCTGGTTATTTGATTTCCAGGCAAGCCTCAAACTGTGAGAGCAAGCAAAACACATCTCGTCTACATAAACACAAAACATATACACTCGAAGTTGTCAAGAAGTATTGCAGTATTATATAAAGCTAAACAGGTTCTGGATCATAAGTCATTATACATCCTCTATTGTTCACTGGTTTCACCTTATTTAAGTTACTGTGCAGAGGTTTGGGGCAATAATTACAAAAGTACATTACATTAACTTTTTATTCTGCAGAAAATAGCTATACGGACCATTTTCAATGTTTGGTATAGGGATCATACAAACTCATTATTCATGCTGTCAAAAATACTCAAATTACCAGATCTGGTTGAATTTCAAACAGCACAGTTAATGTTTAAAGCAAAAAATAACAAACTACCGGCAAATATTCAAAAAAAATTCACACAAAGAGAAGGGAGTTATTTTTTACGGGGATTGTTTAATTTTAAAATGAAAAAGGTGCGTACAACCAGAAAAAGTTTTTGTATTTCTGTCTGTGGAGTAAAATTGTGGAATGGGTTAAAAAAAGAGCTCGAACAATGTCCTAACATAAAACTATTTAAAACAAGGTTAAAGGAAATGATTCTCACAGCGTACAAGGATGAAGGTGTTTGATTTTCTTTGGGTGTTAATTGTTTAGTTATTTAGTTTGTTATTTATTCTTTATTTTTTTGTATTTATTTTCTTTCTGAATGAAAAATATCGTTTGGATACAAAAATTGATCAATAGTGAGATAATATCTATGTATTTTCATGAATGTTTTTTTTTGTTTATTTTGTTAATTTATTTATAAAAAAAATTGACAAATGTGTAAGAAATTATAGTATATATCTGATATGAACATATAAGTTACACATTTTATTAAAAAAAAAAAAGATAAAAAGGAAAAAAAATATATATATATATTTTATGTTTGGATACGTTAAGGAATAATATATATATATACATATACATATATATATATATTTATTTATTAATAAATGAAACTGTTCATAATTATTATGACTAAGGAATGTTAATTTCAATGAATTACGGAGAAGGGATGGGATTAAATAAGTGTAAACTTCTTCCCACCCCTTTTCGAACATGTTACAATTATCAAGTATTTATCATTTATGTATCGAATTATGCTTTCTATTTTGTTTAACATCAATAATTTGTGTATGATACACAGTATATTTTTTGTTTTCTTTTACATGTTCGAAATAAATTTAAATCAAATCAAATCAAAAAATAAGTTATTCGACTGATGTGCTTCAGGGTTGCTGTCTCAGTCCCCTATTGTATAGTCTGTTTACTCACGATTGTGTTGCCAAATATGACAACAACAATCAATCATCAAAATTGCAGATGACATCAATCACATGACAGGGATTAGACATGACAACAACTTATCTTTTGCAGACCGAAATCATCCGTTCAGACATCCATTTCTCAAAAATAAGTGTTCAAATATGAATGCATCTATGATATCTACACTCTATAACATTGCACTTAAAGTAGTTTGCTTATTTTAGGAATGTTATGTCCTTTCATGACTCTTGCACATTTTGTGTTTGATCTTCATGGTTGAATTTACTTATTCTAAGATGCTTTGAGAAAGCATCAACTAAATAAATGTTATGCAATGTAAAGACAAAATAAACTAGAACTGCAAGCAGTTATCCAGGGGTCCAAGCGATGTGCATTTCACCGGCACAACGCAAAGCATGTATTCAAAAAGCTACCGTGAACCTGTGGATATAAAGGTTTTGACTGTGAGAGGTTCGGTGTGGGAGTTATAGCCCCAAACGCGTTTTCAGAACATTCCTTTGGCCAATTAGGAGATGAACAATTTCCTCGTTTATGGCACCCCCTAATGGCGAATTTTTTTAGAACGACATTAAGGGTAGCACCAACATGTGTGTAAAATTTGGACTCGATCCGATGTGTAATTTTGGATTTCTTTGGATTTATGACTTTCCACGTATAATGAAAAGGCAGTTTAGCGGTTTTCGCGATCTAGCGAAAAAAAATTATAGACGCAAAGGGGCGTGGCCTATGCCAAAAGATGCAACAGACTCCAGTGAATCTGTGTGTATAACGTTTTGGACTGTGGGAGGTTCGGTGTGGGAGTTATAGCCCCAAACGCGTATTCCTTGGTATAGCGCCACCTAGGGACCGGCGTGTCTGGATTTTGTTATCTGAGTAGCGGTGCCGGACCTGGATCTAGTCATGCAATTGGCGTGTGTGCACCATTTACGGTTTGGGCTGTGGTCCCAGTTTTAGGGGGGGTAGTATCATAACAATCCTTACAAAAACAATAGGGATCCAACCTGTTGGCTTGGACCCCTAATCATTGTTCAAATCAGAAACTATCTCATTTCTATTTCCATCAATGGGTCTATCTGTTGATATTTTGATGGACTTAAATTTCTTGGTACATACATCTCAGACAACCTCACATGGCTTCTCGTCACTAATTTCAATCCTGAAGAAGGATCAGCAGAGACAGTACTTTCTGGAGCTTTCTCAAGAGTTAGGTCCAAGGCTCTGTTGGTCTTTTATCGCTGTACCTTTCAGAGTGTTCTGACAAGCTATATCACATGTTGGTTGAGTGTTCAGAACTGAATACTGTTACAAAAGACTGTAAAGACGCTATAAAGGACTGTAAAAACGCTACAAAGGACTATAAAGACACTAGAAAGGACTGTGAAGACATCATAAAAGGACTGTAAAACACTGCAAAGGACTATAAAGACCCCACGAAGGACTGGAGAGATGCTACAAAGGACTGTAAAGAAGCTAAAGGGAACTGTAAAGAAGACAAAAAAAGGAATTTGAACGGAACAAGCAGAACTTATTCCTCATCAAGTTGAGAGTATTTTAATACCCACTATTAAGTCGTTTTTGTGCTTTTATCCAACGCCATTCCCAGTGTATATCTTTAAGGAGCAGGTTGTTTAGGGTTCTTATCTATAGGGGTTCCACTGGACAGCCTACAGTTTGTATGTTTCCAGTCCAGTCACATTCAGTGGGGAGCCTTAAGGCCCTGACACACCAATCCAATTGCAAATCATCGGCAGAAAAGACAGTGTGAAGAACACACCTGACTGAAAACCGACTTGAGCATACGTTCTGTGCTTGCACAAGACGTAATGTCTCCATAACAGCAGGAGGCGCGAATCTGGGTTGTGGCCACAAAAAAACAAGAAACGGAAATGACCGAACATCTCTCTAGACCTAAACAGAGAGCAGGCTGTTGTCAGTCATTGTTGTCAGCAGAGAGTGTTGAGAAGTCAAGAAGAATTGTTGTTGTCATTACTCTCTGAAATTGAAATAATACGATGGCTAGTGATAAGAAGATACTAGCGTTGTCAGCTCTCGGCTACTTCTGCTTGTGGAAGAAGAAAGATGTCGCAGGTGAAAAATATGGATAAATCACACTAAGTGGGTGAAGTCATGGAAACAACAGTGACAGACTCAAGGAGCTTTCCCGAATTTGTGCCGGGAACTTGAGATGGACGAGCCAGGTGATTTCAACAATTTTATCCTGTATCGAGTATCGCGTACCGAGTATCCAGCGATGCAACACCAATTACCCGGGATTGTACATCTGTCGGTGAACGTCTGATGGTCACACTGCGTTTCCCCGCAACAGGTAAGCTGTTTGTTTGTATTATTTTAGTTTTTCGGTTCCTTTCTTGGAACCTGTGCAGGGGCTCATGTATTTCACCAAGTCATGTGTTTGTTTATGATTGCAGGAGAAGGCTTCAAGAGTCTCTCATATCAGTTTGAAATGGGTGTCTACAATTCGGAAAATCGTCCCTGAAACCTGTGACGCCATCCAACAGGTCTATTACTAAAATCTGAAGGTATGTTGGAAATAGTTTGCGTCAACGTCAGCCTAACCAAGGCATCATTGGGGCCTTGTAAAGGGGCAATAGCACAAGAATAGTCATGCCCTCTATTACTCTGGATTGGTATAGTCTATTCTTATGGAATACAACGCAAAACTACAAGTGGAAACCTGTCTTAACTTATTAAATCTAAATATGGTCCCTATTCTATAGTGGGGTCTTGTTCATATTTAACTCAAAAGTACTATGACCCTCATTAACCCAAACATGTTCCCTATTCTAAAGTTGCAACCTCTTCACATTTAGTTAAGTCATTACAGCATGCAACCAGTAGTTAGAAGACAGCCAAGTTATCACAAATGCAGGTTTATTTATTTTGAATAGTAAACAGTCAAGCCATACAGAAAAGACTCAAAATGGAATTCAGATTACTGCACTGAACCAAAGCAAAGTACAAAGACAAAACCAGGTCCCCAGGTCAATTATAGCATTTGAACCATTACATAACTATAGGCTTGTGCATCAATTCCAGCTACAACACAAAGGTGCAAACAATGCATTAAATCAGCAAACAAAAAAAGATAAACATCTTTTATCTGATACATTTATCTCAGACTTTATCAAATTAATTTAACCGAGACTTCTGCGTCATATAAATAAGGCCGAAATATGTAAATTCATTTCAGACAGGATATTCTTTTGGTATGTTATGGAAAAGCATTCCCAGTGGTCAGTGGTGGGAAGTAACGCAAATGAGTAAAAAAAAAAATTAAGGTTTTTAAGTCAATGTAATTTTACTCTTACTCAAGTAAATATTCGATTTAGATTTCTACTCTTTACTCAATTACGTTTTCCATTGTGCCTTCATTAAAATGAGTATTTTGATGAACACATTATCTTTGTTGACTCTAATACAAGCGTACAGGTAAGCGACGCCCCTCCCTAGGATGCAACATTGTTGTGATTCCATAGCTGAGAAGATGAGTCGATGCTGCGTTCATACCAAAAGACACATATGTGGCCCGTTCGCGTTGTCGCCCAAGTTTTGTCGTGGGACAAATCATAATCTGTTGCTTTGCAAGTTTTATCAGGCGAATTTGTCACGCGACATCATTTGCCCGCCAACTGTGCTTCATGCCAATTCATTCTTAACCATGGCCGAGATAACCACCATTGCATGTCTTTACCTGTTGTGGAAGAGGGAGAGACGTCAGAGAACCCGACGCAGTCTATTCATAATATTGTAATGACCACGGAAGAGGCAGTGAATGAAGTATTGATTAGACAGCGATTTATTAGATACCTAATAAACCGTTGGAACACACAAGACCAGTAGCCATAGCAACGCCGGTAAACAAACACCGCAAAGCGGTCTTCTCGCGGGTTTTCTCTGGCGAAAAATTCGCCTGATTCACGTCTCTACGTTGACTTTGTATGGAATTGTGTCGCCCCATCGCGTTTGGTGTGAACGCACGACTAGAAACGCCGGGGGGGAGTACGGTCCACATAAAATGTATAGAATTCTAAAGATACAATGTAACATAGGCTCTGTATTCTGTAGACCACTCTAGAACGTGTTTGTCGTTGTTGTGTCTGGCAGTGAGTGTGCGTGGTTGCTATTAGTGTTGGCTCGTTCGTTCGTGAACCGGTTTGAATGAACGAGTCTTTAGGACGAACGAACCGAACTGGTTCGTTTATCTCGTTTGTCTCGTTCACCATTCGATTCACCGGAAACTCGACTGAACGAACAAACGAGTTTCGGTAGCATTTACTCCACTGAGTCTGACTGACTCAGTTGAGAACCTTGCAATGGTGTGCATCCCATGATGCAATTTGGGGGGGGGGTTTGATGGGTGTTAATAAATGTGTGAAACTAGCAAATACAACATTGTGTCTACTAGGGCTGGCCCGAATGCCATTTTTCTACAGCGAACAGCTGTTGATCCGTTCCAAATCAGCTTTCCTCTGCCATCTCAGCCCTTACGGGAGCTTTTCAATTCATCCTGGAACGTGCATCTTTTCAGGGGATTACAATAAATCAATAACAAATACCGAATATTGATTGTCTGATGTGTCCATATTATATCCATTATATTGACCGGGTATTCCCAAGACGCTCACGCTCTGCAGCAGTCACAGTTGATTGGCGCGGCGCTGTACAGCGAACATAAACAAAGAACTAAGCGAAGGTTAGCATTTCGCTAAGCATTGCTTTTCCTCCCGAGATCCCGCTAATGTTGCCTGACACTGCCTGTGTCTGCGCCATGGCCCTGCCTGCGTCCGTGCCCAGCAGAACGACAGGGGAACTGACGTAGATACTTTATGATGATTGGATGCGCTAGAGATAGTAGGCAGCTAGTAAACATAGACTGGTGGATAGTCATGTCGATCACTGGAGTGTCATAGTTGGAATTCCGTTTTTTTTTCTGTTTCTTTTCCCCCTCCCTATCAAGTGATTGAACAAGGATAGATAGCAGGTGAAATTAAGGTGAGGCAACTTAAAAGAAGAAGAAAAAGGATTTTGGTATCCGGCTTATTCCACGACCGTTCTATTTCCCATGATTCGTAGTGGCCCGCCGGTTTCCCATTTTCCGGTCGAGTGCTGTTTACATAGCGGCTAGCACATTTGCACCGCTAGCACAGATCTTGAAGGCTACGGCAATAGTTGTAAAAGTTATATATTACATGAGGTCAAAACGGCAAGCGGAGCCCGAACTCACCCTCTCATAAACTACAACCAGCTAGGTATTCTCGCTTTTAACCGGAAATGGGAAACCGGAATGGTCGTCATGGCGCATTGTTTAACCTGGAATACATTATGGTGTCTCAGCATGAGTGCTTAAGCTGAATACATTTTAGACAGTGCCCCAAAGAAGCCATGAAGTTTAACAGGCAATGGCGGAGCTAAAGGGGTGGCCGGGGTGGCACTGGACACCCCTGAAATCTGATTGGCCACCCCGGGTGCCACCCTAAAATTGAATTTGCTACCTGCGGTGCCTTTTACAAATCGACGAGGAAGAGAGAATATTTCCCACAGCTCACGAGTCACACAAGAGACTGACTGCGGCAATTGGCGAAAGCACCATACTGAAGTAAGTTTTAAGGTTTAGCATCGGGTTTGGGTTTCCTGAACAACTATACAAAAGTTGACTCGCTGTGTAGATGCATATTGGAAAATTGGCTCCATAACAGACAGTTAATCAGATAAGAGAGATCGGTTCCCAACTTAGCCTGTCGTAAGTTACAGTGTTTAGTGTGTTTAGCTAATGTGATGTAACTAGTACAGATGTCAGTGGAGGACAATTCCGGTATTTTTAATATTGAGCCCACTTTCTGGTTAGCGTCTAGGATGAAATAGAGTGGTTAACACCCAAATTTGAGCCTCAGTGTCGGTGACATAATTCAAACTTTCCAGAACTTTCTGTGTGGGTGCTTCATGTAGGATCTACCGGGATGCTCTCTCCCCTTGAAGCCGTTTACTGGTGATCATTAACTCAAAGGGGAAGTACAGGAAGGAAGGCGTGAAAACAATGTTCAACACTGATTGTGTGTGTGTGTGTGTGTGTGTGTGTGTGTGTGTGTGTGTGTGTGTGTGTGTGTGTGTGTGTGTGTGTGTGTGTGTGAGAGAATATTGAGCTGCAGAGACACTGGCTATTCATAGTATGTTAAAGGTCCCATGACATGCTATTTTATGTATTCTTTAATATAGGTATTAGTGGGCAACTAACACAGTATTCAAAGACGTTCCCGAAATTCAGCCGTGGTGCAGAGTTACAGCCACTCCGAGCCAGTCGCACATTGAGCTTCCCCCAAATGCGCTGTTTTGGTGTTTGTAGCTATAATGCAAATGAGGAGGAGCGAGGCGGGTCAAGGAGGAGGGTGGGGGTGTGGCCCTGAGCAGCTTGCAGCCACGGTACCATGCGCTCCGTTTACAGTGGATGTATCGCAATGGCGAGGCGCACAGCCTTTGGCAATGTTCTGTAAATATTCTAGAACATCATATAATATATATTATCACGGCCAAAAGCTGTGTGAGCCGATATTATGAATGTCAAACGACCGCGTTGGGTTCTCCGACGTTCCTGGTTCTTCAACGTCCTCATCAATGTGAAGTAGACTGAACCGCGACAAGGAGGAGAAAGGGATCGTTGCCGGGCAGCGCTTAGGCACTTCCGCCTCCGGCGGTGGTCCCTCAGCGGGTCTCAAGCGGGAGACATTCGCCGCCAACAATCCCTTTCTTCTCCATGTCGTGGATCACTTTCTTGAGGGAGTCAAAGCCAAAGTTCCTTCCCCCCAATTCATTCTCAACCTTGGCTGAGATAACCCCCAATACGTTGTAGAAATACCAGAGACGAGAGTCCGACGCGTTATGCGCCATAACACAAAAAGCAGAAAGTTATCCAAATAACAAGGAAGTGTACAACACTTGTGTTACAGTCCTGGATCCCTATATCTATAAATATCATATAATACATAGAAATCTATATCATTTAATACATATTATCACGGCCAAAAGCTGTATGCGCCTCCAGACGATATTATGAATCACAAACGACTTTGTCGGGTTCTGCGACGTCTCTGGTTTTTCCACTTTCACATCAACCTGAAGTCGACTGAACCGCGCGCTGCCTGCTGCCGGCTGCCGGCTGCCCGCTGCTGGGCGATGGTGCCTCGCGGCAACCGGCGGCATGTCGCAGTTCATGTACTTCAGCGAGTCAAAGCCAAAGTTCCTTTCCCCCAATTCCTTCTCAACCATGGCTGAGATAACCCCCAATACAAGTCTCGTTGTAGAAATACCAGAGACGAGAGTCCGACGTGTTATGCGCCATAACACCAAAAGCAGAACGGTTATCCAAATAATAAGGAAGTGTACAACACCTGCGTTACAGTCCTGCAGCTCTATATCTAAATAATATCATATAATACATAGAAATCTATATCATTTAATACATATTATCACGGCCAAAAGCTGTGCGCGCCTCCAGACGATATTATGAATCACAAACGACTTTGTCGGGTTCTGCGACGTCTCTGGTTCTTCCACTTTCACATCAACCTGAAGTCGACTGAACCGGGCACTGCCTGCTGCCGGCTGCCCGCTGCCGGGCGATGGTGCCTTGCGGCAACCGGCGGCATTTCGCAGTTCATGTACTTCAGCGAGTCAAAGCCAAATTTCCTTTCACCCAATTCCTTCTCAACCATGGCTCAGATAACCCCCACAACAGTCTCGTTGTGGAAATACAAGACACGTCAAAGAACCGACAAGAAACACTTGCGTTACAGTGTGTGTATTCAGACACACACACACACACACACACACACACACACACACACACAAACACACACACACACCAGACCTGTAAACTCCTCAGAGGAAAAAAGGTGACAGTGTCACGGGGGGATTTTTTTTTTATTGTAATATACAAATGACACTACTCTAAGCGTGACTTAACAAAACTCTTTATCAAAAATCAATGTCAAAACATCCTTAAGGCTTATAAAAAATATTTTATTTACAACTGTCACCATTTTTAGAGACAAAAAATTATTATTATTCTGTGAAGTTGATGAATTGTCACTTTTAGGTTTTCTACCCAGTTACCAAAAAAAGAAACATTTGGAATAGTATGCGCTGTGGCAAGCACATGGTTTGCATTTGTTACTTCGAAGGCAAAAAAAATCTAAAATACAAGAAAACACAAAAACCTACATTCAACCAGTGGGGTATGGCCCCTGACTCTCTGAGGAGGTAGGTACCTCCAGGTACCACCTCCATGCCAGGGCGCTCTGAATTTATGTTTATTAACAGCTCTTCCACCGGGGTCAAGACAATTTGAGGGCCAGATCCAGTCTGCCGACTGTCGGCCTATTCACGATTTGCTTAAAAAAATGGCTAATTTAAATTTATACCAATACGATGGTGGCAAAAGCTTACCAGTTTTTATGTTTTTTATACTTCATTTCTATACTTGATCCGCTGACCGCTTGGAAGCCATCGGATTACATATTTCTTTAGAAGAAAGGGGTTATGTGGTAGGATCTTTAAGAATGCTTAACTGGGATATTTATATATTCATGGCTCAAATATTAAGGATCATGCTTTTGACGTGTAACTAACGCATTTACGCGGTCAGCGATCCGCTGCCAGGCTTTGGTTCTCCGGGTTGCAGAGGCTTTAGCGTTCCCTTTTCTTGTGATAATGTCCTTCTCCTCGTCATAGCTCTCCAGGAGAACCTGAAGTTCCATTTCATTGAAATAAGCGGCCCGTTTCGCCATTTCGAACAGGGTTTCCATGATCCATACATCACGTCTTTTTAGGTTTGGCGGTGACGCGCACAACCCTGTGATAACCAACCCCGAGTTGATTGAACGAATCCATAACCGCTGCTGTGGAACCGAAAACTCTGGGTTAGTCGGCACAGGGTAAATCAACCTAGAGTTCAGCGTTAACTCAGTGTTTGTTAAACCTCCGTTCGTGGAACACCCCTCTGGACGAGGGTTTCGCAAGCTCTCTTGAGTTGTTTGGCGCGCATGAGCGGTAGGCGACCGTCTCATCCAATGGCGAGCTCAGTTGGCGCTGTGTGCTTCAAGATTCCGATTGGCCCAGAGAAATGTCAATTATAAGAAAGATTCTGAAGCAAGTGCTGAGATTCCGATTGGCCCAGAGAAATGTCAATTATAAGAACGATCCAATATTTTTTCTATTATTCTGGACCCCCCCCCCCCCAAAACAAAACTCTCCGGTTCTACACGATTCACGTGAATTACCAAATTGACCAAGAAAACGGCGATTGTCGCCGAAAAGCGACAAGTTTGCAGCTCTGACACACACACACACACACACACACACACACACACACACACACACACACACACACACACACACACACACACACACACACACACACACACACACACACACACACACACACACACACACACACACACAAACACGTGGCGCTCGCACGGTCGAGTCTCATTGGCGGGCCAACGTCTCTGGGCGGGCCAGGCAGAGTAAGGGGAGGAGCTGAGATCCTTGGTGACGTCATAAATACAGACATTCCAAATCAGCGCACTTGAGCCTCTGTTTTTTCAAAGGCGAGCAGAACAGCTAGTTCTCGTTTTACACCAAACGCAAGTTTTAGCCATTGGGGGACCATAGGCAGGCTAGGGGAACTCATATTTATGTTAGAAAACCTCATAAAGTGAGATTTTCATGTCATGGGACCTTTAAACCTATCGCTGATGCTGGCTTGGCGAGGAACGGCCACCCCCCTCCTCTGCATTCCCCCATCGATGATGACCTCCAGCCTCATCTCTCCCATAGCCACAACAACAACTCCAGCTCCGATGTCTCCCTTTGCGATTTTCCAGCCGAATTTAAGAAACTGGAACATGCTGGCATCAAACTTGCATCTGTGTCAATGATAGCATCGCCACGTCATGGCCGCAGGCTGCTAACACTGCTAACACCCAGGAGGACGGCGCCCCCCCCCCGCCCCCCTAGTAGTCCTGAGTATTACTGAGACAAAAAGGGTTCAGCCGTAGACACAGTATAAAGGAAGTTTCTCATAATCTGCTGAACCCAAGGTTGCCTACGTCAAAGCAGGGCAACTTTCGCATTCATGCTGTCACCACTAAGAGAGTAAACAAAGGGAAACTTAGACACACTGCTAACCTCACAAATCTCATATCTATTGCCTCCAAACCAAAAACAACCTTAAAGCCTATCAACAGCACCATCAGGATGGCTCTACTTAATGTGAGGTCTCTTAATAACAAATCATTTTTAGTTAATGATTTTATTAACACTTCCAAACTGGATTTTATGTTTTTAACTGAAACATGGCTGGAACAAAATAACAGTGCAACCGTTCTGATAGAGACAGCTCCTCCCGACTATAACTTTTTTGATGCATGTAGATCTGGAAAAAGAGGTGGAGGGGTTGCTGCTATATTTAAAAATGTATTTCAGGGGAAACAGATGTTATTTGGTGATTTTCCATCGTTCGAATACCTTAGTGCTGTATTGAAATGCTCCCCCAGAGTTCTCCTATTAATTATTTACAGGCCACCCACATATTCTGCAAATTTTTTCGATGAATTCACAGAATTATTGTCTAGCATCTCCACAGAATTTGACTGTCTAGTTATAACTGGTGACTTCAATTTTCATACTGATGATTTGAATGACAAGTGTGCAAAAAAACTTTTTACCATTTTGGACACATTTGAACTGTCTCAACATGTGAAAGAGGCTACTCATTGCAAGGGGCACACTCTAGACCTGGTTATCACAAAGGGCCTCAATGTTTCTGATCTCTCTGTGACTGATCCTTCCTTGTCTGACCACTTTTGTGTTTTCTTTAACATATCTTTTATTCCCGACATACAGACAAAATCAAACACTGTCAAAAAACGGTATATCAATGAAGATTCTAATGTACTTTTTAAAAAGGCCATCTCCTTGCTACCACCTCTAAACCCATGTACTGCTGATGATCTTGTAGAAAACTTTAATTTGAAAATTTTGAAAGTCATAGATGTCATTGCACCTTATAAGGTTAAAACGATTTCTGGAAAGCAAAAGGCACCCTGGAGAAAAGCTGCTTCTGTAACAGCACAGAAAAAGGAATGCAGGAAGGTTGAACGCATCTGGCGTAAAACAAAACTTCATATTCACCATGATATCTATAAAGAGAGCCTCCGTGCCTACAATTTAGACTTAAAAAATGCTAGAGAAACATTTTTCTCCACATTAAAACCAACACTAATAATGCAAAAACCCTATTTGCAACTGTTGACAGACTGACCAACCCCCCAACAGAAATTCCACCTGATCTCCATTCCACGCAGAAATGCAATGAGTTTGCAGCTTTTTATATTGATAAAATTGAAGGTATCAGACGCGCCATCAATATCTCCACGTCAAACAAAAATGTTGGACTACCACCCTGTTCAGGCAAAAATTACGTGGCAAGGATGGCATGCTTTAATGTTATAGACTCTCAAAATCTTGTGGAAACTGTGACACAACTAAAGCCATCCACCTGTTGCCTTGATACTATACCTACCAACCTCTTTAAGAATGTTTTCGACTGCCTAGCAGTAGACATATTGCAGATAGTTAACAACTCTCTCCAGTCAGGCAAGTTCCCAAAAGCTTTGAAAACTGCAGTTATTAAACCCCTTTTAAAAAAGCGGAGCCTAGATGCCTCTATTATTAACAACTACAGACCAATATCAAATCTACCCTTCATAAGTAAAATCATTGAGAAAGTTGTCCTCCAGCAACTAAATCACTTCCTGGCATCAACTGGTTGCTATGACACCTTCCAATCAGGATTTCGACCCCTGCACAGCACTGAGACCACCCTTATTAAAGTTGTAAACGACATCCGTCTTAACACAGACTCTGGCAAAACCTCAATACTAATGCTACTTGACCTCAGTGCTGCATTCGACACTGTAGACCATACATTACTTCTGGAAAGGTTAGAAAACTGGGTGGGGCTTTCAGGCACTGTCTTAAATTGGTTCAGGTCCTACCTACAAAATAGGAACTACTTTGTTTCCATTGGCGACTTTGTATCAGAATCAACCAACGTGACATGTGGAGTCCCACAAGGTTCGATCTTAGGACCCTCTTTATTCAACATCTACATGCTCCCACTAGGGCAAATCATGCAAAATAACAATATTGACCATCATTTCTATGCTGATGACACGCAAATCTATGTATCGCTATCACCAAATGACTATCGGCCCATAGATCTGCTGTGCCAGTGCATTGAGCAAGTGAAGGAATGGATGTGCCGAAATTTCCTTCAACTAAATGAGGACAAAACAGAGATAATTGTATTTGGTCCTAAAACGGAAAGGCTTAAAGTAACCCAACACCTTCACTCTCTGTCCCTGAAAACTTCAATCAAAGCCAGAAATCTAGGGGTTATCATGGATTCAGATTTACATTTTGACAGTCACATCAAATCAGTTACAAAATCGGCATATTATCACCTTAAAAATGTAGCAAGACTTAGAGGGCTCATGTCCACCGAAGACTTACAAAAACTTGTACATGCCTTTATCACTAGTAAGCTTGATTACTGCAATGGTCTCCTCACAGGTCTTCCAAAACAAACTCTGAGGAAGCTTCAGCTTGTTCAGAATGCTGCTGCTAGAGTTCTAACAAAGACCAAAAGATTTGATCATATTACACCAATTCTGAAATCGTTACATTGGCTTCCTGTAGGTCAGAGAATTGATTTTAAAATCATGTTGCTAACCTATAAATCCCTACATGGTTTAGGCCCAAAATATTTAACTGATATGCTTCCACTACATCAGCCTTCTAGACCACTAAGATCCTCTGAGACCAATCTGTTAATTATCCCCAGATAAACACAAAACATGGGAAAGCAGGATTTAGTTACTATGCAACAAATAGCTGGAATAAACTCCCAGAGGATTTAAGACTTGCCCCAACTCTGAGCACCTTTAAAACAAGACTGAAGACTTTTATGTTTGCTATAGCTTTCTGCTAAAATCTTAAATACATTGCACTTTCTAAAAAGCTTTTTTAACTTTGCCTTTATTTTCTATTTTAATACTAAAATGCCTTTTTCAATATTAACCATTTCTTTGCATATGTCTTTCTTTTACTTATCTATTATTTTATTTTATTGTATGACAATGTTTATATGTGAAGCACTTTGAGTCTGCCTTGTGTATGAAATAGTGAAGTAACCCTAGTGGACCACACTATCTGCCACATTGTAGAACTTGCGGTTCTTCCTCTAATCAGCAATCCTAGGATTCATTCATGCTCCTTAGATGCCATGTTAGGGTTACACACACATTTTCAGTCATGGTCTATGGACCCCCTGAAGTAGCCATGGCCACCCCCTGGCCACCCCATGTATAAAACTCTAGTTCCGCCACTGTTAACAGGTGGTTAATGAAATAAGGCCTGCTCCGAAAATCAAAGAAATTCCCTTCCTGCTCTCATGCCATGATTTTGAAGAGGGCATACAGCAGAAAAGACTGCATGGTGAGTAGTACACACAAGCAAGCAAGCAAGCACGCCCACGCATGCACACACACACACACACACACACACACACACACACACAGTGGTGTAGTCTATTTTATTGTAGTGGGTATACTGTGATGATTCCCTCCCAGCCTCGTACAAACCCGTCCGACCGGTACGTGTACGTGTGTGGCGCTTATGGGGTGTCGCACCACACTCACCAACGCAGGGGTCTACAACCCGCTGATTTAAGAGTATAACGATTATCAACAATCATGGAAAGAACCAGGTTTAATAACAGTATGAACAAATATTACACAAAAATTACAAGTCGTCCTTTGTATATCTATAGTAGCAATAGCACATGCTAAACAAGGACAAAATCTACTCAAAATAATTGAATGAACTGTTTACATCCATGGCTAACCAGTGCATGAGAAGGAGATGACAGGAGACTAATGTTTCACTCTTTCAATTGCTCTAATTTGAGCTCTTACTGTTGTTATCTAACATACCATACAGTAATTGTATTGTGTAAAAGTGTGAAATTACTGCACCTTAAAAATGACCATGAATTAGCTATACTCTCATTTGCATATTGATTAACATTATGAATTTCAATTGTGTATACCAACTGTATGTTGGCTGACATTTACCTATAACTTTTTTTCCCTCCACTCTAACCAAGGATGCCTGTTTTTAAATTCCCTAGCCTGACACCCAGTCTGAAAGGCTGGCCAGGGGTTCTCATCTAAAAGTAACAAGGAGATATAAAGTGGGATTAAAACATTGTCTTCTGTTGACTACTTATTATGTGGTTTACACATTAATACGGGAGGACTGGACACACACACACACACACACACGCACACACACGCAAGCCCACGCACGCACACACACGCACACACACGAGAGAAGGAGGGGCTTGGCCCGCCAACTAACGTGCAAGGATGAAGGGGCAGCTTCGTGCTTCGTAACAGAGACAGGGCAGAGCGCGAGCGCGCAGCGGGAATTTTATGAATGGTGAATGTAGGAGATAACTTCCCCTGCGTAAAGTATTTTATTGCAGTTATACCCAACCGATATTTCCGAAAAATAAACACAGAAGTGAAAGATCTGTCACAAGACGATTGATACGTATCCGTGCACATTTTTAAGTGGGTATACGCAAATCCTGGTGCGTTCCTAGTGGGTATACGGCGTATACCTGCGTATCACGTAGACTACACCACTGCACACACACACACACACACACACACACACACACACACACACACACACACACACACACACACACACACACACACACACACACACACTATGAGTAGGTCATATTTTGTCATGTAAACATGCCTTAAATATGTTGCAAAGATATTGTGTCAATCTGTAGTGTAGCCTATCATATTATTATTTCATTAGATCTAGTTATCATTTTGATGGGGGAGAGTAAGGCCCCTTGATTTATTCCCTAATCTTTTATACTATGATTACAGCAACATTCTCTTTTTTATTAAGGTTGTCATTGACTTGGTGTTATTGTTTCAGTGCTTCATTACACATTCATGACATAACAATAATGATGACTGGTTATGTGAATTTCAGTACAACAGAGGACAGGCAAGCAACCGGAGTTCCTGGGTGCTTGGAATGTTGGGCATCAAGGAGGGAAGGAAGATACCCGTTTTCAAGATGGTGTTTCACCCCACAGCCAGTCATCTCCTCCCCATCATAAATAAGCACATATGTCAAGGAAGCTCCATCATTTCAAATTTACATTTTACATTTAGGGCATTTAGCAGACGATTTTATCCAAAGTGACTTACAATCAGTACATTTGTCATAAGAAGTGCATCAATATATCGCTGTCGGTACAGAAAGGATGTTCATAGAACCAAGTGCAAGTACCAAGATCGCTAGGTCAATCAATTCCCGGTGTTACAGCCATGATAGCAGCTACTGCAGTTGCTACACAGTTAAGTACTACAATACAATACAATACAATACAATACAATACAATACAATACAATACAATACAATACAGTGTACAATGGTGGTCAGAAGTGGGAAGGTGGCTATGCTGAGTCAAGGTGGACTCTGAACAGGTGAGTCTTGAGGCTTTTTCGGATGATAGTGAGCGACTCTGCGGTCCTGAGAGCGGCAGGGAGCTCGTTCCACCACTGAGGTCCCAAAACCGAGAAAAGTTGTGAATTTGCTGAACGGCCTTTGCTAGCTCTTAGCGATGGCGGTTCCAGACGTCCAGCTGAGGTAGTTGAGCGGAGGGATCGAGCTGGGGTGTGTGGCTTTAGCAATGCTTGGAGGTAGGCAGGGGCAGTTCCATCGACTGCCTTGTATGCCAGTACCATCGTCTTAAATTTGATGCGAGCTACTACAGGGAGCCAGTGGAGGTCCCGGAAGAGGGGGGTCACATGGGAGAACTTCGGTAGGTTGAACACGAGGCGCGCTGCCGCATTCTGGATGCGCTGCAAAGGTTTAATCGCAGAGGCAGGAAGTCCAGCCAGGAGTGAGTTGCAGTAGTCGAGGCGGGAGATGACCAGTGATTGGACTGAAAGCTGAGCTGCTTCCCTTGTGAGGAAGGGCCGGATTCTGCGGATGTTGTAAAGTGCAAATCTGCAGGATCGGGCCACCGCAGTGATGTTTGCGGTGCAGCATAACTGATTGTCCAATAATTCTGGCAGTTGGAGAGGGAGATACAGTGATGTTCTCAACGGTGACCAGTAAGTCCATGTGTGGGCAATCTTTCCCTGGGATTAGGAGGAGCTCGGTTTTGTTGAGGTTAAGCCTCAGGCAGTTGTCCAGGTGCTGACGTCCGCCAGACATTCCGATATGCGTGTTGCAATAAGGGCTCAATGTGTTACGGCGTCTGCCGTAGATCCTGGCGGGAGCTAGGATCACTGTGTGTTTTGCCTGTCTGTCTGTGTTTTCCTGTTGTGTGCGGAACTAGCCGACTGCAGCTTCTGGACTCCTTTCTCCCACTCAACCATACACCTATGTGGATCATCATAATCAACAACTCCTGCTTATCAACCCCTGGCTTCCCAACCATTCATCGCCAGATCGTAAAACTGTCTAGTTATGCATGTAGCATTCCTGACTTGCATTTCTCTTCGTTCTGGTACAAGTGATTATTGGGTTCTAACCCTCTGCTTCTGCCCAGATCTTCCCATTACTGCGACGCTGTCCTCCGACGCCGTTTTCCTGGTTTCCCCACCGACCCAGCTGGCCTTGCTCATCAATCAGCCTCTGCTCATTCACAACGAATAAACTTTTGGACTGTTACAACCTTGTCTGTTCTCGTGCATTTGGGTTCCAGCTTCCTTGGACCATAAAACAACGTGTGAAAGTATTTGCAGATTTAGTCCAATATCCAGGAGAGCATGTCTGTCATAAATATTTGGGGTAATCCTGGGCTTACTTCATGGAAGATTATATGTGAATGGAGGACCAGGCAACCATGCCTAAAACTGCCAGTGTTCACTTCATGGAATGAATGATGTCCATAGACAACAATGACTGGCCCTCATTCAGATGCATTGTGGGCAGTTCATGGCATATTATATAAGACAACAGTAGTGTGAAATATCTTGGCATATCCTATTCAGGTGTAGACTATAATGAAATGGGGTGAAGATGACACACATTGCAAGTGAGTATAGCAAGAAATGATTGCTGTTATAATAATAATAGTTGTTAATGGGGAAGGAGATCATGGAATGTGTTCACAAAGTCCCCCATAAAGTAATATTAATGTGGGTACTGTATGAAAGATTACATGTGAATGGAGGACCAGATGACCATGCTAGCAGTGTTCACTTCATGGAATGAATGATGTCCATAGACAACACTGACTGATGCAATATGGGCAGTTCATAGCCATGATAGGCTATGAACTGCCCATATTGCCTCTGAATGAGGGCCAGACATTAGCCAGATAGACTTCACTGACAGAGGGACAGACTTCTCTACATAGCCTGTTTCCCTTTCCCCCACTTCCACTTCCACTACCTCCCATAACAATGTGTACTCACTGTCCTTTTTTTATTTTATCCTTACACTTCTGTTGTTATTTGCACTACCGACACACATTCTCCAAGAACACCTTAGCCTATCTTTTAACATTCATATTATCGATGTGGATACTTCATTTTATCATCTTGTTTATGTTTGTAAATGTATGCTGTGTGTGATTGTCTTCATGCTATCTATCTATCTATCTATCTATCTATCTATCTATCTATCTATCTATCTATCTATCTATCTATCTATCTATCTATCTATCTATCTATCTATCTATCTATCTATCACTAGTAGTGTGAAATAACTTGGCATAGTTGTATTCATGTCTAGACTATGTTGAAATGGGCTGAAGGTGACACAGTAGCAAGACATTCTTGCTGATGTTACAGTGGAAAGTGGATTGTGTTTAACCCAGTTCCACATCATTTCCACATGTGTTATTATAATCATCAGGACAGTGGACAAATACAGGGACAATCGCTTTTCCAAAGATATCAGCATTCACTATTCTATTAGAGTAATTCTTGTCCACAACAGCGTACAGCGGCGGCCTCTCCTCGGCCATGCTGATGAGTTGCTCCTCGAGTCCTTCGCGCCACAGAGTCATTATCCAAAAATGAAATAGTTGTCCGTAGAATCTGTTAAGAGAGTGTGTTGCCATCTTCTGTGCTTTCACTTATTATATGGTTTGTTTACCATCGTCACTACCGGTCTTCTCGATCACTGAAGCCAATGGTTAGCACTCCACCAATCAGATTCGTCCGACTGAACGATTTAGTCATGGCCGATTTAACATGTGGAATCGGCGGAAGAGAACACAGACGGCTTGAAAAGAACACCAATGGCTTTGACGATGCCGATCGCACACAGAACACCCCAAACAGAGACGTGTTACTGACCTCACCAGACTGTCCGACGACCGATAATCTTGTTGGTGTGTCTGGGCCTTTACACCATAACTGAGTCTAGACTTTATGATTTTGTAATCAAGTTATATATTTGACAGTTCCAAGTGAGTTCCAAGGTTCACCTTAGGGGGGGGGGACTCATCTCCAACTCTCTCTCTCTCTCTCTCTCTCTCTCTCTCTCTCTCTCTCTCTCTCTCTCTCTCTCTCTCTCTCTCTCTCTCTCTCTCTCTCTCTCACAGTCAGCCACATTGATTGCATTACAGGCTTTCTGAAACTAATAAACATGCTTCCAGCTCATGTATATTTCTCGCTGTAATAGATTTTTGTGCCTTATGTCCAATCGAGAAGTTCGCTATTTTCAACGCATTGTTCCAATTAGTCTGTCTATTAGTCCGTCTTCATGTGCCCAATTGTTTTACTGTTCAATTGATCAAACATTTTATGCTCTTTAAATTGAAAACAATGGCCACGCACCACATTATTTATTATTCAATGACAAAGCCATCATTTAGATGCTTGAAAGATGAGGAATGGTCAGAATGAGTATCAAAACAAGTGATAGGTCATTGGCGGTAATGAACACAATAACAAAGGAAAAAGGAAGTGGATCAAAGAGACCAATCATCATAAATGATGATACACCAACGAATCCCCCTCCCCCTCGACAACAGAGACCCCTGACCCCATGCACCCGAAGCTTTGACTCACCACCCTGAAGCAGGAGCTGAGTGGGGAGTGGGCCGAGGAGAAGAGGGCATGGCAGCTGGCCGGGCCCTGCATGGCGGCCCCAGAGCATTCCTCCAGAGGGCCTTCAGCACGGCTGCAGTTAGAGGAGACCTGGAGGGACAGGGGGGCCAAAGGGGTCCAGACCGGGGTTCAGACACATACCAAACCAAACCAGGGTGCAAGATAGACGCCTGAAAAATCTTTAACAAAATAAGAGAGGTTGAAAAAGTGATCACTGAGTATGAAAGTATCAAATGCCTATACCACATAAATGAGTTAAGATGTTAGAGGGATGACCACAATGACAATCAATTCGACAATAAAGCATTTCTGACAAACAACTGATGCCAGTAATACCACTCCTCACCAGAAATACCATCATATTTGATTGTGAAATACATTCATAACACAGGCAATGTTGAACTTTGAAAGTAACATTAACTAGTTATCCTTAACATATAAATAAGTAAGTAAAAATTAGAGAAACAGTGCAGGGGGCTCATTTATTCGCTTTGGCTGTCATTAAGCCGTCTCTTCCTCTCAGGATGAGGTGAGATACAGAGATTTCCAGCTTCAGAGGTAAACTCAGTAAACAAGGTTATTCCCAGGGCTGATTCCATTCCCATTTTCGATTCCTTTTTTTTCATTCCACACACATAATTTAATGATATACAAAATTATCCTATTACCTACCTGCCAACTGCGGAGGAAGTGTGCTCTGCTTGCCGCTCGAGACCCGTTGGGTAACGTCATTTCATTCCCTGCTTCGTTATCATTGGTTCCCAGGAGGCCAACAGTTGTACCTGAATAGAGTTCCAGCCCAGTGCATGTCATTTGGTAAAACTGTATAGTAATGAACTGTTAAGGTATTAAAGGCTTTACTATTTAGTCTTTCGCCAGAGACTTTTATCCAAATCAACCAATCAATTCAGAGCCATGTCATGAATGGGCATGTAGGGATTCGGCATCTTGCTCAAGGTAGAGGTATAGACATGTGGAACGAACCCAGTACCTTCGTCTAGGAGTCAAACAAACCTGACCACTACTAATACTATTCCTTGTTTTTCCTACCATGCAACCATCCATCAAGAGTGAGGCTGCACACGTCAAGCAACAGATCACATGAGACCGACACTCCATTCTGATTGGAAACCTCCACTGTGTGTGCGGTTCTCTGGATGGCCACTAGGGGCTCCCTGTATGGGGTGGCAGCGGGGGGGCAGCTGGTCATCACCTGCAAAAGAAAGTCTGTCTTAGCCCGCTCCTATAAAGTCACACACAGAAAGTGCTTTGGCTTCGCTGAACATAAAAGGCAGGAATTGCCAGTCAAAATACCTCGGCCCTGTCCTATGCTTCTTTCACATGGAGGATGATGAATCACACAGAGAAAAGCCTAGTGAACCACACCTGTCCATCTGGATAGATGTTGAGGGTGCTGTGGTTCATGTCCAGCAACAGACCATGATGCGACTGGCGGCGGGGACTCAGCAGCAGAGTAAAGGTGGGGTTCTGGGACCGGTCCTGAGCCAACACCACCGGACATGACCAGGCTGGGAGCTGGAACAGGAGACCGTCGAACGACACCACATACTGGTTCGCAACCAGCAGAGCTTGGTCTAGTGCCGAATGAGGTAGGGACACATGCATGGAGAGAAAGAAGAGGGAAGAAGTGAAAGCGAAATAAATAAAGACAGACATGCAGACAGATAGACAGATAGTTGGACAGGTAAACAGAAAGACAGATAGACAGACAGAACGAGAACATGAAAGACAGAAGGATATAGTTTCTGCCACCAACTTAAGATATTAAATAACAAAATACAATAAAAGTTGGATAGTTTGTAAATAATGTCAAATGAGGATCCTGGTCTTACATCGAAAGGGGCTGTCCATGACCCTGTGTTTCAGGCGGTAGAACTCTAAGTTGGGCCTGATGGACGTGAAGGCCTTCAGGGGCCTGAGGAGCCACTCCTCCAGAAGGATCTCCACCAGGCCAGACTCCGCCATACGTGCCCAGGAAACCCGTGGCAGGGGTATCGCCACGGAAACGGAGCAATCACTAGGAACAAAACACACAAACCACATGAGATGTTGTTGCTGGGCGAGGAGGAAGGTGACGTAGTTACTAAACTTCCTTACCTACTAGACTACCTGATGAAGAAGAGGACTACCTGGGGGACAAGAGAGCTACCTGGGGTACAGAGGACTACCTGGGGGACAAGAGGACTAACTGGGGGATAGAGCGAAACCTGGGGGAGAAGAGGACTAACTGGGGGACAAGAGGACTACCTGGGGGACAAGAGGACTAACTGGGGGATAGAGGGCTACCTGAGGGAGAAGAGGACTACCTGGGGAGAAGAGGACTACCTGGGGGAGAAGAGGACTACCTGGGGGAGAAGAGGACTACCTGAGGGAGAAGAGGACTAACTGGGGGACAAGAGGACTACCTGGGGGACAAGAGGACTAACTGGGGGATAGAGGGCTACCTGGGGGAGAAGAGGACTACCTGAGGGAGAAGAGGACTACCTGGGGGAGAAGAGGACTACCTGGGGGACAAGAGGACTAACTGGGGGATAGAGGGCTACCTGGGGGACAGCTGGTAGACTGAGGCCAGACGGCTCCTGACGCCGGACAG
Organism: Gadus morhua; assembly: GCF_902167405.1. Taxonomy (NCBI): domain Eukaryota; kingdom Metazoa; phylum Chordata; class Actinopteri; order Gadiformes; family Gadidae; genus Gadus; species Gadus morhua. Next base: position 28,538,399 of record NC_044055.1, on the reverse strand, counting down.
AGCTGCCGTCAACTTTGACTCCACCCAGAGGAACGTCTGCTGCCCTGCCTGATAGAGACACACAAACACAAACAAGCACACACAAACACACACATACAAACACACATATGCATGAGTGAGCGCACAGCCATATATTAATACATACACACACACACACACACACACACCACACACACACACACACACACACACACACGCACACACGTCAACTTTGACTCCACCGAGAGGAACGTCTGCTGCCCTGCCTGATAGAGACACACAAACACTGTCAAGTAAGGTTTTTTCATCTCTGTCCTTAAGGCACAGATAGGTGAGGTCCAGCAATAGATGCCTTAAAGATACAAGTACGTAGGAGATGTCGATTTGTTGGTGCCTTATGTAGACTAGGGTTTTTTGCATAGAAAAAGACAAGGATTTAAATGCTTAAAGTTTTTTCCATGCTTTCATTATAACACCAATAAATGTCCAGTGTTATTCTTTCTCTAACTATTCTAGTGTTAACTTTTTGTGTTAAACAATAAGGTATAATAATAACTGTGTTGACCATCTAGGTCTGGTGTAACTTACAGGTACACCCAGAGTTTTTGAACGCTCTATATGCCTGTAGCGGCAAAATGAAGTATTGTCTTGTTATAGAGTTTGTCTGGAGTTATTTGAGGACAAATCATAGCTCAGTAAGAGTTTAGTTGAGGACAACTTATGTTTCATGTGAGGACACACCAGCAAGGTTCATGTGATGTCATAAGTGGTTGTATATATAAGTTGGCCATGGCCAAATTGTTCCCTATAAAAAGGCCTGCCGAATGAAGAAATGAAGAGTCTACTGGCGCGGGGACTCTTCGCTCAGAAACGGACCACGAAAAAGACCCATGTACCAGGACCAGGATCAAAACCTAGACATAGACCCCCACAGAGGAATGAGGAAAATACGAGGACCCAGAAAATCAAAAGAAAATAACTCTACACAGCCCTTTAGAAGCAAACCTTATCTACTAGTCCAGGAAGGGAGGATTCCTACCGTCGCCCTGCAGAGCTATGAAGGCCACCAGCTGTGGGACCAAATGAGTAGACACTTTCGGCCGTGAAAAAAGATTGGGTTTTCTCTCTCTTTCCCCCGTTCATTAGAACCACCATCCCATATGAAAGAGTTAAATTCCGATACCAAAATAAAAAAAAAATGTTTTTTTTTCCACTTGTTGCAATGTTCTAAATATTAATCCTGCAAATAAAACTAGAAACAACCAATCCTTTTTCTAACAATCAGTGAATACCTTTTTATAGAAGATTAGAATAATGCTTCATGGTCAGCAGAATTAGTATAAGCATCGTGGATCTTAGAGGTTCCAGTTCAAAGAAACATATCCATAGAGTTAGTTATTTCCAAACTCTTAAACAATCCTAGCAAACTTCCAAGTGCACGGACCCAGGGGAGAGCTATCACAAAGACACGAGCGGCAGCCACAGCCCTGACCAGGGTTATGTTCAGGGGTAGGTAGGGCGCCGAAGCAAGCGGGGTAGGTGTCTGGTTAATATGATAGTTAGGGGCTGGGCGAGTCTCCCCACCAACCTTTTATAGTAGACAACCGTTAACAACCGTTACTAGACACAGGTCTCACTAAATCCTCCTCTCGTGAGGTGGTATATGGATCTAACAACACCCACAAGCATGAACACACACCCACACACATACAAACCAGCCCAGATGTGTACATGCACCCCCCCCCCCCCCCCCCCCCCCCCCCCCCCCCACACACACACACCGCATTTGGGCTTTGGATAAAACCAAACAGTATTTTTTTGCTACTCAAGGATGTATAAAGAGCCACTATTAGAACAGGAGATCTGTCTTACCACATCCAGGGCTGTGCCCATGGTAGCCAGAGTGGCCTGGGCCAGCGGCCGGAGCTGGGGGTTGTCCAGCAAGGGGGGCAGCACCTGGGCCAGCCTAGCAGCCCACCCAGACACTGCCTTCTGCCACAGGACCTCCACCCTCTGCCCCGTCAGGTCATGGTATACCCCGGCCACCGTGGACAATGGCCCTTCAGATGTTAGAAGAGATTAGAGTTGTAGACGTCAGACACTGCCTTGCACTATTCTGGTTTTAATTTAATGTTCCATCCGGCTATCCAATTAGATCCATAGACTATAAAGAGGATAAAATAGAAGAACCTAAAAGGGAATTTTGGGAATTACATAATATAATAAATAAATAGGGGATACAGAGGATAATAGATAATAATAGGGGACAAAAACCAATTTAAAAGAAGAGTATGAAGCAAGGGCCACATGAATGGGAGATTTGTCAAGAAGAGAAGACTGAGTCAATTCAGAATAGGAATAGAATGTGGGTTCCTGGTTTAAACCCAATGTGCCTCTGGCTGAGCTAAAGTTAGCGTTGACAGTCTAGCTCTCCCAGCCGAGTCACCAGTTCTCTAGTCCTGCGGGGGATGTCACGAAGGGCCGGTCTGCTCGATTGTGTGCCATATTGTATTGTGTGTTAATTTCACAATAGCGTTTGTCTCAATAGCAGATTAGCAGATTCTGTGCAAACAATGCGTGAAGATCGTGAAAAAGACACATCATGCATTGATCCAATATTCCTCCCTGTGTGCTCTTCAATGAAAACCAAGCCGTGTGGGACCAGAGAACACTCACCTCCTCAGAAGAACCTACATACACTTTATCCTCTGGAGGGGTTTTTATCCCCCCCCCCCCCCCCCCAAACCTAACCCTGTCGGCACCCTGGAGCACATTTTTTAATTACTGAAATAATATATATTATACATTTTTCATATTTTATACAGCTCAATAAGGAGCAGGTTGGCCGTCTCTTGCTAAAGATTTCCGAATGATGAAGTCTAAACTGCAGAAAATAAAAACATCCAAGCTGCCTTTTAAGGATACCTTGGAATATCTGTCTATTTTTTAACCATCAGACCCTAGTTTACGACAAAAACAAGACAATTGACAGCAGCTCCTTTGCCGCATGGTTTTTAGAGCCATGTAATGATTAGAGGGGGCGGTCGATAGCAACCACCATACCAACCATGACGGTCAAGTGACTGGATGCAGCCCCGTTGAAAAAAATAGAATACCACCCTACACACTCAGGAGATTAATGATATTTAAATTATTATGACCATGTCTTTATTTGCATGGGTTTACATTTCGTTCTGTGTAGCATGGAAAAATCGGAGAAACACTCCCATTCAGAATGCATTGGTTTGCATTTCGTTCTTTGGAGCACGGTTATTTTTATTTATTTATTTATTTTCAGTTTTTGAGGAGGTGCTTCAAAGATGCAAATGTTTCTGCAATAATCCAAAATCCAATGGAAAAACCCGTTGGCTTTTTGTCAAGGGAATCCAGGGCGACGCTTACTTCCGGGTTGGCCAACATACGTCATCCCTCCACCACTCTACTGTAAAAACACATGTTCAAGTTGAATGAGAATAATAATAATTATTATTCTGCCATAGTATTTATTTAAGGGGGGGGGGGTGGGGGGGGCATACAAGTCTTTTGGCCATTCGTATGCCATTCGTGTTGATCAGCAGAGAAATAATTTGTCCGCAAAGACGGTGACGTCGCTTAGCAACGGAAGACGCTGGGGTAGACAAGTCACCGGACTACTACCCATGCAAGTGAACGGAGCATTCCACGGCATTGAGAAGACCCGTGTAATAAAGGCCTATAATATTTCTGTTTATGGCATAGATTTCTCCTCAGATTAGGCCAATAAACCAATGATAAAATAAAAATAAAAACGCTTGATCAAAGGCCCGGCCCGGGTATAGTGGTGGGAAATATCAGCCCGACCCGGCCCGCGTCGGGCTCGCGCAGAGAATCTAAACACTGACTGGAACTACTTAGCAGGTGTCTGTAGGCCTATATCAGGAGTTAATGCACGCCCTGCAGCCAATCAGAATACGAGTATTCCCCCAGATCGTGGTCTAAACAATATTATTCACGAGTTATAATCAACCCCTACACATCAATATTAATGATAACCCATTAAATACGGTATGATTTCTAGATGTCATGGCAACGTCCGCTCGCGACACTGGACTTGCGAGGTATCGACGCGGAATTTCATTCACATAGCCAAAAACAAGAGAATAGATGGCTAGATAAAATAAACATCAAGACATACAATTCTAAAAAGAACAGATGCTACCCTTTTTTCCTTCACAGTTTGCCTACAGAGCAGCGCACCTGCATTTAATATATCCGTGTATTGTCACAATTTCTAAGAAACAAAGGTGAAAGTAGAAACGGGTGGCCAAAAGCTGTCATATTGTTAGTTATCACAGACAATTTTAAGTAGAAACGGGTGGCCAAAAGCTATCATTTGTTAGTTATCACAGACAATTTCAACAATGAATGATCTGTACGGAGCTCCTTAAGGGACATTAGGGAGAGCGCTCCCGGACAGAACCTTAGTTTGGAAGTCGTGCTTAGCGACACGACAAATACTTCCAATTGAAATACAAAATTTAGAAAATACGTGTCCCTGATCACGTTTCAATAGAATAAATAACGTGACAGTGTCACGTATTTTCGTGAGACCAGGTTTGAGCGTGTGCATGGGTTGAATTGCGTGTGTCTCACGCCGAATGCATGAGACTTGAGAGCCCTGTACTTACGTGACACAAACCAGCTCCGCAAACGTTCTCTCCCGCTTGAGAAGACGTCTTTCTTTATAGGTTCATGGGTCTGATGCGCCGATTTCCCAGGCTGATATTTCCGGAGATTCTCGGGCATCTTCGACAATTTGGCTATAGATGGTCTCATTACACGCTAAATAATATAATTATAGCCTAATTATATATATAGCCTATATATATATATATAGGCAATATATATAATTAGGCAATATATATATATATATATATATAGATATATATATAAATATATATATATATATTTATATAGCATTTGTGGTTTTGGCATAAACATAACTAGGGTGCACTGTACTATCTGCGCACACCCTTTCTGAAGCCTCTCTCTCGCTCTCTCTCTCTGTCCCTCCCTCTCTCTCTTTCTCTCTCTCTCTCGTAGCGTTTTGTGGAGCACGTTATTTGTCTGAGAACACTGCCATTCAGAATGCATTGGTTTACATTTCGTTCTGTGTAGCACGAAAAAAGTCGGACTATCGTGCTCTGGAACACGATTCAATAGATTAACGTTTGTGCGCATGAGCACGAAATCGCGTGATACCGGGTTGGGGTGTCTGCTACACACCTGGTGTCTGCTACACTGGGTGTCTGCTACACTGTGTGTCTGCTACATCCTGGGTGTCTGCTACACCCTGGGTGTCTGCTACATCCAGGGTGTCTACTACACCCTGGGTGTCTGCTACATCCAGGGTGTCTGCTACATTGGGTGTCTGCTACACTGGGTGCAGTGGCGCCGGAATGATTTCAGTGGTGGGGGGCCAAATGCACGTGCATGTGTCAATTCGAACAGCGCGTGACACAACATCATCCTAAAGCCGGCCACACACCGGCGCTGAAGCGCTATGGTGCGCATTTCACGCACGTCAATTGCCACCCTGAGCACCAATAGGAAGCGGCTCGCTGCAGCACCGTTGTGATCCAAATAATGTGTCGTCACCGCAAAGTAAATACTGAATCATCATAATAACCTTCTTCATTGATATCATCGTCATCATAATATTCATCATCATCGCAACATCATTTTAGATAGCTTTTGGATTTGATTGTAGAAACTTTTGTTGTGTTTAATGCAGTGCTTCACGCAGCATCAACGCAGCAACAAAGTGCAAATATCAATGGATCCCGAGTTCCCTATACTAGGCATTATGATAAAGGTCCTCTGCGTAGTGCAGGGAAGTCTAGTTAGTAAAGATGCACGTATGAGCTGTAATGTCATCCCGATTTTGAGTTGAGTGTTCCGCGCCCCGACAAAAGCCTGTTGGCTCGCTAAAATGTCCAACCACTATAAAATGTCTGCTTTTGTCAGCGAACATAACCAACGTGGTCTTATTATAGCCCGATCATTAACTAAAAGCCTCATAGAAAGAATAAAGCATCCAGCATATGATTTTAACAATGTGTGAGGGAATATGCAGCAAGGATGATCGCACAGTGCAATGCTTATGGAAAAACAGCGGACGAGCGCTGGGTGGAGATTTCAGAAGCAGGGAGATTATAGAAAAATATAATTTGTCAGTTTGCCGTTTGTCTAGTCAATATGTTAACCTACTTATTATTTATTCATTTATTTATTTCGACCGCGACCCTCCCACAATTCCTCCAAGTAGGCATATTACTTTTTTTCATGCAATCGAACCAACCCGTGGATTATCCACGGTGTCCGCGGGTATGACCGCGAACCGCGCATCTCGACTAGTCTTTACTTTACTAGTTAGTTCTTTACTAGTTAGTAAACACCACCCGTGAGCTCCAGCTGTTCGTGAGATTCCCTCCATGTCAACAATGGATACGTCATGCGATTCCCCCAAATCTCTGGCATGCCAGACTTTCGTCGTGGGGTTTTCTAACGTCGCAGATGAAAAAATTGCAGATCCCAAGCATGTCACATTATAAGACCTTGTCTCGTCGCCGACTTTTCAAAATCGTGTACGACTCGCAAATTTGTCTGCGACGTACGAATCGGGGCAAAATCGGGCTGAAATCGTGTAGTCTGAACCAGCCATTAGCAAAAGCAGCAGCACAATTGTGTGAATTCCCTACTAGACCAAACGAGACTCATAATGGTAGGTAAAAACAATACTTTATTAAAGCATGCAATTGTGATGTAGAAAAAAAGAATTATAATAATTAAGTGCCTGCATGATATTGAAGCCTACAGCGATCGTTAGTTAACTTGTGTGGTGGTGCCTTATCATTTGTTTACCCATGGGCCATGGCAACGCGATTGCTACCTGCTGTAGTCGTCTCATTGGCTGAATCGTTGAGAACGTTTCAGACTCAATCAATATAAGGTTGCGAGGAGACGAAGCTCTGTTCGTTTGTTTAGTCACAATATTAGGCCTAAATATTACTAAGAAACGAAATGGTTCATCAATACAGGCTAAAATGTATTTATTTTATTTTTTTTCAGGAAAAGTGGAGTGGCTCCGCGGCCTCATAAGTTCCGGCACCTATGACTGGGTGTCTGCTACACAGTAGCCGCGTTTACATGGCACATCTGATCCGCATAGATTTCTATGCGGCATAGATCTGTTCCTAAAATGTGTTCCGAATGTACTGTATACATGGCAGTAACAAAAGTGTCCATTCTGTCTCTCGCGCACACCTGACACATCTCTGGACCGGCGGCGACATAATGGATGTCTTATCACTATCGGGGATTTTAAATTTGATTTTAATAAAAGCACAGCAGGAGAGAGCTTTTCTCTGCCTGCTCCTTCAATTAAGAAGGAGGACGACAGCGCAGCAACGTCAATTTCTCGTCAGATCTTTATATTTACCCTAAGCTCCGCCGCAAACAAGAGGAATTTGGATGCGAGTCCGCAGCCAAGACTGGTGGGAGAGAGTGGTCTTACGGGAAAGGTCCAATTGCGAACTACTGCAGCTGCCATCTCTCTAAGTTAAGAAGTATTTTAACGTTCAGCCTGCAAAAGTACTAGTAGTAGCCTACTCATTTACAGTTATCTCGGACGAGCGCGGACACTACGATAGGCGAACACGTCATTAATAAACACCCATGTGTCCCGTCGCTTAGCAACCGGACACGCTTACTGGACTACTTTTACGGAGTGATAACAAAGACGTGAATCAGGCAATAAATCCACTTTCCTTGACAGCGGTGAAGTTCGGTGTGCTTAAAAGTACCGACGGAGCTCAGCGGACCAATTGCGAACTACGGCGGCTGCACTAAGTTAAGCCCCAATCTATGCGGAATAAGTGTATACATGGCGATTTAAAACGGACTACACCACCTCTTCTATTCGGCATAGAATCTATGCCGAACAGATAATTGTATTCCGAATGAGGCGTATACATGACCATATTCTATGCCGCATAGGCATAGATGTGTCCATGTAAACGCGGCTACTGGGTGTAGTCATCATGTGTTCACCGCTTGAGGAGGCCTTTAGTCCTGACACTCACGTTTGAGCTCCTGTTGTCCAAGGGCGGAGGCGTGGTGCAGCAGAGTCAGGCAACGGGGTATGCTGTCTGTGAGAAGGGTCCTCAGCTGTCCGTTCCGCCACAGTGGCCCCAAACTGCCGTCCTTCGATGAAAGGAACGACTCCGCCCGCGAGGTGAGGTTAATGAGCAAGGCATTCATCTCTTGGAGTAAGCCTCTGTCTCGAGACTTTGAAGCAAAGAGAGTTTAACAGCTTGATGGAGTATTTAGTAAGAAATACAGTCTACAGCATTTTGATCTTACAGTCTAAAGCAGTTTGAGTTACATTTGATCTTAGATCTTTTAGAGCTCCCTCTAAAAGGGCCGCACCCAGACTGAGTGGGGTCGGGGTTTAGCATCCCAAATCCCTGCTAATGAAACATGACCAAAAGCCAAACACCCATAAGTCTCATGTCTAGTTTAGGCCGACCTCAACGTGTTCGATCACCATTGAAACAGAACAGACATATCTCCCAAAAACAACGTTAAAGAAAACGTTTTAATTATTATACACTTTTTTACATTCTAGGTACCTGTTGTCTGGACTCAATGAGAAGATTCAGAATAGTCTTTATTTTCTGTAATAACTTTGAGCTCATCTCCGAGCTCAGGTACATAACTCTGGCCTGTTGAAAAGTAGAAAAAAGCATTACAAATATGTTGGAGTATTTGTTCAATAGCCCATTTTGGAGAGCAGTGTTTACCTCTGTTGCAAGTAGCTTTTCAGTGCAGCCTTGGGCTTTGAGCTTTAGGTTTTGATTGGAATTTCCCACGGAAAAAGAGACAAGGACTTCTGGACTAGAGGGTCCAACCTTTCTCTTCAGGTCCAGTGTCACTTTGTTTCTTGTTTCTAGACACACCGCTAGACTCAGGTCTTCATCTGGCCCGTGATCTACAAATACACACACAAAATATGTAAAAACACATAAATGCATGCACACGCAAGGATGCAGACAGGCACACACACACACACACACACACACACACACACACACACACCCACATACACAATGTTTAAAAACACACACAAATGCATGCACACATAAACACATGCACATACAGAGACACACACACAAGGAAGCACACACACGCCCACATTACCAGACACCTAACACACACATACACCCCATACACAGACCGATACACAAACTCACTGACACAACCACCCACAAACACACCCGCACCCAAACACACGATAACACACTCACAGTCACATGCATTAGTGTTTTGTATAATTCCATAACAATGAAAAATGTAATCACTTCACGCTTGTAGCGTATTTACGAGTCCATATGTACCGGATATATAACCAGCTGTTGTGCGGAGACATCTGTTCTCCATCGATCCTCTGAGCCAGAGGGTCTGGTTGCGGTCCAGTGTGACCCTAGCATGGAGCGTTGGTCCCTGGGGAGAGGACAGGGCCCCAGCCCCCACCTCAACGCTCCAGTTCCCCACCCTAGACTGTGGAGCAGGGAGACAGGGTATCGTCACACTTACCTCCACAACACAGCAAACACACATCAACAAAATTAATATTTTTAATTATATTCTAGTCCGCCTTGCTATCTGGTTCCCTCTTCTTTCATCCTCTACCCTACTCTACTGTATTCTTTCATTTTCTGCCTTTTTCTATTACGTTATCCTTTGCTATATTCCACTCTCCTCTCCATATCTTCTCCTGTCTCTTGTTTAAACTTATTTTATTATATTATTTGATGTTATCTACTCTACTCTACATTCTATAATTGTCTTTTGTACTAAATTCTTCTTCAATTATATTCTAATCTCCCCTTCTGCCTTCTACTATATATGGATGCTTGTCTATTCTGTTATAGAGTATTCCTCTTTACTACTTTTTTCTCTTTTCTTATAACTGAGGGTCATCTCCTACTGCTCTCCACTATGTGCTGGTCTCTCCCCTGCTGGTATCCTTTGGTACCTCCGCAGAGAGGGACACGTTGGTGAGCTGGGGGGAAGAAGCGTCTCGCAGGGCCATGGTGAGGCTGCAGTGGGGGGGGCGCCCCCAGAACGAGAGACGGCTGTGAGAGTACAGCAGCTCCTGCCCAGTGTTCACCTTGTGGGACCCTGACCAGGACAGGGTCTGGTGGGGATGGCACACACGCAAACACACGCACACACAGTCATTCACATACATGTATACAATGTAAACATACACGTTAACATATAGACACCAACACACACACATGTAAACACACACACACACACACACACACACACACACACACACACACACACACACACACACACACACACATGCCCCAACACAACGCATGGGCAAGAACACACACCAAACAACACAAATAACACTTATTTGCAAACTCATAGACACATGCCAAGACATTCAAATGCAACCACACACCATACCTGCAGACACACTCGCATGCAACCGCACACCAACTCATGTCACTCAAAACACATACACACACAAACACACACACACAACAATGAAACGTGTAATGTTTTGTTGTTCTCTGCCAAAATTCCTCTTTCAGGATAATTCAATTGTTACGTATTTTAAGAATCTAAGCTTCCCTCACTTGTCCACTAGGAAGTAGGACCAAACATATAAGCTGCGTTACCCTCACATAGCCACAAGGGGAGCATGACGTTATTGAAGGCTGCTCCCTCTTCACCTTTAATTAAGTGAAGAAGCCGAAGCCATAACGTCACCCCGGCCACGCCCACTAGGCCACGCCCACTGCATAGGCCACACCCACTTGACGTCCTGTACGGAGGACGTCGAGTGAACGCCCCAGAGATTTTCAGCGACACCCGCGAGGGGACATGGGCCTTTGCCCATGTCCCGTAGTAGCCAGAGTTATTATCTCTCACTCGTGTTAGATACAATTCCCTCCGTATAGCTTCAGTTACCATACCGAAACATGCCGACGACTTTATAATAAATGAAGTGAGTTAAAGCAACCCGGGATTGGACAACTTTCTTCGAGAATACTCAACATAATTGACCATTAAATTGTTCATGGTTCTATATCAACGCCATCAAGTTCCAGGCCTGAGGCTCAGTGGAGTCCATTAAACCTGTGATGATAGTATGTCTGAGCGATCGAGGGAGAGTGTGAGTGAGCGAGTGTGAAAGAGAGGGTGTGTGGACTCACAGGCGGAGCGGGGCACAGAGCCAGCACTACTGTGTGTTCAAGGCCGTCCCTCAGGTTGGTCTTGACCTTGGAGACCAGAGAATGGGACGAACAGGGGGGAGGAGACACGTTCTCCGCCCCGACGCTCATCTGCAGTGTGCGCATCCCCCTCGGCCCACGCTATGCACACACGCGCACGTGCATGCACAAACATACACACAAACACACACAGAATAAATTCCACTGTTATGATGAGGTCTAGTCTCAAAGTGGAACAAAATATATATTTATTTTGTTTAATTGTTCATTCAAATCCTAATGTAAATTCCCACATGACTCAATTTATTTAGGTTTCTGACACGGCTGATCAAATCCTGACAGAAGAACTCAGTTTTCAATGTTCCTTATTTCCCAGGCTGCTCTTCTGTTGTAATAGGACACATTGGACGGTTAGTGTGTTGAGTACCTGGTACTTCATGCCCTGCTGGACACTGCTGTTTCCCCACCTCAGCTCTGCACTCTGGGAGCACAGAGCTCCATCCTGGGCCATGGAAATACAACCTTTCATTGGAGACTGCATCTACACACACGCACACACACACACACACACACACACACACACACACACACACACACACAAAGAAAAAACTGTGATTTGACAATAAAGGCAGTCAAAAGGTCTTGAGTAGGACATGGAGAGGAGGTTTACCTGCGTGGAGAACAGGCCGCACGCCCGCCCTCGGATGGAGCTGTGGTTCCACTGTTGGTTCAATGTCAGCGAGACATTGACCAGCTCTGGGCTGGTCCACGACAGATGGCCCTGGGGGAGAGAAAAGACAGGGAAGAAGTAGCTGGGTCTTCATTACTGATCTGTTTACTAAATGCATACACTTTGAACACAAACATCATTTTTCAAGGCAAACATTGGGGCAAATATTTGGGCTGTGGTGCGAAGAACAGGTCATCGGAAATATCATAAGTAACGTATGACCTGAACTCCAATACGCTCATAATTAATGTTCTGGACAGTTGAAGCTGGATAAATTGAATCAAGTTTTTATATATCAAATCTTGTAACAACCACAACGAAACTAAGAACAGATAAAGTTGGCCCTTGAAGGGACCAACGCTTGAAACAATGTGCACACCTCATGGCGGCTCCACTGGCCCCTCTGGGGCACATGAGACACAGCTTGGAGGGAGACCTGGGAGAGAGAGACTGTGAAGGGCTGCCTCACATCCATCCAGGTCTCACTCCTCTCCCCTGAGACCCTCCACTGTCTGGCAGCATGCACCTAGAGAGAGTCAGACGGACAGACAGATACACTCAGAGACAAACGGATACAGACAGAGAGACAGACAGACATAAACACAGACAGACACAGTACCTCAGACTCCCATCTCTCAGGGCGACTAAATAGATCTGCGAAAGCAGCCAGGTGAAAACCTTCTATCTTCACCAGATTGCAGAACCATCAAGAGGATCACACAAGTGGTATATGAAGAGCACCCCCCAACCATGACGATTAGAGCCATTAAGAAGCACTCCCTTCCCCTTTCTCCCTCACCCTACTGTCAATATTTACTGTCCGATCCATAGCCGGCAGAACAACCCCATACAAATATACAAAGAATAAGAACCAAACCACCCTTCATCGCCTATCAGCAGAACTCCCTCCCCACCAACTATCAGCAGAACCCCCTCCTCACCAACTACCAGCAGAACCCCCACCCCACCAAATATCAGCAGAACCCCCTCCCCACCAACTATCAGCAGAACTCCCACCGCACCAAATATCAGCAGAACCCCCTCCCCACCAACTATCAGCAGAACTCCCACCGCACCAACTATCAGCAGAACCCCCACCCCACCAACTATCAGCAGAACCCTCACCCTACCAACTATCAGCAGAACCCTCACCCTACCAACTATCAGCAGACCCCCCTTCCTATTCAATATAAACATTGCCCGTCTATCCATCATGAGAATAAAAGCACCCGGTGACATTCCCTGCCCCACCTTCATCTTTGTAGTATTTGGGCTACCAACCTCCTCTCGTTGGGTGAAAGAAAAACTTAGAGAGTTTAGGAGGCCAATTTAGCTTTCTTTCTCTTTCCTTAACAAGAACACGCAAGCGGTAGCACATAACTCCAGTACTTGCGGCTCTTCACTGGCTCCCTGTTCATTTTAGGATCGATTTTGTTATCAGGGGTCCGAGCATTGAAGCTGCTTGGCCCCTATTGTTTCTCTAACGTTTTTTTTTTCCCTCAAATTCTGTAAAAGTCATACTGCAGCCTATTCCGTAAGTCAAAAACTCTTGAAATATTCAGGTATGGTTACCAATAACTCATAAACCCAAACCCAAATTTGTGGTACTGCACCCAAAGGTGGCGCTATTGTACAAAATCATAAATTATGCTTATTTCTATTCACCAGATTGACCTGGACTCAAAATTCTTTCAGAATATTAATCTCTAGAATCAGACGCATTTATAAAATCCTGGTATTCTGCTCTAAAAATGTTTACTTTACCCACAATTTCATAGAAAAGCCAAACGTCCAAAGTCTCAACCCATTTTGCCTATATGACCATTTTGTTATTGTATAACTACCATACGGCAATCATTAGGTGGATATCATTAACAGTGTACATTTTCAGATCTGTACTCTTTTAAGACAGCCCTTAATTCCCTTGTGAAATGTGGGAGTTTTCTTGATGTTGTGTGCTTATCAATCGACATATTGACCATGCGATTGAGGCTTCATACAGTTCAGGAATGTCAGTGGCTCAACGGGAAAATGCCGTGTACTGGTGCTCCTTAGGTTGAGAGTTTGGATCCTGATAAGAGCATTATGAACAAGCCGAACATCACATTCTGTCATTGCCACTCATTTAAGAAACTCAACATTGAACAGCACCTGAAATTCATCAGGCAATCAACATTCCGGCTCATTCGTTTTGAAGAATCTGACTTCCCAGACACAGTATGGCATTAAGGGGAACTTCTTCATTAACCATTTTTCCTTCATAATTAACTCTGTGATATTTATATTACTTCCGTTACTGTTCTTGACTACAAATGTTTAATTTCCCCAGAATTTCAATTTTTTTTCAGGTATATGCTTTGAAGAAACTCCTTAACTCAGTCGAGAAATGTGTGCTTTGCAGTTCAGGTTTATAATGCCGCATTTCCACTGCAGGGTGCGGTACGGTTCGGTTCGCAAAGGTGCGGTACGGATTGCGTTTCCACCGCCAAAAGTGGGCGTGACCTGGACTGAGCCTTCGTCGTTTTGCCCTCCTCTTCAATACTCCTCCGTTGGGGTACTGAGACGCCTGAAAGGGTGCCGGAAAATTCGAGCTACACACCCTCCGTTGATTGGTCGACAGAATCGTCACTTCCGGGCGACGTGGGGATAAAAACAAACAAACAGTAGCCTCCAAACTTTCTTCAAACAAAGCTTGCATTCGGAAGTTGATTAACTGCCATATGAAAAGCATAAAGGCCAGGAACTGTTGTTGGACGACTTCCATGGCAGCTCTTGGTTTAATGTGTCGCGTTAAACTTTTCCATTGTTTTTATTGAGCAGGCTACACTGTGTCGCGCTGCTATAAATATGACGATTATATGTTATATTTATATTTCTTCCATTAGTGTGTTCTTGACTTTTAATTTTGCTCGGACCCCGTTAATCACCGCTAGTGGTTATATTTTGTTTTTAGATTTCTGAAAGGACAGGCTGAACCTTACATTTCCAACCTCTTAACAAAACACGCTCCCCCGAGGGCACTGAGGTCCAATGACCAATTACTACTCACCATCCCTCCGTCAAGACTTAAGAGCAGAGGTGATCGGGTTTTTGCAGTCATTGGCCTCAAACTGTGCAACAAACTCCCTCTTCATGTCAGGCTAGCCCCTTCAGTGACAATCTTCAAATCCCTCCTAAAACTAATATATATTCTCTTGTTTAACTCCATATTTTATTTATTTATTGGTTTATTTCAGGGACATTGCACACTAATCAACAGACAAACTGTAAATGAGCCAGAGTCAGCCTAAGAGGCTAGAGTACATCCGTTGTCCACGGCCAGATATTCAAAAGGCCACCTAAAATTACGGAAATAAAATGCATCTGCAAACAAAAAACCACATAGGTGACTCAGAAGATACAGTAACACATAGTAAGAACAAATTGACAAAGCAAGAGATGACAGTTACTAAGAAGTCAGCAGGAGAAGCAGTTGTAGTCCTAATGTACACATAACTGTTTACTAATAAGCCATATTTTCAGCTCTCCTGAAAAAGAACGGTAAGAACTAATTACTCTCATATGAACTGGTACTGAATTCCATTCCTGTGACGCTGTAACTGAGAATGCTGAATGGCTAAAGGCACTTTTTCTAAAGGGTAATACACAGTCCCCTCGGGACGAGCCTCTTGTTGTCCGGTTTTTATTTGACCTCTGAGTGATACAAAACAACATGCATGAGATTTAAAGGACAGTTGAAATTCGATTATGAGGCCTAGGTATTTGAACTCAGAGAAAACTTTAAATTTTTCTCCTGATAGCATTATGCCTGGGTCTGGAGTGCTACATCGCTTTTTGAGAGAAAAACATGCAGACTGTTTTTGATGTATTTAGTTGAAGACATGATTGAATTAGCCAAGTTGAGATGCGATTCAATGCATTGGTGAGTTTTGCTGCAGCCTGAAGTTTATTGCTGCCATGTGTACAAATCAAAGCGTCATCAGCATAAAGCTGAATCTCTACATCAGAGCATACAGAGGGCAAGTCATTTATGTAAAGACTGAACAAGATTGGACTTAGTACAGATCCTTGTGGGACACCAGTTGGTGTATCCAGGGCAGTCGATTTTTGATTGTGGACATTCACACACTGATTTCTGTTCTTGAAATATGTCTCTGACCACTTGAGGGCGTTGTTGGAGAAATTGAATGAGGAGAGTTTAGCAATGAGTACCCTATGATTTACTGGGTCAAACGCTTTTCTCAGGTCCAAGAATACAGCCCCAACAGTACCTCCCTTGTCAATCATAGACTTAACGTTTTCAAGTAAGAGGCAGTCGGCAGTGTCTGTAGAATGATTGGCTCTAAAACCAAATTGCATGGGATTCATTTAGAAGTTTAAATGGGAAATACAATTAGGGCATTTAGCAGACGCTTTTATCCACAGCGACTTACATCGGCTAATACACACATTGACACACCGACGGCAGAGTCAACCATGCAAGGCGACAGCCAGCTCGTCAGGAGCAGTTAGGGTTAAGTCTCTTGCTCAAGGACACATCAGCACTCAGCTAGGAGGAGCTGGGGATCGAACTAGTAACCTTTTGAATGAGACAACAGCTCTACCTCCTGAACTAAGTCGTTGTTCTGCTATCCCCAGCTCTGCAACCTAGGACACTTTCAGGCAAGATGCTGATTGGTCTTTAATTACAAATAGCCTGAGAATCGGCTGACTTAAAAAATGGTGATACAACGGCTGTCTTCAAAACATGAATACCCCTTGTGAAATTGACATATTGATGATCCGTATAATACATCTTTAAAGATGAACTGAACTGAAATTTGAAGTTTAGTTCATGTAACAGATGTATTGTCTGCCATCTCATTGGTACAATAAGAAAAAATGTCTGAACTTGCTAAAAGCGATACGATTTTACGGTGAAAGTATTGTTAATGTTACGGGGCGCCGCCATGTTGGTTCTATTTCATCCCTATTGACCGGTGCTTAAAGCACTAGATATCCCCACCTAGCGCATACACATTTCGAGTACCTAATACCGACATAGTCACCTGTGACCCCCACGGGACACCGGGAAGGCTATATCTTCCGGTGTCGTTAGAGGATCTGTTCCTTTACATCTTCTGGAAGCGCAGGTACTGTATTGCACCTTTGTTAAGAGAAAGGAAGGGAATTTGTTTACAACTGACTACGTGCAGCCTCGTGACTAGGGTCGGAGCCGCAGGGAACCCGTCCTCCAGAGGCTGTGGCTAGCTGATCATAATACTAAGGAACGAGACAGGAGAGTTGTGTAGATAGATAGATAGATAGATATATACTTTATTAATCCCGGGGGAAATTCAAGTATCCAGTAGCAGCCGAAAACACACATAAAAACAGTGCAGATGGATGTGCAAAAATACAGATATAAATAAATATAAATAAATAAATAAATAAAATGTCCATTGTTGTTATCTATTGTCCTCCCTGCCTTTACTGGGAGCTGTTGTACAGTCTGATGGCCAGGGGGACGAAAGAGTTTTTTAGTCTATTAGTGGAGCTGGACTGGGACAGCAGTCGGCCACTGAAAACACTCCTCTGCCTGGTGAAGGTGTCATGCAGAGGGTGGTGGGTGTTGTCCAGGATGGACAGCAGTTTGTCAAGGGTCCTTCTCTCTGCCACTGTCACCAGAGAGTCCAGCTCTGTTCCCACTACTGAGCCAGCACTCCTCACCAGTCTGTCCATTCGACCAGCGTCTCTCCTCCTGCTGCTTCCTCCCCAGCAAACCACAGCATAAAAGAGCACGCTGGCCACCACAGACTGGTAAAACATCTGCAGTAGTTTTTTGCAGATGTTGAAAGACCCCAGCCTTCTTAGGAAGTACAGACGGCTCTGCCCTTTCCTGTATAAAGCTTCCATATTTGCTGTCCAGTCCAGCTTGTCGTCCAGCTGCAGTCCCAGATATTTATAGGTCCTGACCACCTCCACATCGACCCCCTCGATGGACACGGGTAGGAGATGTGGTTTCTTCCTTCTGAAGTCCACCACCATCTCCTTGGTCTTGGAGGAGTTCAGCTGCAGATGGTTGGACCTGCACCACCTCACGAAGTCCTCGACCAGGCTCCTGTACTCCCCCTCCCTTCCATCCTTGATACAGCCAACTATCGCAGTGTCGTCTGAGTATTTCTGCACATGGCAGAGCCCAGAGTTATGCTGGAAGTCGGATGTATACAAGGTGAAGAGGACGGGAGAGAGCACGGTGCCTTGTGGTGCTCCGGTGCTGCTGACCACAGTGTCTGACGTGCAGCCCTTCAGTCTAACGTATTGTTGTCTCTCTGTGAGGTAGTCCGTAATCCATGTAACCAGGAGTGGGTCCACTCTCATCTCTGTCAGCTTGTCTCTCAGCAGGAGGGGCCGGATGGTGTTGAAGGCGCTGGAGAAATCAAAAAACGCGATCCTCACAGCGCCGCTCTCCCTGTCCAGATGAGAGTGGGCCCTATGGAGCAGATAGAGGATGGCATCCTCCACGCCCACCTTCTCCTGGTATCCAAACTGCAGTGGATCTAGTGCGTGGTGGACCTGGGGTCTGAGGACATGGAGCAACAGCCGTTCAAATGTCTTCATAATGTGTGATGTTAGTGCTACTGGTCTGAAGTCACCCGGCTCCCTGGGGTGTTTTTTCTTAGGAACCGGGATGAGGCATGAAGTCTTCCAGAGCACTGGGACCCTCCCCAGCTGCAGGCTCAGGTTGAAGAGATGCTGGAGTGGCTCCCCCAGTTCAGCAGAACAGGCTTTAAGCATCCTTGGACACACTCTGTCCGGGCCTGCTGCTTTCCTTGGATGAAGCCTCCTCAGCTCTCTGCTCACCTGATCTTTGGTGATGGTGGTGTGGAGGGAGGTTGAACTGTCCATGGGTGTGGAGGGTGGGGGTGGGGGTGGTCTGCAGTCTGAGGTGGTGGAATTGGGGGAGGTGATGGACATGGTGTGGGTGTGAAGTGGACCATCGCTGGTTGTGGGAGCTGGAGTGTCAAACCTGTTAAAAAACAGGTTTAGCTGGTTTGCTCTTCCAGCATCCCCCTCTCCTGTGATGCTGCCCTTCTTCTTGCAGCCTGTGATGGTTTTCATGCCATCCCAGACCTCCCTCATGTTGTTATGCTGCAGCTTCTGTTCTACCTTCCTTCTGTATTCCTCCTTCGCCTCTCTCAGTTGGACCTTGAGTTCCACCTGTATGCGCTTCAGCTCGTCTCTGTCACCTTCCTTGAATGCCCTCTTCTTCCTGTTCAGGATGTCCTTGACATTACTGGTGATCCAGGGCTTGTTGTTGGGGAAGCAGCATACTGTTTTGATAGGGACCACAACGTCCATACAGAAGTTCAGGTAGTCAGTAGTGCAGTGTGTGACCCCCTCTATGTCCTCACCATGTGCTCCCTGCAGCACGCTCCAGTCAGTACATTCAAAGCAGTCGCTCAGAGCCTCTGCTGCTTCAGGAGACCATTTCCTGAAGGAGCGTTTGGTCGTAGACTGTCTCTGGATCTGTGCTTTGTACTGTGGCAAGAGCAGGACCAGGTTATGGTCAGACTTTCCCAGTGGGGGCAGAGGAGTGGCAGTGTAAGCTTCCCTCACGTTGGCATACAGGAGGTCTAATGTCCTGTTCTTCCTGGTGGGGCAGCTTACAAACTGGTGAAAGTCTGGCAATGTGGAGTCCAGTATCACATGGTTGAAATCCCCGGAGACAGCGATGAATGCGTCTGGGTGTTGTGTTTGCAGTCTCGCGATTGTTGAATGTATGACGTCACACGCGGTCTCTGCGTGCGCCCGCGGAGGGATGTAAACAACAACAGCGATGGCGTGGGAGAACTCTCTTGGTATGTAGTACGGTCTGAGACCTACCGCAAGCAGCTCGATGTCTCGGTCGCACACGATTTCCTTCACCGTAACATGCCCCTGGTTGCACCATCTGTTGTTGATAAACAGCGCGAGTCCCCCTCCTTTGCTTTTGCCGCTGCGTCCACAGTCTCGGTCCGCTCTCACTGTGGTGAATCCAGGTAGATCCACATTAGCGTCCGGGATGTTCTGGGTTAGCCAGGTTTCAGAGAGGCAAAGTAAGCTGCACTCCCTGAACGTCTTGTCCGTCCTCACAAGGGCAGCCAGCTCGTCCGTCTTGTTGGTCAAACAGTTCACATTCCCCATCACTATCGACGGAACCGAGGGCTTGTACTTCCACCGCTTAGCCGCTAGCCTAGCCTTCACCTTCGCTCCGGCTCTGCAGCCTCGGCGCCTCCTCCTCAGCTCCGCAGGTATGGGGTGGAAAAAGCCGTTACGTCCCATTGTTTGGAGCGAAAGCAGTTTCTCCCTTGAATAAACAAGATGTCCATCGCTTTGCTGTCCATGACAAGTCAGTGTATCCATATAATATCTATAGATCTACACATATAAATAGTTGATAAAGTTAAAAGTTTATAAAAACACACTTAAATTACTAAAAACAACGCAACACGCACGGAGCTACTGGATAAGCGTCCTACTCGCGTCGGCGCCATGGCAACATGGCGCCGACGCGAGTAGGACGTGTGCCAGCGTTTGTTGGTAAAGGCAGTGTGTTCGATCCCGCTCCCAGCACTCGTTGGCCTCATTGCTCTCTTGTGTATTAGCCGTTAGCTTTGCTCTGTTCTAACCACAAATTTATTTTCCTTACCGGTGCTCTCACTTCCTTTCCCGGTAACGCTTTAATTTGGCTTCCCTTTTTTAGCAGCAGCGCTTACGCTCAAGCTAATTAATATCGGTTGTTAATTACATTTCTGGTGAAGGCAGTGTTCTCGCTCCCGGTGATAATTAGTAGCAGCGCTCACGCTCAGGCTAATTAATTTCTGTTCTTAATTGACTGGCGAGGGAAGTGCTTTCATTTACACTTCCAATGATGCTGCCTCTGGCTCTCTGCAGGGGGCAGCAGACATCTCCATGGCAGCCATCATGCGGATGGCTACGTAAATGGATTCGGCCTGGGCCAGTGCCTTCTTCAGGCGCAACCCTGCCCCAGTCAAATTCACCGCTCCTCCTTCAGGGGAGTACTTGAAGGAGCCTCGTGCTTGTTGGAGGGATACCAGGGCCTTTTCCCATTCAACATCGGATGCCCGGACCTTGGCTGCCATGCAGAATGCGGCACAGGTTGGGCTAGACCGCATGCCACCAGTCGGGCCTGCCATCACCTCCCTAATTTTGGCTCCTGATGAGGCTCTGAGGCTGAATGCCAGGTGTCCTCGGCCACAGTGCAGGGTCACAGACAACCTTCTTTCAAAGGCTTATGACCCTGCGGCACGCATGGGTCGTATTGGGAACTCGCTTTCCCACCTGTTGCTTGGTCCTTCAAAATGCAGAATCTAAGTGAGGTCTCAATACAGGCTGTTGCCCTCATGTCAAGGGAGTTAGGGTGCACAATGTCCACCCTTGTCCAGAAAGGCCAGGAAGGTAGGCGTTTGGGGGCCCGAAAACCCTCCACAGGCTGTTGAGCAGGCCGCTAAGACCTCCATAGGCCACCAGGGTAATCAGGTGGCTGAGAGTGCCGCTGGGGGACAGCCGAGGGACCCTCAGGCTTGCTAGGAGTGGACACAATCCTGTGGAGACGGGACAGCTGCTGCCTGGTCTGCCTAGCTCGGTTCAGCCCCCTTCAGTGCCTCCAAGGCAGCTCACCCAAAAAGCTCTCCTGGCTCTACGGGTACAGCACGGAGAACCCTCCTACGAGTCTCTGTCAGGGGCGACTGCGCAAGCCACACCTAAAGAGATATCAGGTCTATAGCTTACTTGTTAATGTCTTCGCCTCAGTCACCTATTGCATCAATTCCTTTAGGGCTTTGGCCTCCTAATTGATCATTGTAGCATATTTGAATGCCCTCTTTCATATATATGACACCACCACCACCGGGCCGCGGCAACAATTCTCCATATCCATATAGGGAGGGGAGGGGGGGTTGTGCTTGTTGATAGTAGGGGTACGTACACTAGACATAAATAGGAAGCACACTCAGGAAGAATGACCTCTCACACATGATAACTTAATTAATTGTTTCAAATAACCCTGCCTCGTTAAATCAATGAGCTTGATGTTTTGCTTTCATTAATAGGTCATAGGCCTAGGCTGTGTCACTACATAATCTGCCCATGTGCATCTCTCAGAGTGACGTAACTAGACACCAGACAGCGATTTAAAAAAAACAACGAGTCAAATTCATACAAAAATAATGCAAAGTCTTAACTGCGTAAAGTGGAAAGATATTTCAAGGTGTCCTTCTATTTCCTAGCCAGCGGACCCTAGTTTACGACAAAAACAACACAATTGACGGCAACCCAGTTGCCGCCCTTAACGTCGTTAACGTGGTTTGGAGCAGAGATGTTTGAACTCATAAAGTCGTGCAAAGTGAACGGTGCATACATTGTGTACATTAATGTTCCTCATCAAAGCATCCCGCTCCTATCACTGGAATCTAGAATCAATATGTTCGGGTCTTTGTTCCGAATATTCTGCATATAACATGAACATGTATTAAATGCAGGATATATGCGTGGATGCTACAGAAAATGAAATAATCGCCATAAGTCGTAAAGAAGTGCGATAACTGTGGGAAAGGGCGGGGTGGTCGATGCCAACCACCATAGGATTGTTGTTTTGAAGAATCCTGCGCAGCCTGCTCCCCCTTCTGAAGTCGAAAATAATCTCCCGATTGAAATGCATTGCTTCAAAATTGAATTAATTAGTAGAAGACCATGCACTGTAAAAAATAAAAAGTTGAGAAAACTCAAAATTGCAAGGCAACTTACTGCAATCAATTTTTGAGTTTTGAGCCCATCAAAAGATCATTTTCTTCTTTAGACAAACTTGATAGTTAGAGTTATACCAACTAAGATTTTTATATTTTACAAAACTCAAAAAAATAAGTCAGGGGTGTTAACTTAATATTTCAAATTAAGGTTAATATTATTTACAGCAATAGAAAAAAAAAGACAGCAATAGAACAAGCAACATGTAGCTAGTTCAGCAGCAGAGAATTGCTGTCTGATTGCAGCAAACCAAAGTGCAGAACAAGTTTGACATTATGGTCAAACTTGTTCTGCACGAGACGGGAGCCCAGGTTAAACGGTGACGCAACTCTCGTGCCTCATACACCGCACGATCCCGAGAGCTGCCTTTATTTAACACACACCTACAACACAAAGCGTACCGCACACCCAACCAACGGACATGCAAGTCTCTGTAACGATGGCGGCAACACTACGCACAATAAACAACTCACAAACAATAAAGACCCCAAACCCGTTAACCCCACTTAACCTAACAAAAACAAATTGACAAAAGGCAATAAACCACTTTTTCCCAACCAGCATCACGAATACCCAGACTCCCCGGGGGTAGGCGTCGCCACAATATCTACCATCTGAAAATTCCGTTGAAGTGTCGAAATGCGCATGTGCAACGTAGTTGGCCCAGCCTCAGACAGAGTCTGACTTAAACCCGTGTGTCTTGCTAACAAAGATACTACAGTGAGCCCAACTCTTGACCCAAAACTCAACATTGTTGGTTGGACTAAATTGCATTGCACAGTTGACATGAATACTTAATGTTTTATATTCGTTTTACTCAGAAATCATAATGAGACCAACAATTTTAAGTTTTCGTTTTTATAGTGTGCAGCTATTATCTTTATAACAAGATCTGTATCTGACCATTGAAAATCCATTTACACCAATCCAATCAACGAAGAGGGTTGTAACACCAAGTAACACGGTGTACTTTTTCTATGGGGAATGTGGCTCAGGTATGACAATAATTAAATATTTATAATATAAAAAACTAGCCTATACGTAGGCCTACAGCATATCATAAATGTGACATATAGAGTTAGACTATCATATGTATAAGGTTATAGGCCGAATTCGGTTAAAATGCAGCCTCTGCTGGCCCACAACTAGATTGTCTTGTTGTCTCATTATACGCTTTATGAGTTAATTATATTTAAATTATTATAACCATGTAGCCTTTATTTTCTTGGCATTATCATCCTTTCTCGTTACATTGATATAAATTATTGTTATAACGAGATCTGTTCTCCGGCGAGAATATCCCTATTCTCGCCGGCCCTTCTTGAATTTAATAGACCACTTTCGTTGCTTCGAGGAGGTCTGGTGGTCTCCGTATATAATAAATAAATATATATATAAATATGTATGTATGTAAATAGGTATATAGGCTACATACCTATTTATTTATTTATGTACGGAGACAGCCAGACGTCCTCGAAGCAACAAATAAATAACTATATAGGCCTATGTATAAATATGTATGTATACATATATATATATATAAATATACATACATATTTATAGATATTTATTTATTTTGTTATATATAGATGTTTATTATATACGGCGACCACCAGACCTCCTCAAAGCAACGAACATGGATAAGGAAAATAAATGAGGTGAGATGAGAGTGATGAGGTAAACCTCTCTGGTGTAAGTTGCTCACATGGCAACTGGCCTTTGTTTCTGAATTTATTTTGTACCATACAAAAACATATTTTGTTCATTATTCGCAGTTGCCAGAGGTTCACATGGTAGCAAAACGGATAACAGAATCATGTAGTCTATACAGATATACTCAAGACAAGGTGGGGGATGGTCCATCCTACCGTCCACTCTCCTCAATAATCTGTGGTCGGCTCTGACCTGCTCCAGGCGTCCATGTCGGTTCCAGTCAAGCTGTACGGAGTCCTGTAGTCCATGCAGGGAGCGCTCCAGACTCACTTCTAAGCCACTCAACCGGGGGATGGAAGCCATGTGAACTACAATAAAGAGAAAAGGAGAAATGAACAGAACCAACCAGGCAATGTTACGTTATGGGACTCACTCACCTAGCGGCCATCTTAGTTCTAAATGATAGCTAGGTTGGGGGAACTTAATGAGCCCGCTTCCGTTCCTGAGTGCCGGCTAGTGTATAAAACCAAGATGAATGAATAAGGTAAATTATCCTAATTTAAATATTTAATCAAACAAAGATCTTTAATGTTACGTCATCGGTTGGTCTATGCCATGGTTTCACATCTGGATCAAATTGCACTTAAAGGTGCAGTGTGTAGGATTTAGTGTTATCTAGCAGTGAGGTTGCAGATTGCAACCAACAGAATAATCCCCCCCCTTACTTTCAGGAGATTATACACTAATTCATTTGTATGAATATTTAGTTCAATTTCTGAGCCTGTTTTGCTAGATTCCACTAAATTCACCAAACTGCACCAGTCCAGAACCCAAACATAGAGGAACATAGGTCTATTTAAACATATATATATATTAGTGGTGGGCATAGATAATTTTGACAACTGTCAATTATACTTGGCAACGGTGAATTATCAAATATAATTCACCGCCGGAAGTTATGAAGTGAGCATGAACAAAAATAATTGACAGCTGAACGTTGGGAAGGCCCATGCAAGTGAATGGAGCAGTCTACAGCATTGAGAAGAGCCGTGTAATAATCCATAATAATGTAAGGTTTAGAAGTTAAAGATTTGAAAGTTGTAGAATAGATTAATATAATTTATATTGGAGTTAATTTGCTAGAAATGTACTTACAATGTTTAGTCATTTACATATTTATGTTACACAATTATTACTTACATATTTACATGTTTACATATTTAACACAGTCAGGATATTCTGTTGAATCTGCCTCTCTGATTCCCTCACGTTTACCTCAGTCTAAATTCTGCATTTTTGCTGCATTTGTATATCAGGAGATTCGACCCTGAGGGTGATTCACACTTGATGCTTTATATGCGGATATCGATGTTGTTTAGACATCAGTACAATCAACGGGTGGATTAGGGGGGATGGGGTTGCAAGGGGCAGGATATGACGTCGGGTCTAAATTAGCAAGAAGCGGGATTAATGCCGCCACTGTCACTTTGTTTTGGTTTGGCCACTGACAAAATTAGGCAGATCTCATCTCGATCATCTTAAATGTTGCTAAAATGATGCATCATATATTCCGTGTATCCACAAAATCCGAAGAATCGATCAATGAAAGATTGGAGCAAATAGAAGAAACTATGACGAAGAAAGGCGTCGCAAACGACATTTTCGGAGATAGAGAGCGTACTTTTTTGCTTCATTTCACATATAACAAACACTGGGACTTTTTAGTTTATAGAATGCAGCTAAGCCTACTATACTAGCCTACTCAGTCCATTACATGTAATGGACAGCAGTCCATTCTGTTTAGCTTTGTTATTCAAGGTTTAATGACTCTAGGATAATTTATATTGTTAGTTTGTTTCATTATGCATTTATTTTATTTTGATGGAGGATGAAGGGGTTGGGACTGTTGTTCCATGATGACTGGTATATTTGTTGGGGGGGTTGGCAGTCTTCTTCCTTCTTTATGGAGAGGACTTTTGATGGTCAAGGTTGAGCGTATTTTTTAAATGTATTATTTATATTTATTTTTTCTCTTTTTTTCCTGTGTTCTCTTTTGTATGTGTGTGGAGGTGTGTGTGTGTGTGTGTGTGTGTGTGTGTGTGTGTGTGTGTGTGTGTGTGTGTGTGTGTTGTCACACAGTGTGAAGCGTCAGTGGAGTAGTATTGTGGCAGTAGTGCTTGTTAGGGGTGCAACGGATCACAAAGCTCACGGTTCGGATCGGGTCACGGTTTTTGAGTCACGGGTCGGATCATTTTCGGATCAACAACAACAATAAAGAGACAAATGTGACTTTAAATAAAATCTTTTAACTGTGTAAAAACAAAATAAAGTGAAAAATTAGGTAATAATCCTGCTTCCTTTAAGCATGGTCAATATTTAAAAAAATTGCAATTTGAGGCATTATTCCTTCTTCTTTTTAACATGGATAGGATAGTAAATAATCCCTAACCCTGGATTTACAATTCAGGATGTCTGCATTGCCTGGGGAGTTTAGAGTGTACACTCTCCCAAGGCAAGGCAGACATCCTTATCGTCTTTTTTTTAGTTTGGTAGCGAAATACAGTTTCTGTGGTGTTTTATTTGGCATTTTGTAAATCCATTGATTTCGGTTGGGAGACTCATGCTCATTGCAAGGGGGGTTGGTTGTAGTCTTTTCGCTCGGTTCTAGCCCTACTGTTGATACGCGAAAAGACTACAACCAAACCTAAAGACGTCCGGTTCCGGTTCCGGTTTACGTTTCAATGGGATTTACGGAACGCCAAATAAAACACAACAGAAACTGTATTTCGCTACGATACTTGATGATGTTGTTAATACCGGAATTGTCCTCTAAACATGCGCTGATCACGTCAACGCACAACTTTTTTTTAATCAGCCGATCCGCGGATAACTTGCGTCCCGAACCGTGATGGTTGATCCGTACGGATCACGGAAAAAAAAAAGCCTCTCCACCACCAAGACTCCTACAGTGCCTCCTCGTGGCCTCACACGGTAACTGGGTACCTCGCGGTCCCAGGCTAAACTGTAGGAGATCTCGGAGCAGCAGTGGGCCCCAGAGAGAAGGTGTGCAGGCCCACCGGTGTGTGGACACGCCCTGGCGCCTCTCAACCACTGCCCCAGCCTATGGGTAAATAGCATGGGCAGATGGGGCTCATAGCCATGGCAGGCAACCCATCTAGGAGAAGGACACTCTGATCAAGAACCTGTGGAGATAACCCACATTAGGCAGTCACCAACAGGCTGGTGTTCTGGCAGTCTTCTGCAACTCCCTTCCACTGAAGGTCGTCGTGCTTTGCATGCTACTGGAGTATGTCGGGGGGAGCCAAGACAGTGAGGTCAGAGACTGCGCACCACTGCCTTCACTATAATCTATTCTTCTGCGCAGGCTGCTCCAAATACCCCACCCCCACCCCACCCCATCCCCCCCCCCCCCCCGCTAGAAGTCCTGCGGCGTTGGGGAAGGGCGGCAGGTACAGGTCAGGATGTGACTGGGAGTATCTAGCCCAACCCTGCACGCTAGGCGACGTGAGAAAGATGGTCGCCGAGGAGTGGGATGGAACAGCGCTCCTCTCCGGCAGCTCCTCACGCGACTGAGCAGCTCCTCCCTGCTCACCCTGAGAGGGAAGGGCCTAGAAAAGGTGGCCTAAAAAAAGTTCTGTTCCGTTTAACCCGGGCAGCCTGCCGCAGCTGCCGGGTCATCCCTCCACGCGGTCGAAAATATAAGAATAAGAAAACCCACATGAAGCTCACCATTGCAACCTGGAATGTCCACACACTTTTGGATTTGCCCGTTGACTCCTCTCGTCCCCAAAGAAGAACAGCGCTGGTTGCACATGAGCTGCAGAGATACAACATTGATATCGCAGCTCTTAGCGAAACCCGCTTCCATGGCGAGGATTCTATAACAGAGGTGGGAGAAGGCTACACCTTCTTCTGGAGGGGGCTTCCAGAAGGCTCCCGCCGCCGCCTCCATGGTGTAGGTTTTGCTGTGAAGTCAATCCTACTTCAGAGGATCCCAGAATCCCCAGTCGGCATCAGTGAAAGACTGATGACCTGGCGCATTCCCCTCACCAACAACCGTCATGCCACCCTCATCAGTGCATATGCCCCAACACTGGATGCTGACCCCGAGTGCAAGGAACTCTTCTATGCCTCCCTGCACTCCGCCATAAATAAAACACCCTCCACTGACAAGCTCATTCTCCTCGGGGACTTTAATGCGAGAGTGGGCTCTGACGGTGTGTTATGGAAGGATGTGCTTGGGCAGCACGGTGTTGGTATACTCAATGAAAATGGTCTTCGCCTCCTCACTCTCTGCTCTGAGTATCAGTTGGTCATCACTAACACCTTGTTCCAACTGAAGAACAAATTTAAGACCTCCTGGCAACACCCCCGCTCTAAACACTGGCACCTCCTTGATTATATCATTGTCCGCCAAGCTGACAGGAAGGAGGTGCGAGTTACCAGAGCCATGCGTGGAGCAGACTGTTGGACTGATCACCGCCTGATCAGAGCCAAATTCCCCCTGGAATCCGTCCACCACTGAGGAAAACACCACCCTGCAGGAAGCTCAACTGTGATGCATTGAAGTCCCCGCACTCAGTCAACCAGCTCAGGGAACAGATCGCCTTACAGCTGTCCAAGATCCCTGAAACACCAGCTGATCCGGACGTCAACACCACCTGGAGTACCCTACGCACCGCTTTTCACCGGGCGGCAGTAGAGTCTGTAGGGTACACCAGACGGAGACACCAAGACTGGTTCGACAACAGTGCACCAGGTATCCACAACCTACTTCAGGCAAAACACAAGGCCCTTGCAGCTCACCTTTCCAACCCCCAATCCACCTCGCTGAAGGCCCGCTTCAACAACATCCGGGCTGAAACACAGCGTACCCTCAGAGCCATGAAGAATGACTGGTGGACAAAGAAAGCCCACAAGATACAGCATCACGCGGACACCAACAACTCCCACGCTTTCTATGACTCCATCAAGGCTATTTATGGTCCACGGAGGAAGAACATAACCCCGGTCAGATCAGCAGATGGTACCATCCTGTACAAGGACAAACAACAGATCCTGGACAGATGGGCTGAGCATTTCAACACCCTGCTGAACACCTCATATCCAACCAGGATGGACACACTTGCCAACCTCCAATGCCTGCCAACCGTCACTGATCTGGACTCCTCCCCCAGCTTTGCTGAGGTACGAAAAGCCATCGCTGGCCTGAAGAACAACAAGAGCCCAGGCCTTGATGGAGTCCCAGCAGAAATCCTGAAGCTTTGCGGATACCTCCTCACCCGCAGATTACACCATCTGATCATTGACATTTGGTTATCTGAAGTCATCCCGCAAGATTGGAAGGATGCCAACATCATCACAATCTTTGGGCCCTATCTTGCATCAGGCGCAAGTGACTTAGTCACTGGCGCATGTGTCGTTGCTAGTTTACAACTGGCGCAGAGCGTTCTTTTCCCACCACCGCCACTCGCCGGTAAATTAGGGATTGATCATGCGGCCCAAGGGGCGGTTCGGCGGAAGGAGGAGGCGTGATCTGGCGCAAACGGTATTTTGCCATTGCTGAATACCACTGCGCTACTGACCAGGAAATACCTGGTTTAAAGTCAGTGGCGCGTTGTTCAGATGCTATTTTAAGGGCGCATGCATACATGCGCATGCGATGCATGCGCATGCGATGCATACGGATTGCTTGTGCACCTCGCGCATACACTTTGCTTCTCTCATCTACACGGACAGCAGTTCCCATTTTTGCAAACCATACATAATTACAAGGAAAATAAAATATTTCCACACAAGGAAAATCATTGTGGTGTCCATAAAGATAAAATAAATAGACATAAATCTAGCGTACACATTTGCCCAAATTATTCACGCGAATTGTAGCTATTGACCAATAGTGGCAAGAGACATATGTAGGCTATATAAGGACACCTGTCAAAGTGGGTTGTCCGTCAAGAATCAGGAACCACAATTCTGAAGACTGCGAAATCACCTTCTGTAAGTCCATTTAAAATCTTACTCTGCATACCAGTTAAGTTGAGGTTGCTCATAATTTTTCTATTGCACAGTGGAATGGAATACGTCTTGAAGCCGAGGATCAGACGCCGGGGGGAGAGGGTCTACCGGCCCTGACACACCTATCTCTCCCTGAGTGAGGAGGAATGCAGGCGTAAGCTACGCCTGACCCGTCAGGCTGTCACAGATATCTGCCATCTCCTGGCAGATGAGCTGGGGACTGATGCATGCTGTCCCTATGCCCTCCCCGTTGCAGTGAAAGTTACAGCGGCGCTGCATTTCTATGCATCTGGGTCGTTCCAGCATCCCCTTCTATTGGACGCATTTCACAATCTGCAATAAGTTCGGCTATACATGCAGTTACGTCAGGTCTAGTCCGACATGCTGGGGAATACATCAAATTCCCCGTTACACCAGACAGCCAGGAAAGAACAAAGCAGTAGTTTTGGACCAAGTGGGTTCCCTGGCGTCCTTGGTGCTATAGACTTCACCCATGTGCAGCTACGTGCCCCATTAGTAAACGCACTCATATACATAAACCGGTAGGGAACTCATTTGATTAATATCCAAGTCATTTCCGATGCTAATTGTAGAATAAATCATGTCTTTGCTAATTACCCTGGCTCAAGCCATGACTCTTTCATATTGGCAAACTCGACCATTCCTGCCATATTCAAGGGGAATCCTCCCTTGGATGGGTGGCTGTTAGGGGACAACGGCTAGCAGCACGGGAGAGGGCAACGGCAGCAGCACGGGAGAGGAGAGCTCATCTGTCAGAGGAGCTGCATCGTATATAGGGAGGTACGCAAACTAATGACTTCTCCGCTCTATTGTTTAGCTACATTGTACAATTATTAACATGCATTCATAACCTTGTGATTCAGAGAAAGTGAGCCCAAAACATCGGAATGTCCTTGAAACATTTTTTATTCGACTTGTCCAAATGTTCGTAGGCGTAAATGAAAAAAAAAAATACAAAACGAAAAATGAAAAGTTGCAAAGATTTGAAGGAGATTTAGCCGAAAAATAAATTATTTTCTCACTCCTCTGAACCTATCTTGGCGTATCATAATAGCAATCCGCCATGGAACCAGCGCCGATCGCTCTTAAAGGGGATGCGAGAAAAACGCTCTGATTGGTTCATTGCACGTTACGCCCAAACCACACCTACGGGTAATTAGGCTGCTTCAGACCAACCCTTTTGACACTTGCGCCGCGGCGCATGTGTCATTTATCCGCCTGTAAAATAGCGATAGCGCCGTAGAACCGCCCACAAAGCTACTTGCGCTTTGCGCTTCCCACTTGCGTTTCAGACCGTTAAAATAGGGCCCTTTAAGCGCAAAGGAGACAAAGCAGACTGCGGTAATAGCAGAGGCATTTCCCTCTTGTCAGTTGCCGGTAAGGTGCTCGCACGGATCATGCTACTTTGACTAGCATCTCATGCTACCAATAACATCCTACCGGAGACCCAGTGCGGCTTGAGGCAACAGCGAAGTACCGCAGACATGATCTTTGCTGCTAGACAGATACAGGAAAAATGCAGAGAACACTGCAAAGACCTGTACCTAGCTTTCATTGATCTGTCCAAGGCCTTCGACACGGTAAACCGGGAACTGTTGTGGGAAGTGCTGGGGAAGCTGGGGGTTCCACCAAAGTTCAGAAACATCTTGCGGCAGTTTCATGATGGGATTCAACATATCTTCAACATATTCCTCTCCACAGTCACCCTCCTCTCCCACAAACTCCTGGACCCTTCTGATGGGGTACAGATACGGAACAGACTGGATGGCAACCTCTTCAACATTAGGCGCCTCCAAGCCTTCACCAAAACCACCACCCAACATATCTTAGAGCTACAGTATGCAGATGACTGTGCTCTCCTCGCCCACTCACCAGAATCTCTACAGCATGCGCTGAATGTGGTCGCCTCCATCTACAGCGCCATTGGTCTCCAAATCAACATCAAGAAAACACAAATAGTTGCTCAGGAGTTCACCCCCCAAACGTGTGTGCCCACCTTCACCCTCGATGGTCATCCCCTTGCCATCGTCCCACACTTCACCTACCTAGGCAGTATTCTGTCCCCCTCCTGCAACATCGATGATGACATCCAGGTCCGCATCGGTCTGGCCTCCGCTGCCTTTGGCAGGCTTAGCGCCAGGGTTTTCCAGAACAGTAAACTCACCACCTCCACCAAAGCAGCTGTGTACAGGGCAGTCTGTCTTTCCACACTGCTGTATGGTTCAGAAACCTGGATACCCTACCAGAGGCATTTTCGAACCCTAGAGGCCTTCCACATCCGTTGCCTGCAAAGGATCCTGGGTGTGTCCTGGGAAGACAGGGTGCCCTATGCCGAGGTCTTTGACCGGACCCACACACAAAGCATCGCCCTGCTCCTTGCGCAGAAACACCTACGCTGGGTTGGGCATGTGATCCATATGCCTGCCCACCGCCTGCCCAGGCAAATCCTCTATGGCCAACTTCTGGATGGCCAGAGATCTGCTGGGGGTCCAAAAAAACGTAATAAGGATCACCTGAAAACCCTCCTGAAGCAGTGCAACATTCCACCTACTGAACTCGAGTCTCTGGCTGCTGATCGCAACACCTGGAGCTCCTCCTGCAACCAGGGAACTACTCACTTTCAGGAGCAAGCCACAGAGAGGAGGATACAGCGACGTGCACTGAGGCATCAGCGTGCTGCAGTGCCAACACCCTCCAGTGCCACATACCCTTGTCTCTCTTGTGGCAAAATCTACGGATCCCGGATAGGACTGCACAGCCACTTGGCTATGTATCGCCGCAACACACCCCAATAATTGTCCTTCATTTCTATTTGGAGCAACGTCATCATCGTAATCGATGGACTGCCATAACGCGTGTGTGTGTGTGTGTGTGACAACTATAGTAAAGTTCTAAAAGAGGTTGATGGCGACTTTAAAAGATGGGGCATGCTCCCCACTCCTTTTCAGTCCAGACTCTCGGTCATCAAGATGAAAATATTTTGCCTCGCATTCATTTCGTCAGCGCTATGATCCCTCTTGCCCAACTGGGTGGTTACTGGAAGAAGCTGTATTCTATCATCAGCACTTATTTATGGAACAGAAAAAAAAAACAGAATCAAAGCTTCCGCTCTACAAAGACATTATCAGGAGGTGTTAATCTGCCCAATTTTGAATGGTATTCATGGTGCTTTGTCTTGCGCCCACTTACCCCATGGCTGAATTCAGAGATCTTTGTGTCATAGCAACCCATTGAAAAACATTTAACATATCCATATAGTTTATCTAGTCTGTTATATTCTAATATACCCCATCGGACAGTCAAATGAGATTTTGGGCCAATAATTTCATATAATTTCACTGTATGGCATAAAGTCCAACAATTTGCCAAAATCCGCAATACATTCTTCGCTCAATCCCCTATCTTTCATAATTACTCTCTTAATTGAGAAGAAAACAATTTTGTTTCCACAATGGAGCAATAGAGGTGTCTGTGTTTTCAAGAGCATCATAGGGAGACAAGTTCTCCGTGAATTC
Organism: Gadus morhua; assembly: GCF_902167405.1. Lineage (NCBI taxonomy): Eukaryota > Metazoa > Chordata > Actinopteri > Gadiformes > Gadidae > Gadus > Gadus morhua. Next base: position 28,504,380 of record NC_044055.1, on the reverse strand, counting down.
CATGACTTAGAGAGGTCTTATAACTTATCGGCACTCTTTATTTTCATCTGCAGTTACGTACAGCAATGCGTACTCAGGGTCTTCCTTGGGGCACTGAGTTGGGGAATCATCCTCTTCATGTCATTTTTGACACTAAGGGTAAAAACAATGGTATTGTCTCTGACCTATATCAATTCATAACCAAAGCCTCATACAAACCCCTTTAATTTAATAGATTCTGGAAGACAGATATTAATAGCTATTTCGATCCAGACTGGAAAACTATATGGTCAAACATAACTCAGTCATCCAGAAACCCTGACCATGAAATTATACATTATACATCTATTCACAGGTCTTATTTAACACCTCCAAAATTACAGCAAATTATATAGAGATAACCCCTATTGTGATTTCTGTCCAGACAATACCATTGCTACTTTTTATCAGATGGTTTGGCAGTGTCCAGAGGTCAATAGATTTTGGCATAATGTTTAGTCCATAATGTCTACATCGAGGGAGCCATCTCTGACTCACAGTGTTTGCTTCTACTTAATGACAAATCAACTTTAAAGCTGACTATAAATAATAAGCGTCTTCTTTTGGCTGGTCTCACAGCTGCTAGAAGAATGATAGCCTGTCGTTGGAAACCACCACATGCATTGTCGGTGAGGGAATGGCTTTCTTCTTATCGGGATATTGCAAAACATCTAATATTGATTGCAGGTCAAAGTTATTAGAGAAAATAAATGAAATGTTGTAAATACTTATGGTCAAACTGTCTTTCTCAGCGATTGTTCAAATTTGATTTATGTTTTCGATATACTTTGTCCAGAACTCATAATGCACATGTGCATGGTATATTATGTATATAATTTGTTTATTATCGCACTATGTTCTTGCTACTTATGTGGATATCATCATATGATGGAGGAAATCAGCATTCATTTGATACTTCTACTATGTCTGAAAGATATCTAGTTTATGTACACAATGGACATGAGACTCCTGGGTGGCAAAGGGAAAGGGTTGAGAGTGGTGTGTGTGCGTGTGCGTGTGCGTGTGTGTGTGTGTTTTTTTTTCTTCTTTGCCCCATCCCCTCTTATTTTTTGTTTTTATACTTAGCTTATTTTTCCGCTTTTTTTAATTGTTTCATCATGTTAAGGTTAGAGGGTGTGGACAGATTGGGTGAGTTGGAGGGAACGAGTGAATGTGGGGAGGAGAGGGGGTGCAGGCATCAGAACAAGCAATACTTCAGTTTGCCCTTGTTACTGGATTCAAGGATGCTCTAATCATTCTGCTTTCCTTTGGTTTTTTTTGGCTGTAAAGACGCTTCCCCTCCAATGTGTATATAATGTTTGAAGAAATAATAAAAAACATTATCACAAAAAAAAAACCCTGGGACAAATGTAGTTGATTTCTGTGTTTAACTGAGATAACAGGGAGTGGAAGGACGGGACCCTAACTGCTGTCAATAAAAAAAATAAAAAAAATTCTATATATGCTTGCAGCTGTGAACTCATATTGTAATTTATTGTTTGATGTGTACTTTAGGGTTATGATAAGACCTATCTTTTAGCGTTCACCACGGATGACTCTTAAAAGCAGTCTCAACATTAAATTTGTTTTTAACCATTCCCACCAGCGAACAACAGGGAGCAGTTGATTATCATTTGGGGGCCACGCAATGACATGCAGAAGCGTCATCAACACGCCCACTTAAGTGGTGTGAGAAATACTGACTTTCTACTCCTCATTTACATATAAGGTAATTTACATTTCCTACAGAGAAAATACTACCTCAGGAGTAGTATTATTCAGGAGATTATCAGGATACGAATGTCAGGATATGCTGTTCACACATATGGCCCATCAGGAGAATATAAAATAATAGGTCAAATGTAGTTTATTTCTGTGTTTAACTGAGAGAACAGGGAGTAGAAGGCTGGGACCTGTGCTCTCTCTCCACAGGCTGACCCGAGGCTGCCGTGTGACGTCACAGACGCAACTTCCGGGTAGCCGGCTTGGATTGTTTGGTTTGGTTAGCAGGATGCTTAGCGTCTACCTGCTATCTCGGTTTGTATCTATTTTTCCGGTATTTATATCTGCAACCTGTTCTGCATACTCTGTATTGTATTCGCTGTTTCCTCGTTGGAGCTCCGTCTGTATCAACCACGGTAAGCATGGATTCTGGTTGCTCTTGTTCCGCCTTTCTCATGGATAAGATAGCTCTGTTAGAGAGACGTATATGTCAGTTAGAGGATGAAAGGGTAGCGAGCATAAAGAAAACAGATACTCCAGATAGTATAGTGAAGAGACCCGCCAGGCCGTCTCGTAGAGCTAACGCTATCGTTAGCAGTGACTCTGTCAAGGCAATCCTGTCGGCAGCACCACTTGTGAGGCAGGCTGCTGTCAGTAGCCTGCCTCGCAAGTCTTCTTCGGGGCTGAAAACGCTAGTCATAGGCGACTCTGTTACACGTAAAGTTAGACTACGACTAATCTTAGGGTGCTGTTATGCGGTCAGACCACATAGGCCTACAGAATTCGAGTTAGATAAGATGCACCAAACACAGACACTAGTTTCGACCACATTGTAGTTCATGTCGGCACCAACGATGCTAGGAAGAGACAAACCGAGGTTACAAAAAGCAACATAGCTAGGCTTTGTGACTTTGCCAGAAAGATGTGTCGGCATTGATTAATTCTCTATGGCCCTCTACCCGATAAGGGTAATGATGTGCATTATAGTAGATTATTGTCTCTAAATCGCTGGCTGGCACGATATAGATCAGAGCAGGGCTTTGGTTTCATAGATAACTGGCCCTCCTTGTGGGGTCACCCTGGTGTGCTCATGAGAGACAGCCTACTGGGTAAGGCGCCTCAATTATGTCAAAAAACATAGATAGATGTCTTAGCCAGGCGTGACTCATCTACGCACCGCACGCTGGGTTGCAGGAGTTTAGCAAACCTGCTAGCAACATGATAGTTTACGTTGCAGTCTAGAACAGCAGATGGTTTAGCTGAACCAGTATATCAGGATGATGTATCTATTGCACCAATCTTTTCAGAGCTGAGAGTTAATCGGACTCCCTCTGAAATTAACGCTGTACCTATATGTACGGTTGTGCAAAATTGCATGTCAAATCGCATGACAAATCGCATGTCAAATGCAATGACAAACCGCAGGTTAAACCGCATGTTAACAACTCTCAGAACCGAGTTTTAACCGGACTCCCTCTGAAATTAACGCTGTACCTATATGTACGGTAGTGCGGCCTCGCATTGTCTCGAGGTGTAAAGCCCGCAGGCGAAGGTCGCAACTAGTATGTCGATCTCTCGCGATCCAACTGATCGCCTCAGAGCTGAGTGTTTACCGGACTCCCTCTGAAATAATAAAATGGAAGCACTCAGAATAGGGTTCATGAATATAAGGTCGCTTTCATCTAAAGCGCTCTTGGTCCATGAGATAATTGTTGATAATAAGTTCGAAATACCGGGCCTTTGTGAAACCTGGTTAAAACCAGATGAGTTTCTAGCCCTAAACGAAGCTACTCCCCCCAATTAAGTTAGTGCCCAAGTATCTAGAGAAGTTAAGAAAGGTGGTGTAGTAGCGCTGATATAAAATTCTAAGCTTAATTTAAAGCCAAAGAACAGATTTATATATCAGATCCTTTGAGGTGCCTGCGTTCTGCTCCTCAGCTCCCCAACAAGCGAAACGAGTTCCAGACTCCTTCGTTTTAGCTGTAGCATACCGTCCCCCAGGACCGTATTCACTTTTTGTTGATGAGTTTTCTGATTTTGTAGCTGATCTGGCTACATACTCAGACAATATTTAGCTTATTGGGGATTTCAACATTCATGTGAATAACCCATCTGATGCCCTCGCAAGGGCTTTTCTGTCCATTACAGATACGCTTGGCTTCAAACAGCTCGTCCAGCAACCAACCCACATCGGTGGAAACACGCTGGACCTCGGTTTGACCCGCGGTGTAGACATTTCACAGCTAGTGGTCTCTCCCTACACCTCAGCTTTATCAGACCATGTCGCCCCTGCGACAATCAGCAGGCTAATTTCAGCTGTCGCCGCATCACACCTGCAACCATTAAAGCTATGGCAGATAAGTTACCCTGTTCGCTTGCTCCTCTTTGTAACTATAGGGGTTCTGTGGATTGCCTTACTGATGACCTCAACATTGCCTTGTCTGCTGCCATTGATTCAGTTGCTCCGCTCGTAATTAAAAAACGATCATTGAAAAAACCAGCTCCCTGGTTTAATGCAGAAACGCTCACCCTGAAGCGAAGCTGCAGGATCCTTGAACGCAAATGGCACTCGACTAAACTTGAGATCTTTCATCTTGAATGGCAGTCTGCTCACCTATAAGGGTGAGCTGACTACTATCAGTAACGCCTACTTTTCCAGTATCATAAACTTGAATAGAAACAATCCCAAGTTTCTTTTTGACACGGTGAAGAGTCTCACTCAGAAACAGACTGATACCGTAGGCTCCTCCATCGTGGCAGGTGAATTCATGGATTTCTTCGAGAATAAGATAAGAGAGGAAATTGATGCTTGCCCTACACATCCTGCGGGGCAGGATGGGGTCCTGCCCAGTAGGATGGGGAACTCTGACGCAACTCTCCTGGAGTTCAAGGAAATTCCTCTTGTGGAACTTGAAAGGGTGATAAAGTCATCGAAACAACTTGTATGTTGGATCCTCTCCCTTCCAAGGTTCTCAAAGAACTTCTTCCCACGGTGGGGCCTGCAATCCTCTCGCTTATGAATCTCTCGTTTTCAACAGAAATTGTTCCCTCCAATTTCAAGGCTGCGGTGATAGAACCGCTACTAAAAAAGCCTGGCCTAGATCCTGAATTAGTCAGGAACTAACAATCTCTTCGAACCTTTCCATTCGGTGTTCAGGAATTTCCACTCAACTGAAACTGCTGTTACAAGAGTTTTAAATTACATCCTTCTTGCTTTGGATAAAAATACAAGCTCAATGCTTGTGCTGCTGGACCTGAGCGCTGCTGCGTTCGACACGATCGACCATAGCACTCTTCTTCACCGTCTTGAGCACTATGTTGGTTTCAGGGGTACGGCTCTTGGTTGGCTTGAATCGTACCTCAAATATAGAACCCAATTTGTGCTCCATGAGGGTTCAGAATCAAAGCACTGCAAACTACGCTTTGGCGTACTACAGGGATCGGTCATTGGTCCATTACTTTTTGCCAGCTACATGCTTCCCTTGGGCGACGTTATCTGCAGCTTCGGAATTAGTTTCCACTGCTATGCGGATGACACCCAGCTCTTCCTTCCTGTAGATTCAGGGGACTCTGCCCAGATCCAGAGGGTTTAGTCCTGTCTGACTGCGGCGAAGTGCTGGATGTCACAAAACTTCCTACAGCATAACACCGGGAAGACAGAGCTGATAATTATCGGCTTGAAGCGGGACCGGAGAGAGTTCGAGGATGTCTCACTGTGGTTGGATGGCCTCGCCATCCCACAGAGTGCATCTGTCAAAAATCTTGGTGTCCTGTTCGACCCTCAACTGTGCTTTGACCAACATTTTAGAAGTATAACTAGAATTGCCTTTTTCCATCTGAGAAACATTGCAAGAATGAGACCAATGTTATCTGCAGCGGATGCAGGGACACTGATTCATGGAATTGTTTCATCAAGACTGGATTATTGCAATGCACTGTTCTCGGGACTACCAAATTCTACCACGAAAAGTCTACAGCTTGTACAGAATGCTGCAGATAGACTGCTGACCAGAACAAGAAGGTTTGACCATATCACACCTATTCTCGCCTCTCTGCACTGGCTACCAATAACTTTCAGATCAGACTTTAAGGTGCTACTGCTAACCTATAAAGCCTTGCATGGATTATATCTATCCTACCTGAAGGACCTGATAATTACTTATAGTCCTTCTCGGCCCCTCCGGTCTTCGGGAGCTGGCCTTCTGTCACTGCCGAAGCCTAAAGATAAATCGGCTGGACAGAGAGCGTTTGCCTATCGAGCCCCCTTCCAATGGAATAGGCTGCCACCAGTGATCAGGGAAGCTGACTCTTTGGAGCTATTCAAAGGGAAGCTCAAAACGCACCTCTACAATCTTGCATTTGGAACATTGGAGAGTGAAAACGACAGATGCCCAGTGAAGACCACTCTGTGTTTGTTTGTGCTTTTGTTAATACAGTATACATTCCCACTATGTACTTTTGCGGTCTAATTCACTATTCTGTCTGTCCTAGCGTGTTGCGGTGACTGGACTGGATGCCTGGACTCTCCTCAAGGTTAACCGTCCAGCACCACATCACCATTTTAATATGATGTGCATGTATTTACCTGTACGTCAATTATGGCACCCACTGCACGCCCCTTTGAGATTGTAATGGTGATTAAGGGCTATACAAATAGAATTGAATTGACCGTATTGTTCAGCCAACTGTTGTATATAATAATAAGAATAATAATTTTCTATATACACGTGCAGCTGTATTATATATTTTTTAATCATTCAGCAAACAAAAAACAGGCTGATTATCATTTAGGGTAACTCAATGACATGCAAATGCTGACCGAAGCGGTCATTGAGCATAAATGTCATGGTACAAATGTCAGGATATTTTGTTCACACATACGGCCCATCAGGAGAATATCAGGATTTACGCTTGTGTCTGAAAGGAGCTAGTGTGTGAGCATTTGATCACATTATAAAAAGAGTACATTTATGGGTAATAGGGGTAATTGTTCAATGGAAAGTATGATATACTATTCATGCAAATCAATTATTCAATAGCTTTTACTGTTATTCAGGGCTCAAAGTAGCCTGGTCCTACCGGACTGGCCACTCTCATTGACAAACGTTTTCTCGATTGATGGCGGGTGTCTGTTGGAGTTTAAAAATATTAAATCTTCCCGGGGCCACTCTGGATCTGGCATAACTAATCTCTGACATTTGGTCGTGCCAGCCACTCCCTCGATTCGCTGATTGGACAGCCGAAAAAAAAAAAATAGCTGAAGTACGTAGGCGGGTGGAGCCAGGCTAGGTTCAAAGTGCATTGACATTTAAAAAATGCATGGCAACTACTATTGGTTAGTTGAAAATAATAATAACAAACAGCTGAAAATATGTTCATTTACAGAAGTTCCATTGTGAAATAAACTACTAAACAGCTAATGCAGCAACCTACCTAACTATAGTGAAAAATAGTGAAATAAAGCACAGGCTTGTGTGGGGGAGGGGGAGAGGGAGAAGGGGGGTTGTGAGGGAAAGATTGCGGATTGTACGTTGGCTACTTGACGTGAGAGTTTAAGGTGTTTTATTTCGTGTTTTTTTACCAGAAGAAAAGTTCATTGAGATTAAACATCTCTTAAAGTGGCTTCCGGGTCAACGTGACTAAGAGGATGGCGTGCTGAACGCTCCTAAACACCACTCTACTAAAGTTTGAGATTTGTGACGATGAAAGCACCTGGCTGCATGACTAATGCTGGGCCTTCTCGTGAAACAAGAACTGCTGCTGAAACGTACCAGCGGCATGCTGCAATCGATCAAATCATGGGCGAGGAAGAGACACCTGCATGGGCCTGCACCTTCTGACAGAGTTAAAAAACTTCATAACTTTGTTTGATACTAAAATGATTGAGATCTGACCAAGACATGGGTGTTCTACGAACAAGGATGGAAAATATGGAAACTGAGATTTGGAAGTGAAATCTGATGTTCATGGGCCTGCCCGAAGGTCAAGAATCAACTCCTGGTATGCTGGATTCTATTTTGAGATACATTCTGGATCTCAAGGGACATCAAGTTAAGAGAGCCAACGGCGTATCCCACAACCCCTACCAGATCCCGGTGAACCTCCCCATACTTACATCGTACGCATTCTGATAAGGAACGAGAGACAGAGGTTCCTAGAGTCAGTGCCCAAGAAAAAGCATCTCTCCTGGAAAGGGGAACCATTCCGGATACAACAGGACTTATCGATGGAGATCAGGAAAGTTTGTGCATTATGGCAACCTGCATCCTGCGCGCTTCATTGTCACTATCGAGGTTGTGACAAGCATATACAAGAACCCAGTGGAGACTGTTGAAGACATGAAAAATTAACTTCCTAAAACCTGGTCCTAGGCCTACCATGAAATGACCAGCGAGGCCTTTCAACTGCACCAGCGCTAATAGTAAGCCCCCCTCTCACCATGTTCACATGCTTCCTAGATGCTTCAAAAGCTTTTGACCGTCTAAACCAGGGGTGGGGAACCTTTTTCTCATCAAGGGCCATTTCAATTTGTCCAAAGTCCTCAGAGGGCCGTACCATTATGAACACATAACTAAAGATGAAAAAAAAGACAAAAAAAATCTATAACTGCTGTGTTACTAAGCCTCATGTTTGCCGCATTTCTAGACTCACCTAATGTGATGGCTGGAACTGTTTTTCTCTAGCAAGGCGTCTGATGTCAGCTGGCAGTGATGATGATGCTACTCCAGGGATGGGCAACTTTCATGATAAAGAGGGCCACATTTTTTATCATAACCATCGGAGGGCCACATGACTGCACACTTCAACTATACGTGAGCTGAGAGACGCTACATAATTTTGAATTTGGTAGATGATTTCCTGTATTCTGGTGCATTTTGGCGATGGCCACTACTTAAAAAATCGTCCAGAATCATAACCTATGTACGGTATGTTAATTGAACCAACATACATTAATTTCATGTTTTCCATGCTCAAACAGCCACATGAATGGTCAGTATTTTTATCAGTGCAAAGGGCTCATATACATCATCATTCAATGAAGTCAAAAAACTGAAAAACAGTGGCCCAACATTAAGTGCAACAACTCAATGAACTCAAACCCAACAATCAGTTGTAGTAGTTGTAGTGGCGACTTAAGTGGATATCTTTAATGACTGATATCGCTTCTAAGCAAACTAGACGCATGGGTTTTCCTTTGAATTCTATGAATTCTTCTCATCTTTCTTGAACGTGTTTTCTGTAACTCGATCAATTATTATTATTATAAAAAATTATTATTATAATTTTTTTTTTTTTATTAATTTTTTTTTATATTATGTGCAGGCTGAGTGGGCATGCGGGCCGCGGGCCACATGCCCGCGGGCCGCATGTGGCCCGTGGGCCGCCAGTTCCCCATCCCTGGTCTAAACCATGGTAAACTATTTGCTAAACTAAGAGAAAGAGGTGTTCCTTCATACTTGGTACGTGTATTGCATTTTTGGTACTCCAATCAAACCATGCAAGTCAGATGGGGAGATTCTATATCAGAGCCCTTTTCAGTGACAAACGGGGTCAAACAGGGAGGGATTTTATCCCCGGTACTTTTTAATCTGTGTATGGACGGACTCTCTAAAAGACTCACAATGTGCAGGACTGGATGCATGGTGGAGGAAAGGCTACTTAATCATTTAATGTATGCTGATGACCTGGTCATTATGACCCCCAGTCAGCTGGCCTTCAGCAGTTGCTCAGAGTGTGTTCTGACTATGGACAGCTCTTTGATATCAAGTTTAATCCCAAAAAGAGTGTAGTCATGATCATGAAAACTAAGGAAGATAGGGATGCAACATTCCCTTCTTTTCTTTTGGCTGACAAGGTGCTCAATGTTGTGGATAAGGTCAGATATCTGGGTCACATCATTAGGGACGACCTCAGTGACGATGATGATGTTCAGAGACAATACTGTAAATTATATGCACAAGCCAACATGTTGTCACGAAAATTTCATATGTGTACTGTTGATGTTAAGATTGCCCTTTTTAAATCTTATTGTACTCCACTATATACTGCCCACTTGTGGTGCAGATACAGTAAAAGTAAATATAACAAATTGAGAGTGGCGTATAATGATGCTCTAAGAATTCTGCTGAGGCTACCAAGGTGCACAAGTGCCAGTCAACTGTTTGTAAACAGTGGTTTTCCCACTTTAAATGCATTGCTCAGGAATCTGATGTACAGTTTTATGATGAGATTGATGGACTCCAAAAATGAAATTATAATGACTTTAACCATGCCGAAGTTAAGCAGCATCAGATACACTTCCAGTCTCTGGAAGCATTGGAGAGAGTGTCTGTATGTTTTTTAGTTGTGTTTCTTATTTGTTTGTTGTTGTTTTGTCTGTTGTACTGTCGTGTATATGGACCTATATGAGTCTGAAATAAAGAATAAAGATACATATATTGTAGTGATATAGCCTACATTGGTATCTCTACTAAACTCCCTATAAAAAAAAGGAGGGGAATACATGAGGGGTTGGGTTTACTAATAACATCAATGTGAAGTGTCACTTTTTGTGGGATAGCCTACTCATTCAGACCCATAAACTGAACACAGAACTTCATAAACAATGTCGCTGGTGCTAAAGCCTATTTTCCGCAAGTCATTCGATTGAGGATTTTAGCGGAGGGGGCTAGAACACATATCTGATTAGGATGGTTGATACTTAATCCTGTTTGGTTTGTTGCAAAAGAAAAAATGTGTTTTGGCAAATGTCTATGCTCGAAACACCGGAAAAAGCACATTCTTGTCTAAACAGAATCTTCGGCTGGCTGAATTTGCAGACTATCCCATCCTTATGGCTGGGGACTTCAATTTAGTTAGAAATGCTGTAGTGGATAGGTCTGGAAGCCCTCTTCCTGCAGATGGAACCTTGTCTAGTGCACTGAAAGAATTACAAGCAGTTCATTTGCATTAATGGCTGTATGGCGCACAGTTAACCCTGACACACGTCAATACACCTTTTAGTCATCTGCGCACCTCTCATACTCAAGGATTGATTATATTATAATTTTCACGTTTGGTCGGCAATGTGATTGACTGTAAAATCCGCTCTTATTTTATCTGAACATGCAAAACGAAGCAATGGAGATTTAATAACTCTTTCGTAAGAGAACAAGACTTTGTATCCATGATTGAGGAAAGAACGCAAGATTTTTTTTGCCTTAACCTTATGTCAGTTTACAGTCTACTCAGACTGTATGGGAGGCCTATAAGGCTACGTAGAGGGCTTGGATTATAGGCTATGCTTCTGGTCTGAAGTGAGAAGTGCAAGACAGAAGTAGCTTTGTGGTCGGATTAAACCGGCGGATAAATGACTTTTGCGCCCGACGCAAATCTAAAATGGGTTGTTCTGAATACCCATAGGTGTGTTTTGGTCTTAACAAGCAATAAACCAATGAGAGTGCCATGTCACATCCCCTTTTACTAGCCATGAGCGCATTTTAACCTGACGAGTTGATATTTTGAGCGACCTAGTTTCAAAGTTTATACTCGTTAATACCGGTGTATTACTCGGTGTGAATACTCGTTGGTTTTTCCGAGCGAATATTCGAATACTCGTTCCAGAAAAACACACCATCAAAAACAACATTAATAATCCCTATATACTCCCTTGAACCGATTTTGACAGTATCTGCATATTTTGTTGAAGATTTAATATCTTTTGAACGTTAAGTAGTAGGCCCAAGTAAGTTGGAGTTCCTTCGTTTTTCCCCGTTGAAGCGAACAGCTGTCGTTCCGTTCCAAATCAGCTGTCCTCTGCCATCTCAGCCGTTAGGGGATCTTTTCAATGCATCCTGGAACGTGCATCTTTTCAGGGAATTTGTACAATAAATCCATAACAAATACCGAATATTAATTGTCTTATGTGTCCATATTATATCCATTATATTGACCGGGTATTCCCAAGACGCTCACGCTCTGCAGCAAGCCAGTCACAGTTGATTGGCGCAGCGCTGTAAAGCGAACGTAAACAAACAACTAAGCTAAGGTTAGCATTTCGCTAAGCATTACTTTTCCTCCGAAGATCCCGCTAATGTTGTGTAACATTAGCGGGACATTAAACATTTCCCTAAAGTAAAGGGAAACATATCTCTTCTTCCTCCACCTCTCTCGCTTCTCTGCTTGGTGTCGCTTATAGTTTGCCTCCCTCGCTCTGGTAACGTCAGGCACGTGAAAAAAAAAAAACGAAGCTCAGAATACTGATTTAAGCTTAGAATACTAATTTTACGAAAGAGTATTCGAATATTCGAATAATTCGGGCCAGCCCTAGCTATGACTGTCTACTAACTTCATTAAAATCAAGGCATTGCAATTTTTGCAAATCGCTATACGTGGGTCTTTCTCAGAAACATTGAAAAACGTCCACACCGCAGACATATTGGCGCTTATCCAGAAAAGTGCGTGCTGGCCGTGCTTTTTGTTTGCTTGTTGTGTTGTTTTGGTGATTAAAGTATTTCGGCCGAAAACCGAAAATGCGCTTTTGGGCCATTTTCGGCCGTACATTTTCGGTGGCCGAAAATTCGGTGCATCCCTAGCAATAGGAAGGTAAATACAGAGGAATTACAGCTGAAGTACTAAGTTAAAACCTCCACTATTACCAATCAACTCAACTAAGTACCGTGTAGTTGTAACTGTTTTAGGTTAGTAATAACTGAGATATTATTGTGTACTTCCTAGGAATTTAGGCAACCAATTCTTAGAAACACCTATCAATTCAAGTTACACTTGTAGTTATCCAAGGTTTATGTTGGCAACAGCACAAGTTTAATGATGTACTATGTAGAAATGAGCAAAGCACTTTCCAATAAATTACTTTTTCTTAAATAGTTAATATTAATAGCTACACCCATTTAGAAAGGGTTAATTTGATTTATCTCTCACTCTGTGAGCAATTTCATAGGTCGATGAAGGCTGCTCTTCGTGCCAGCCACAAAGACAGCAACTGGGTCGACAAGCTCCCGTGGGTGCTGCTTGGCATCGGGACTGCACCAAAGGAAGACCTACAGTCCTCCAAAGAGCTTGTTTATGGCCAGCCGCTGTGGGTTCCAGGGGATTTCATCCCTGCACCACCGTTCCTTGGTCTGCCACTCTCCAGCGGTCCACGCTACTGGACGATGCAAGGCTTTTCGTGCCTGTCCCCACTTCCCGTCACGGCCTCCCTCAGTCGCACATCCCGGCTGGGCTTTGGACGGCTGACTACATTTTCATTCGCCACGACGCCCACAGGAGACCGCTCCGCCCGCCCTACGAGGGCCCATTCCGAGTTTTGGAGACGGGGGACGAACATTTTGTGGTTGACATGGGCGGCAGACTGGAGCGAATCTCCGTTGACCGCCTCAAGCCAGCTCACTTCGACGTCGCCAGGCCCATTGAATTGGCCCAGCCCCCACGACGCGGACGACCACCAGCTCTGCCCCCGCCCCCTGCTCCCCTCCCTACCAGAGCTCCCACACTCAATGCCCCACATACCTGTCATTGCGGGACACCTGCCGCAGTTGTGGCTCCTCGACCTCCACAGCCGTTGTGGCCTGTTAATACGCCCGCCTCCCCAATGACTGTTTTGTTTTGGTTTTCTTCTGATGGTGAATTCTGGGGGGACGTTTGTAGTGAGTGTAACATATGTCATAATTCACCTATGTTGTCAAGCGTTGTTAAGTGTTGCATACAACACACTGTTGTACACATATCATTTTCTGTCTTGGTTGTTAGGAATAGCTGCCCCTTTAAATCAGGGGTTTCAAACTCAACTTACCTGGGGGCCGCTGGAGGTAGTCTGGGTCAGGCTAGGAATCAAGTATTCCCCAAAAAAAAGTAGCCCAACTGACCCAATCTAAGTTAATGATTGGGCTATAATTAGATCACGTTGGCTATGTAAGGGTTGAAATTGCCTAGTAACGGGGACGCTGGCGAGTCTAACGCCGCTCTGTCTGGCTTGTTTTTATCCAGTATTTTAATATTTTTCACGAATGCATTTTCGTGACGAAAACTATTTTGTCTATATTAGTTTAGCTAAGTTTACTAGTTAATATATAGTCACTTTTCCCTATTGTAAGTGAGCCAGTTTTCTTTATTTATACTTGTTTTTTATGCGTGGAGTCGTACAGTTGCTTGACAGTTGGTGGATGCTGATGCCTTTTGGCCGCTGCTGCTCACGGGCTGCCGCTTCAGGCTCTGAACATCATTCTGAACATTATTTTGAACATTATTTTTAAGTTCTTTCTGCTTTCCTATTTTAAAAAGCTGTTTCGACCAGCCGTCTTGGACACTTGGAATTCTGCTACAGGATTCATCGCTGTAACCTGGTCGAAGGTAAACCCAGGCGGGCTTCCACCTTTACAGGTACGGTTGTGTTGGCCCTCGCTCTGGCCGGACTGCTGCTTTCCTTTCGAGCCAACCCAGCTCCTATCTGGTGGATGTCTTTCATCGCCGCTCAGTTAAGGCCACCATCCACCTCTAACAGCGTTTGCTTCTTCACAGCCTCGGCCATGGCACTTCGCTACTCAACCATGCAGCTCCGCCAACTTTTTCCCCAAATGCCTCCTTCCACTGAACTCATTGACACACTAAAGAATACTCGACTTCTTCTCCATCCCCATTACATTAACAGAGGCTTCCGCCGTAAATGTATGTACAGTTCCAGTGCCATAAACACTATTCCATCACTGTGGTCTGATCGCATTTATACCCCGGCTCCCACACTTCCTCATCGCGTCATCACAACAACACACGTCATCAGAATGACTCCAGCGTGAACACTTTCAACCTCCATCCAATCCCTACTTCCGCTCAATCAATCCAAACAAAAGTACCTAAAACTCCCTCTTCAACACAAGATCGCTCAACAATAAAAGCCTCATTCTCAATGAATTTATCACTGACAAGCAACTTCACCTTCTCTGTCTAAATTAAACTTGGAATTCATCACTGCGCTATCTTCAATCTATTTTACTCCTCAGCAACTTCAACCTCCACATTGACTCCCCGGAATGTAAAAGTGCTATGGACTTCCTGGACCTACTCAACTGCTTTAACTTCACCCAACACATCAACTTTCCCACCCACAACCGTGGGCACATCCTAGACCTGGTTTGCTCCACTGGCCTCCACATCCACAATGTCTCCAGCACCGACCTCTCCATCTCTGACCACGTGGCCTTCTCACTTGTTATTGACATTCCAGCCCCCGAACCCAAACAGGACCGCAAAATCACTTCCCGCAATCTTAAATCAATCTGTCCAGCAGGGACGTGCACAGGAATTTTGAGGGGCAGTTGCTCTCTTTTCACTGGGCATTTCGGCTTCGCTTAACAATAACAAACAATACCCAAAATAGTGATAAGATTTAGGCATGAACCATTTTCAATGAAAGAATTCATGTGATGCATTACTTCCATCATTTATTCTTCTTGTTAAAACGAAATGTTAGAAACTAACTATCAGCAGACATGTAGCTTAGTTTGGCTACCAAGAAATGTGTAGACTATGTGATAACGGGCTGCTTGTCTGCAAGCTAGCTAGCTGTCTGATTATTTAGGCTAAACGTTACGTGGCAAACTGAGCCTGGATTTATGAAGATTGTAATTCATTTCACAAAACGTGATGATGATTGTTTGTTTGTTATACATCTCAAATTCACCTTTTCCGACAACATCAAGGCAGTCGTCTCACAGGTGCCGGTGTTCCGGTCGCGTGCAGCACTGCAGCTACGTGAAGCAGCTTTCACACGCCGCGCGGCAACTCGCCGCCTCCATTCATTTCAATGAGGGAAGGGCGGCAGAGGGGAGGCGGCAAAAGCGGCTGTTGCCGCGCGGCAGAGTTTGCCCTCCCCCTACTGACTTTCACTCTCAGTGCCCGAACGGAATTGAATGAGGCTACGCTTACTTTATGAAATGTTTCGAGTGGCGATTTTTTTTATCTAGGCCTACATGAAATTCTGCAAATATATATATTTTTTTTCCCCGGAAGGGCAACGTGAGTCGAGGAGGGCGTATGGGCAGTTGCCCAAGCAACCTGAGCAACCCCCCTGTGCACGTCCCTGCTGTCCAGTTTCTCTCTCCAACTGCATATCAAACACTCTCTCCGGCCTCACCTTTCCTGTAAATCCAGCCCCCATGGATCTCGTCAACAACTAAAACAATACACTGTAGTGTCTACCTCCCTCAACAAACTGGCCCCCCTGAAAACTAAAACTGTCACGTTCACTCACTCGGGCCCCTGGTTCACCCCGGAACTTTACAAACTCAATAAAGAACTTAGACAACTAGAACGACTACACAAGAAAACCGGTCTCACAGTACACGCCCTCGCCTACAAAGAGCACATGCACCTCTACAAATCAGCACTCAACAAAGCCTGTTCTGTCTTCTACTACATCAATCATTCTGGATCCTCCAACCCATGCACTCTTTTCTCCATCATAAATAAACTCCTCAAACCCCAGGATAACATCTCATCCTCATCACCCCAGAGAAATGCAATAACTTCCTATAATTTTTCCACTCCAAGACAGAAATCATCCACAACCAGCTTGCCACCTCCTCTGCCACAAGCCTTGACTCAGAACCTCCACTTCCTTCCACCCCTGACCACCGGCTTTCCATCTTTTCACCCATAACCACAGCAGAACTCTCCAAAATACCCTCCACCATGAAATCTTCCACCTCCCCCCTGGACCCCATGCCTTCTGAACTCTTCAAAGCCTGTTTCACCTCTCTCGCCCCACTCATCACAGACACCATCAACCATCACCATCAAGTCACCCCCCTCCTTAAAAAACCTGGCCTTGACTCCGACGACCCCAACAACTTTAGACCCATCTCCAACCTCACATTCCTCTCAAAACAACTGGAATGAGCCGTCGCAACACAACTCAAGCAATACCTCCTCTCCAATAACCTATACGAAACATTCCAATCCGGCTTCCGAACCCACCACAGTACTGAAACAGCCCTACTTAAAGTCACCAACGACCTCCTACTCTCCTCTGACACCCGACTCCCTCACCATTCTCCTCCTCCTTGACCTCAGTGCTGCCTTTGACACGTCAATCACTCTATCCTCCTCAGCCGTCTGCAATCCATTGGCATAACTGACTCCGCCCTCTCCTGGTTCACCTCCTACCTGTCTGAAAGATTCCAATACATCTCCATCAACAACCACAAATCCAACACCCTTCCTGTCTCACACAGGGTCCCCCAAGGCTTAGGGCTTGGCCCCATCCTCTTTATCCTCTAAATGCTCCCACTAGGTCACATAATCCGCCGCCATGGTATTCAATTTCACTGTTACGCCGACGATACCCAACTATACATCACCACCACAGCCATCACCTGCCATCCTATCCACTCTCACCAACTGTCTCACGGACATCAAAAGCTGGATGGACTACAACTTCCTCAAACTCAACCGCAATAAAACTTATTAAAAATTATTATCTTCGGCCCAAAAACCATCATCTCCACCTCCCAGAACTTCTCACTTTGCATCGATGGTCACTCTGTCACTCCCTCCCCTCTGGTCAGAAACCTTGGCATCATCATGGACCCCACGCTCTCCCTCAAGTCACACATAAACAGCGTCAGGAAAACATCCTTCTTCCACCTCCGCAACATTGCACGCCTTCGACCCACCCTTTCATCCTCAGCTGCCGAAACACTAATCCACACCTTCATCACTTGCAGACTTGACTATTGCAATAGCATTCTGTATGGCCTTCCCTCAACTATTCCTGAAGAATTTCAATATGTTCAAAACTCTGCAGCCCGACTGCTTACTTAGACCCCCTCCAGAGAACACATTACTCCCATCCTCCGTCAACTTCATTGGCTTCCAATAAAACAACGCATCAATTTTAAGATTCTCCTCACCACCTACAAAGCACTAAACAACTTTGCACCCTTGTAGGCAAGGCAAGGCAAGGCAACTTTATTTATATAGCACTTTTCATACACAAGGCAGACTCAAAGTGCTTCACATATAAACATTGTCATACAATTAAATAAAATAATAGGTAAGTAAAAGAAAAACATATGCAAAAAAAAAAAATAGAGAGTTAAAAAGGCATTTTAGTATTAAAATAGAAAATAAAGGCAAAGTTATTTAGCAGAAAGCTATAGCAAACATAAAAGTCTTCAGTCTTGTTTTAAAGGTGCTAAGAGTTGGGGCAAGTCTTAAGTCCTCTGGGAGTTTATTCCAGCTATTTGTTGCGTAGTAACTAAATCCTGCTTTCCCATGTTTTGTGTTTACTCAAATAATAATTAACAGATTGGTCTCAGAGCTTCTTAGTGGTCTAAAAGGCTGATGTAGTGGAAGCATATCAGTTAAATATTTTGGGCCTAAACCATGTAGGGATTTATAGGTAAGCAACATGATTTTAAAATCAATTCTCTGACTTACAGGAAGCCAATGTAACGATTTCAGAATTGGTGTAATATGATCAATTTTTTTGGTCTTTGTTAGAACTCTAGCAGCAGCATTCTGAACAAGCTGAAGCTTCCTCAGAGTTTGTTTTGGGAGACCTGTAAGGAGACCATTGCAGTAATTAAGCTTACTAGTGATAAAGGCATGTACAAGTTTTTGTAAGTCTTCGGTGGACATGAGCCCTCTAAGTCTTGCTACATTTTTAAGGTGATAATATGCAGATTTTGTAACTGATTTGATGTGACTGTCAAAATGTAAATCTGAATCCATGATAACCCCTAGATTTCTGGCTTTGATTGAGGTTTTCAGGGACAGAGAGTGAAGGTGTTGGGTTACTTTAAGCCTTTCCGTTTTAGAAGCAAATACAATTATCTCTGTTTTGTCCTCATTTAGTTGAAGGAAATTTCGGCACATCCATTCCTTCACTTGCTCAATGCACTGGCACAGCAGATGTATGGGCCGATAGTCATTTGGTGATAGCGATACATAGATTTGCGTGTCATCAGCATAGCAATGATGGTCAATATTGTTATTTTGCATGATTTGCCCTAGTGGGAGCATGTAGATGTTGAATAAAGAGGGTCCTAAGATCGACCCTTGTGGGACTCCACATGTCACGTTGGTTGATTCTGATACAAAGTCGCCAATGGAAACTAAGTAGTTCCTATTTTGTAGGTAAGACCTGAACCAATTTAAGACAGTGCCTGAAAGCCCCACCCAGTTTTCTAACCTTTCCAGAAGTAATGTATGGTCTACAGTGTCGAATGCATCACTGAGGTCAAGTAGCATTAGTATTGAGGTTTTGCCAGAGTCTGTGTTAAGACGGATGTCGTTTACAACTTTAATAGGGGCGGTCTCAGTGCTGTGCAGGGGTCGAAATCCTGATTGGAAGGTGTCATAGCAACCAGTTGATGCCAGGAAGTGATTTAGTTGCTGGAGGACAACTTTCTCAATGATTTTACTTATGAAGGGTAGATTTGATATTGGTCTGTAGTTGTTAATAATAGAGGCATCTAGGCTCCGCTTTTTTAAAAGGGGTTTAATAACTGCAGTTTTCAAAGCTTTTCGGAAATTGCCTGACTGGAGAGAGTTGTTAACTATCTGCAATATGTCTACTGCTAGGCAGTCGAAAACATTCTTAAAGAGGTTGGTAGGTATAGTATCAAGGCAACAGGTGGATGGCTTTAGTTGTGTCACAGTTTCCACAAGATTTTGAGAGTCTATAACATTAAAGCATGCCACCCTTGCCACGTAATTTGCCTGAACAGGGTGGTAGTCCAACATTTTTGTTTGAAGTGGAGATATTGATGGCGCGTCTGATACCTTCAATTTTATCAATATAAAAAGCTGCAAACTCATTGCATTTCTGCGTGGAATGGAGATCAGGTGGAATTTCTGTTGGGGGGTTGGTCAGTCTGTCAACAGTTGCAAATAGGGTTTTTGCACTATTAGTGTTGGTTTTAATGATATTGGAGAAAAATGTTTCTCTAGCATTTTTTAAGTCTAAATTGTAGGCACGGAGGCTCTCTTTATAGATATCATGGTGAATATGAAGTTTTGTTTTACGCCAGATGCGTTCAACCTTCCTGCATTCCTTTTTCTGTGCTGTTACAGAAGCAGCTTTTCTCCAGGGTGCCTTTTGCTTTCCAGAAATCGTTTTAACCTTATGAGGTGCAATGACATCTATGACTTTCAAAATTTTCAAATTAAAGTTTTCTACAAGATCATCAGGAGAACATGGGTTTAGAGGTGGTAGCAAGGAGATGGCCTTTTTAAAAAGTACATTAGAATCTTCATTGATATACCGTTTTCTGACAGTGTTTGATTTTGTCTGTATATCGGGAATAAAAGATATGTTAAAGAAAACACAAAAGTGGTCAGACAAGGAAGGATCAGTCACAGAGAGATCAGAAACATTGAGGCCCTTTGTGATAACCAGGTCTAGAGTGTGCCCCTTACAATGAGTAGCCTCTTTCACATGTTGAGACAGTTCAAATGTGTCCAAAATGGCAAAAAGTTTTTTTACACACTTGTCATTCAAATCATCAGTATGAAAATTGAAGTCACCAGTTATAACTAGACAGTCAAATTCTGTGGAGATGCTAGACAATAATTCTGTGAAGTCATCGAAAAAAATTGCAGAATATGTGGGTGGCCTGTAAATAATTAATAGGAGACATAACAGATCTCCTCCATCGCCACTCGTCGCCTACGCTGATGGAGGTGAGAAGGTTGGCTGATGCCAACCTTCTCACCTCCATCACCAAGACCAAGTATCGCACCCTGGGGGACAGAGCCTTCGCCATCGCCCCTACCCTCTGGATCTCCCTCCCTCTGGCCATCCAAAACTCTGATGCACTCTGTTCATTCAAAAGTCAACTTAAAACCTATCTCTTCAGGACCACCTACAACATTTGACAAATCATCATCCGCCATCTTCCACTCTCTTGATATGTTGCCTATTGTTGTGGTGTTGTTTATTTATTCATTTTTCCTTTTGTTTGATTGTCAGTACTGTCTGTATGTATTCCTTTCTTATTTGTAAAGCGTATTTGAGTACTTAGAAAAGCGCTATAAAAAACTGATCAATTATTATAATTATTATGCAATCGCTGACAACAGGGGACATTTCATGGCGGTTGGTGGAAACCGGGACATTTTAGCGTCGTTTGGCTTTTGTCGGGACTTGAAATTGGGACTTTCTCGGGAAATCCGTTAACCCTATCACAAGTGATAAAAAAGCGTGGCAAGCGACTCAGCAAAAAATGTTTGACAACAACGCGCGGGCCGCACCAACACTAAACTTTGTCAAATAGGGATGGGCATGATTAATCGACAATCGACTAATTGATCGCTAAGAATTTCGTAGATTAAGTAAATTTTTCATTGATTAAACTAATGCAGTGTGCAATTAAACATTTTACCACACGGGGGCAATATTTAAATTTGCGGCTCCTCCCCCGCAATAAACATCCCGCTTTGAACGGTGAACTCTTTACGCCTAGCAGCTATAAAAAGCTATAAAAACTATAAAAACTACAAAATGACTATTAATGCAGGCTATTTGGCAAATGCGCCGACTTTGGCTCAGCCTGGCTCCGCCCTCTTCCGCTACGTAGCTAAGATTGCTGCCGTTGAGTACGAAAAGTGTACATTTCAATAAAAGTGAAACCACCCCCCTTAAGAATTTAACTTTCCTCATCTAGGCGCTGCCCCCTTTAGCTGGAAATCAAGAGGAATGAAATCTGGGGCAGATCAGAAATATTCAAGATGAATCTTCTACCCAGGCTGACTAATGACTAATCCCACTTAAATTCCCTCTGTTTTAAGAAAATTAATAAATTATTTTCTGGATTTCTTTAGAATTATATATTTTTTAAAAACGCGGTCTAGTGTAATAGGGCTACCAGATATCTACCAGTATTACCTTGCATTTAATTCACGATATCCTCTGCAGGGGGCATACAATACAGAGAGACAGATTTGAAGCTGGGAATGGCTGAAAGAACAGTTAATATCAAAATACAATAAGGAGTTGACTTTAATACATTTATGGTATAATCCTTCTAAAATTAGATTGAAAAACCCAGTGTAGTTCTCATTTGAAAGAGAGTGGATTCATATCCACTGTGGTATAGTCCCTTGTTTTTAGCATGTGGTGAAACTCTTAAAGACAGAATTTGGCAGCAACATAACGTAAATTAGGTGGGAACAATTTTAGACAATGGGAAAATGATAACTTTCAATAGTTTATAAACACAGTTTGGGTTGACAGACTTTCATTTCTTAACGTATAACCGAATCTACTCTATAACTTAATAATTGTTTTCCAAGGGTATACAGCTGGGAAAGAGCAGAGAACTGGGGCCTCATTATAGAAACTTCCTGACTCTGAAATCCTATCCTATCTTAAGATAGGAAAGCGTTTAGGGGTTTTGGCATTACAGAAGGAGGTTTCCTAACTTAACTTAGGAAGAAATCCTATCGTATCTTAAGATAGGAATCTAACCATTACAGAACTATCCTAAGTTAGGAATTTCTTAAGTTAGGCTCCCTAAGTTAGGTGGCCATACACCCTGTCCTAAATTCAAAATAACTGTCAATAACTGAAAGAAACGGCAGCAGCACTGCTAGTGCTACTTTGTTACAATGAAGACGAGGAAGAACATAACAACAGAAACGTGATGACTGAAAGGCTACTGAGATCGCATAATGACGTGTTCAATTTTCAGGACCATATTTTAATTTCATATTATCGCCTGCCAAGGCAGTTCATTTTGAATTTGGTGGAAGAATTACGTCCTGCTCTGGAGAGGCCTACAAGGAGACATGGAGCCTTTCAAGTGGTTTGCAGGTAACCAATGCCCTACGTTTTTTTGCCAAGGGTGACTTCCAGACTGAGGTTGCAAGCCTGTCTTCGGTTTCACAGTATTTTGCGCGATCTCAAGGAGGTCACCAATGCCATCTGCTATCTTGCACAGAACTACATTCAGTTTCCCTGTGGAGAAGAGCTGCAGCAGATTAAGGAGGCAATTAAGCTTATTGATGGGTCACTTTTCCCCATCAAAGCTCCAAGTGGCCCAACTGAGCCGGCATATGTATGCCTTAAGGGATACCATGCCATCAATGTTCAGGCCATAGGGGACCAAATTATGGTTAGACGGCATTTGTTGGCAAAGTGGCCTGAATCCACCCACGACTCTTTCATATTTAACACCAGGTGGGTCCTTCATAGACACTAACATAAATAATTGTTTTACCTACTTTATTACAGGCTTCACTCAAATGCTATTTTATCAATGCATACCTGAGTGAGGGCAGGGGAAGTGGATGGCTTTTTCGGGATATTCCTTGAAACCCTACCTAATGACACCAGTCATGAACGAGCATAGAGAAGCAGAGGGCAGGTACAATGTGGCACACAAAAGGTGCCGTAGCCGTCAGGAGAGGCTATGGTATGTGGAAAGGAAGGTGAGACTTAAGGTCAGACAATATCGCAAGAAATTTCGGGAGACTCAAGGAGGAGGTCATAATAAGTTTGAGCAACACAGTGTAAAGATATTTTGGGAGGCTCAAGGAGGAGAGTATTATTACATTTTAGCAACAAAGTGTAACAAATAGTGTTGTGGTGGACTCTATAGAAATAATGTGTTATAGGGAAGCTGTCTCTTTAAGATTGTGCAACTTAGTACAATGCTGTACATATTTAGTTTTATTTGAACTATTTAAAGATTTTTTTTACTCTTTATGGTAGAAATGAACCTTACATTTTATGTTAAACTATGATTATTATTATTAGGCCTACATATCATATAGATACTTTAATAGTGGAAAAGAGCTGATCACCTTTAGCCTAGATGTTATGTGCCATGTGTCACCAGTGAGTGTGTCCAGTCCATTCCCACCTGATGTGCCATGTGACACCAGTGAGTGGATCCAGTCTATTCCCATCTGATGTACTCTCTGAAGACAATGCTTACATTTACACGTGTGCATCATCTCTGTTTGTATAAGTTGTATTTATGTTCTAAGGTCACATTGGGACCCAGAAGACATGAGAATATGCTGACATCCACACAGTATGACCCAGAAAAACATTCTATGCACATCAATATTTGATGAAAGTCCAACTTTGTATTGTGTAAGGATTGAGGATATAAGGAGCTGTACGGGATTCATTCAGTAGTGTGTATTCGCGAATACCATTCGGCTTTGTTGTCTCTCGTTTGTGGGTGGCAATAAACTCTCCATCTATACTTGACCTGGACTCTTCGATTCCTCTTGCCTATAGCTAGTTGAAGTGAATTAGATAAGTCGTTATTAGAAATCCCACCACATCTTTTAACTCTTATCTTATACCATTTTTATTTTATTTTATTTTTAATATTATTGCATCGTTAAGGAAAGCTTGGGACACAAAATGTGATTTGCCGTTGTCTTGCAACGCGCACGTGTGTGCGGTGTGTGTCTGCGCGTGCATGTGTGCGCATGCGTGCGTGTGTGCTGTGTGTGCTGTGTGTGTGTGTGTGTGTGTGTGTGTGTGTGTGTGTGTGTGTGTGTGTGTGTGTGTGTGTGTGTGTGTGTGTGTGTGTGTGTGAGAGCTGCGGGCTGCTTGGCAACTGCGCACTTGACCAAGTGTGGAGGAGTTACTTGTCCGACAGGCCTGCTATTATGTAAGGGATCATATAAAAAACATCGGCAATTATCGCGAAAATAAGCCCTGAAAATAAGCCCCTTACCAGCATTTGTAGTGTTGATCAGAGAGAAGTAGCCGGACAAAGACGTTGAGGTCGCTTAGCAACCGAGTACGCTGGTGTTGATAAGTTACTGGACTACATTATATGCATAGCAACGCTGAATTATCAAAAAATAATTCACCACCAGAAGCTGGGAAGGCCCATGCAAGTGAACAGAGTGTTTCACAGCATTGAGAAGAGCCGTGTAATAATTAGTAGTAAGAAGATATATATATCAACCTGGAACCTGCAACCTTTGAATTCCAACAATCCTTCAGGTCACAGGTTCATATGTCTCCATGATCAGTGTTGTAGTCCAGGGAGGAGGAGGGATTCATGGCGACATTCCGATGCCGTAAATGTGAGAGAATATGACTGATTTCAGTCATATTCTTAGCTTACCCTTCAGTACATGGTTCCCTATCTCCAGTGAGGGTGGCACGGAGTAGACGCCAGTCAAGCGGATCTCCCTATTTCCCCACACTGTTCCATGTTGGATCTGGTGGCTCCAGTTTTTGGCCTCGAATAGGGTCCGCACTGCCATGGCCCGCGGTAACGGCTTCAGCTAGGGGATCACCATGAAAATGAATGAAAGAGGGTCATTCAATTCTTCTTTCTTTTCTGTTTAGTTTATACAACTTCATGGGGTCGATCTGATGAATACAGCAGTTATTAAGAGGGCCAGTTCATATTCTCCAAAAATCCCTTCTTTTTTTTAAGGTGTTCAGGGGAAACCATATCCTTGTTTTCAAATTGGTTCTTGAGTGATTGCTAGTGATTGCGTGGGGATCAGATACCTGTGGGAAGGTGTGGTTGAGCTCCATTGCCTGCATATATCCCCCCTGGAGGACCACCAGCTCACACCGCGCCAACAGCCTCCTCCTTCCCGAGGACAGCTCCACCACGCTTGCTACTCTGGAGCTTGAATGGTTTACCTGAGACCAGATGAGATAAGACTTTGCAGAGGTTTACTCCAGAGCACCTTAATCTGCAACCCGATCCCTACACTTTGAGAAAGGAAAGTATAGCTCCTTTGAGGCTTTGAAGAAAGGCACATATTCAGATAAAAAATGTCTATAATTTTTTTATCTTAATATGTGCCTTTCTTCAAAGCAGATAGATAGATAGATAGATAGATAGATAGATAGATAGATAGATAGATAGATAGATAGATAGATAGATAGATAGATAGATAGATAGATAGATAGATAGATAGATAGATAGATAGAGAGAGAGAGAGAGAGAGAGAGAATAAATATTTTGTTTATCTTGTTATTTATCATTCGTGCATCATGGCTGTGAAGTAACACACCCACCTGCGTCCTGGTGTTGAGTTGACCAGGCAGGTAGAACATCAGCTGGGGGATGTTTTGGACCACCTTCACCATCAACTCCTTACTGTACAGCAGATCACATCTTTATGATGTAGTAGTGCGTTGACTTGTGTGTGTGTGTGTGTATGTGTGTGTGTGTGTGTGTGTGTGTGTGTGTGTGTGTGTGTGTGTGTGTGTGTGTGTTCATACTGTACCTGTGTAGCAGGCGATGTCCTTGTATAATGAGAGCCAATGATGAACCCAACGCTGGGTTTACAGCCATGGAGCACTTCAGCTGTGATTCAGTCAGCCGGCCCCAAGCCTCAACCTACACACACCCACACACACACACATACACACACACACACACACACACACACACACACACACATACACACACGCACACGCACACCCACACGCACACAGAGCCACAGCTAATGACAGGAAAAACCGTCCCGGCATAATCACTCGTCATCACGGCAGCTATTTCTGCTTTTCTAACATATACTAACATCAGACCCCCCCTGTCACCGGGATGGATTGTCTCTTTCTGGAAGGTTTTAAAGCATCAGTTGGCATGGCACTAGTGAGTGAGTGAGTGAGTGAGAGAGTGAACCCCTCTCGCTCTTTCCTTTCTGTCTCAGGTCTTCTTGTCATTCCTGGGTCTCACCTGGAAGACTGGAGTGTTTTTTCCGTCCAGGCTGTGCTTCAGGGTAAGCCGGGCCTCGATGGAGCCTCCTCGGGGGCCCAGCTCCCCTATGTCCCCAAGCAGAGACACCCTGGCTCCCTTAACACGCACGTCCGCTGATAGGCTCCTCAGGGGCCCTGCGAGTCAAGGGGCGGAGAGTGGAAAGAGCTGAATGACATCCACCCTCCAGATCCAAAAACTTGGTGCTAATTGTTTGTGGCTTTGATGTGGCCTTAAAAACATGATGTACATGACACTGTCATTCAAGCCTTGAATACAACTGCTAAAAACTTAAACAGCTAATATCCAAAGAGGATAGTTTGGTCAAAACCTGTCGAAACCCCACATCCAACATGTATGATCATGTAAAATCTGTTGGTATTTGTTCATGAAAATACAAATTAATCCTTAAAGAATCATTGGAAAGGGTCAAAGGTCAGCACAAAGACCTTTGAAGTGGGCAGTCAGGGCGGTCTCAAAGAGTGCAGGCCCATTGGGTTGGTTGAAGGAGAGCAACATGGCCAGATTCCCGTCCACCACGCTGACGTTGAAGCCAGTAGCCAGCACCTTGTGCCCGTCCACAGCCAACCGGGCCTGGGATTGAAAGCCAGAAACCCCTCTCTTGACAGAACAGAGGCCCTAGAGCAAAGACAGGGAGGACGTTTCAGAGGAAACAGGTTGAGGATGCCAGTTTTGAGAACAAACAATTGTCTCTTACACAATACATTGCTGCATTTGCTCATTATGTCCTTCGTAAAACGCTACACAAAGCGACAGGTTGACGTGCATTTGCTGTTTGTGGCCAATGAGGGTGTCATGGTCTGTTTCCTTGTCTTGTTTTGGGCTGTTTCCCAAAGTGAAGGCTGCAGCGTTGCTAGGATGCGTCCTTGCTAGTCGCGTCCTATGGAGATGAGACTAGAATGCTAGCTCGAGTGCTTCCTAGCGTTTGTAACGTTCAGACTTTGGAACGACTTGGTAGTCTGGAAGCGCTTCCGCTTCCGCTTTTTAATACTGCGTGTCCGCTTGTAAACACATGTGCGCTTATGAATAAAACATGGCAGCAATCAAGCTGATCGATATTTATTTGACTTTTGTCTGTTATGAATGCGGTCATGTCTCCTTCGCATGGAGCCTCTTTGGGGAAGTCAAAAAAGCTTTGTTGCGGTTGATAGAATCGTCTTTATTAAAAGGAAAATCATTCAATTTTTATAAAACTAAGTGAAATTGTCTGAGAACTTAATTCATGCATCACATTTACAGTACGGTTGATTACTATTATGCAGGGGGGAAAAGACAAAGAAAGAGATGATAAACATGTATTTATTTGGATATATTATTTAACTGATTCATTCATTCATTCATTCATATATGCCTACAATCTACCAGTGGTTTGAACACATAAGTATATCATATAAAATACCATTATATACGTTCATTAAAAATTACAAACATTGCAAATGATCGGTTGTGCATTAATTTTTTTATTGTATAGTGGCACTATCCCTTCCATCGGTAAACAAATGTTTGCGCGCCACCCGGCGCACAAAAGCCTCCGTTTGCTGGGCTGACCCTAAAAAAAAACGATTCAACACAAACATAAATAGGTATACATAAATAATGTAATCTTGTGAGCGAGTAAATTGACATTGTTGACAGTGGTGTTTAACACCAGCTACGTCCATGCAAAATATAGCAACGTATCATTAAGTTGCAAAAACGTTTGAAAAGTGGCACAGGTCTTTAGGCTTGATTATTATTAACATGATGAATCTATAAAAAGCAATACGGCACAAAATATTTCTGAAAACTAATATAACTTCACTTCATTTGAACGTGTACTGCTCTGCCAATTTGAAGAACCCGCCCAGTGAACGCAGAGGATTGTGGGTAGTTTTGGCTCGTCTAGGATGCAGCGATGCATCCTTGAAAAATCTCAGAATTCTCAAAAACAAAGGACGCAAAAATGGCGCGGCTTTCAAGTGTCCTCAACATTGGAACAGTGCTTGTCGGCGTTCTATGACGTAGCGTCCTTAAAAGGACGCTACGTTTTTTCAGCTGTTACTCGGTGCGTGCCCGGTGTGTTTGGTATTTAAGCCCTTGTCTTTCCTTTGTTCCTTGTTGGATCATTTTAGTTTGTGGTGAGTTGTGTCCTGTGTTCCCCTTGTCAACCGTGTTCCATGCCTTTTGAGTTTATAAATTATCCTTTTACCTGAACTGTCTGCGATTGGGTCCTACCTGCCTGCCTGCCACCCGCTAACCGTGACAGAATGATCCGACCATCATTGGACCCAGCGGACGCTCTTTTTGTTGGAGGCTGTGTTGGGGCGTACGTGCAGCACTGTCACTTCAAGGCCCGGGTTGGAGGGTGCCTTATGGACTATCAGAGTCGGGGTGGTGAGTTTGAGTGCCATCCGGTTCACATTTCTCTCCAGCCCCTGAGCTGACTCCGGTCCCCGAGCCCTGTCCGGTTCCTGAACCCTACTCCTTCCCGAGGGTGCCCCTCTTCCCGAACCACCTTGCCTTCTTTCGCTTCATCGGCCCCTACACCATCTCCAAGGTGGTCAACCCCTCTGCGGTTCGCCTGAACCTCCCCCCTGCACTCCGCTGCATCCACCCCACCTTCCATGTCTCTCAGATCAACCCAGTCTCTACCAGCCCGTTGTCCCCCCCCATCCCACCTCCACCTCCGCCTAGGATGATTGATAATCATCCAGCCTGGACGGTCCGTCAACTCCTGGATGTGCGGCGCTGTGGGCGGGGTCACCAGTACTTCGTCGATTGGGAGGGGTACGGTCCTGAGGAGCACTCCTGGGTTCCCCGGAGCCGCATCTTGGACCCATCACTCATCCAGGACAGTAGGGGCCCGCCCTCTACCTTGCCTTCCGAAGGGGTTCCGCCTTCCAAACCTTCCAGAAGGCGCCCGCCCTCTACCTCGTCTTCGCTGCTGCAGGCCTCTGCTTGTCCCCCAAGTCCCCCGTTTCCCCTGAAACAGTCCGGGTCCCAGCCTGGAGTTCCCCGAGTTCCCCGTAGCCCGTGAAGCAGTCCGGGTCCCAGCCCCGGAGTCCAGTCCCGAGTTCCCAATTAACGTTTCCGGGTCCCGAGCCCGCTCTCAAGCCCAGCAGTCTCGAGCCCACCGCCGCTTCCCCCAATCCATTTTTCTTTGTTCCCTGCTCCTGGCTCCCCTCCACCCACCCTACTTGGATTTGACTTTCTTTTTTTTGCATGTCGTGGGTCGCCTGGTAGTCGACCCTTGAGGGGGGGGTACTGTCATGGTGTGTCGGTTTCCTTGTCTTGTTATGGTGTGTTACCTGTTTTACTTTGGTATCGGTCTTTTTTCTCCCCATGTCAGTTTTCCCTCCTGTGTGATTACTGCCTCCTCCCCTAATGTGTTTCAGCTGTTACTCGTTGCGTGCCCGGTGTGTTTGGTATTTAAGCCCTTGTCTTTCCTTTGTTCCTTGTCGGATCATTTTAGTTTGTGGTGAGTTGTGTCCTGTGTTACCTGTGTTCCCCGCGTCGCCTGTTTTCCTTGCCTTTTGAGTTAATAAATTATCCTTTTACCTGAACCGTCTGCGATTGGGACCTACCTGCCACCCGCTAACCGTAACCGAGGGACCTTGATTCAAGGCGGTCACACATATTCATGATTAGTGGGGCAGCATAGCTAACCTTATGTTCATTTTGTGATAAAAGTGCCAAATTTGCTGCATAAAAAGCTTAATATATTGAGAAGAAATCTGGATATTGGGCTTTTTCAGATTGGCATTTTGATGACCAAGGGGGCCATTTTCCAAAAAGGCTGCTGGCATTGAACACTTCGGCCTCCCCCAAGCTGCTGATTCCATGTTTTCAGCACTAAAGATATCGTTTACATATATGTTGAAGGGAAAAATGTTTTAAAAGGTAAGGCAATAATAAATGAAAGACAATGTAACTAAATGGTGAGATTGTCTCTACATAATAATAATAAATATAACCGCAAGCGGTGATTAACGGGGTCCGAGCAAAATTTAAAGTCAAGAACACACTAATGAAAGTTAGATAATAACATAATTGTCATATTTAGGGAAAGATGTTCCACTTATAAACCTGAATTGCAGCCCCATTCACATGGTCATGTCTATTGATAAGCACACAACATCCAGAAAACTCCAAGCACCCATTTCTCAAGTGAATTAAAGATGAACAGAACTGAAATTTGAAGTTTAGTTGATACAACAGATGTATTGTCTGCCTTTTCATTGGTACAATAACTAAAAGTGAACTTGCTAAAAGGGATTCAATTGTACGGTGAAAGTGTTACAGGGCGCCGCCATGTTGGATTTCAACAATCAGCTACGTCACTGGCATGGTAACCTA
This sequence comes from Gadus morhua, assembly GCF_902167405.1. Taxonomy (NCBI): domain Eukaryota; kingdom Metazoa; phylum Chordata; class Actinopteri; order Gadiformes; family Gadidae; genus Gadus; species Gadus morhua. The sequence continues at coordinate 28,473,589 of NC_044055.1, read as the reverse complement.
CTCCTACTCTGTTGCTCTAGCAGCCATAGCTGGTAATGAGTCAGGCTCTGAGGCTCGCTGAAATGGCTATGGAAAAGCAAACAACCAGTTCTACAGGAGGATCATCTTATTGCATGGCCCCTGGCTGCAGTAAGGAATAATATAGAACCAAGGCAGCTGGGGTAATCATAAATTTCCACAGGCTACCTTTGAATAGGAAACCAGCGCTTAATACATGGCTGGCAGCCTTAAAACTGACTAACCCTCCGATAGCCCCTGTCATGTCAATCTCCACAAGCACGGCAACAATAAAGTGTGTATAAATTATTACTCAGACGATATCACAGATCTATGTTTCCAAGCTGCTAATTAAACCACGGCAGGTCTTTAAACAGAAGTTCAACAAATGTCCCTTTCTACTCACCCTGATGTTCGCCGACTAGCCGATTGCTGATGCAGAGGGAGTTCAACTTGAAGAAGTAGTTTCATGGTAAGATCTGTATCTGTGCAATATCTAGCTGTGCAATATCCATCAACATCCACCAGAAAGTAAACCTCCAACATCCACCTAAAGTAAACGTGACGCTCGTGAATCCGCCTTGCATCTATGCTCATCCGCGGGTGTATCTTCCAAAGTGCATCTAATGTCTTTCAGGTCTGAGCAATGGTTTAGAAGAAGCCAATTATTATTATTATTATTATTTTATTTTAATTTTTTATGTCTTATGAAACCACAGCTCAATGAAAATAACTGAGACAGAAATTATGTTCACAGAATTAATTTCTTACATTTAGGAACATTATGTCATTTAATTCTAATAAAAATGCTGCATGCAAGTAACAAAACCAAAATCTTGCTAACTTACAATAAGATGAGTCGACTACACAACAAGCTGTAGAAAATGCAGGGAATTCAATCGTGGGGTAGCCCTAAAAACTAGGATGTATGTGCATCAGGGTTGGCATGAGCTAATTCGTTGTATATTCTTTGAGAATGCTCACATGCTTAAGAGCAAGCTCAAGTTTGAAGTCCCTGGGCCACTTTGAAGCAGACTTGTGATTGGTTCAATTATGGGGCAGATCTTTTTTGTTTGATTGCGGGTTATAGTGCCGCCTGTCGCCACTTTATCCAAAAGGTTTTAAAATAATGTAATCAAATAGCGCACTGCACTCATATGTGCCAAATAATATGCAATTGGTTTGGTGTAGATGCCTCCAAAACTGGAGGAGATAATTACTGAAGGAAAATCATGATAACAATAGTGTGGCTTGTTTTGCAATCACAAATATAGCTTTATGAGCATGTTGAACATTGTTTTAACTTTAGAACAGTACTATAATCAATTCTGTGGGATCACTGTTATATGTAAACGTATGGTGGTAGCTGATGTAGGGGAAATTGCTTTTTGTTTTTAGTTGGAAAGATATATGATATCCAGGCCCTGAATTACAGCGATTTGATTTAAAAAAGGGAGCGGGGAATTAAAAAGTCACTATGTCAAGCATATCAGTCTTCACTAAACAATAGCCTAACTAAAATGCAATTCAACCGCTGACGCAACCTGGTCTCACAGGAATCCGTGTAATGACTACGGACGCTTAACTCGAAATCCGTAGCCACATCACGGAAACACGCCGATTTCCGTGATGTGGCCACGGAATTCGCTCCAATGCAAGTTAATGACACTGATGTTCCGTGGCTCACACACGGATCCCCGTTTCAACGAGCGAGTCGACCACGGGGATTAATTCAAAACCCGTGGTGGTCTCACTGAAACACTTAAATTGTCCTTGATGTGTCCACGGAAGTTGCTCCAATGCAAGTAAATGACACTGATATTCCGTGGCACACACACACAGATTCCCGTTTCAATCTGTGTGTGTGCCAAAGTTGACCACGGCGGGGGCTTGACTCAAAATCCGTGCTGGTCTGACGGAATCACTTAAATTGTCCGTGATGTGGCTACGGAATTGGCTCCAATGCAAGTAAATGACACTGTTATTCCGTGGCTCACACACGGATCCCCGTTTCAACGAGCGAGTCGACCACGGGTGCTTAACTCACAGTCCGTGTTGGTCTCACGGAATCACTTAAATCGTCCTTGATGTGGCCACGGAATTTGCCCCAATGCAAGTAAATGACCACCCCGGTATCACGCAATTGCGTGCTCCTGCGCACGAACGTTAATCTATTGAAGCGTGTTCCTTCAGAAAGGGTGTGCGCAGATAGTACAGTGCACCCTAGTTATGTTTATGCCAAAACCTATATATATAATTAGGCTGTGGAAATTGCAATAAGTTAAGAACACAACTTCGCACGTTGAGCACACAGCCGTGTGACTCGTTTATTTTGTAAAAAAGAAAACTGGAAAACAAAGCGTGCTGAAGGTAAACAAATCCAGCATGGTCTGTGACGTCATGAGACGCACGTACTCCTTAGGGACCGCGATCCCTGAACCACCAAGAACGTAAATGACATGCAGTAAACAACAACACAATTGAAAGAACAACACATAACGAAATACTGTAGGTGAATTATGTTACGGTCACTACAAGGCTATAATTATATTATTTAGCGTGTAATGAGACAATCTATAGCCAAATTGTCGAAGATGCCCGAGAATCTTCGGGGATATCAGCATGGGAAATCGGCGAATCAGACCCATGAAGGGGGGGGGGGGGGGGGGGGGGGGGGGGACGACACGTTAGTTGAGGGGGGGGGGGGGGGGGGACACGTTTGTTGAGGGGGGGGGAGACACGTTTGTAGGGGGGTCAACTGAGAACCCCAATTCCCAGAATCCCCCGCGGCTCCGGAACACGGCGTAGCTTATATTAATCTTTATTATCTGAATGGGAAATGCAATATCAATCTCTTGATATCATCTTTCGTCTCAACACTTCTGCTGCAGCCACTTAAAGTGTCACTCCGAGAACCTTAAAATATGAATCAATCCATTAGAAGTATGAAAATATCTTCCCGGTGGTGCAACAGAGCAAACAAGGTGTCCTTTGACATCTACGTTTCGAGACGATTGCAACAGTGCCACACATGATCATATTTGAATATGTTTCGGGGTAGTAATTAGCTGTCGATTTTGGAGGCCTTTATCAATAATGACCAGCTATAGATTTGCTTCCCGATGGAGATTTTTGACAAATTACATGTTAATTAGCATCTACACGTTAAGCTGAGTCCAATGAGATCAAGCTCGGCCTCTTGCTACACCGAGATCATGTCCTAGACCTAGGTGTACCATGTAAAACACATGTTACCATTAGCTAGAGTGTCGTTCTTGGTGTCATTGGACTCAGCTCAACGTGTAGATGCTAAATAACATGTCATTTGTGACAAATCTTTATCGGGAAGCAAATCAATAGCTGCTCAGTATTGATTAAGGCCTCCAATTTCGACAGCTAATTACTACCATTAAACATGTTTGAATATGCTCATGTGTGGCACCGTTGCAATCTCCTGGAAGCGTAGATGTTGAAGGACACCTTGTTCGTCCTCTTACGCCACCGGGAAGATATTTACATGCTTCTGATTGACTAATGAATTGATTCAGCTATTCCCCCAGAAGTCTGGGGTCAAAAGGTCAAAAGGAGACGGCACCACGCCGGGGTGGATCCAGATCTCGGGCAACAGCGCAGGGTTGCCAGGTCCTGCAAAAAACGTGCCCCCCACATACCGTTCAAAATCCACCAAAAATGTCCTAGAAGCATCCCAAATAAAAAATGATATTATTGGCCATTTTGGCCAACGTTTTGAAAGTAATAATATTTGAGGGAATATTTTTTTGTTGCTGTTTTAGCAGCGAAATGCACTGTGTGCGTGTGTGCGTGTGTGTGTGTGTGTGTGTGTCTGTGTCTGTGTGTCTGTGCGTGCGTGTGTGTGCTTGTGTGTGCTTGTGTGTGTGTGTGTGTGTGTGTCTGTGCGTGTGCGTGCGTGTGTGTGTCTGTATAACACGCTATTTTATGTTGAAATGCGACGTAATCCAGTGTTCAGGAAAAGTACACTGTCAACGTATGCTTTTGGCGACCGGGTTGGCTCTCAGATATACGTGTTTCTAACAAGATGATATCATTAAAAGTTACATAAAGTAACAGTTTAATAACACAAACGCAGGAAGCACGTGAGCTGCTAGTTTAGCGAAAGCAACCTGACGTCGTTGAAACATGCGAGCGAGCCGATCAAATCCTAATAATTATAAAACTAAAGATCAGACACAATCACTGACTGAAGATTATGCAAGTAAAAAGTATATTTCTCGCTAGAAATGTTATTAGAAACACGTTTAACGGTGAATCGGTCCTAAAATATTGCATTTCCCATTCAGATAATAAAGATTAATAAAGATCATACACATTCACTGACTGAAGATTATGTAAGGAAAATGTACATTTCTCGCTAGAAAAGTCATTAGAAACGCGTTTAATGGTGTTTCTGTCCTAAAATATTGCATTTCCCATTCAGATAATAAAGATTAATAAAGATCATACACATTCACTGACTGAAGATTATGTAAGGAAAATGTACATTTCTCGCTAGAAATGTCATTAGAAACGCGTTTAATGGTGTATCTGTCCTAAAATATTGCATTTCCCATTCAGATAATAAAGATTAATATAAGCTACGCCGTGTTCCGGAGCCGTGGGGGATTCTGGGAATTGGGGTTCTCAGTTGACCCCCCTACAAACGTGTCTCCCCCCCTCAACAAACGTGTCCCCCCCCCCCCCCCCCCCTTCATGGGTCTGATTCGCCGATTTCCCATGCTGATATCCCCGAAGATTCTCGGGCATCTTCGACAATTTGGCTATAGATTGTCTCATTACACGCTAAATAATATAATTATAGCCTTGTAGTGACCGTAACATAATTCACCTACAATATTTCGTTATGTGTTGTTCTTTCAATTGTGTTGTTGTTTACTGCATGTCATTTACGTTCTTGGTGGTTCAGGGATCGCGGTCCCTAAGGAGTACGTGCGTCTCATGACGTCACAGACCATGCTGGATTTGTTTACCTTCAGCACGCTTTGTTTTCCGGTTTTCTTTTTTACAAAATAAACGAGTCACACGGCTGTGTGCTCAACGTGCGAAGTTGTGTTCTTAACTTATTGCAATTTCCACAGCCTAATTATATAAGCCTCTCTCTCTCTCTCCCTCTCTCTCTGCCCCTCCCGCTCTCTCTTTCTCTCTCTCTCGTACCGTTTTGTGGAGCACGTTAATTGTCTTAGAACACTCCCATTCAGAATGCATTGGTTTACATTTCGTTTTGTGTAACACGCAAAAAGTCGGACTATCTGCTCGGGAACACGCTTCAATAGATTAACGTTCGTGCGCAGGAGCACGCAATTGCGTGATACCGGGTTGGTCATTTACTTGCATTGGGGCAAATTCCGTGGCCACATCACGGACGATTTAAGTGATTCCGTGAGACCAACACGGACTGTGAGTTAAGCGCCCGTGGTCGACTCGCTCGTTGAAACGGGGATCCGTGTGTGAGCCACGGAATAACATTGTCATTTACTTGCATTGGAGTCAATTCCGTAGCCAAATCACGGACCATTTAAGTGATTCCGTGAGACCACCACGGACTGTGAGTTAAGAGCCCGTGGTCGACTCGCTCGTTGAAACGGGGATCCGTGTGTGAGCCACGGAATAACAGTGTCATTTACATGCATTGGAGCAAATTCCGTGGCCACATCACGGACGATTTAAGTGATTCCGTGAGACCAACACGGACTGTGAGTTAAGCACCCGTGGTCGACTCGCTCGTTGAAACGGGGATCCGTGTGCGAGCCACGGAATAACAATGTCATTTACTTGCATTGGAGCCAATTCCGTAGCCACATCACAGACAATTTAAGTGATTCCGTGAGACCACCACGGACTGTGAGTTAAGCGCCCGTGGTCGACTCGCTCGTTGAAACGGGGATCCGTGTGTGAGCCACGGAATAACAGTGTCATTTACTTGCATTGGAGCCAATTCCGTAGCCACATCACGGACAATTTAAGTGATTCCGTCAGACCAGCACGGATTTTGAGTCAAGCCCCCGCCGTGGTCAACTTTGGCACACACACAGATTGAAACGGGAATCTGTGTGTGTGTGCCACGGAATATCAGTGTCATTTACTTGCATTGGAGCAACTTCCGTGGACACATCAAGGACAATTTAAGTGTTTCAGTGAGACCACCACGGGTTTTGAATTAATCCCCGTGGTCGACTCGCTCGTTGAAACGGGGATCCGTGAGTGAGCCACGGAACATCAGTGTCATTAACTTGCATTGGAGCGAATTCCGTGGCCACATCACGGAAATCGGCGTGTTTCCGTGATGTGGCTACGGATTTCGAGTTAAGCGTCCGTAGTCATTACACGGATTCCTGTGAGACCAGGTTGGCTGACGACTAGCGTCTCAAAATGTTCCAAATAGATTACAGATCACTGTTTAGGAGTGTATCCAGCTAGCTCTGCAACAGTTCAAAGCAGGAAATGAGCTGCGTGGCCAGTAGTGAGGTTGTAACGCACAAAGAATGTGGGCCCTATCTTGCACCCAGCGCAATTTACTTTCTACACATCGTTGCTAGTTTACACCTGGTGTAAAGCAGATTTCCCCCCGCAGTAAACTTGTGCCACTGCACTTGCACCCTGGAGAGGCGTGTCGGCGAAAAGAAGAGGCATGTCCCTGTGCAAATTCCGCCACTTACCGGCTAATACCTTGTCTAAATGCACTAGCGGATAGCGCAGTTGTTGTTGCTATTTTGAAGTGCCATGGCAAAAAAATTCTTCCATAGGAGCTGAGTGAACACTGTAGTAGGCTCATGCCACCCGTTAAAATAATAATAACGATAATAAACTTGAGCGAAGTATATCCCTTCCAAAACCAAATCTTGGTTAAGGGTAAATGATAACGTTGGTTAAATTATTTGGGAAAGAACAGCTGATACAGCAATAAGAAGTTGTACTTTTAAATCAACTCGTCAAGTTAAAATGTGCTGGCTCTTAAAGGAGAAGAAATATGGCACTCTCATTGGTCTCAATTAAGCTACTTCAGACCAACCCATTTTAGATTTGCGTCGGGCGCAAGAGTCAATAATCCGCCGGTATAATAGCAGCGCCAGAGATCTGCCCCCAAAGCAACTTGTGTTTAAACTGACTAAACATAGACTGTATATAGTGCAGGATAAACTGACTAAACATAGACTGTATAGTGTATATCATACAGGATAAACCGACTTAACATAGACTGTAATTAACACAGGTTAAACTCACTTAACATAGACTATATATAATCCAGGTTAAACTGACTTAATATAGACTTTATATAATACAGGTTCAACTGACTTATCATAGACTATATAATACAGGTTTAAGTGACTGAACATAGCCTGTATATAATACAGGTTACACTGATTTAACATAGACTGCATATAATACAGGTTAAAGTTACTTAACATAGACTGTATATAATACAGGTTCAACTGACTTAACATAGACTGTATATAATACTGTTTAAATAGACTTAACATAGACTGTTTATAATACATTTAAATCTGCCCTTACATATATGTACATCGCAGATCGCAGTTATCGTTAATCGTAAACTATATTGGATTGCAATTCTTTGGTATTTCTGGCAACCCTCATAATGATTTCTGAACTCCCTTTTTCGGAGTTCACAAATCATTATGAGGGATGAATGAAAGCATGTTTCCCCAGATGCTAGAAAAAGGGCGAATGACACCACTGGAAAATATGTGTACAATGGAAGTACACAACTCAGAAAAAGATATAACATAGGTCTAGTTGTTTGTAGATATTTTAATTCGGAAATGTTACATATTAGCTCATGCCTTTGACTAACATAACTGTTAACTCAGGCCCCGTCCACACAAAGCCGAAACGGGCGAAACCGTTACGGTTTCGATCTATCCGGTTTCGAAGTATCTCCGTAAAGACGAAGCCAAGCGAAACCGGGTAGACCTGTAGAAACGCTGTAGTACACAAGCCAGGCCCATAAGGGGCGCTGCTTCTGCTACAGAAATCCAGAAGGAAAATAAATAAGAAAAGAGGCGAGCATGCGCATAAAGGGTGAGACTCCGCGGGCTTAACAGTCATTGGCTAGAGGATCGAAGGGGGGGGGCGATGACGTCATGGTTTGCGGTTTCAGTCGGTTTCAGGCGTCCACACGAATCCAAAACGAAACCGGGTAGATTTTAAACCACCTCCGAGGGTGGTTTCAGAAGTTTGCGGTTTCGGTCAGCGGATTCGCCGGCTTCGTGTGGACGGAAGGCCGAACCGTACAAGACCTTTGCGGTTTCGCCATGAAATCGGCTTCGTGTGGACGGGGCCTAATAGTCTGGCCATAACTTACTAATCGTTTTCATTACTAATTGCATACAAGTTAAGGTTATGGTGTTCATGTTAACTAAAGTATTAATTTATACATTATTTAATAGGGTTAGGCTAAACTAAACCTAAGCTTAAACTTAATCCCATGTGCTAATGCTTTATAATGTTAATTTATATGAAGGGAAAATGAATGTACCCTTAATATACCTTTACCCAATTCATTAAACATATTAAAGAAATAATACAGGCTAAAATACTAAAATACTTTCCAATTGATTCCAGGGTAAAAGTGTTTCATGTTTTTTATCTGTTATTTTGTATTGCGCTATTATCCTTCGTAACACAAAATAAGTTTAGCTGCCCTCTTTCAACAGGAAGCGACATTCTGTAAATCGTATATATTAAGAAATGGAAAAAATAATTAAATGTAATGCAACAATATGCATAACAGGCTTCATTATTAATAACAAAATCTAGCTAAACATTTGTCTGTATTCTATGATACAATATACCACACGGTTGATTCAATGCATAAGCAAAGCAAAATCCTACACCAAACTGTTCAATAGGGGCTGGGTGCGTGCTCATCACCAATATATATATACATGTCCTAACCTTGTCACAGTATGTTAGGTCGTAGTTCAGCTTTAAGAGAGGGAAAGAAACCCCAGGAAAAACCATATATATATATATATAAGGTACTCCTCCTTACCTCTATAATGTTGGGCGGCCCGCTGGACCACATGGTTCCTGTTAGCTCTGTCGTCTGGGAGAGCCCCTTGATCTTCAATCTGAAGACTGCTTGCTGCCTCCCGAGCTGTGACTGCAGGTTTAAAGTCTTCTCCTTGCCAGAGCTCAGCTCCATCTGCAAAAACACACATATAGGAGGCATGTGGAGAAAAAAACTGGAAACACATGTTATGTTGAAGGCCGCAATGTATGCATGTATAGTTGAGTAATATACACTTTTCAAAGCATTCGAACATCACGTTTTATTGTTGAATGGAATGAAAAAGCTATTTGAAGGGTCAGGCGGGGGCTGGTGATGGTCCCGGTACTAGCCTCTGCTAGCGGGGTGTCAGGATTCAGGAGAGGTAGAGGCTCAACACGTTGTTTATTCAGAGTTACAAGGTCAACGGACATGTACTCTGGAGCTGGTTCAAGAAACATCTGTCGGACAAAGGCGAAATCTAGTGTATATTGGTGAGGATGGCTTGATAAAGAAGTCACCCCTTAAGGGTCTGGTTTATTTGACACAATTAAATGTTACAATTGATTTGAGCATAACCTTATATGGTGTTGTTTTAACCACTCAATGTGTTTGCAGATATTACTCAGTAGTGTTAGCTCTAATACTGGATCAGGTCCAATGAAGTTATACATTTATTGATAGCAGAGCTCCATATATTATTGTGTTTTCAAGTGCCATGAGCTGCTTCACTTTTGAATATTTCCCCCAAACATGTAGAAGCATAATCTTGGTCTCAAATGAAAGGTTATCCTCTGGGCTTTCGTTTGAACCATTTAGATAGCATACCAGATGTTCTGATATGTAATGAGATATGTTTTAGCTATCCGACTCTGGGGAAGAGCCTGCTAGTTTACGCACACCCCTTGCGCATTTGTTTTCTCAACCACACGTGAGACGTTGATTGACATGCTGGATATCGTCAGAAAGGTATTTTCAATGGCTATTATGATAAGGCCCGTCCCCGACCCTTGCTGTCTGCTGGTGAAGCTGTCAATCAAAGTATACATGCCCCGTTTTGATAGTGATCGCCTCATTGGCTTGTAAGGCTTGTAAACAAGGAAGTATTGGTCTTACAGACATGTGGGAGGGCTCTATGTCACCGTGAGACCCTGGCGAACACAGTGGACTCAATGAATCAGATGACATTAGCGGAATTCAAACCCTGAATCGCAGTTTTCTACCTAAAAACATAGTAGCGTTTCGGTTTTCTATTTTTCGGCTGCTTTGTATAAGATGGATTGTGCATATACACAATGTAATTACACTAAATATTGATATTCGGTTTCTTCGGACTCTTGTGAACATTTCAAGACCCAACATGAAGTAGGCTATCAACTCATTGCTAAGGATATCCACAACGACGATAAAGTTAGAATGCACCAAGGGAGGAGGAGGGTGAGGGGGGCTATTTTGACCTAAGACACTAGGATATTTTTTATCTATATTCGCTAAACATATTTATTCCACCATGTGGTTGACATTTGATGACATTCCTGAGATTCTAAGCTTTCAAACGGTGTATGACATGACTATAACACTCAACTGTGTGATGCCAAAAATTGACCCAGCATGTTGGGGGGAAGTAGCCTAGCCTGGCGATGTCATTCTCATAATTCTAGTCAGAATATGAGTCTGAGACCGAACCATTGGGCTGTGATTATAGGGCGGAACCAGGAAGGAAAATGCCTCTTCGCTCAATTGGATAGACCTAAAACCAATCAGAGCAACGTAGTATGTGACGTATGTTGTGCGAAGCACAGCTATTCTCAAACTAACTCAACTGAGCGCACGTTCGAAGAAGTAGAAAAAGAAGATGGACATAAACGATTTATGCCTGTTTTGTAAAAAGAATTTAAGGATACACGGACAAATTGGACACACGGTCAGCATTTTTGGGAAAAAAAGTAAAAGCGCTGAGCGCTCTTTGGTGACGTGGTTGATTACGTTTATGTGTATCATCTGTCCATCAACGTATAAAGCCCGCCCTTACAATTTGATTGGTCAGATCACTTTTTGATCTGACCTAATACCTCCCAACGAGCTCAATTCCAGACTGAATCTCCCAGACTAAATATTTTGTGGGCGGAGTTCAGGCTGGTATCCAGTAGGGATGTGTCGGTCGCGACTGATTCGTTATCCCGAACGAATCCCGAACGTGAATGACAAGAACTGGTTCCCCAAAACAAGAAGAACTGGTTCTTTGATTCTTTTTTTTTAACATAAACCAAACATATGGTCACGTAAATAAAATATACGAACGAATAGAGCTCCGTCTCCCCGCGACTTATATTGATTGAGTCTACAACGTTCTCAAAGATTCAGCCAATGAGAGGTAGCAATGGTGTTGGAATGGCACCTGGGTAAACCAATGACAAGGCGGTACCGTCGAATATGCACGCTTTCTCTGTCTGACGTATCTTGGGTCATACCATTCGACGTGGGGCCACTCATATATCCCCCTACATTTTTTCGAAAATAGACTTGACCTCCATCTGTTTATTGGATAAACGCATTTCCCAATCCCAGGAGTCTTTGCTCCATTCTACGTCAATTTAAGAACAAACAAAGAAATTAAACTGCAGTTCGTATTTTTTATTTATGACCATGCAAGTTCTGTAATGCCTGAACAATGAATAATCAAATGTAAAGTAAAATAAAATTATAAATGTAAAACCATGAATGAAATATAGAGATTAAGCAAGTGGTATAATTATTGGTGGGACGTTCGATATACTATATAGCAGGCATCTCCAAACGGCGGACTGCGGTCTTGACGATCCTATCCGGACCCATGACCAATTAAAAAGTTTTTTTTTTTTTTTTTTAAGATGTAATCTGACGTAACGAACGAATCAAAACGACCGAATCAAATAAACGAATCATTATAGTGAACTGAACTGAAAGAACTAGTTCCCGGAAAAGAATCATTTTGCCCATCCCTAGTATCCAGGCTAGGGGGGAAGGGCTGGTGTAACGAAAACTTTCATTAAACATGCGCAGATAATCAACAAAATATCTAAGCTTCCAAATCAAAACAAAAAAACCTGTGGCCCTATTACAGATGCAATACCATAATCAATCTCTTAAATGGGATCCTCTCGATTTAAATGGGATATCAAATATCTTAAATCTGATCTTGTTGACCAAAAGGTTTTCCTGCCGGTTGATGTAATCAACCAACCGGCACTGAAATGTTTCTCTCCTGAATCCTGTTGTTTTCACTGAAATGTTTCTCACCTGAATGCTGTTGTTTTCACTGGAATGTTTCTCACCTGAATGCTGTTGTTTTCACTGAAATGTTTCTCCCCTGAATGCTGTTGTTTTCACTGAAATGTTTCTCCCCTGAATGCTGTTGTTTTCACTGAAACGTTCTTATGGAGTCAGATTCCTGCCATAATTCAAACCTGAAAAAGCCTTTGAAAAAGTTTCAAAGGCTTGTAAGTCTGGGTTTGAAAACTCAACACCTTGTAAAAAAGGTTTTGCAACACTGAAAAAAGAGATTATAACCTGAAAAAAAATAAAACTAAAATTCAAACATCTGTAAACATGATTTTGTGTTCTATTTTATCTTCTTCATCATTATCACCAACACATTTTCAAAGTCCAAACAATTTCACCAGCGCATTTGCAGAGTTTCAAATCTGGCACTGTTCTAACAGTGTATTTCATTGTTCCCGGTTTTGAAACCTTGTAAATGGGATTCTGCAAACGGGTGTTCATACATTGAGAAATACGTTTTGAAAGGTTGAATATTTAGTTTTAAAAACTTGTAAAGGTGTACGTTTACGACATTGCAACGTATTTTTTCAGAACTGACTTTTCAGCACTGACTTTTCAGAGATTTGACCACACAGGCACAAGCTTTGAGTCACGTGAATATTGGCAGTGTTCTGACGCCACTCGTTTTGAAACTCCTGACAGTCGAATCTGAAAAAAAAAAAAAACGTTCCTGGGGGCGGGACCATTTAGCTCTAAACCTATTGGTTGCTCTCGGCTGACGTACATTCCAATCACATGTGCCGTTCACCGGGCTGTGCGTGATTGACAGTGCTCTGCCGATGACACGAATAACAAGCGACTTTCGCGGTTGATTTTGATTTCCATTTTCTGGAACCATGGCTGTTTTCCAAAGTGAAGGCTGCAGCCTTGCTAGGACGCGTCCTTGCTAGTCGCGTCCAATGGAGATGAGACTCTAGCTGCGTTCGAAATCGTTCCCTATCATGGATGTAGTGCACTAAATAGGGTGCACGCCATTTTGTAGGGTGTTCGAATTCTCAGTGGTCCACTATATAGGGCACTATATAGTGGACTTAAAATAGGGTACATACGATGTTCTCTACATGTTACTCCCGTATACCACAATGCAATGCGGTTTTATTTTTCCAGGGGAGAAGAAGAAGCTGAATAACCGCGAAAAGAAATACATTTAATGATGGAGTCTCCGGCTTGTGTTTAGAAATGTCAACAATTTATTTGGGATTTAACATTCAAAATTAATTTAAAAAAACTTGAACAAGGAAATGTAACATTCAACATCAATACAACCTCCAGCCCGGTTTGTTTAGATGATGTCGGCGCATCACGTCACACAAATACCAGGCGCATTTACTGACGCAAATGACGTTTAGAAATGTTGGGCGTAGTGTCCGAATTCTCGTTCCCTATTCCCTATATAGTGCACTATATCATGTACACTATATAGGGAATAGGGAACGAGTGTATAGGGAACGATGTCGAACACAGCTTCTGGTTCCAGAAAATGGAAATCAAAATCAACCGCGAAAGTTGCTTGTTATTCGTGTCCAGGGCCGTCGGACTGCGGGGACAAAGGGGACAGTTGTGGGGGGGGCGCAAGGCAGAGGGGGGGCCCATGACCAAAAAAAAAAAAAAAAAATTTAGTTTACCTTTTTTTTTTTTTTCTTACCCCACTCCCCCCCGTCAACAATCGCTCCGGAACCCCCCCCCCCCCCCCCCCCCCCGTCAACAATCCCTTCCCTCCCCCCGTCAACAATCTGGCGCAGGGGGGTACATCAGTACCTATAGTATAGGGGCCCAGGATTTGGTGCTACGGCCCTGTTCGTGTCATCGGCAGAGCACTGTCAATCACGCACAGCCCGGTGAACGGCACATGTGATTGGAATGTACGTCAGCCGAGAGCAACCAATAGGTTTAGAGCTAAATGGTCCCGCCCCGAAGAACGTTTTTTTCTTTTTTTCAGATTCGACTGTCAGGAGTTTCAAAACGAGTGGCGTCAGAACACTGCCAATATTCACGTGACTCAAAGCTTGCGCCTGTGTGGTCAAATCTCTGAAAAGTCAGTGCTGAAAAGTCAGTTCTGAAAAAATACGTTGCAATGTCGTAAACGTACACCTTTACAAGTTTTTAAAACTAAATATTCAACCTTTCAAAACGTATTTCTCAATGTATGAACACCTGTTTGCAGAATCCCATTTACAAGGTTTCAAAACCGGGCAACAATGAAATACACTGTTAGAACAGTGCCAGATTTGAAACTGCAAATGCGCTGGTGAAATTGTTTGAACTTTGAAAATGTGTTGGTGAAAATGATGAAGAAGATAAAATAGAACACAAAATCATGTTTACAGATATTTGAATTTTAGTTTTATTTTTTTTCAGGTTATAATCTCTTTTTTCAGTGTGTTGAGTTTTCAAACCCAAACTTACAAGCCTTTAAAACTTTTTTTTTCAGGTTTGAATTATGGCAGGAATCTGACTCCATACGTTCTCCCCTGAATGCTGTTGTTTTCACTGAAATGTTTCTCACCTGAATGCTGTTGTTTTCACAGAAATTTTTCTCACCTGAATGCTGTTGTTTTCACGGAAATGTTTCTCACCTGAATGCTGTTGTTTTCACGGAAATGTTTCTCACCTGAATGCTGTTGTTTTCAGGGACTCCGAGAGCCCGCAGGAAGTTCACTGTATGAATAAAACTACTGTTTATTCCTGCATCTGCAGAGGACATTGTCACTGTCATCTTCTTGGTAAACTGTAAACAACAAAACAGCATTTTGTTTATTGCATAGATTCTGTTAATGAGGTTAAGTTCAAATGTAGAAAGGTAGGCAAGGCAAAGCAAGGCAACTTTATTTATGTATCACTTTTCATACACAAGGCAGACTCATTGTGACTCAAGTGCTTCACATATAAACATTGTCATAAAATAAAACGAATTAAAATGAATTAAAAGAAAAGAAAAGATATGCAAAAAATTACTCAATGTATTTAAGATTTAGCAGAAAACTAAAGCAAACATAAAAGTCTTCAGTCTGGTTTTAAAAGTTGTCAGAGTTGGGGCTAGTCTTAAATCCTCAGGGAGTTTATTCCAGCTATTTGTTGCATAGTAACTAAATCCTGCTTTTCCATGTTTCGTGTTTACTCTGGGGATAATTAACAGATTGGTCTCAGAAGATTTTAGTGGTCTAGAAGGCTTATGTAGTGGAATCATATCAGTTAAATATTTTGGCCCTAAACCATGTAGGGATTTATAGGTTAGTAAAATGATTTTAAAATCAATTCTCTGACCTACAGGAAGCCAACGTAATGATTTAAGAATTTGTAAAATATGTTCAAATTGATTGGTCTTTGTTAGAACTCTAGCAGCAGCATCATGAACAAGCTGAAGTTTCCTTAGAGTTTTTTTTGGGAGACCTGTAAGGAGACTATTGCAGTAATCAAGCTTACTAGTGATAAAGGCATGTACAAGTTTTTGTAAGTCTTCGGTTGACATGAGCCCTCTAAGTCTTGCTACATTTTTAAGGTGATAATATGCCGATTTTGTAACTGATTTGACGTAACTGTCTAAATGTAAATTTGAATCCATAACCCCTAGATCTCTGGCTTTGATTGAGGTTTTCAGGGACAGAGAGTGAAGGTGTTGGGCCCTGGTGCCTTTCCTTTTAGTACAATTATCTCGGTTTTGTCCTCATTTAGTTGAAGGAAATTTTGGCACATCCACTCTTTGTGATCAAAAGCAGAGATCAGAGTCTCAACACACACATAGGATCAAAGCATCATGATAAAAAAACCTAGACATGATTTTTATGAAGAATATATATTGTTATCAATCAATTAAATTGCGATAGATAAAGCTGTCTGCAGATAACTTAATGGATAACTTTGGGATTATTCAACATGGTGTCATTTTTGCTAATGCAGACAACCATCTCTGAAACATCGAGGTCAGCCAGCCACTATCCACCAAATGGGCTGCAATGGAACTCTTTTGGGCAGTGACGCCCTGTCAGTGTACATACATCTTGAAGTGCTGTTTTTTTGCCACTAACATGCTTGTTATTTTAAGTGTCTGTATTGACAATATGGTGAATATCAAATTCAACCCTCCTCCAATCCTTGTTCTATCTTCTCCAACCTCTTTAATCACCCATTCCTCCTCCTCCCTTCTACTGAGTGATTCTGTTCACTTCTTTGTGAAAAAAGATGATGACATATGCTCCTCATTCCCCCCACCAACCTGATTGCACCACTTGTCCTAACGCCACCACTTCATCTCCAGCTCGAACATCCTTTTCACCCCTCACTCACAATAGGGCCCCTGGTAATCTCCCACAGCCCCACAACCTGTCCTCTTGAGCTTATCTCTCATTACATTCTTCAGTCTTTTCCTCCAGACCTTCTCCCTTTCCTCACCCATCTCATCAACACCACTTTGACCAATGGTTGTTTTCTGGACACACTTAAAGCGTGGACCTTGCTTAAAGAAACCAAGACTCAACCCATCTGATGTAAGGAACGACCGACTGTCTATGTTCTCTTTATCTCCAAAGCTCTTGAGCATGTCGTCTTTTCACATCTCTCTGCATCTCTCACCCAGAACAAACTCCTGAAACTTACGGCTTCAAGGCAGGCCACTGTCTCAGGCTCTGCACTCGCTCTGTTCGGCTGTGCTCTGTCCTTTCTCACGTACTGCACTTACAGGTTAACCAGGATCTGCACCCGTTCCCTGTGGTCTCACTACTCAGTGTTCTGTCCTGGCCACCCTTTACTCTCTGACGGAGCTCAGCCTTCCAGGGAAGGCATCTCCCTTCCAAAACCTCTCCATCAGCATTCGCAACTCTGTGGTGTCTGCGACAAGGATGGTAAGGAATCAGTGTGTGACATTGGTTGACCACCCACTCCCGAAGATTCAAGCTGTACAACATCAGGAGGATACGTCTGTTCCTCACCCAGAAGGCCACCCAGGTTCTGGTCCAGGTCATCTCACTCCTTTACTACTGCAACTCTGGCTGGTTTGCAAACCATTCGTCCTTTGAAGTTCATCCACAATGCGGCATCCGGACTAGTCTTCAACCCACATAGTACTGATACACTACACCTCCCCTCCGCACCCTGCGTTGGATATGGGTGGCCTTCTAAATTGTAAACAAGTCACTGGTTCTTCCCTATGCTGTCGCTAATGGGTCAGGCCCCCCCCCATACAGGATATCTTCAAACCCTAGACCACAGCCGGTCCTCCACGCTCCATGACTGGCAAGCGATTTCTACTCCTTCACTACGTGAGAACCCCAGCAACCACTCAACTAGATCTTGATTGTTTGCAGTCCTGGCTCCACAATGCTGGAGTGAGCTCCCAACGGACACTAGAACAGCTTAATCCCTGCCCATATCCCGCTGCAGGTGTGAAACTCCTCTGTTCAGACAGCCTCTTGGTTCATGAAAAGTGAAAAGGAAAAAATATTAAAATAACTCTCTTACAGTCTCTCTGTCTCTATCACTTGTTTATGTATTGTAGCATGTGAAGGTAATTGATTCACTTATTTTTAGTATATAATATTTCTGTCACTGTTTAAGGGGTTCAACTTCATAGTTGAATGCACCGCAAGTCGCTTTGTAATATAATGCTATGTATGGAAATTCTTGAAACATTAAGATTTCACAGCAATATATTTCTTTTAGTGAGACTTTCTTAGAGCCAATTACAAACAGACCGGACCAAGCGAAAGGTAAATAAAAGAGATGAATAACTCTGTAGTGATCAACTCCATAGTGTCGTCAGCCACTTATTATAAAAATTGGCATTGGCAAAAAAAAAGCCGCTTTAGAGGTTGTACATTAAGGGGCACTATGCCCCAAGGAATCACTTTGCAGCAGTTTTGCGGAATATGCCTTCAGTGTTCTTGCTCATTACTGGACAAACACATATGTTTTGCCCCGTATTAGACCCTATAAGAGGAATAGGGTCTGGGTTGAATAATCCAGAGGTTATCATTTAAAATAACATGAGCAACAAGGTCAACAGGCCTATCCACTTCATGCTTAGACAGACACAACTCTCCCCTCCCACCTGTTGATTTCCTGCAGAGCAATTCTGAAGGTAATAGTATGAGCCATCGCCATGGTTCCCAGAGTTAATCGCCATGGCAGCAGACGAGGGCAGGCCCAACATCTTTAGCAGGGGCACGTTGTTGTTGAGAAGGACTGATACTTTGCACTGATACTGAAACAAAATGTTAGAACTTGTATAAAACAATTAGACCTAATTAAGTCAATGAGCATCTCTGCTTTTAATAAACATTAATTTTCTCTTTAAAATAGTCATCCTTGTGGAGTTTGTCTGGTCGGTGGCTAGTTTGAGCAGCCTAATTACTCTGGGGATTGGTAATGCTGCAGACTTGTGGTGCATTGACTAATCTGGGCATACAGGATAAAACAGCCATCACTCCACACAGTCATGGGGAGCTCTGACAGGTCAGGATGTTACGCTGCGTGGTTTACTGCCCTACATTGGTCACCGGTTTGGAAGTTGACCCTGCCACATGCCGCCACAATCAGGGCACAGGTAGTGAGTGTGAACCAGTTTATTGGCTAGATTTAAAAGTGGATCAGGCTGCTGACATGTCCCTCCTGAGTGTGTGTGGGGATGGCAGGGTTATCCTATGTTCCTTGATAAGTTAATGCTCCACAAATGTGTGGCCTAACCCAGCCCCAGAGTAATAGGGCAGACTCTTCAACCAGCCAACCATCACAAAAACTCATCACCATCCTAAAAATATAAATGTTTTACTTCAAAAGATGCCAGCATAACAGCACTGTTGTGTACCTTGGTTTTAATCAGGACTAATGAAGCCTGTAGTGTTTTCTTGTCTAGCACCATGGAAACCCCTGTCTCAAGAGCACCACGAGAGGTGACCACAGACCCCGAGAACTGCACCCTGTCTGGACTCCCCCACTTCTATAACCAGAACAAGACGTCACGTACGATGCATATGGTGAATGAAATCCATGATAAAAGAATACTTTCCCTGTAATCATTCACGTGCACACACTCACAGCTGCACTCTACCTGTACAACTGTGCAGTTGTTGTAATACACCACTGAACCCTGCAGGCCAGGGCTGGGCAGGATGCCGCCCGTCACCCCCAGTGTACACTGGCCTATGTGCAGCAGGGCTTGGCCAGCATACCCCCGCTGTCCAGCCCCGGCCGACACGGACAGCCTGGCATGTCCTGGGATCTCATGGAGGAGAAGCACAGACATGTTTTGTCTCAGCTGGCCTTCCACCCTCAGCTCTGGTGCGGCCCATGCACTAAGACGAAGAAAACCCTGTTCATTGCCCAGGCCAGTGTCCACCATGGCTGTCCACACGCCCTGACTGTCCTCTGTCACTGAGCCGTTCAGACGGGCCTGGGGGGTTAGAGAAGGTGAGTTACATTCTGTGGATATCTACAGCAGTAAAGTAGTACTACTGGAATCCCCTTGAAACAAGACGGTCCATCTGGAGGGATTTGCCACACTACAGTGTTTTAAAATCCTCCTTTGCAGGCCTTTGTATCAAATGTAATTGCTCTCTGATCATTGTTTCATTGTTTTATAAAATATTTATTATCTATTATTATTGTATTTTATATTATTACATTATGTATGTAATTTACTACTTTATTAATCTACTTTATTTCTAATGTTAAGTGATGGAAAAGTTAAAGTGCTTGCCCAAATACCGGTCCGGTCCATGAAGTCTGATTCTGCTATTCTATTATATTCAAGAAGCCACCTTAAGGGGTCTCAAAGCTTAATCACCCTAAAAACGTACCTGCAAGAAGGGACATTTAGACTCCATAGCCCACAGCCACCTCACCCTCCCTTTCGCCCCAGGGAGGGCTTTAACCCCCAAGTGGCAGGACCCGCTTCGGATCAGCAGATCAGCCGTCTCCCCAGGAGCCCCAGGACCAGAGGCCTCCACCGTGGTCCTCAGGGGCAGGCCTCTGCTCCTCAGCTTGGGGAAGGAGTGTGTTAGGGCCCCAGAAAGGTGGACGGGCCTGCAGGTTTGCCCTTCCAGATCAATGGAGGCCTCGAGGTCTTCCAGGCGGAGGGCGCCGGCCAGGGTCAGCTGACAGGGTCCCATGGACAGGTAGCCGTGAACATCAGACGACACGGGCAGAAGGGTTCTCTGAGGAGCAATGAGAGGGAGACATGCTGTGTGTTGGAATTGTGTTTGTGGGAACATACAACCACACTCACACTTGCACCCTTACACACACACACACACACACACACACACACACACACACACACAAACACACACGTTTGTGCCTGTGTTCATAGTGATATGTACAAAGGCACAAACGTTGCACTCATTCATTACATGCAGCCATGCATGTGTTTTGTAATTAGTTTTGTAAGGATTCACAACTATAATAGACTTGAGCACTTTACACCTTGATGGTTAATAACATTTAACTCAAACATCAACAATCATCTGCCACTCAACACATACGCTTCATTTTATCAATAAACTAGGTGATGAGACATTTAGCTAGGAATTATGAGGGGCCGTCTGGGACAGAATTCATACTTGGTCTTACACACACTATTATACTCTCTCACATACACTATTATACTCTCTCACATACACTATCATACTCTCTCACATACACTACTACTCTCTCTCACATACACTACTATACTCTCTTACATACACTACTATACTCTCTTACATACACTACTATACTCTCTTACATAAACTACTATACCCTCTCACATACACTACTATTCTCTCTCACATACACTACTATACTCTCTCACATACACGACTATACACTCTCATACTTACATGTAAAAGGAGTTTAATATTTTGAATGAAACGGAAGTGAGTTTGAATGAAACGGAAGTGAGTTTGAATGAAACGGAAGTGAGTTTGAAATGTACATAAGAGTCTGCAGAAATCGAATATCAATATTATTTGAGTGTAATTACATTGTGTATATGCACAAGCCATCTTATACAAAGCAGCCGAAAAATAGAAAACCGAAACGCTACTATGTTTTTTTTTCTGCGATTCAGGGTTTGAATTCTGCTATTGTCGTCTGATTCATTGAATCCGCTGTGTTTGCCAGGGTCTCAGGGTCTTCCGACTCTGGGGAAGAGCCTGCTAGTTTACGCACACCCCTTGCGCATTTGTTTTCTCAACCACACGTGAGACGTTGTTTGACATGCTGGATATCGTCAGAAAGGTATTTTCATTGGCTATTAGGATATCTAAGGCCCGTCCCCGACCCTTGCTGTCTGCTGGTGTAGCTGTCAATCAAAGTATACACGCACCGTTTTGATAGTGATCGCCTCATTGGCTTGTAAGGCTTGTAAACAAGGAAGTATTGGTCTTACAGACATGTGGGAGGGCTCTATGTCACCGTGAGACCCTGGCAAACACAGCGGATTCAATGAATCAGACGACAATAGCAGAATTCTAACTCTGAATCGCAGTTTTCTAAAAAAAACAAACATAATAGCGTTTCGGTTTTCTATTTTTCGGCTGCTTTGTATAAGATGGCTTGTGCATATACACAATGTAATTACACTAAAATAATATTGATATTGGATTTCTGCGGACTCTTATGAACATTTCAAACTCACTTCCGTTTCATTCAAACTCACTTCCGTTTCATTCAAACTCACTTCCGTTTCATTCAAACTTTCCCGTTTCATTCAAACTCACTTCCGTTTCATTCAAACTCTCTTACACATACTACTATACTCTCTTACATACACTACTATACTCTCTTACATACACTACTATACTCTCTTACACATACTGCTATACTCTCTTACATACACTACTATACTCTCTTACATACACTACTATACTCTCTTACATACACTACTATACTCTCTTACATACACTACTATACTCTCTTACATACACTATTATACCCTCTTACACATACTACTATACCCTCTTACATACACTACTATACTCTCTCACATACACGACTATACACTCTCATACTTGCATGTAAAAGGAGTTTAATAGTTTGAATGAAACGGAAGTGAGTTTGAATGAAACGGAAGTGAGTTTGAATGAAACGGAAGTGAGTTTGAAATGTTCATAAGAGTCCGCAGAAATCCAATATCAATATTATTTTAGTGTAATTACATTGTGTATATGCACAAGCCATCTTATACAAAGCAGCCGAAAAATAGAAAACCGAAACGCTACTATGTTTTTTTTTAGAAAACTGCGATTCAGGGTTAGAATTCTGCTATTGTCGTCTGATTCATTGAATCCGCTGTGTTTGCCAGGGTCTCACGGTGACATAGAGCCCTCCCACATGTCTGTAAGACCAATACTTCCTTGTTTACAAGCCTTACAAGCCAATGAGGCGATCACTATCAAAACGGTGCGTGTATACTTTGATTGACAGCTACACCAGCAGACAGCAAGGGTCGGGGACGGGCCTTAGATATCCTAATAGCCAATGAAAATACCTTTCTGACGATATCCAGCATGTCAAACAACGTCTCACGTGTGGTTGAGAAAACAAATGCGCAAGGGGTGTGCGTAAACTAGCAGGCTCTTCCCCAGAGTCAGAAGACCCTGAGACCCTGGCAAACACAGCGGATTCAATGAATCAGACGACAATAGCAGAATTCTAACCCTGAATCGCAGTTTTCTAAAAAAAAAAACATAGTAGCGTTTCGGTTTTCTATTTTTCGGCTGCTTTGTATAAGATGGCTTGTGCATATACACAATGTAATTACACTAAAATAATATTGATATTCGATTTCTGCGGACTCTTATGAACATTTCAAACTCACTTCTGTTTCATTCAAACTCACTTCCGTTTCATTCAAACTCACTTCCGTTTCATTCAAACTATTAAACTCCTTTTACATGTAAGTATGAGAGTGTATAGTCGTGTATGTGAGAGAGTATAGTAGTGTATGTGAGAGAGAATAGTAGTGTATGTGAGAGGGTATAGTAGTGTATGTAAGAGAGTATAGTAGTGTATGTAAGAGAGTATAGTAGTGTATGTGAGAGAGAGTAGTAGTGTATGTGAGAGAGTATAATAGTGTATATGAGAGAGTATAATAGTGTATGTGAGAGAGTATAATAGTGTGTGTAAGACCAAGTATGAATTCTGTCCCAGACGGCCCCTCATAAGGAATTGTTCTGTCGTGTTGAAAATGGCAAATGGACTCAATTGCTCTCTAATAATGTGTGAGGACACTGTGTACCTCAAGGCGTGGAAAGGATAAAACATCGGTCCACGGTTAGGTAGTTAGTTAAACAAATTACTTATAAAACCAAAACAGGTATTTGTTGCACAACATAACTACGCCCCCTACCTGTAGAGCTGGGCAGTATTGGCTGACATTGAAAGAATACGCTGACTGGCTCTTCTGCATCTCATGAGACCTGCTCTGCCCAAGGAGAGACCTGAAATGGCACTGCCCCAGATCCAGCCCCAGCTCCAACCCACCAGGGGGGAATACAGCTGAAAAGGCCAGGACCAGAGCCCCGTGGGTGGGCACAACCTGCATCGGTGCTGCCTCCATGGAGTGCTGAACGGACCCCCGGAGGCTCAAGTGAGGATGGCATTCTAGAGATAGACTCAGTCTGGCCTTCTCTTCGCCCATAGCCTGGATTTGGGTGTTCAGAGAGGTGGCACAGCCTTTTTGGAGAACCAAGCCATTTATGAAGAATTCCCGTGGAGTAGGAGTCTGTGGAAATTACAATATATGTTGATGAAAACAAGGAGGGAAAAAAATAAAGACACGCCTGCATTCACTTAATATAATATTATGTATTTGAATTTAAACTAATATATAATTCATAGTTATATGAAGAAAATATTTTTTCCTATTCTTTCCTCATGAAATAAGGGAAACACGCACGCGTTTCCTCAATTTCAGATCTAACGTTCAACAAACGACACAACAGTCCTCTGGTGGTCTGCTCCCCTCTGAAGACCAACACAGAGCACGTATCTCTCTCCAAGCCCCCCGGGCCTGGCTGGACCCAGCTAGCATGCTAACCAATAGCCTCCCAGCGGGGTAAGCCTCAAGCAGCTGGGTGGGGCTGTGTCGGAGCTTGGCTCGGATTCAGACAGAGGCAATCCCCCACTGGCCCCTGTTATCCTTTATTGTCCCTTTTCGGGGGAAATCATCATCATCCGGGGGCCAGTGAACACATACACACTTTCACATACACATGCGGAGGAGGGACCTTGTCAGAGGTCCACACTTGGGGGCACACCGGCACATCCAGAGCAGTGGGCAGCCGCAGCGCAGCGCCCGGGGAGCAGGTGGGGGTTTCAGGTGCCTTGCTCAAGGGCACCTCATCCGATGGGGACGTAGGAGAGTGCTGCACAACTTCTCCCCCCGTCCACATTTTTGCCAACTGGTCGGGATCGACCCGGCCACCCTCCGGTTACCGGTCCAACTCCTTAACCCGTAGGCCACGGATGCCTTTGAATAAAGACCTCTGTCTTCCAGAGACAGAGGTATTGTTCAGGAGCTGGGCTGAGACATGGAGGTCCACATTCTGTGGGACGACCCTGGCCAGCGAGGCCAATTGGTGAGCCAAACTCCTCCTCAGCTCCGCCTGACGGTTCTTCTTCAGAAGCACCCACGGCAGACACTGAGGGATGACCTGCTGGTTCTCCAACAGCAGAGAACCTTTGAGGGCGTCCTCCTTGGCTTGTGTCTGGATGGTGAAGGAGGTCCTATCCCTTTACTGCACTTGCGTCCATGCCAGCCTGCCCAGCTCCTCACAGCATAAGTCAGCATCATACTGTAGCTAACACCCCCCCGACATTTGCCCAGATGTGACACCATCTGGTCAGTCTCAACTGACCCCTGAGCTCTCTCTTGTTCACACCCCCAGGGGTCCCGTATTCACCAAGAAAATGTCATACATCCCAGCAGCCTCCACCCTCACCCCACACTGTTGCTGACTCTCCAGCGACCCGCCACCAACCACAGTCCCAGGGCTCCAGCTCAGAGGCCTGGGTCGCAGCAGAAGCCTGAGGTTGGAGTTGATGGGCAGGCCCACGGATGTGAGTAGGAGCCTGAAGAATGGGTTAGTTTAGCCCGTAGCTCGGCCCGATCAGCAGGGCTGATGCAGCCTTTGGCCTGTATGTCAAGGCTAAGGCAAGCTATGGCAAGGCCATAGCAGAGCCTACTTTGTGGACGAGAGACGGAGAAGGCTCGTACCTCAACTGAGTAGGTCACCAAGCTTCCATAGCATTGACCTAAGAAGCGGTCTGTGGAGGAGTCGCTTGTGCAGTTCATCTGGGAAAGCAGGGAAGTTTGTTGTTTAAAGAATGGAGGCGATGGAGTGAGGATGGAGGAGCCCCTTGGAATGGCTACATTAGACAACATGGCATGTTCTGACCTCAAAATTATATGATAATGCAATCTGAATGTAATGAGTACATGTATAATTTATCAATCCTCTCAAACATAAATCCTCGCTAAAAACAATGTAATTACTTGAAAATAAATATTTGCACAGATTTACAATGATCTCAGTGTAGAGTAAAGGAGTAGACGGTTTTCAACAGGTTTCATGTGTGGGATGCATTTCACCTGCAGAGATGTGGGTAAAACTTCCCTGGGTTGCTGTATCTGTTGCCATAGAGACACAGATACATTTGCTGTGTTGTTCTTCCTTGTCGCAATAAAACGAGCATCCAGCTTTTTTTGCTCCTCTATGTGAAGAACCAGGTCTCCGAGGACTCTGCCCTCCTCTCTCTGTGGAATGGGAAGGGGACAGGGGAATAGGACAGTGTAGTGGTTAGGGTGTTGGAGTTCCACCCGTAGGTACTGGGTTCGATTACCAATAATAACTGCATACCTGTAGGCATCCTAAAGCAAGAGGCCACTAGAGCCTCCTACTGGGCCTGATGGACATGAATCTGAATTCTCCGTAAATCATTTAGGTTAAAGGCCTAGAAGATCCCACATTATTTATTTTATTCTCATTCTTAGTTTGTTGGTGGAATCCACTGACACACCTGGCATAATGGTACATGACCTAATCATTAATTCACATTTGTTAATTCATTCATGTAGAGTGCTTTCAAGTCTCTTCAGATAAAAGCATCAAGCTCAAGGTCAATGTAGTTGAAGTGTTAAAGTAAGTGTATATTTCAAACCACCTCCTAACGCCCAGCCAGCAGGACTCACCTGGTAGTGTGCGTCAGCCTGCATGGAGCTGGGCAGGCCCCGGATGGCAAGGGGCCCGCTCTGGTGCTGCAGCCTGGAGTGGAGCTCCCAGCGGGGGACGGCTTGGCGGCCCATCCTGGCCCAGCTCAGCTCTGCCCTCAGGCCCTCAGGCCCGGCCAGCAGCTCTGCTAACAGGGATGCTTGAAGTCCTCTCTGGTTTGTCCAGCTCACCTTGGCACTGTTGTTAGCAGGAAAGCCTATAGGCACACGCCAAGGGAAGGAGAGTTAATATATATAGATAGGTAAAGGCCTCTATAGCAGGTTTTTCCTAAATTGTCATTTTCCATTCACATATTTCCAAGTGGAAATTTAATTTTTCCATAGTTTGATTTGAAAACTGCGTCAGGTAATGTAAATGTCTATGTTCCATAGCAACAAAGCTCTGTTGAATCAAATTTAATCTGAAGAGAGGGAAAGAGACAGGGTGAGGGATTGAGATCTAAAGAGAGGGAAACAAGGACAGAGGGAGAGAGAGAGAGCTTGAGAGAGAGCGAAATGGTTTGGTTGACCTCTAGCACTGAGCAGGTCAGAGGAGTGAGAGAGGTTGGCGTGGAGCACTCCATTCCCCCAGCTGTTGAGCTGCCGGCTGGCGTTCAAACACACAAATTGGTCCCCATACTGAGCATACAGCCTGTAGCTCGCCCTGCACCCGGGGCCGTCCCCTGCTGTGTCATCCTCATCTTCCTCATGCTCCTTCTCCTCATCCCCATATCCAGCCCTGGTGTGTCCATGTTCTTCAATGTGCTTAAACTCCACCAGGTACAGGGCCTCCATCACGTGGAGTCTCAGCTGTCCTGGAAACACACCACACACACACACACACACACACACAAACAGACGCTATGATACATTCAAACTCAATAACTTTCTAGTCTACTTGATTAATAGTATACGTCTGATATGTATTCAATTTTCTTTATTTCGCCATGTACACAGGTACTAGGAATTTTGAATGGTTCAAGTATGCAGTCCACAATTTTCCCCAGTGATTCAACTAAATTGGTTTGTTGTTCTCAATTGACCCCCCCTCTGAGAATTATGAATCCCTTTGTGCATTGCTATGAACCTTCCTCCTTCAGCCCCACCTTCTGTGAGTCCCTCCGTCTTCCCCAGGGCTCCCTCCAGCCCAAGGGCTGTTGGCAGAGCACTGAGGCCCACCAGAGAGTGCCTGAGATCCCCCGTCACAGAGAGCTGGAGTCCCTGGGTGTGGGTCAGGAGGCCCCTGGCCTTGAGCAACAGGGCCCTTTCCCCCTGGGTGTAGGAGCCGAGCACTGAAACCCTGGGAGACAAGAATTAGCTGATAATGGTCACTGCTTGGTTGGAGACTGTCCTGGAAATATTAATAGTAACTATAATATACAATTATTTAGAAAATATATAATTCTAAAAAAATTATACATTCTTCTTGCACCTAAAGATATCTCTCTTTCCCTCTCTAATTTAAATGTTTTAAGATAGTTTGCATATGCATTTCAAGTGTAGCCCCAAGTCTGATACTGAGGCCACGCCAACCTACTGACTTCTTTGTTGTGTAGATTCCTTTGAAGGTCCTATGGCATGAAAATCTCACTTTATGAGGTTTTCTAACATAAATATGAGTTTCCCTAGCCTGCCTATCATCCCACAGTGGCTAAAACTTGTGTTCGGTGTAAAATGAGCACTAGGTATCCTGCTCGCCTTTGAAAAAATGGAAGCTCAGGCGCGCTGATTTGGAATGTGGCCCCATACGTCGTCATAGGGGGCCAAGTTACCTCCCCTTTCTCTGCTTTGCCCACCCAGAGAATTTGGCCCGCCAATGAGCCAATGAGCAATGACCGTGCGAGTGCCACATGTTTGTGTGTGCGCGATTACAGTCACTGAAAGGCAAGTGTTGTACAAGTCTTTGTTATTTGAATAACCGTTCTGCTGTTGGTGTTGTTGCGCATAACACGTTGGCTCTTTGACGTCCCTGGTATTTCCACAACAAGACTGTAGTTCGGGTTACCTCAGCCATGGTTGAGAAGGAATTGGGGGAAAGGAACTTTGGCTTTGACTCCCTGAAGTACATGAATGCGACATGCTGCCCGCTGCCGCGAGGCACGATCAACACATAGCACCACCTCCCGGCAGTGGGCAGCCGGCAGCGGACAGCGCGCGGTTCAATCTACTTCAGATTGATGTGGAAGTGGAAGAACCAGAGACGTCGAAGAACCCGACAGTCGTTTGTGATCCATCTGGAGGCGCACACAGTTTCTGGTGGTGATAATATGTATTATATGATATAGATATGTATGTATTATATGATATTATTTAGATATACAGCTACAGGCCTGTAAAGTGAATGTTGTACACTTCTTTGTTATTTAGATAACCGTTCTGCTGTTGGTGTTATGGCGCAAAACACGTCAGACTCTCGTTTCTGGTATTTCCACAACGAGACTGGTATAGGGGGTTATCTCAGCCATGGTTGAGAAGGAATTAGGGGAAAGGAACTTTGGCTTTGACTCCATGAAGTAGCCTACATGGACCGCTGCCGCGAGGCACCACCACCGCAAAGCACCAACACCCGGCAGCGGGCAGCGGACAGCCGGCTGGCGCTGATAAAATGTATTTTTATGATACAGATATCTATGTATTAGATGATATTATTTAGATATAGAGCTCCAGGACTGTAACGCAAGTGTTAAACTGACCACCACTGACCACTGTCCGCTGCCCGCTGCCTCGGCAGCGCGGCTACGGCGGGAGACAATCGCGGTCAACAATCGCAGTCAACAATCGCGGGCAACTGATCTTTCTCCTCCATGCCGTGGTTCAGTCTACTTCAGATTGATGTGGACGTGGAAGAACCAGAGACGTCGGAAACCCGACGCAATCGTTTGAGATTCATAATATCGTCTGGAGGCGAACACAGCTTTTGGCCGTGATAATACAGGTATATAATAATATGCATAATATGATATTATTTAGATATAGAGCTCCAGGACTCCCGCCGGAGCACCAGGAGTGTTCTAGAATATTTACAGAACACGGCCAAAGGCTGTGTGCGCCTCGATACATCCACTGTAAACAGAGCGCATAGTACCGTGGCCACAAGCTGCTCAGGGCCACACCCCCGCCCTCTTCCTTGACCCGCCTCTGTCCTCTACATTTGCATTAAAGCTACAGACACTGAAACGGCGCGTTTTGGGAAAGCTCAATGTACGACTGGCTCGTAGTGGCTGTAATTCTGCACCACGGCAGAATTTTGGGAATGTCTTCAAATACTATGCTAGGGGCCCACTAATATCAAAATTATATTAAAGCATTTAAATTTACATTTACATTTAGGGCATTTAGGAGAGGCTTTTATCCAAAGCGACCTACAATAAGTACATTTGTCATAAGAAGTGCATCAATATATCGCTGTCGGTACAGAAAGGATGTTCATAGAACCAAGTGCAAGTACAACAATCGCTAGGCTAACCAATTCCCCGTGTTACAGCCATGATAGCAGCTACTACAGTTGCTACACAGTTAAGTACTATAATACAATACAATACAATACAATACAATACAGTGTACAATGGTGGCCAGAAGGGGAAGGGTGGCTATGCAGTGTTGAGGTGGACTCTGAACAGGTGAGTCTTGAGTCTTTTTATGTGCATCCATAAAGCATCCATAAAGCAGCATGCCATGGGACCTTTAACTGTCTCGCAGCCTTGCTTTCAGCCTTGCAGACATATCCACCTGTCCCATTGTTTAATTCAGATTAACTTGGTCTCTCCCGCCATGGCTAACTTCAGCCCCGGCCAATCCTAAACTCTCCACGATGGTCACTACCCCTCATTGCTGGGGGAATTAAGCACAGAAGTCTACTTGATTAGTCATTTCGCACAAATTTATCTAAAAGCGCAAAATTTGGCACAGATGTAACTCAGGTGAATACTGAAATGATTTAGCTAGGGCGCCGGAGCCAGCAACCCTCGGGGCCAAGATGGCGGCCAAATCCATGGCCGCTGTCCTACAAGAGTTCAGACTATAGCTTTTGAACAACATGAGCTACAAATACAAACTTGATGTATTTTTTTAACTTTTCTTATTCTTATTCTTATTCTTTTCTGGCTATGAGAAACACAAACAAATATTTATATTTATGATTGGGTATATGTGGACTAGGGTGTGAACGGTTACAAAAAATTGGTTACACGACCCCTTTTTTTTCGTGTACACGGTTAACCGCTTTTTTTTTATTTATTTATTTTTAAGTGGACCGCAGTCGCGCTATACGACCAATGGAGGGTAGAGTTTAGATCGGGCCCAGAAAATCAAGCCCGACCCGGCCCGAGAGACGTCGGAGGACCCGACGCAGTATATTCATAATATTGTAATGACCACGGAAGAGGCAGTGAATGAAGTATTGAATAGAGAGAGATTTATTAGATAGGCCTACCTAATAAACCGTTGGAACACACAAGACCGGAAACATAGCAACGCCGGTAAACAAACCCCGAGAAGCCCAATCCCTATGAGAGCTCCCCGCGCTACGGCCATCCGGAGGCGCACAGAGCTTTTGGCCGTGATATTATATATACAAATATCATATTATATACTATTATATCATATATAGAGCTCCGGGAGTCGCAAACGTCAACATTCACTTTCTCCTCCAAGCTGCAGTTCACCCCGGACTGCACTGCACTGAGTTTGACGGTTGAACGCTGATTGGCTGTTACGTTACACATGTGACTCAGTGGCCACGTTACATGACGTAGCCTATGCCCGGTGTTCAGTTACCCAACATTTATCGCATGCATTCTTTAGCTCCTTAATGTTGTCCAAGTGGAACATTTGTAGCTTTATTAATCGCTAAATAAATAGTAGCCTATGTGTTATTTTTGATAAAATATATATATATTTTTTTTTTTCGGTTTTCGTTTACTGATTTTTCCTAAACGGTTATGATTTACTAACCGGTTACACGTGTACACGTGTACCCGGTCACACCCCTAATATGGACCCACAAATCCAATCCGGCTACTGTATCAAAAAGGTTTTTGGCTACAAATTTTGAACCAAATAAGCTACAGATGAAAACGTAATGTCTATTTAATTTTATTTACCATGACACACAGGAATGCTTACATTTGTGATTGCCTATTTTTAGACCCCAAATTTGCATTTACAATAGAACAACTACCTGATAATTGGTAATGGTTTTAACCCACACCTTTTGAATGATGACACAGTGAAACCCTGTGCTGAGATAGGAGTATATCCCCTATGCAGCCTCTGCATCCATGGTGAGGCATGCAATGGCACTAGCACAGGAAGGCACATCATTCCTGAATCCCGGCCAGATTGCTGTCCTTGGTGCTGATCAACCATTGTATGCCATAGCAAAGCAGCTCCAATGGCAATATCCTGAGACACTCGGTGAAGATAAGCTCGTCTTGATGATGGGAGCATTAAATATTGAAGACAAAGCTCATCTTATGGTGGGGAAGCTGCTCCGTGATTCAGGTTGGACCACCATCCTTTCCCAGGCAATGGTTCTAACTTCAGGATGTGCTCATTCTGTCCTCAATGAGCACCATATCAAACGAACACGGTACTCCACGCTCTCCTTCAAGTCACACATGAACAACGTCAGAAAAACATCCTTCTTCCACCTCCGCAACATTGCACGCCTTCGACCCACCCTTTCATCCTCAGCTGCCGAAACACATCCACGCCTTCATCACTTGCACACTCGACTATTGCACCGTCGTAAAATAAAAGATCTCCTCCATCACCACTCCCCACTCGCCGCCTACGCTCTGCTGATACAAACCATATGTTTTTCTATAGTCATGGAAAAACATTCTATGACTATGTTAACACTAATATTGCTGGGTTTGTGAGGTCACACATGAGCTATGAATCTGTCACGCGATTGGAAATTGTGTTTGATACATATCCAGAAGAGGACCTCAAAGCACAAACTCACCAACGCAAAGGAACCGGGTCAAGAACTAAAGTAAATGGGAGAACTCCAATTCCAAAACGTAACTGGAACAGTGACTTCCTGAAAAATGAGGAAGAACTATTTGTATATATCAGCGAAGAGATAACCAAGCATGGCATGTCAGGTATACTCCTCCTTTCCACCAAGAAATATGCTGTACTCTCCAACAGACCAGAGTATGACATGTCTGCCCTTCAGCCTTGTACAAGAAGCATATACAAGAATATTCCTGCATCTTGCACGTGCTGGGGCTAATGGCCATAAAAAGGCATTTGTCTTTTTTACGGACTGTCGTCAGCGATGTTGTCATCCTTGCCATCCGCTTCTAGAGGATTTCCATTCAAGGTTTTTGGTATTTCTTGCATCCCAACCACTAATAATAATCACAATAATCGGAGAGCAATATGGAGGGGCGCTTATTTCCTATCATTTCACCTCGGACCCTGAACAGATCAACAATGACGTCCATGTCCAAAGACTGGAGTGTATGGTTGTCATCATGTACAGCAAGAGCTGTGGTTCCAGCCTCGTAGATGAAGCTAGACATCACCTTTTCTCGAATGGTACCATGTCTCTCGAGAACCTGCCTCCCACCCACCCCTGTACTGATTCAGCACATTAAAAGAGCACTGCTGCAGGCCAGCTTCTACTGGAATCAGGCAACTACTGTCTAGCAAGATATCCCAGAGTTCAATGCATGGGGATGGTATCGGGACTCTACGAGCAAGACTTGGGAACCTTACTGGACTAATCTCGGAGACACCAGTGTCCCACTCCACTGTGCAAGAAAGCATGTAGAGGGCACTGCAAGTGCTGTAAAGCCGGAGTTGGTTGCACTTTTATATGTGCATGTGAGGATGCTTGTACAAACAATGATGGTAGAGACGATAAGTGATCCGGTGATTGTAGGTGATAATGTTAATTCATGTGAGAGACCATGAGAATTCACTGTTGTTTTTTATGTTATTGCTGTTTTTTTGTTATGCTAAGCAAACCTTTTAGAGTTTTGGAGAAATTTACTATATTATTCTTTTAACAATTTGACATTATATAAACATTGCCTTGCAATAATAGCTGTGTCTTATTCTTTCATATATGATTACACTTTGAATGTATTCACCTGTGGTACACTGAAAGCATTTCACTCTAATAAGGTAATTAATCAACACTGAGAATAGTTGTGGTAAAAAAGGATTTTCAACCACAGTCTTGAAAGATTACAGGTAATGCCCCGTTTACACCATCCCGCTAATGGCCGCTAATGGCCGATGGACCACCAATGTGGAAATCGGGGTGATTCGGGTGACATCGGGCTAAAAATGTATGATCGGGTCAATTTATCGGGGTAGCATTTACACATACCCGATGTTATAATGATAACATAACGATTTATGCCAGGGAAGACACCCGAAGTACGTTTGGCGTCATTTGACGTCATTTCGAATGACGCCAAACACGTCAAATGACGCGTTCGGCGTCATTTGGCGTCATTTCGGGAGAAGGCAAAGGGGAGACTGGTTTAGACTGATATTTATTTATATATTTATTTATATTACAATAGCGATTTTATAATAATAGAACGCCGGTTCTAAATGGGCGAAGTACCCTGTAATTATAAAAGTAGGACCTCCATCCATCACCCCCTATTTAAACCCAAGTGGCAGATTGAGGGTCTTCCTTAACACAATCTGGTCACTCACAATCGTTATTTGTCTAGGGTTCTCGAGGGTCTTTCGTGTGTTGAGGTTGCCGATATAAAGACGATAAAACACGATAAAGCGCGGAAGATTAACGAATATAGCCGATGTGCCCAGGAAAATTCCCGAACGATTTGCGATGTCTTACGTTATACTCCTGTTCTATTCCCGATTATAGCCGATTAGCCCATAGCAACACCTGGTAACCGATTCTACCCTGATAGACCCAAAATTAACAAACATGTTCGTTCTTTGCCGATGTTGCCCGATCATTGAGCATTTCTTCCCGTTTCTTCCCGTTGTCTAACGATGTTCCCGGGAAGAGTAACGGTGTTTCCCGATGCAACCACGCTATTTGCCGATGTTATAACGATAGCTGCTGATTTAGCCATCGGGCACCATCGGGGCCCACTATCGGGTAGGTGTAAACAGGGCATAACAGACTTACACAAGCACAAAGATAAATATGGCAATGGACTTCCTGTGGTCAATAAACATTTAATAGACATCGCATTCTTATTTGTAGCACAGTTGGTTAAAAATTTGTAGCCAAAACCCTTTTTCGGACAGCGGCCATATTGAAATTAGGGAATTTGGGGGGTCCTGATACACCCAATAATAAATGTTAGTATTCCAATGGGTTTCCTATGGTCAAAAAAGGTAAAATAGACAAGTTTGTATTTGTATCTCATCTGGTTCAAAAGCTATGGACGAATCCCTTCCAGGCGTCGGCCGTATTGGATTTGGCAGCCATCTTGGTCTCTGGGAGCATTGGCTCGGGCGCCCTGGCTAAATCATTTCAGTATGCCCTCAGCTACATCTGTACCAAATTTGGTGCATGTAGATGAATTTGCGCGGTCCAGACGCACCAGGTCATGAATATTAACATTCCTATGTGTTTCCCATGACCAATTAAGCTGAAAAATATGCAAGGTTTGTATTTGTTACTCATGTGGTTCAAAAGTTAAGGCCGGAACCCTTTTCAGGCTGCGGCCATATTGAATTTGGCCGCCATCTTGGCCCCAAGGGTCACTGGCTCCGGTGCCCTAGCTAAATCATTTCAGTGTGACCTGAGCTACATCTGTGCAAATTTGGCGATTTGATGAATTTGCACGAAAATGTGCTTAATTCCCCCCATTATCACCTTTGTTTCCTTTGTTGTTATCTCCCACGATGTCAAGGTTTCCCTATAAGAATCATGTACACCCATTGTCTCATTGAATGTATGATTGGTAAACTGCTGCCTGTATCTTCCCATGTTCAGGATTTAAAATTAAATCAAATACTTTGCTGACAAGAAGTGCCCTAAAAAGAAGTTATTCCTTCTCAGAGATGGAGGTGAGCACTGGTGTTGTTTACATTTTGGTTCTGTAAGCTAACAAGGTGGAGTGCACTGAATGTGGCAGTCCCCACACCTAGCTAGTGTTGAGAAGGAAGACAGCTACTACTAGATAAACAAGGCCCATTGGTTTTAGGGTAAACCATGTTACCTAGTTACCACCGATCCATATTAGAAACATCTCACAGAAGGGACAAATGAGTACAGGAGGCCCAGCATCCAACCAGAAATAAATAATATAATATAAATAGTGAAAAGGGAACCAATTAGTGTATGAGAGGGTGTATGAATGAACAAGTAAAGAATAAATGACTGCAGTATGATGGAGACTGATGAACGAGTGAATTTGTGGGATACTGAATGAGGAATGAAAAGGAGTGACTGCGTGAAAGAGTGAATTAGCGAATTAATTCATGAGTGAATGAACTCTCTGTTCACTCCCACCCCCATACTTATGAATAAAATAAATGCTGAGGTCAGAAAACAACTAAACCCCTGACGTACCAGTGCTCTGACAGGTTAGCGGTCAGCTTGAGGGCCAGGTCTGCTCTGGGGAACAAGCTCTGGGAGAGGTTGAGCTTCAGCCCCACAGCTCTGTCCCCCCCGCTCAGGGAGTGGGACAGCTTGGCCCCAAGGCGAGCCCTGTCCTTGCCATCAGCCACCACGTGTATGCCGCTAAAGCCACGCCCCGACCGCCATGTGTACAGCGTGGCAGTCACCTTGATGGACAAAGAGGAAGACCCATGCTAGTATGGACAGGGGAAGGGTTTCTCACTAAGGATATTTACTATGATGAAATACATGTTATAAACTAAATGTTTAATAAATACTAGTTATAATTATACACATTGTTGTCATGAAGGTAATATTCACACAAGATGGTTTTCTTTTCTCATATCAAGAAGTAATATTCCTTATTTATATGAATAGATATTTTTTACATAAATATCTTTAGACAAAGTCGCGCTATTTCAATAAACACATAAACAAACAAAGAAAGCATAAATAAATAAACCAATCACCCACCTCTACAGTTTTGGGGATCTTGGATTTAAAGGGATGACTGAGAGAGGAATACAGCCCAATTACTTTGGTGGTTCCATTCAGGTGCAAGGAAAACTGAAAAATAACAATATCATACAAAACGCATTTATTAACCCATCGGTCCCCCACATGTTCCCAACATGTTCAGGATGAGTAGTCCTCACCTGGCTCTCCTGTCGCTCTACCCTCAGCCTCCCCCTGGCCAGGTAGTCTAGAGCATTGCTGTCCGGGGGGGTCCAGTGCACCTCGCCCTCCAGCAGGACAGAGGAGGGCAGCTGCAGC
This sequence comes from Gadus morhua, assembly GCF_902167405.1. Lineage (NCBI taxonomy): Eukaryota > Metazoa > Chordata > Actinopteri > Gadiformes > Gadidae > Gadus > Gadus morhua. The sequence continues at coordinate 28,436,692 of NC_044055.1, read as the reverse complement.
TGGAACAGTAACAACACCAGCAGATTAAGACCAGTTGGAACAAGTTCCAGTTGGTGGTCTCCCTCGCTATGATAGTAACATATACCACTAATTAATTATTAAGAAGAAAAAAGTAAGCACGTCACAAAGACATTGGGGATTTTGTGCAGGAGGTTGGACTACTGTGGTTGTTGGGGTGTTCAACTCCCAGCCAAAAGTTATTGGCCCTCATTTATCAAACGAACGTAGAAATGAGCTCAAATCTGAACGCATGATTTATCTTACGATAGGACCCACGTGAGATTTACGAAACCTTCGTATCACACCAATCCCAGCGTACGAAGGATCTTGGTGTTGATAAATACGGCGGCTGAGATCGATCGTAATTAACGTAACACGCCCATATAAAAGCACGTCTTCAGAAGTCTCGCCCCTAACTTTTACGACATGGAGAAACGTCCAACGGTAAAATAGAGGAATTTTTCCGAGACCCAAATGGAGACGCTCGGGTCACTGGTGGATGCGAACCGTCTGGTTTTATTTGGTAGCCTATAGCTGGCATTAAAGGCCAGCAAAATAATGCTATATGGAAGGAAATAACTGTTGCAGTGAATTGTGTTTCCAATGTTCGTCGGGCTACGGAAGAGGTTTGTTAATTAAATTAATTAAATAATAAATTAAATGTACAACTTCTGTTATCCAGCTTAAAACATTTCATATATGCTATTGTTTGCATTCCGTTAAAGTTATTTAATTCCGAATAAGGTGAAGAAAAAATGGTCCGACATGAAGCTCAGCTCAGCACCAAAAAACGTGTTGCGGCTGTGAAGCCGGCCAAGCAAGAAACGGGAGGAGGCCGGTGCAGTGCGACTGCAGCGTAACTCACCGAGATGACTCTGACCATGTAGTGCGCCCTGATGTAGACGATGCCCAATGTTGCTATTTTGGAAAATAAAAGAATCGTGCGTGCCCCCAGGCCATCGGGCTACCATGTTCAGGATTGACGTGGCATCGCAAATAATCGGAACATTAACTGAATGGTAGCTTTTGCGGTTGATGTACGCGTAATCATTAATAGATGGTTCATACGCACATGGGTACAATCAACCGCACCAATCACATTTGGAAACCTAGCAATAGCATAAAAATCCCGTTTGATTCCAGTTTGCTGATCGTTATTATATGGGAATTTAATATAACGTTCGGAGAGGGACATTATAGCTGCCAAAACTGCTGGCATGGTTCGGCTAATACTTGGCTGGGAAATAGCAGACCTGTCCCCGATCTCCCGCTGCAAGATCCCGGTGGCCAAAAATCCCAAGGTAGAGCAAACCTGCACAGGTATTGCGTTTGATCGCCTAGTTTCTCGCCTTAACTGTGGCTCCAAAGCATTTCATAGCTCCATCAGGAGATGCCTTGGGAGACGAAAACGACTCAAGAGCCATTCATCGCCCTCCTTAAAAAAATCGGCGCGGTCTCGAAAAACTCTCTCGTCTGTGCGTTGAGGTCCTTAACAGAGCCAGATCTGCCATCGCTGAGACACGACCACCTATTTGGCAAAGCTCCTGTTAATATAGACAGCTGAATAAACATTTCACCTGTCACATTCTAATTATTTTCATAGCAATACTGTTTTTAATTAGGCCTGACTTGATTGTAATTGTTTGAACGGCTGGGCTAATTCCAATTTATTTAGTAATTAATACAGATGTTGAACATGGGCTACTTGTGCTGCACTATTCATCATCAAAAAAACTTGCGTACACGAGCTCAGACCTGACGTGAGATTTCATCGCAGCCTGCGCTCACGTTCAAATTGATAAATGCCAAGCTCAACGTTGAAATGAGCGTACATCCATTTTACGCACGTTTTCTGTCGTACGCTCGTTTGATAAATGAGGGCCATTGTGTTTGATCCCCATTGGCTCTAACGCCGGGATTCCACCGGACGCGTTACGGCCGCGTTAAGGCCAATCCATACCTCCGGATCCGGACGAAATTCGTCCGTCGCCCAAAACGTTGCCTCCGGAACTACCCTTCATACCTCCGTCTGGTTTCAGCGTTGTTATGGATGTTACGCGACAAATCCTCTAGAGGGCAGTGACTGTCATTTCACAAATTAACGGCATCGATAATCGCAAACATGACCAGTGGCGATTTTGGTTTGGAAACTCTGGTGGGGCCCATGCAGGAAAATATTATAACGCAATCCAGAAATACCACATATTACTACTATCACAACAAAAACAGTAGCAAGTGACAGAGGGGACCAAAATTGCAGCTGAATAATGCCATCACTCAAACGCGAATCTGACAACATATTTAGGCTATTATAGCAATAGCACCACCAAATGGCAGCGTTCAAGATCTCACAATATCAAAACTCAAGAAAACAACAACGTGGCAACAATAAAAACACAACGGCGCACACCCTTTACACAGCAATCAATATACAAAGTCACCACTCACAATATACCAAAAAAATAAGAAGTATGGTTTAAGTTGTATTAAGTTTGCAGGCCACCATACTGTACAATTAACAATGAATCTAGCCTGATAGAGTGGTTGCCTATTCAGACCTGGATAATCCTGGGTGAAAATTTAAGTAAGTTTGGGCTAAGATGGTAATTACCTGTGCTTTAAGGACAGTGCTGTCTGGTCTCCTTTGTGTGGCTGAGGTGAAACACAAGCATTTTTTTCCGCTTGAACCACTTCTGGTTGAACGATCTATTCTTGTCCTTTCCCTCTTGAATAAGGATTAAATCCGTTGGGCGATGTGGTCCCAAACGTTTTATCTCCAACTTCTGTTCAAGTGCTAAATCTCACATGAGACAGATACTCAACACGATTCATCATTTAATGAATGAAACGTCCATTTGTTGTTATTTACTGTAACAGTAACTGTAACTGTAACAGTAACTACGTTAGCTAGCTAGCAAGATCTGATCGGCTCCCGCGTAAACCCCGCCCTTTCTACAAATCAGCCAATGAGAAGAGCTTTGGGGCCCAAAACTTCTGGCCCCACCGCCGAAACAGAAGCGGGCGCTGCGCACGCGCTTGCTCGCGCAACAGCACCAGTTTTCTACACTGCAGCAGACAGGGCCATCTCGGCTGGGCCCCACCGAGCGGAACAGACGAGACGGAGCAACAAACTATTTCACACACAACTACTACACTACAACAATTGCGTTCATCAAATTAAAACTGCGGACATGTAATTAATTATTAACAATTAATGTATTATTAACTTATGCTCAATGACATTTAAAAAAAAAAAAAAAAAGTATAATTGTGCCCTGCACGGCAGCGTTCTCTGGTGGGGCCGTGCCCCACTGGCCCCTAATGCAAAGACGCCACTGAACATGACATCCGTAAAGAAGATTTTGCTTTGTGTCATCCGAAATCTGCAAAAAAATGCGGTGGCCTCTGACACCCCTCACCAACCCGCAGATAATCTCCTCAAAATGTTGTTAAATGACCAGTTGCAACTTATTGCGGTGGCCTCTGACACCCCTCACCAACCCGCAGATAATCTCCTCAAAATGTTGTTAAATGACCAGTTGCAACTTATTGCCAAAGCAGGGGAACAATGAAATAAAAAGGTCAGGTATATAGTATAATATAAGTATCAAACGTTAAATACAATATTTATACATTTTATACAGATATTATACTACTCTATCTATTTTCGCGAATGGTCTGATTTTTGACTCTATACTGCCGCCTCGATTTCCGGTGGTATTGCTCAGTTTCTCCCGGAGCACACCGGATTCGTATGCTCAGAGGCGACGGACCCATTTACGGACGAAACACCTCTGGGACCGGACGAAACGGTCCGTATCCGTATTTACTGTAGTTTGTGAATGGGCCTTAAAGGCCGATCCATAACTCCGGATCCGGACAAAAATCGTCCGTCGCCCCAAACGTTGCCCCCGGAACTACCCTTCATACCTCCGTCTGGTTTCAGCGTTGCTATGGATGTTACGCAATAAATTCTCTACAGGGCGGTGGCTGTCGTTTCACAAATTAACGGCATCGACAATCGCAAACATGACATCTGTAGAGATGATTTTGCTTTGCGTCATCCGAAATCGGAAAAAAAAAGTGCAAAAAGTGTGGGGTGGCATGTGACACCCCTCACCAACCCGCAGATTATCTCCTCAAAATGTTATTAAATGACCAGTTACAACTCATTGCTAAAGCAGGGGAACAATAACAATAAACAATAAAATAAAAATGTCAGGTATATAGTATAATATAAGTACAAAACGTCAAATAATATATATATATATATATATATATATATATATTGTGACAATATATTTTCTCTATCTATTTTCGCGAATGGTCTGACTTTCGACTCTATACTGCCGCCCTCGACTTCCGGTGGCATTGCTCCGGTTCTCCCGGAGGACTCCGGATTCGTAAGCTCAGAGGCGACGGACCCATTTACGGACGAAACACCTCCGGGACCGGACGAAACGGTCCGTATCCGTATTTACCGTAGGGTGTGAATGGGCCTCTACGGCTGCGGCACGGAACGGCTGCGACTCTGCCCTGCTTGCATTTCCACCGGGTGCGTTACGGCAGCGCAGCGCTGCCTTGCGGACCAGCTGTATTCACGCGAGATCACACGATAATCCTAAACCTAATGTACTCACCTTCCACTCCCAAAACTACTGCAATTAAATGTCAGGCTTTGTCCTTTTCTGACATTGTCCTTATAAAAAGGATAATTTGAGACCCTTTGATTGATTGACTGCTGACCTGGTGCCACCGGTCATGACGTAATAATGTTGATGGGAAGTTGTGATAGGCTACATGAGCTAAGGATTGTGTTTTATTTTGAAAATTGACCGGATGCTCTATGGCTTTTACTTTTTCACTTCCTGCCCTGCTCGATCTGCTCTGTTGAAATTGACGCGGTTCAGCAACGGCTTGCAGCAAAAATAGAAATGCTACGGAATGATAGCGCTACGGCACAGCGAGCAGCTCCTGGGACGCTGCTGAGACGTTCCGCAGCCACGCCCGGTGGAAATGGTCTCATTGATTAGAGTGGAACCTATCTGCTGCGGTGACCGCGGCCAAGACGTGCCGCAGCCGTAACGCTGCCGTAACGCGTCCGGTGGAATCAGGCCTTAACCCCTACCCCTTGTTAGTGACATCTGATATCTGTTATTATCTGATATTATACTACTTTTCTGGTCTTAATTTCTTATTAATGACTCCTATAGAGCAACCTGACACGAATCACAGCACAAGAAACTATGTCGATTTTCGGGAAACTCTTCCTCTAATCTGGGCGCTTTCGACATTCCCTGTCAACACTCGGCTTCGTCCTTCTCCGCCCTCTGGCCCCCCTCCTGCCAACCCCACTCCGTTGTGATTGGTTACCTTCCGGAAGAGCATGTTGCAGCACTACCATACATGGAAAATCCAGATTGTTCTACGTAGATAAATCCCGGAAATTTTAACAAGTGAATCGCGACCGGCGTCCCTAGTGTTTAGCGCTCTGCACAGCCACCCCAGACGGTCAGCAGGGAATACGTCTAAATGCATGTACGTCATTATTTGACACTTTAGTACGGTTAAACATGACTATACATCATTATAATGTTTATAGGTCATAAAAGTCAAAAAAGCATAATAGGTGCTCTTTAAACAGTAGCATCGTTACGTATGTGACCAAAGCATATTTTCTGTATATTTGCTGTCATGTATGGTTAAAACAGATTTCGATAGGATTTTTCCTCTGGGTTGGTCTACCTGGAGGATGTGGGTGAGGTTGGCTCGGACCCTCATGCCTCTCTGTCCAGGCTTCTGGAGAAGCTGCCCATTGAAGTTAATCTTCTCCTTGCTTCCTACCCGGAGCCTCCCCTGAACCTCCCTCTGGGTCTGGGGGGGATGAGGGTGTGGGCATCAACCACTGGGTCCTCTGACTGGATTAATAATGAGTTATTCATTGCTGATGGGCTACCTGGTTGTTGAACATGGTTAAGCATAGCTCAGAGTCAGTTGGAAGCATGTAAGAGCTGAATGGGTGCACCAGAGCCGAGCGAACCTGTAACAAACAAAGGAAGGATGAGCTCAGTATGTCTAAATATGAACGATTGGTTCCTCCAGACTAAGCTCAAAAATAAGTACAATTCCATCATTGTGATTTGGGCATGTTGCTCTAAACTCACAAAAGGTCTTGGTGGTTTGTATCCCAGTGTGAGTGTGTGAATGACCTCGCCACTGCTATGAAAACCCGCTCTGGACTCTAAGATGTAGAGGTCCTTGAAGTGGTCAACAGTGAACGTATGGCGAAGGAGTAAACTCTGGGGAAAGTTCTTGAACGGCTGCCTATTGTAGGAAATGTTGAAGTTTTTACAATCAGTTGGACCGTATCCTTAACATTACAATCAAAAATTCCTAATTGCAGACCTGAGCAGCAAAACAGCAGTTTTCTGGTACATTCTCGGGTCCTTCTTCAGTTCCTCCACCGATCCTTCAAACTCCAGCTCTGTGGGAAAGCTCTTGGGCTCCCAGAATACCATCTTCACCACCACTTGGCTCTTTTTCAAGTTCTTAAATCATGTCAGTCGACCAGTGACAGGAGAGAAAGCAACACAGCACTGTTAGTGGAGCCCTGCACAAAACATCAGTGAAAACAGTAAAAAGGTTGTTTGAGAGACAGAATGACATGTAGCATACGGCCGCAGGTGCTTTAATCAGAATCAAACCTGGATTCAAGGTGTATTGCCTACAGGGTTAGCGCACTAGGGGCCCTATCTTGCATCCGGCGCAATTGACTTAACCACTGGCGCATGTGTCGTTGCTAGTTTGCAACTGCCGCAGAGCGTTCTTTTCCCTCCTGCGCCATGCGTCGGTAAATTAGGGAAGGATCTTGCGCCCCAAGGGGCGGTTTGGCGAAAGGAGGAGGCGTATTCTGGTGCAAACGTTCCCTGGTGCCACAAACCAGGAAATACCCGGTTTAAAGTCAGTGGCACGTTGTTCAGATGCTATTTTAAGGGCGCATGCGTAATGTTGCTTGTGCACCTCGCGCAAACACTTTGCTTCTCTCATCTACCTAATCACACATTCTTGGTAAGTTATTTGGGAAAGAACAGCTGATACAGCGATATTAAGTTGTACATTTAAATCAATGCATCTGCAAACACCGTACAGCAAATACATATTTTCTTGACACAGACATCGTGTACTTGCCCATAACTTTTAGGATTGATGAATATTTGATCGTGGGAAAACATTATTTTACCACGAGTGAGTGTTAAAAAGAATGAATGAATGCAGGCGCGCGTGTGTGTATGTGTAAAATAATTAATGAATGCGGGCGCGCGTGTGTGCGTCCAACGCAAACTAAACACGTAACGCATAATACAGTCCATGAAAATGTATATTAACGGGGGACACATGCAAATTAGGAACACAAGTCGATAACGATAATGCATACGAAACTGATAAGAAACAATGTTTATAATGTATTGCGTATATCACTAAATAGAACCACAGTTACTGCATATCATATGTTATATCATATACGTTTTTTCTTTGCCGAAATTTATTTGAGGACTCAGTATTTCTGAAATTGTGGAAGAAAACCTTTTCCCATGTGTGAATTAGGCCATATTATTTGGCCATAAACTGAGCCATTTGAAGTTTGAAATTCATGTGCATCTATCTCATCGGAGCCTGCAGACGCGCTGTCAAATCATCAACTTGTCAGATTCAAATGCGCTCATGGCTCTTAAAGGGGATGGGAGCTGGCACTCTCATTGGTTTATTGCACATTATGCAGAAACCACACCTACGGTGGTGGTTTGTTAAATAGGGCCCTAGGTGTTATTTCCAACGTTTTTCAATCACCAATAGCCAATATGGCATCGCACAGTTTCCACAATGACCATCACAAGACAGAATTACGTTGACCTCCTCCAGCGAACCTTGTCCAGGGTGTTGAGGGCCGCCGAGAGGCTGAGGTTCTGTCTGCCGTAGCTGGACACGAGCTGCAGGCCATGGCGGTCCCTGCTGCCCTCCAGGGACAGCTGTCCTTGCAGGGGGAGGGTCCACATGGAGCTGAGGGTCCAGGAGCTCTTCACCCCCTGCTTCCCCACTACTCCCCAGGCAACCACCTATCCGAGAGAGGGGAGGGCGGAGGACCACATTGGTGAGGCGTCTTAGATGGAGGGAGTTTTCTATTTAAATTACACATAGTTCTTAGGTGACTATATTCAATTTATGATGTATATTGGTGTATATATTATATTATGTATTTATATTTATATATACACGTTTGAATTAAGCCTCCCTTCCCTTATAATATGGCAAATGGGATCATTTACTGAGAGGGATGTGAATATGTCATCCCTTGCTCCTCACTTTGACATAGGCGAGCGTTGGCGTGTACAGGTGAAGCCGCGCCTCCCTCTCCCGCCCGCAGTCCTTGTAGAGCGCCTCCAGCGCCAGGCCGTTGACTCTCAGCCACTTGCGGGCGCTGAGCTCAGCGCTGAGCTGCAGGGTGTGGCTCTGGGGCAGGCTCAGCTTGTGGGCCATGAAGACGTACAGCCAGGGAGTGTCCATGTTGAAGGAGCCTGCGGGGGCAGTGCCAGGGAAAGACTTACACCTGCAGCATTTTAAAATACTGAATATCTGAACTAGAAGGTTGCTCAAGAACAAGATACGCCCTTCCACGAGTCATCTCTCCAGGGGATTCTCTCCTCAAATTGGTTCATTCTGGTTCACAAATGCTTCTGAACCAGAATGTCTTACATCAACCAATCACGGAAAACCTTTTCTCTTCTTTGTACCTTCCCACTTCCTGTGAGCGGCGTCTCCGGGGGGGCTCCTCCACTGCAGGCTGGCCACCAGGGGCAGGAGGTCGTTATAGTGCACCTTGAGGTGAGTGGTGCTCTCAGAGCCCCGCTCCCTCAGGTGGGAGTGCAGCAGATGGGTCCTGTAGTTCAGGTGCTTCTCTGGCAGGAGGAGGCTGAGCTGGGAACACCGGCAACATCGTTGTCGAGTTAATATAATAATACAGAAATCAGAGAGGCAGTCTCTTATTGTCAGAGTGAACTGCTTTGCTGGATGGATCTCAGTGTGTTCACTCAGGATAAATATTTTAACCAATAAGCAAACAGATTGAGGCAGGTCAAAATGTTTGTAATTTATACAATTACACACATTTTGAATACATGATTAAGATCAATAATCAGTCTGGTTGGATACAGAGTCTGTTGTTGTGTTACTCCATCTCTTATTGTCAAAGAAACAGTGACTCAAATGTCTCTATAAATCTCTACTCTCTCCGTCCATGGCTAACTGGCCTGCTCACCTCCATGGTGTAGCTGGTGTGGTTCTGGCTGGTCTGGTTCTTGAAGGACTGGCTCAGGTGTAGCTTGCGCTTGTTGTTCACCTCGTCCCAGTGCTTACCATAGCTGGCATCCAGGCTGGAGCGGTGGTGGCTGTGGCTTTCCTCGTTTCTCACTACAATCTGGGAGACGCATCCAAACAGCCAACTCCCATCAAATATTCTTTCAATCCATAGACTGAAATACCAGGGTTGATTAGTATTGGTGTAGCGCAAGATAGTGTAGTGGTTGGGGTAATTCCCAGTCAAAAAGACCCTGGTTCAGTCCCCAATATCTGCACACTTCCTATGGGCATCCATTAGCACGACATCTACCCTACCTGCACCTTAATGAGATGTATCTCAAAGACACTATAAGTTGCTTTGGGTTAAATTGTGTTCCTAATACTCCCTATGATAAAAGAGTAATGCGTTCCAGTGACTCGTAGCCATGTACGAACATTCAGAAGATCCCATTGACAGTTAATGGAGGAATTCTCGTCAGTTCTTTGCTGTGAGAAGATGAATGTGGTCACCTTGTGGTTGACCGAAGCCGTGTTGGAGCAGTGGAACTCATGCTCTGCTCTCATGGTGGAGCTGATGTCAGTGGTTGCCTCCCTCCTCAAGCTCTGAGACATGTAGCACTCCTGACGCAGATGACGCGCCTCCTCTGGGCAGAGATTAAATCGCAACAACGTTAGCAGAATGTACATATTGGATCCCTGCTGTAATGGCCCCTACCGCCTGTCTTATCTCAGCTAACCCATGGTCTTCAGAAGGCTCACTCGCTCACCTCCAACACCGTATTTCAGCCGGAGCGCAGAGCTCCAGAGGGGGGTCTTGTCCTCCATCAGGCCGAGCACCCTACTTCCCAGCACCCCAGGCAGCAGCACCTCTCCTTCCACAGAGTACCTCCTCCCGCTCTCCTCGACCCTGCGCTCCAGGGCCACTAGACACAAGCAACAAAGTCACTGTCCCAGTTAGCAGAGTGTTTGATTCACAGCCCAAAGGTACTGTGTTCAATCATCAATGTGTGATATGGTTAGTGATATCTGAACTCACACCAATTTGTTAAGTGCCTTTATTTGGTGCTGTCTCCGTTTTAAGTTCAAAGTATATCATCAACACAAAATACGGATTGTAGTTGAAATAGTGAAACAAGTGAAATAAAAAGGTTTAAAGGGGTGGTGAACCCAAAACCATGGTTTGGTTCTGTAGGAGCGGCATTTAAGTTTTTTATGTTTTGGTTCACCCTTTCTTTCTCCTTCTTTCCCACCTGTGATGAGTAAACACCTGCGACAGGTGCTGATGGTGCACCCTTTAAAGAGGTGACGGAAGTGCATGACGGGAAGAAGGTGACCGAGCAGATACAGTTATTGACCGTTCTGTTTGTGAAACACATTGATATAGATACTTGCTTTGCATCCTTATTTTGTTATATTTTATTTACAATAAATGACGGCCAATTGGACAGTCAAGCTCTCACTATTTTTTTGGACACAAACTGCGCGTCAAACAATGCCATCACCTGCTTTCTCCGTGTGGCAAAAGGATAAAATCCTTGGAACTTGGGGTTATAGGAAAAACCCGACCACGGTTTTCCGCCAATACCGATCAGATGCAGTCAATTACAATTAGGGCATTTAGCAGACGCTTTAATCCAAAGCGATTTACATCGGTTAATACACACATTGACACACCAACGGCAGAGTCAACCATGCAAGGCGACAGCCAGCTCGTCAGGAGCAGTTAGGATTAAGTGTCTTGCTCAGGGACAAAGCAATACTCAGCTAGGAGGAGCCGGGTCGAACTAGCAACCTTTCGGTTACAAGAGAACTGCTCTACCTTCTGATCTAAGCAGTCAATAACAATAACAGTCAATAACTTTGGTTGGATTTTTCCCAATGATTTTTCGATTAATCTAGAGACAAAGGAACGTCGGCCTAATGTGTAGAACAAAGGAACGCTTCACAGAGGTTTGTGAGCGAAGATACCATTGCTTTAATGGATTTTTCGTTATCATATAATATAGGACTAATTTAAAAACTTAAGATTTTTTCGTTAATCAACTGAGATCTTTAGTTTTTGTTTCTGGAAAGGACATGAAATGTTTTGAATCTTTTTTGGGACTTTCGAATAATCTGAAAGAGGAGAAATACTTTTCGCTATTTTTGGAAGTTTATTTTTAAGCACAATGGACAGTTCGGACGAAGCCGAAATGTCACGGCTGGAAGGAATCGGTGAGAAGGCTGCACGTTTGCGCACAGCCAGGTCCAGTAAAATGTCTCACCTTACACGAAGGATGAACATTATGAACAATTTGATGGTAGGGAATGAGTATCTTGATGAAGTGAGAGGAAACTTAATCAAGTTTGATGAAATGCTTGACTCATTCCAAACCTTGCATTCGAATTACGCACAGTTTTTGAAAGAGGAAGCACACAAGGAGGATAACTAGGCATGGTATAAGCCGCGACGAACGCAGATAATGGCTTTCCGCATGTGAATAACTGGATTTCGCAAGCAGAAGACCCTGATGCCCCTAGCGAGGTTGGGGTTGCCTCTTCTGCCGTCATGCAGGAGGAGGGGGACCCAGCTGAATCTGTTAATGTTGCAGACATTGATAACACCGATGCCCAATCAATTTCAGTGTCCAATAGGTCCACTAGATCTAAATTGTCTTCGTCATTGCGCATCGGTGCAGAGGCAGAACGTTAAGCATTAGTGGCAAAAGCTTCAAGATTAAAGGAGAAGCATGCAATAGAAGAACAGGAACAGTATTTAAGGATAGAGAGAGATACATTGGAATTGGATGCAGAAATTGAAGCTGCTACAGTAAAAATCAACGATCTAAAAAATGCTGAAACTAATATGTCTAACCCTGTGCAATCCGACACTGTGCATTCTGTTAAAATAACTGTATTAGGTGCTGAGGCAGCTCAAGTCACATCTGATGCATCAACAGCTACAGAAGCAAAGCTGGAGGAAAGGCTAGACTATTCGCTTCATCCTCATGATAGGACTGATCCAGCAGTCAGGAGTAAGACAGGTGCCCATGTTCAATTTCCCCTGCTTAATTCAGGTGCAGATAGGCAACATTTAGGTGCAGACAGGCCTACTTTCCGTCCAAGAGCCAGTGGTGATATTAGGTCACAACAGCTACACACCTCAACATATAGCTTTCCCTCTGCCCAACACTCATCTCATAGCTATTCCTCTGCCATTCCCCCTGTAATTCCACATGCTAGCTCAGATCAGTCAACTGTGACACAAAGGCTAATTCCCTCTTCAACTGGATTGCACAGGGGAATCACATCATCCACGTTTTTGAGAGTCAAAGTGAACTGACAAGGATGCTTATGAAACAACAACTTCTGACTACCTTACCCCAATGAAACATTAAACTCTTCGACGGATATGTTCTGGAATAAAAACCGTTCATCCATTCAATTGAACAGAACATCGAAAGGAAAACAGATAATGCAGACAGGTTACAGTTCCTTATTCAATATACTAAGGGCCAAGCACAATGAATCGTCAAGAGCTGTGAATACATGTCACCAGATAGATGCTATCAGAAAGCAAAGCAGATAACTACTAAAAGATAACTTTGGAAACGAATATAAGATCTCTTGTGCATACTTGGAAAAGGTTTTAGAATGGTCTCAAATTAAATCGGATGATTCTAAAATGCTACAGGATGATGTCATGTTTCTCAGGAGCTGCTGCAACGCCATGGAGGAAATGGAGTACACGCAGGAGCTGGACACCATATCAAGCATGAGAAGCATTGTCCTCAAGTTGCCATTCAATTTCAGGGAGAAATGGCGTAACAAGGCATATGAGCTACAAGAACATCACGGACGAAGGGTGAGAATTTTAGATCATGTCTCCTTTATTGAAAAGCAAGCCTGTATAGCAGCTGATCCAATTTGTGGAAACCTACAGGATCAGTCGGTTAGTAGAGTTAGGGTTAAATCCCCTACTAACTGTCCGTCCACACCAGAAGCGAATTGAGCGACCAAATCGCCGGAAGTCATTCACTTTCTATGGGCAAGAGCGACCAAAGCGACCAACGCTACCAGCGGCCAAAGTTGAGCGACCAGAGCGTCAAAAAGAAGTTGAAAACTTTTTAACTTTATGCAAATGACTATTATTCGCTTCAGCGACCAAACACTGACAGCCAATCGGAATGTAGACGCTCTTCGCTTGCGTGGATCCCAGGGAACATCGGCAGGCACTTTGGTTCCTACCTACCTTTATTCACTCACTGAACAAAATGTCGGCTGAAGTATTAATCGCGGCTGTAACTGGGCACCCGGTGTTGTACGAACCCACCCTTTTTCAGTTCAGAGATCGAAACGCCATAGTGGTTTGGATATCAAGTGATGATAAGCGGGAGTATTTATAGGCTACATCTAGAACGTTCGTATTCAAGCGGGAATCATTATAATTTGCTCTACATGCCACCAATCTAACCAACCAATCGCGTGTAGCATGCTTTAAACAAAACCAAAAAAGTTTTTGAAATCGTCACATAAACAAACTAATCGACAAGACGAGGGATAAATGACAAGGGATATATCTCTTGTCTTTTATCCCTCTATTCCCCACTATTCACGGAGCCTGAGGTGAATCATCTTTAATTAAATAGTCTAGATAGATAGATAGTCAAGTCTTTATTAATACCAAACGACACAAATCGTCGGGAATCCATTTAGGTGGTTCGTCCCACACAGGACAGTAGCCTACAAGACCACACAGAACAAGTCTGACTGGACATACACACAATACATCACGACTCACTACAATGGGCGCCCGGTCATTCAGCTGTTCAGCACCCAGGCTCTGGAACTCCCTCCCCCCACACATAAAACAATCAGACACCATTACAACCTTCAAGTCACAACTCAAAACTCACCTGTTCAAACTCGCACACAACGTCTAACTGATCACTGTTTTGATTGTTTTTTTTTGTTTTGTTTTGTTTTGTCTTGTTTTTGTTTTATTTATTTATTATTGCTTATGTTTATTTATTTTTACACAATGTCTTGTTTATTAAAAAATGTATGATGACTATATGCTCTGTAAGGTGACCTTGGGTGTCTTGAAAGGCGCCTCTAAATTAAATGTATTATTATTATTATTATTATTATCACATTAAAACTAGACACGCGTTGATAGATAGATAGATAGATAGATATGTTCCATTATTTGCCTTGCGGAGCCAACCAGTCCTGCGCACGTATGCAAATTAGCCATGTGCGCCAATGTCTTTGTTTTGAATGCGACGAATGAGTGCAGATCATGATTTGCAGATCCAGATCAGTGAAACATATTTCAACTACTACAGCACGCAGGGTTTTTTGTTCTCGGTTGTAATTAGCCTACATTTTAGGATTTTTTTTATATTGGGGGGAATCACTGTCCGTCGAAGCACTTTATCGAACAAGCAAAACCGTCTCGGCAATATGGCCAAGGTGTATGGGAGAGTTCACTATTTGATATGGCTGTCTGTAGGGCCTACTAAACGCATACGGCTCCTTTAAATGCGTCTGCATAATTGAATTGTACGTCATGAGCGACTTGAGCGACCAAAGCGAACAAAAAAATTCGCAGCAAAACTTTGTGAGCGACCAAAGCGTCTTTGACGCTTTGGTCGCTCCTGGTGTGGACGTACAGTAAGTCTCAGCCTTCAAAGTCATCTGGCAGTAGCTACGCCACTAGTGTTGCTCTTGCCCAAAAAGAGACAAAGCCTGAACCCTCTGGCCCCTTCTGTAGCTCAGAGCACACATTGGACTTGTGCAAAGACTTCTTAAAGCAAATGCATAGAGACAAGATTCGTTTTTTAAAGACCAAGGGCTTATGCTTTCAATGCCTTTCCGCAGGCTACATTAGCAAAGAATGCAAAAAGCGAATTACTTGTAAAGTGTGCAAGAAGGCTCACCCAAGTGCTTTGCATATTGAGTTTAAAGACTTCAAAGCTAAAGAAGCAGAGATACCCTCTGGTGTTATAGGCAGTGCATCAGCAGAGTTATGTGGTCATATAGGGGCCGGAGACCAAGAGTGCGCACTTTAAATTCTCCCAGTTAGGGTTAAGGCAGCAAAGGGCAGCCAAGTCTTACAGGTCTATGCTCTCCTTGACCCAGGGTCTTCTGCCACATTCTGCTCTGAGAAGCTCATGACTCGTCTTAATCTCAATGGAAGGAAAACTAAAATTCTTCTACGCACAATGAATCAGGAAAAATCTGTTCCCACTCATGTTGTTTCAGGAAATGAAGTGTCAGCATTGGGCAGCGATAACTTCTCACATCTTCCTGACACTTTCACTCAAAAGGAAATGCCAGTAAAAACTAGCAACATCCCCAGGCAGCATGACTTATTAAATACGCAATGAGCGTATTTAAGTAAAGTCAAAATCCCCACCATTAGTTCAAAGGTAGAGCTATTAATTGGAACTAATACTCGAAACCTGATAAAACCATGGGAGGTTGTTAATAGCCAAAGTGGGGGCCCCTATGCAGTTAGAACACTACTGGGGTGGGTGGTAAATGGGCCACTTAGAAATGGAACTGGCAATGCAAGGAGTGTTACTGTGAATAGGATTTCAGTGGCAAGGCTGGAAGAGCTTCTGTACAATAAAGATTTTAATGAGAGAAAACTGAAATTTCCATTGAGGATGATTTCTTTTTGAAAATGGACAAAGAGGCAGTTCTGAATGATGGACATTACATTCTGAAATTGCCCTTCAGAAAAGCGGATGTCTGTATGTCAGACAATCGCCAAATTGCAGAACAGCGCCTCCAGAGCCTAAAAAGGGAAATGAACAAGGATGAGCAAAATAAACATTTCTTAGTGACATCTTTGAGAGTAGTTATGCAGAGGAGGCCCCACAGGAAGAACTCGGACAGTCAACGGGAAAAGTATGGTACTTGCCACACCATGGGGTGTACCACCCTAAAAAGAAAAAGCTTAGAGTTGTCTTTGATAGTGCATCCTTCAACACTGAACTGCTGCAGGGACCTGACCTGACAAATTCCCTCATTGGAGTCACGCAAAGAGCCTGTTGGAATCATGTCCGACATCAAGTCAATGTTCCATCAGGTTAGAGTAGCCAAGTCTGATGTCAATTACTTGCGATTCCTGTGGTGGCCACAAGGTGACACCAGTCAAGCACCCAAGCCACACCGTATGCTTGTACACATCTTCGGTGCTGTTTCTTTCCTAAGCATTGCAAGCTTTGCATTAAAAAAAACTGCTACTGACAATGAGAACTGTTTTCCCCCTCAAGTAGCTGAAACAGTCCGGCACAACTTCTATGTCGATGACTGTGCCAAGTCTGTGGCCAAGGAATCTGATGCCATCCAGCTGGTAAAATATCTCACGGCACTATGCAGCATGGGTGGGTTTCAGCTCACTCAGTGGGTCAGCAATAGCCGAGCCGTGCTGGCATCAATTCCCACAACACAGGGCAAAGCAAATCAAAACACTGGATCTTAACAAAGACAGTTTGCCCATTGAAAGAGCACTAGGACTGCAGTGGTGTGCAGATTCTGACAATTTCCAATTTAACATAAAATTAAGCCAAAAGCCACACACCCGCAGAGGAATACTCTCTGTTGTTAGTTCCATTTTTGACCCACTAGGCTTTCTTGCTCCTCTCATTCTCCCAGCCAAGCAGTTGCTACAGGAGCTCTGCCAGCGAGGCTACGGATGGGATGAGCCTTTGCCCCAGCCAGTATCTGAAAGGTGGATGGAATGGACCAACAGCCTGGAGAGGGTCAAAGGCTTCACTGTTCCCCGCTGTCTGAAACCAAAGGGCTGTGGAGTGACAAGCTGTGCCGAGCTGCATCACTTTGCTGACGCCAGTGAGAGTGGCTGTGGATCGGTAAGCTAAATCATGACAAGCAGGATGTCATTCATGTAAATTCTGTCCTTGGAAAGTCCAGAGTCCTTCCCCTGAAGAACATCACAGTGCCACGACTGGAGCTGGCAGCTGCAGCATTACCATTACCGAATGGTGAGAAGAGAGTTACACCTTGACCTAAAGCCTTCATTTTTCTGGAATGATAGCCAAACAGTGCTAAAATACATTGCAAATGACAATTCTAGGTACAAGACCTATGTAGCCAATAGGGTTTCACTGATTAGGGACAATACAGACCTGTCTCAGTGGAGACATGTACGCAGCAAGGACAATCCTGCTGATGATTCATCGAGAGGATTGAATGCAGGAAAATTCATGGAGCAAAGGAGATGGATACATGGCCCTGAATTTTTATGGAACACTAAGGAAAGTTGGCCGGTGGAGGAAGCATTGGGTTCAGTGTCCCACGATGATCCAGAGGTCAGGAAAAAGGCTACTGTTTTGGCAGCAGTAGTGAACAATGGAACGACCACAGACCAGCTTATTTATTTATTTTCAGACTGGATGAGACTACTTAAAGCAGTGGCATGGTACCTCAGAATTAGAAAGATTTTGATGCTGATTGGGAAAGGAGGAAAGGAGGAAAGGATCAGCCCTCATGTCAAATCAGCGCCCGCTCAAACAGGAAAAGGTTGAGGATAAGATCTCAGGTTCCACCTTGGTGGACAGCTCCTCAAAGTAAAAGACCTTGCAACTGCAGAAATGTCAGTCATCACGTACATTCAAAGAAGAGCATTCCTGTGGTAACTTCTGCCCAATACAGGCGGGCGGCCGGGTTGTAAAGGAAGAATACTCGAGGCGTAGTGACCATTAATAACTTTTTAGGTATGGCACATATCACGGCATACATCTACTGGTCATAATAGGAAATGCACTTATCTTGCAATGCAAATTAACGTCACAACACTTCTCACCCTTTAAAGTCCAACATCCACAAATTCAGAAAACATCAATGGTGTTATAACTGGCATACCTCTGAACATATACTGGTACCTTAGCACAGTTAAGAAATACAAACACCTGAATAACAGACACATTCATTTCAAGTGTCAAGTCAAATATAAAGTCTATCTGTAGGTTTGTGAGCGCGCTGCGACCTGCGCACTTCCCCCTCTGACTCCACAGCTACAAATAGTGGTGAGGGTGTTTTGGGTGGACCTGGTGTTGGTGAGTTGGGGAAAGACTGTGGGTCAATGTGAAAATGTCCATCCTCTTCAGGTGACGCAGACACCTCTGCATGTGGCTCTCTTTCTGGCAAAGTCACTGGAAGACATGCTTCCTCAGTATTCTGTCCCACACCTGGAACACCTATGGCACTGCCTGTTTCAGAGACTGTGTTATAGCGCAGGCGCACATGGTCTTGATGTCTGCGGAAAACGTGTCCATCCGTCAGCCTGACAACATAGGAAACTGGACCACTCTGCTTAAGAATAATCCCAGGTAGCCACTGCTGCTTGCTGATGTTGCTGAAGTTCCTCACATAGACTCTGTCATCTGGTTTTAACTGTCTTTCTCGTGCATGTTGGTCGTGCAACTCCTTTTGCTTCACCTGCTTCCTCTCCACTCTTGCCTTCATGTCTGGGCGCAGCAGGTCCAACCTTGGCTTGGGCCTACTCCCCATGATCATCTCTGCTGGCGTGCGTGCAGTTGTATTCCGTGGCGTGAGGCGGTATTTGAACAGGAAACGTGAAAGCCGGGTGCTGAGAGAATCCCCTGTCATCCGCTTCAGGCCTTCCTTCACTGTCTGCACGGCCCGCTCAGCCAAACCATTCGAGGCTGGGTGAAAAGGAGCTGTCCGTATGGGGTGAATGCCATTTTGTTGCATGAACTCACATAATAGCTCACTGGTGAATGATGTGCCATTATCCGTGACCACTGTTTCAGGCAGCCCGTGGACTGCTAACACTGCCCTGAGCTTGTCGATGGTTATGGGAGCTGTAATGTTGCTCATTATGTGGGCTGCAATCCATTTAGAGTGTGCATCCACCATTATAAGGAACATCTGTCCCATGAAGGGGCCAGCAAAGTCCAAATGTAGCCTCGACCAGGGACGGTCTGGCAATTCCCATTGGTGCAATGGAGCAGGTTGAGGCATGTTTTGATTGATCTGACACTGCGTGCATGACTTTACCTTGCTCTCCAGATCCTGATCCCTTTTTGGCCACCAGACATAGGATCTTGCAAGGTTTTTCATTCGAGACACCCCCGGATGAGTCTCATGTATTTCCTCTATGATCTGTGAACGTCCAGGGGGAGGAACGATGACTCTAGCACCCCAGAAGATGCAGCCTTCCTGCAGGCTCAGTTCTGTTTTGCGCTTTGCATAATGCCTTAGTTCCTCTTCCTCCACCGTACTGGGCCATCCTTGTAGGAGGAACGTCTTAACTTGGGATAGCACCCTCACCACTCAACGCCACTCCAAACACCAAGCGATTGTATTTGAATAACCCCTTGTGAGTGTTGATGGTGAGATACTCATTTGAATCTTTGTCGAGAAGGAGCTGCTGGTAAGCCTGGCTCATGTCCAACTTTGTGAAAAGTTTACCCCCTGCCAGAGTTGCAAACAGGTCCCCCACCCGTGGCAATGGGTACTCCTCCAGCTTAGAGAGTTTATAGTCCCCACATATCCTAGCCGTTTTGTCTTGCTTCAAAACCGGAACAATGGGGGCCGCCACCTGGAAAATTGGATGGGCTCAATGATACCCAGCTTCTGTAAGCGTTCAAGCTCCTCCTCCACTTTGCCTTTCATGGCATATGGCACCGATCTGGGCTTGAAAAAACGTGGCGTGGCCTCAGGGTCAACATGGAGTCTCACTTTTACGCCCTTTAGTGTGCCCAGCTCATCCCTGAATACGTCCCTGTACCGCTGCAGGACGTCCTCTGTTGTGTGTGCATACTTAACTTCATGCCAGTTCAGTCGGATCTTGCGAAGCCAATCACGGCCCAAAAGACTGGGCCCTCTGCCTTTCGCGATCATCAGCCTGGCCGTTGCCTTCTGTCCCTTGGCTGAAATGTCCACAAATAGCACCCCTAAATGTTGTATAGGCTGTCCCGTATAAGTCCTGAGTTTGAGCTTTGAGGACCTGAGGGGAGGTAGATTAGACCCCCATTTCCTCCTGTAGGTCTCCTCGCTGATGACCGACGCTGTGGCACCTGAATCAATCTCAAACTTGATGTCCTGCACCTCTACCGTGACTGTGGCATAATGGGGTTCAGGCGGTTCCTCATCTGTCTCCACTCCAAACATGTTATAGGAACACTGAGCTTCCTCTGCTTCTCCGTCCAGGTGATGTGTGGCTGCCTGAGAATTTTGTGTTTTCCCCCAGTCCTTTTGAGCTCCTGCATGTTTTAGCTAAATGTCCCTTTTCGTCACATGCATGGCAAACAGCATCTTTGAATTTGCAGTCATTTGCATAGTGTGCCCCTCCACACCAAAAACATTCCACCCGCCTTGCCGGTTTATCAGTCTCTCTCCTGACTTGGTGCACTGCCACTGCCTGCGGCACTCCGTTCCCTTTTTGGATATCTCTTGCATTAATAGCTGCCATTTCCATGCCATGGGAAATATCTAGGTCTTTCTTAGAAGTCAATGGAGGGGTTTCCCCCAGCAGGCGGCGCTGTCCAACACTGCCCCGAAGTCACAATGCTCCAAGAGCTGCCGTAACTCGGCTACAAAAGTTGGCGACAGACTGACCTTGCTTCCGGAAAAAGCTGTGAAACTTAAACCGCTGGACTATCACAGACGGTTTTGGATTGTGGTGGTTCACCACGAGCAGGACAAGTTCATCATACGGGATCTCCCCTGGTTTCCACGGTGTGGCCAAGTTCCTTATCAGCTTGCAAGTCCTTGCTCCACACGCACTCAAGAGAATAGAGCGCTTTTTAGCCTCCTCTGTAATCCCATTAGCAAGGAAAAAATGTCCCAACCTTTCCTCATACTCCGGCCAGTCTTCGTTTCCCTCCACAAATTTACTGATAGTCCCGAATATAGCCATTTGTACTCGAGGTCCCTCGTCACCGCTCATGTAGCTGCTGCGCCAGCCGTCTAGCTAGCCTCCGAGCACACCAACAAAAACAACGGGACGACGCGTCTAAAAATACCCGTTCTCCTCATCGCCAAAAATATGTGGTAACTTCTGCCCAATACAGGCGGGCGGCCGGGTTGTAAGGGAAGAATACTCGAGGCGTAGTGACCATTAATAACTTTATAGGTATGGCACATATCACGGCATACATCTACTGGTCATAACAGGAAGTCAGACTCGAACTACGGAAGCCCAGAGGAGCTTATATTAATCCAAATAGGAATACATTTATCTTGCGATGCAAATTAACGTTACAACAATTCCCTACTGAAATTGCAAAACTAGAGATGACCCCGCCTAGAGTGCACAAGGGCAGCAAGATCTGCAGGCTTGATCCTGTGCTGGACGAGGGCATTCTAAGAGTAGGTGGCCGACTGCATAAATCCAATGCCAGAGGAAACAAAACACCCCTGCATCTTGCCCAAAGATTCACACGTTTCAATACTGCTCTTAAGACTCATCCATGAACGCTGTGGCCACAATGGCAGAAACAACATGCTGTCAGAGCTCAGCAAAAAGTACTGCTGATTGCACAGGGCATCTCAGTAGCAAAGAAGGTGCTCTCAAGATGTGTCATTTGTCAGCGTGCAAGGGGAAAAGCAGGTGAACAGAAAATGGCGGATTTTCCGCTGGAAAGAATCCTACCTGACCTCCCTCCCTTTACTAATGTCGGGTTGGAGTACTTCGGCCCGATTGAAGTTAAGCGAGGAAGAACCACCATCAAAAGGTATGGAGTTATTTTTACCTGTATGTCTAGTCGAGCTGTTCATCTTGAAGTTGCTTTTTCACTTGACACAGACTCATGCATCCATGCTTTGAGGAGATTTGTCTGCAGGAGGGGCCAAGTTAAACACATCAGATCTGATAATGGAACCAACCTGAGGGGTGCTGACTTGAAGCTCAAGAAGGCCCTGATGTCACTGAATGAGCGGAAAATCGAAGATGCCCTGCTCCCTGATGGAATCGAATGGAGTTTCAACCCACGAGCAGCATCACACTATGGCGGAGTCTGGGAAAGGCTCATAAGATCTGTCCGCCAGGTGTTGAACACCACTCTCCATCAGCAGTCCATCGACGATGAAGGCCTTCGAACGATACTCTGTGAGGTGGAGACAATCCTAAACAACCGTCTTCTCTCCACAGTGTCCTCAGACCCACATGACCTTGAGCCACTGACTCCAAATCACATCCTCCTGTTGAAAGGCAAGCCAATCCTACCCCCTGGAACCTTCCTAAAGTCCGACCTCTATGCCAGGCGCCGCTTGAAACAGGTCCAGTACATGGCTGATCTTTTCTGGCACAGTTGGACTCAAGAATATCTTCTACTGCTGCAGGAGAAACAGAAATGGACTGCAGTAAAGAAGAATCTGAATGTTGGAGAGATTGTCCTGGTCGTTGACCCCACCGCTCCTCGAGGGTCCTGGCCATTAGGAAGAGTGCTGGAGACCAAACCTGATGCAAGGGGTCTGGTGCGGTGAGTGAAGCTCAAGACAAAGACTTCAGTCCTTGAGAGGCCCATTTCCAAACTGTGCCAAATCCTTGAGGCTGAAGAGTGACCAAAGTTCCTGATCACCTTTTAAAGGAATGTAATGTATACATGTTTTCACACCCTCTCTAAAGACATTATGCATTACATATACCTAAAACCATTAAGTGCTTATTTACTTCAACGATAATTGCCCCTCGTATGGCTCCTTTCTTATTAATTTAAGTAATTGGTTCTATATAGAACAATTAGGGGCCGGTGTGTAGGAGCCGCATTTAAGTTTTTTATTTTTTGATTGTCCCACTAATTTCTCGCTCTTTCCCAGCTGTGATGAGTGAACACCTGCGACATGATTAAATCCTTGGAACTTGGGGTTATAGGAAAAACCCGACCACGGTTTTTCACCAGTACAGGTTCGTTTTAAGCATGCTTTTATAACATAGTCATCTATACGATCTTCTCACTGTAACTAAAGTAAGGCAGTAGTTTAGAGAGCATATGTGGAGAGCTCTGTTTGGGCAGTGATTGATGTTGATGGCTGCGTCCCAGGGAGGGTTGAGCTTCTCAGACACTTATGCAAAACCGCTCATTATAACATAACATAATACAAAAGTGTCATAAATGGATAAGTCTCAGCCCACAACAAAGTTCTTTACATCTCATATTGTTTGAATTTGTGCTGAAACAGGGGGTTCAGTTACACTTTAAAATAAAAAGATTTAGCATTCAATTATTCATTTTTAAGTACCTTGGACACATAACAGAGATGTATTTCAGATGTAATCGTCTTCAAGTACCTTGAAGTGTTAGGGTCTCTCTAAAAACATTTTTCCCGATGGCAGAAAAGCTTATCTTCCTATCCAGCCCCCGCGTGACGTTGGCAGAGAGGATCATAGGAGGTGTGCTGGGTGCCCACTTGGCCTCCAGGTGATATCGGCTCCTTCGTTCCGTCAGCAGTGTTTTGGAATCAACCGAAGCCTGCAAGGACATATTATTATTTACATACCTTTTGGATATATAGTTTAAAAAAAATAGATCAAATGCATGTCTTCAGGATATAACATATCATGCAACTCACCATGAAATAATAGTGATGAACACCATCTAGTGAGAGCTCCACTTTTGCTTTTCTGGTATTTCTCTCTTGAACAAGTTGCCCTGAAGAAACCAACAGTCATGGCTTATTTAAATTGAACCAAACAAACAGAATCACTAAACAACATACAAACTAATTTTCAAACTACTTAAAAACTCACTAACTATCTAACTCACCAACTAAATAACACACTAACAAAAAACAACAACTCACTTAATAAACTAAGAATAACAATTAAACAAGTACAGCATAGTGTAATTTGAAAGGTTTAGGTGATCTGGACTAACCCTTCATGTGGATGGTCTTCAGGGGGTGGGAGAACTTGAGCAGCATGCGTTGGGGCTGGACGACCAGGTCCAGAGACATGTCCCTGGGGATAGAGGACTGGGGCGTGGCAAGCAGCAGGTGGAGTGAGGCCTCCCTGGGGAGCCACCACCCCCGCTGAGGTCAAGACGGTTGTGGAAGGGGAGGAAATGATGAGTCAAGCGACACATAGAAACTCATCTAATCTAATTTTATTTCATCTAATTTAATCTAATCTGATCTCAAGTAAGATAATAAAAGTTATATAATATTATAATATAATCTAAAGGAATGAAATCTAATCCAATTAAATATTTATAAAGTTTGCAGTCAAACTTTCATCATTCAAATGTATTCTTATCTTATCCAATATAATATAGATGAATATGGACAATCTACTGTATTCTATTCTATTCCATTCTATCCTAGTCAACCTAAATGTAATAAAGACATAAAAGTTCATTACTTTACCTCAGGCTATGGTTACATTTCCCCCAAAGCTGTTCTCACTGTACCTGAGAGAGAAGGGAGTAGGCCGCTTCCATCAGGTAGTAGTACAGCCCTCTGTCCAGCTTCAGAAGCCTGATGGACATGTGGGTGGGGCCAGGGGGAGGGAGCCACGCCCCTGTTGCAGGTGACGGGTAGGAGACATTGAAACACATCTGCCAGCCCACCATCCTGGACCCTGCAAGCGAGCACACATTAGGGAATCAAACCCAGAACCTTTCGGTTCTGGGTTAGTTAAACATTTAACAATGTTTAACTGATTGCATATCTGATGGTCCGCAAAATGTCTTGAACTTTAGTGGTACACCTAAAGTTAAAGGTTGGGAACCACTGGGCTAGGCCAAAACGTTCTGGGATCAAATCCCTATGTACGAAGTCTGTCTGGGGCCAGCCTTGTTTAAGATGCCCTAACCACTAGTTTGATGACGTCACAACCAAGGGGCCCCGGTGCGAGGTGTATGTGGATGTGTTTATCCTGATGGCCCATTTGCAGAGAGGGATGAGCTCATGAATTACCAAAACATGTATGCAGAGAAATGTCAGTCACTTTGGTTACTTGCTGAATGTCTCAATAGTAAGGAGTAATGTTTAACGATACTGTATATATCTTGAATCTATCTACAGAATATAAAGATTTACAGGTCTTTGGGCTGCAGCTGGTCTTCTCCTGGCGAGTCTTTGGACCGCTCATCTCCTCTCTGTGGTCTCCACTCACTTGAAATACTCGCGAGCTGAGACACAACCATTCACAAATACTATTAGGTATACAAATATAACAAAGTTAAAATGAATAGCTAAAGATCATAAGTAAATATTAAACACTATTATCCATGTTTAACCTTCACATTCCTTTTGAGGCCAATTAAAAGTATATCGAAGGGCTACAAAATGAATTCAGTAATTCAACAAGAACTAAAGTTTATCGTCAACAGAACACCAGACATGAATGCCCCTCATGGATTGAGCATGCTGACTGTAAGCTAACCTAAGGCGTTGAAAACCAGAGGGAAAACCAGCCGGACTCACTTGAGAGAGAAGAGGTCCATGTGCTCCTCTAGCGTATTGAGCTTGACCCGGAGATCCTGGCCCTCCTGCAGCTGAACGCTCCCGTCAAGACTGGTGGAGCTAATGAGCTCTGAGGCCCACTCCACCCCCACCTGGCCCAGGACCCCATCCACCCCCATCCATCCAGACAGGCCCACCAACGCACTGTGGAAAAAAGGCCAGACACTCAGGATCACATCAGATAGCACTCATAGCCCAGATGGGAAATCAGATGGCCCATTATGAAAAGATGATGGATACACGTATATCTATACCACCATGGTAGTAAATGTACTGGGTTCAATCTCCGATGTCCAACCCAATGTGGTTGAAGGCATTCCTGGGCTCCTATCCTGCGCCGTAATGAATGTATTTCAAAATAAAATTGTCTTCAAATAAAATCATCTGAAGTGCTTGATTTAAAATCATCTGAAGTGCTGACATTCATGTGTTTGCATGGATGTCAGCTGCGTGTCGCAGCTCCCCCCACCTCCAACAAATGCAAGTGACAAGCCTACACCAACACACACCCAAACGTCTGCTACAAATGTGTATGTGTGTGGGTGATCTTGGGTTTGACTGTGAGTCTATAGCCTTTTTCAGCAAGTCCTCTGCGTTTTTCAGCATTTTTTAATCAGGAGATTTGACCCTGAGGGTGTTTCAGACTTGATGCTTTATATGCCGACATCGGTGTCTACATCAGTAGAATCTCCGGGTGGTTTAGGGGGATGGGCTTGCAAGGGTCGGGATATGACGTAGGGTCTAAGTTTGCAAGAGGCTGGATAAGTGTGGAACGGGCAGAACTTATCGCGTTGTTGCTGCAATGATGCATCATATATAAATATAAAACATACATAGAACAACTGCATTACCGGAGAAACCATTCGACGGCAGGGAAGGATCTGGGAATTTCAGGACCCTATAGGGCCGATTGCTCTGTCAGTGAGCATTGCGCTAGCTGTGCTGCGCTTTAAAACCGTACTCCTTAAAACGGAGGTTTTGGAGTTTAACACGCAGCGGCGCACAAGGTTGAACGTCATTGCTGTGTAACGACACGTACAGGATCAGCTGATTCCTAGCTGACTCGGTTTAAACTGCTTGGAAACCGGAAGTACTCTGATTTCTAGTATACCCCAGAGCAGATGCAGTCTTAACTTCATGGTGGATGCATTTTGTGCTATAATTACCAACAAAAACTTAATGGGAATCTAAAATGAACTTTAATATAATAAAAACGCTATAATGTTGACATATATTATGAAATAGTCTAGGCTACTTTTTGTGGAAATCTGAGTCTTGATTCTGCCCTCACCTACGTCAATCAATTAGTTGTCATTGTTTTCTCTTGGGGTGTGTATGCAAACGTGATTACTTAAAGGTTGGGTATGGGATTTGCGAAATGCCAGCAGATTTTGAAAATACACAACTCAAATGGTCCTACCCCCTCTCCTTCAACGCTGACTCTGACTCCACCCATTCCAAGTACATGGACGAGCGAACACAGATGCGCGAGAGCGAGTCATTTGCTAGTTAGCTAGCTCCAGTAGCTACCGCAGGATAACAACAAACAGAAGCTTGCTCTGGGTCACGAGGTTTGAGTACGTGCACGAAGGGGTCGCGCGCGGGGCGCGGGGGACTGCAGTACGACCGTTTGATTGACGTACTTACTGTCCAATGCAACTCGGTTGCTCTGGAAATCATTGGCTGGAGTTTTTCGAGCCCTGCCCGTTCCACAGATGATTGACTTGTTTAATTTTCATGTCAGTACTTCTAACTCAGTGGCTTTAAGTGGGTTATGATATGGATTTCAAGTAATTTTGCAAAAATTGCCAAAGAAGCGAATTCCATACCCAACCTTTAATTAATTGAAGACGAACTAATAGGCCTATGTGAGTAATTAGGATAATGTCACGCCTTTCAATTCTCGGAGAAGGAGAGTTAGGACCATTTTAGTAAAGCATTGACCTTTTTATGTTTCGTTGAATGGTACGATCCTCCTCCATTTATTTTTTTTGCATACAAATAATCAGTTCTTTGTAGAGTTTTAGTTGGGCACTTTAGGCAACTCCTATATTGTAGCCTGTATTGTACTGAAGGCCTACCTGGTGTAATAAGTGTAAATGTATCATACCTATTATTCATAAAACTAATTCTGTGTGTGTGTTGGTTATGATGGAGCATTGTTTCATCCTGCAAACTGGTTTGGTCTCCTCTAAAACCACGTCAGTTGCGAGATTAGACTAACACGAACAAAATACGCCCTCTTTCTTCAGAGAAATGTGAATTTCTCTGAAGACACAGTAATTGAGATCAAGGTAAAATGCAGCTGCAGGTTAAACCACAAGTACATATGACACAGCAATGGAGTTTAAGATGTCACGTGACTTCTTCCGTCACCGACAAGTTTAAACCCGTGTTAAACTCTAAAAAGTGGCTAAGCTAGCGACAGAGCAATCGGCCCATAATGTTTAGCTTACTATTGTAAATAATAATACGTTTACCAAATACGTGCGTGCAGCTTTGATATATATTTTTTAACCATTCAGCAAACAAAAGGCAACAGGATGATTAGCATTTAGGGTGCCACTAAATGACATGCAAATGCAGACTGAAGCGTCATCAACACGCCCACTCACGGAGTGTGAGAAATGCCGAATTTCTACGCCTCATTCCCACGTCATTTACATTTCCTACGGAGAAAATAATACCTCAGGTGTGGTATTTTTTTCAGGAGAATTTCAGGGTACAAATGTCAGTATATGTTGTTCAGACATAGAGCCCATCAGGAAAATATCAGGAGACTATCAGGACACGTATGTCTGAAAGCAACTTATGTGTGCGTCAGTCAGTTATAGTTTAGCCTGTCAACATGCTGCTTTCAGACATACATACGTGGATGTCCTGATATTCTCCTGATGGGCCGTATATCTGAACAACATATCATGACATTTGTGATGCTAAATTACATGCAAATGCAGACCGAAGCGGTCGGCATTTGCATGTCATTGAGTGTTACCCAAAACGATAATCAGCCTGTTGCCTTTTGTTCGCTGAATGATTAAAAAATATATCACAGCTGCACGCATATATAGATATTCTTTTTTTTCATTATTATTAATTACAACAGTTAGCTGAAGATTATAGGGTCCCGGCATACTACTCCCTGTTCTCTCAGTTAAACACAGAAATAAACTACATTTTGACCCAGTGTTTGTTGTAAAAATTGGTCTCTCGATTCTCCATGCTGTCTGTGGTCAAACCAAAACAAACTACATTGACAGCAGTCACCCTTACCCTGCCTCTTACGAACTTAGACCCTACGTCATATCCCGGCCCTTGTAAGCCCACCCCCCTAAACCACCCGGAGATTCTACTGATATCTGAACGACACTGATGTCCGCATATATAGCATCAAGTCGGAATCACCCTCTCTCCTGGTGTTAAAATGCTTACAAATGCGGAGGACATTTCTGAAAACGGCTTATAGTCAATGTCAGGTTTTATGAAGGCACCAGAATGATGTTTATTTCATCAAAGTGTTAAACTAGCAATATTATAGCTGAGATGCGCCATTGGTGAAGTGTGTCGTTTATTCACGTTTGGCCGCAACATTGGTGTTTGCGAGCAGTTCCTGCACTCTGACTTGTTTTTATTGAGTTACTTTGGCTTAATGAAGCCCGCCAGAGAGAGGTGGCTGGGGTCTCTGTAGTTCCCGCTGCCCTTCAGCCGCACCGAGAGCAGGGAGGTCATGTTGAGGGCTAGGCGGATGGGCATCCCCGACAGAGACGGTATCACCAACTCCTCCGCCATCAGAACTGCCCGGTGGCTGAGCTTGACTTCCTGGCCCTGGGAGAGAGGGGGGTATAGATCAAGGGGCTCCACCAACGTTTCCATGCTGTGACACCATCTGTTGAAGTGCTTTTGACAATGGTCATTAAAATGAAAAAACATGAGATATGAGAGAATATGAGAAATACATCCAAACAACTTTTGTATTTTTCTTCAATATATGAATCCCCTTTTCCGGCTTTCAAAACAATGACCCATTAAACTGTCGAAGATTGTAGCCCATACACAAATGTTTCTAAAGATGAATAAGAAAAGCGGTTTACGATGGCCATCCTGCGACCTGCAACCTGCGACCAACCTAGTGGTCGCACCAACGTGGAAAACCCCAAGTTATAGGAGGTTCCCGACAGAACCAGTTGATTGCGGAAATATATTATGGGACTGATGGGATGGAGCATGTATCATACAGAGCCTCCACAGAGTAGAAAGTTATCGATTAGATTAGGTTACACTACAATACGTTACAGTAGAGGAGCTACCTTGAGCAGCCTGACGGCCAGCCCTGCCACCGTCATGGACAGCTGGTTGAACTGGGTGTGGAGGTCGTCGCAGGTGAACACACTGATCTCGTTTCCAAACACCTTCACGCCGACCCAACACCTGGGAGAGCCCTCACTGACTCTCCGGCCACCAGTCCACTGGGAACACAAACACACATGTATGACTCAGATCCCCAAGCTGTGGTCTATCACTTTATTGCAGCATTGTTCAACAGTTGATGAATACAATTTAGATCCAGTGTCTAGTGTTCTCCCAGAATGGCATCAATAATGCAATTATACTAAACTTAAGAAGTCATTATTAATTGTTAATCTCACCATGGCCTTGGCTCGGTCTAGATAGCTGCTGATGCTGGAGGAACAAGCTTCATTTTCCGCGCCATCATCGCCTTCTCCACCATCTCTTCTTCTTTTGCCTTCCCCGTTCTTCGACTGCGAATGCCCTCTGGTCCCCCCGGCGGGTTCCCTCTCAGAGCCGCGGGGCGGACGACCCAGCAGGTTCTTCAGGATTGGTTCTACGTTCTCAACTCGAAGGTCTACCTGGAATGGAAACAACCGGAGGATGTTTCCTGCTCTATTCCATGAGAAATTATTGATTTATTAGTTAAAAAATAATATATAGAAAAGTTAAAAATGTATATATTTTGTTATATATATATCTATATATATATTAGTGCTGTCAGGTAAACGCGTTATTAACGGCGTTAACGCAAACCAATTTTAACGGCGTTCATTTTTCTATCGCGCGATTAACGCAATTTATTTATTGATTTTATTTTTTGGGCTCAAAACAAAGAATTAGTAGCCTGCCTGGCTGCTATGTTCAAGGCAGTATGTTTGTATGTTCATTGTTTAGTTGCACGATAGGCTTTTCTTTTGTATCGTCCTGTTTTGATCAGTATATGCCAATGTTGTTATCAATGAAAAAACATTTGCACAAGGCAAGCCGATGCACGTCTCCATGTTGATAAGAGCATTAAAATGAGAAAAAATAATGGGACAAAGAAATCAAGGGATATTTAGCGTAGAAAAAATCGTGAGTTAACTATGACATTAATGTGATTAATCGCGATTAAATATTTTAAGCGCTTGACAGCACTAATATATATATTTTACGCTACATGTGTAAGGGATCCTGATATTTAAGTTCCTGTTTTTTCAGCAATATGTGTTTATTATTATATATTTACATTTTGTAGGTCAGTTGGTGGTGTTCTGTTTTGGATTGCAATGTGCTTTCGACTCCACCCTGCTACTTCCTGCTTTTCTTTGGTTTGCTGATATCCCCTGAGTTTGTGAACACACCTGTTGCTAATGTGTGTTGATTGGTTTGTGGTTACTTAAGCTCAGTGTGCCCATTCAGTCTCTGTCGGATCGTGCCTGTATGAATACTTGTGCCTTGCTGGGAATAAACTCAGAGAAAGTTATTGTGACCAAGCCTTCTGTCTGCGTTTGGATCCTTTTTGTTCCGAAAGCCTAACAGTACGATCCGACCAGTATGGATCCAGCAGAAATCAGCCAGTGGAAGACGGTCCTCGAACACCATGGTGTCACTCTGGGGAGACAACAGCAGCAACTGGAGGAGATTGGGAGAACAGTAACAGCCATCTCAAATGGGCTCACTGATCTCGCAGCCCAGGTTCAACAACTCCAAGTCTCAAGGGCCCCTCCAGCGGCAGCTCTCCTGGACCCCGTCGTACCACGGCCCAACCCCTCAGTCTCAGAGCCCCGTCTGCCCCCTCCCGAACACTATTCAGGGGAGCCAGGTACCTGTCGTTCTTTCTTAGCCCAATGCGAACTAATCTTCCAACTACAACCGTCAGCTTTCCCTACCGACCAAGCAAGAGTGGCGTATGTCATTACCCAGTTGTCCGGCCGAGCTAGAGAGTGGGGCACTGCTGTCTGGTCAGCCAGGGAGACCTTCTGCAACCTCTTCTCCACATTCTCTGAAGAGATGAGGAAGGTGTTTGATCGTTCCAAGCACGGCAGAGAGGCGGCACGGGAGATGCTGCATATCCGCCAGGGAAACCGCTCTGTGTCGGAATATGCCATAGATTTCCGGACTCTGGCTTCTTCTAGTGGATGGAATACAGACGCTCAGTTCGACGTTTTTCTCAATGGTCTCAGAGACCATAAAGGATGAAGTGATTACCCAGGAACCCCCCACCAGCTTCGATGCTGTGGTTGACCTGGCCATCCGCGTGGACTCCCGACTGCAGCAGCGCCGCAAGTGGAGATCTCCCAGAAGCCTTGGTGGAGCACCAGGTGAAGGAGCAGCTCCTCATCCGGCCTGGCCAGCCCTGCCATCCACCTCATCCACACCTCCTGAGCCAATGCAGATTAACCGCTATCACCTCACAGCAACAGAGAAGCAGCGGAGACTCAATGGCAATTTGTGCCTGTATTGTGGTCAGTCTGGCCACTTCTCCGTCTCTTGTCCATCAAAAGGAGGTGCTCATCAGTGAAACGAGGAGTACTGGTGAGCTCTACCCTTTTCAAGTCCTCCTCGATCCTGCTTCCAGCTACAATAGAGTGGGCTGGTCAGCAGCAACCACTCACCGTTCTCATTGACTCTGGGGCTGATGAGAATTTCATTGACACTAGACTAGCTTTTCAATTGGGACTGCAGACTCTTCCTTTAGATTCACCCCTAGTGGCCAATGCATTGAACGGTAGGAAGCTTGCTGATATAACCCATGTGTCTGCTCCTGTGTCTCTTCTAGTTTCTGGCAACCATCGTGAACAGATCCAGCTCCACATTATTGAGTCCCCTCACGCTCCCTTAGTCCTTGGTCGTCCCTGGTTGAGGAAACATAACCCTCACATTGACTGGGTCAGCAACAAGGTTCTGGGCTGGAGCCCTTCCTGTTTGTCACTCTGCCTTTGCCAAGCTCATGTCCCCGTCCCTGCCGTGGTTAATTCCCCTGGTGAATTCCCTGATTTGTCTGCCATTCCCTCTGTGTACATGGACCTCAAGGCCGTGTTTAGTAAGTCCCGCGCCGTTGCCCTTCCCCCTCATCGCCCATATGATTGTGGTATCGACCTCCTACCGGGTAAGGCACCACCCAGGGGCCGACTCTACTCCCTCTCCCGACCTGAATATGGGTCCATGGAGAAGTATATTCAGGAGTCATTGACTAACGGCATAATTCGCCCCTCTTCCTCCCCTGCGGGGGCAGGATTCTTTTTCGTTGCTAAGAAGGATGGCTCCCTTCGCCCCTGTATTGATTATCGTGGTCTCAATGACATTACTGTCAAGGACCGGTACCCTCTTCCCCTCATGTCGTCCGCATTCGAGCTACTCCATGGGTCAACCATATTCTCCAAACTGGACCTCCGGAGTGCTTACCACCTGGTTCGGATTCGCGAGGGGGATGAATGGAAGACCGCGTTCAATACCCCAACCGGTCATTATGAGTACCTCGTCATGCCATTTGGCCTCACCAATGCCCCGGCTGTTTTCCAGGCACTAGTCAATGACATCCTCAGAGACATGTTAAATAAGTTTGTTTTTGTCTATATAGATGACATTTAGATTTTTTCTCGCTCCCCTACTGACCATGTTCGTCATGTCCGCCAGGTTCTCCAGTGCCTCCTGGAGAATCAACTCTATGTTAAGGCAGAGAAATGTGAGTTCCACCGCAGCTCTGTTCCCTTCCTGGGGTTTGTTATCTCTGCCGGGGCCATTGAGATGGATAAACAGAAGGTGAGAGCAGTCGTTGACTGGCCCCAACCGACAACCCGCCGTGAGATGCAACGCTTTCTGGGATTTTCTAATTTCTATCGGCGGTTTATCAGAAACTACAGCGTGTTGGCTGCCCCTCTCACTGCCCTTACCTCAACATCAGTTCAGTTTGTCTGGTCACCTGCTGCGGAGAGAGCTTTTCAAGATCTCAAGAGGCGGTTTACCTCTGCCCCCATCCTGACACAGCCTGACCCCAACCGCCAGTTCATCGTGGAAGTGGACGCGTCAGATGTGGGTGTTGGAGCCATTCTTTCCCAGCGTTCAGCCAAGGATGGGAAGGTACACCCTTGCGCCTTTTTCTCCCATCGACTCACTCCATCGGAGCACAACTATGACGTTGGCAATCGAGAATTGCTGGCTGTTAAGTTGGCTCTAGAGGAGTGGCGCCATTGGCTAGAGGGGTCTAGTGTTCCTTTTTTGGTTTGGACTGATCATAAGAACCTTGAATACATTCGCACAGCAAAACGTCTGAATTCCCGCCAAGCCCGTTGGTGCCTTTTTATTTTCCCGATTCAACTTCACCCTGTCTTTCCGTCCCGGATCTAAGAATGGCAAACCAGACACCCTCTCCCGCATCTTCCCTGCCTCAAGTAGCCCAAAGGATCCGAGGAATATCCTTCCTGGTCACCGTATTGTTGGGGCAGTCCAGTGGGACATAGAGTCTCTGGTGCGCTCCGCCCAACCGGACAATGCTGCTCCCAGCCAGTGCCCTCTCAACCGCCTGTTTGTCCCTGTGCCCCTCCATTCCCAGGTCTTGCAGTGGGGTCATTCTTCCCGGCTCTCCTGCCATCCTGGAGCTAGGCGCACCCAAGCCTTCATCCGCCGGAGATTTTGGTGGCCTACCATTGGAGGTGATGTTCGTGCCTTTGTCTCAGCCTGTTCTGTCTGTGCACGGAGTAAGAACTCCACGCAACCCTCTTCCGGCCTGTTGCAGCCCCTACCCATCCCCAAGAGACGGTGGTCTCACATTGCTCTGGATTTCGTTACTGGCCTCCCACCGTCTGATGGTAACACCACTATTCTCACAGTTGTTGATCGATTTTCCAAATCGGTACATCTTGTTTCATTACCCAAGATCCCCTCTGCCAAGGAGACTGCAAGCTTAGTCATGCTGCATGTGTTCAAGTACCATGGATTGCCTGTGGATGTTGTTTCCGACAGAGGCCCACAGTTCACGTCTCACTTCTGGAAGGCCTTCTGCACTCTCATTGGTGCTTCTGTCAGTTTGTCCTCAGGGTACCATCCTCAAAGCAATGGGCAGACGGAGCGGGCAAACCAACAACTTGAGACAACTTTGCGTTGCATGGCAGCTGAAAGACCGTTCTCCTGGAGCTACCAGCTACCTTGGGTTGAGTATTCAATTAATTCCCTCACATCTGCCTCCTCAGGCCTCTCCCCTTTTGAATGCTGTCTCGGCTACCAGCCCCCCCTATTCCCTGCTCAGGAGGTAGAGGTCAGCGTGCCTTCAGCCCAGGCCTTCGTCCGCCGTTGCCGGCAGACATGGAGAAGCTCACGGACAGCTCTGCAGCGTGCCTCGGTCAAGATGAAGAGTCAGGCAGACCGCCGTCGCTCTAAGGCTCCTCCCTATCGTGTGGGACAGCGTGTCTGGCTGTCGACCCGGGACATTCCACTCAGGGTGGAGTCTCGGAAACTCGCACCCCGCTTCATTGGTCCTTACCCCATTGAGAGACTTATTGGCCCCTCTGCTGTCCGTCTAAAGCTCCCCCCCAACCTCCGCCGCATCCATCCCACATTCCATGTTTCCAGGGTTAAGCCCTTTGTCTTGAGCCAGCTCTGCCCCGCCCCCAAGCCCCCTCCTCCACCACGAATCATTGATGGCTCAGAGACCTTCACTGTTCACCAGCTCTTAGATGTTCGTCGCTGGGGCCGCGGCCTCCAGTTCCTTGTGGACTGGGAGGGCTACGGTCCAGAGGAGAGGTGCTGGGTTCCAGGTCGTGACATTCTTGACCGATCGCTCATTAAAGACTTTCTAGAGAAACATCCAGTTCCCCCAGTTATGACGCCAGGAGGCGTCCGTAGGAGGGGGGGTACTGTAAGGGATCCTGATATTTAAGTTCCTGTTTTTTCAGCAACATGTGTTTTTTATTATTTATTTACATTTTGTAGGTCAGTTGGTGGTGTTCTGTTTTGGATTGCAATGTACTTTCGACTCCACCCTGCTACTTCCTGCTTTTCTTTGGTTTGCTGATACCCCCTGAGTTTGTGAACACACCTGTTGCTAATGTGTGTTGATTGGTTTGTGGCTACTTAAGCTCAGTGTGCCCATTCAGTCTGTCGGATCGTGCCTGTATGAATACTTGTGCCTTGCTGGGAATAAACTCAGAGAAAGTTATTGTGACCAAGCATTCTGTCTGCGTTTGGATCCTTTTTGTTCCGAAAGCCTAACAACATGCCCACTGCACCGTCAGTCAACGGACGTGGGAAGGCGTGGCTGACTGATGGGGGAGTAGTCTTTGCAGAGGCATCCGTCAGCCAATCAAATCGCTTCGAAAAAGTTGAACATTTTTCAACTTCTTGACGGAGCCGAAGGCTCCAACGGAACGGACGGATCCACAATGCATTGCGCGTCCGTCCCCATTCAAAGTCAATGGGGATCAGTCAACGGACGGAGGTAGTGGGCACGGGGCGTTAGTGGTGGGCCGTTATCGGCGTTAACGGCTGCGTTAACGCAAAACTTTTATCGCGTGATAAACAAATATCGCCGTTAATCTATTTTCAAACACTTCCTTGTTCAGACCCATCATGTGACTGAACTAACCTATCAGAAGCTAGAATTTAGACTGAGGTAAACGTGAGGGAATCAGAGAGGCAGATTCAACAGAATATCCTGACTGTGTTAAATATGTAAATATGTAATAATTGTGTAACATAAATACGTAAATGATTAACTGACAAAAATTTAAAAAAAAAGTACATTTAGAGCAAATTAACTCCAATATAAATTATATTTTATTCTACAACTTTCAAATATTTAACTTCTAAACCTTACATCATTATGGATTATTACACGGCTCTTCTCAATGCTGTAGACTGCTCCATTCACTTGCATGGGCCTTCCCAACGTTCAGCTGTCAATTATTTTTGTTTATGCTCCGTTCACTTGCATGGGTACTTCACAACTTCCGGCGGTGGATTATAATTGACCACTGTCAAGGTAAACAAACAGATTTTTTGCCATTTGCCATTTTAATCTAGATTAATTTTGGAATTAATCTAGATTAAAAAAAAAACGTTGCCCACCACTAATATATATATGTATGTATTTATTTAGTAATTTATCAGATGCTTTTATCGATTATAAGCAATTTGAATTAATTTTAGATACATTT
Source organism: Gadus morhua (assembly GCF_902167405.1). Lineage (NCBI taxonomy): Eukaryota > Metazoa > Chordata > Actinopteri > Gadiformes > Gadidae > Gadus > Gadus morhua. The sequence continues at coordinate 28,399,472 of NC_044055.1, read as the reverse complement.
AATCAAGGAGCAGCAAGGGTGTAGGCATCTTGCTAAAGGATGCTCCAAGGTCGGCTGCAGAGCTGACATTAGGGATTGAAAACATTCGGCTATGGGTTGATCGGAGAATCTGCTAGCGATTTCACTTCCCTGGCCATATTTGAATAGATAATAACAAGATGACAGGCAGGGTTCTACCTACTTCCAGAAGGTTATGTGCTCTGCCATGAAGATACACCGTCAGGTTAGCCATGGCAGAGCGCGGGAGGAAGGATTTGGTTGAGAAAATCAGTGACCCTTCTAGGTTTGCAATGCCCATGCCTGAGACACACACACACACACACACACACACACACATACAAATTGATAATAAGCATTATAGAAGTGAACCACATCACAAATCAACCATAACAAAAAGTGAATCCCGTTACCTGTGGCAACAGTGTAGTCAGAATAGGACGAATATTTCCAGAACTCCGCTTCAAAGTCTTTGCTGATGATGTCATCAGGTAGGGCCTCCATTAGAGTTTGTTTTATTGGATCATCACTCTTTAGGACCGCAGTCAGGTGACTCCACACAAAGGAACCAACTAAAGAAAGCAAAAAGTATCTTAGCATCCCCTTAACATCCAGAAGTCTTACTTACAAATACAAATATCAAAAAGAGAAATGCATTCAGCACTTTTCCAGTAAGAGAATAATCAATAAAATAGAATCAAAGAAGGATAGGTCCAACTCATGCATCTCCTTTAAGTAGAAGTAAAGATTAAGTTTTAAATAACTTCCTAAAACCAAAGAGAGGGAATATTTAAGTCATGTAGCATGATTATCAGTAAGGTCAGTTGAAATCTTAGTGAAATAGAGCTTACACATGGATCTGTTAAAAAAAAATTGAATATGAAAATATTACATATTTCAAATTGTATTGTTTACAATCTCACATTTAGCTTATCTGAAGATTTACCTTTTCACATAAACTATGGATTTAAAGGAATGAGTTTTAATATTTAAAGTAAAATCAGAAATGTCTGTGTTTGAGTTTCATGACATAAGGGTCTGTGTTCCCGTCCCTCTGCTGGGGAGCGGCCAGACCTTGGCTGGAGCTCTCGTTGCCGAGGGTCGCCCTGACCGCCCGCAGCGTGCGTGGATCAGGGCAGCGCATGAGCTGCTGGTATGCAGCGACCCGGACCTCTGCGTCCTCCTGGGAGGAGCGATACAGCTGCAACAGCACAGAGCGCTGCAGAGGAAACCAGCTGTCAATCAACGGTGTCAGAACACCCTCCTCACCTCTTCTCCTCCTCCTCTCCAATGACCTCTTCCACCCTTCACCCAGATAATCATGTGATCTGGTTCTGAGGGGTGTTGACATAAAACATATCGACCACATGGACATAGCGACCAGAATGCTGTTGTGGGGAATTTAGATTCAATTGATAGATGGAGCGAGATGAGTGGATGATAAATAGGTAAGTAGATAGATAGCATGATAGACAGGATCCTCAGCGCACACTTATTGTTGTTGTTGTTGCACTATTGTCACTCACATCAGTAGTACAGGGCATGCGTCTGAAGGAGCGGATGGCAGCGAGCTGCAGTTCTGGGACCTCTGAGGAGCCGAGCACACAGCGGCTCAGCATTGCTACCAGGGCCGGGGCCGAGAGGCCTGAGTTCCCCACAGCTTTCAGTATGTACAGGAGCTGCAAGAAAGACCGAAATCAATGTGGGATTAGAAGGAAGGACTTCAAATTCAGAACATCTTGAATACACAATAGGGCACACAAACACGACCGGAGAAGGATGCTAAAACAATAAAAAAAAATACTTTGGAGTAAGAAAGGAGTAGAAAGGTGAAAGGCACTTTATTGGGTATCAAGTATAAAACACTTCCTTTCAGCATGTTTGAAGTGAAAATGTATCATATCTCATCACTTCAAGAATTTACATTTACCGACTTAAAACCATCTATTCACAGAGTCAATCATGCAGGAAGACAACCAGCTCTTCGGGATCAGTTAGGATGAGGTGTTTTGGCTCAGGGATACCGCAACACTCAAGGGGCGAGCCGGGAATCGAACTAGTAACTTTCTGGTTACCAGTCAACCCGCTTTACCTCCTGAGAGTTAAAGTCACCCCTAGCAGTAGGCCTGCTGTTCCACCAGCTGGCCAATAAAACGTTTTTGGAGGTGTCCACTAGTTCAATTCTTTATAAAGTCATGTTTGCCCTTCTCCTCCCTACTATGCTGATCTGTTCGTGCACAATTGGACATTATCTGGTGGCAGGGGCTTAAGCTTATTCTTGCAGGTTGGTGGTATTCCCTCTAAAGTCATGCCTCCTCTTCCTTCAGTTAAACTCGTCATTATAATGCATGTGCAAACAAAGAGTTAGAAGAGATGTTTCTATTGCGCTTTGCATTTACCTCTGACACTCTCCTCGGATCCTTTCCTCCACATCCACTGCCTAGGCTGTCCTGCAACGTCTGCACAAAGCTCTGGACCTGAGGAAGACTGGTGCATGGGCCAGCGGACCTCCGACACAGAGCATGGACCATTGAGGAGCCCGCCAGCAGGGCCCGGGGACGCAGCTCTGGGGCCTCCAGCAGGGCCTGGCATGGAGGACCAGAGACATAGTGGATGCAGTTGGTCTCGTTTCATTATAAACAGATGAGATGAGATGGACTTCATGATCCCAGACAAATGTAAATGTAAACATTATTGACATATTATGGTTAACCTCTCCCCCCTGCCTCCACCTGTTCATAAGCATGTCACATCAAATGTTATACATATATACACTTATATATTCAAACGGCATCATGAAGAAGTCATCAGCATCAGTGAAATGGTAGTCCTGTTGCTCCTACATTGATTGAGTTGATGATGAGGGGAGACGGGTGGGGGATGAGGGCTAGGCTAGTGAGGTAGGACTGAGCCCGGTCCAGATCCAGGTCTCCTCTCTGCATCAGCTCGGTCAACAGCAGCACACAGCTCTCCGAGCCACATGCTGGGAGGGCCGACAGCAGCGGATGCCTGTCCAACAACAAAGAATAGGACACTAGGTGTGAATCAATGTCGGGGAATAGAAAAGTTTTTACAAGATGTTATTTGAATATGGTTTAATGATTTGGTAACACTTTATAATAAGGTGCAATAATAAATAGCAAACTAGTCATTACCTAACCTTTGTTAACATTGGTTAATTGTTACTAAAATATCTACTTGGCACAAGTTACGGTTTTTTTCACATACCACCGAGTGTTGCTGGTAAGGGTTAGGGCCGTGTGTTAGGGATAGGGCCGTGTGTTAGGGTTAGGGCGGTGTGTTAGGGTTGGGTTAGGGTTATGCAAACAACTAATATTTAATTAATGATGAAAAAACTATTAACTTGTGCCAAATAGATATTTTAGTAACAATTAACAAATCTTAAAAAAGGGTTAGGTAATGACCAACTGGTCATTACCTAACCCTTTTTTAATATTTCAACATGTATTATGGCAACTTATTATAAAGTGTTACCAATGATTTTTATGATTGATCATTATGATTTATATGCAAACAAATATATATGTGCAAAATAAATATTCAAAAACAAAAAAACAAACATGTATATCTAATAGCTAATTGTTGTATACTATTAACTGTATAAAAGTCCTGTGACAGAAAATCAGTTAGTTTTTTAATTTGAATAAATTTTGTCTCCTTCAGGTTGTGTTATCTGACCACCCATCTGTTCACTGGTGATACCTTGTTCCAATTTATTAACCTGTTCCCTGGGGTGAACCGGTCACAAGAACTCCCTTATCTGTACCAGAAATACTACTGCATGTACTATGTGTATTCTGGGCTCACTCTGCTAGAGAGGAGACTATTGTATTCAGACATTGAAATAGGTTAATTGTGTACAACTATTGTGTGCTTTTTTGCATTTAGAAGTCTCATCTGTCCTAGACGCAAAATCTCAAGAAATTGTCACGACAGTACATAAAGAGTTAGGTCCCATATTAGTATGACCAGCTTTTTTGTCTCAGGAATGTGAAGTTCAATTAGTGACCAGCAAGATGCAGATTGTAAAAAAATAAATAAAAATGCTTGGGGCTTAAATGCATTTATCGTACAGTTTATAGACTAACTCAAGATCAGAGGACATGTATATGTGCAATTCAATAGGAAATTAATTCACTCACCAGTCATCGCGACAGTTGAAGGAAGACTCTTGCCAGAGCATCTTCAGTTGAGACAGAGACAGATCTTTCAACTGGAAGACCAGCTGAAGGAAGCGTTGGGACATCTGAGATGGCCCAAGGAGGGTAGGAGATTGTTAGGATGGACTAAACATTCGACATTGTGATTTATTGTGAATTTGATTTCAACCCATTATGTAAAATGTTTTGTTGCTCCTCAAATGAAAATGTTTGGACAGAACTGTGAATTATTCCACTGTCGATCAAGTCATCCATCTTTCATTTCCCAAAGAATAAAGCTTTTAGAGAGCTATCTTGGTTTAAACCGACTTTGTGAAGGTTGGCTGATTCAGCTTGACTTGGACCTCAAATGCAAAGCTGGATAACATTCAATACCTCCCAGACTGAAAAAAGTCCCCTGGGGAGGCAAGCCGCGACATATGATGAAAGGTAAACAAGTGGTTCGGCAAAACATTGACTCATTGAGAGTTTACCCCAAACAATCCCTGGAGCAGCCAGACTGGATAGTATCTTGCTTTGTGTTTGCTCTATTATTTCATCACTGTTATCATAATTCAAGGAAAATCATGCATTCTGTTAATTAGAATACTGAGTCATTGAGCAAATGATTTTATAAATTATTATAATTAATTAATTATAGATACTTACTGCTGAGCAGGTAGGGTTATGTTGCAGACATCGATGATTCAAACTCTGAACCTTTCAGCTAGGACTCATAACCCTTACCAGTCTATCCTGCACTCTGTAATATATTATCATCATGTATTTCCATTGAATGAGCAATTTGATCCAAAGAGTCTTAAAAAATGTTTAAGTGACCCTATTTTACCACCAGGTGTGATTGTGATTATCCTTGACAAGTCTTTTCAATATCATCCCTGCCCTGTGATTTAGTGACATCACAAATGGGAATGATTTAGTGGGAATCACAAGTGTGGCTTCAAGGTGGGTTTAAATCCTACCTGTTGCTGATCCCGGGTGAGACCACATAAGAGGTTGATGCTTTCGCTGGCCTGCTGACGTGTGGACAATGGGCTTCGACGTGGTCCTCCCTCATGGTCAAACATCAGGTCTGTCAGCACACCCGGTCCCAGTGATTCAGAATCTGAACAAGCGGGAGGAGAAGAGGAGGAGGAGAAGGAGGGGAAAAGAGGTAGAGAGGAGGTGGAGAGGGGGAAGAGGAGAGGAGGCGGTGAGGAGAAGGAGGGGAGGAGATGAGGAAGAGTGGAGGAGGAGAAGCGGAGGAGATGAGGAGTAGGAAATGAGGAGGAGAGGAGGAGAGGAAGAGGGGTCCTTTGGTGAACACAATATTGTTCACTAAAGGAACCCTTTGATGTTGTATACCTGATGAGTATCGGAGATACTCAACAGGTATACAACACACACAGCCTGCAGGTTTTTCCATTATATCCCGCAAGGTTGATGCCGCTAATGTTATGGGGACAGGATGGTCTAGTAGTGTTTAACTCCCAGTCAAAAGGATTCAAGGTTTGAACCCAAAGGTAGGTACTCCACATGTTCCACATGGGAAATGTGGGCGTTGAAATGTGGTTGTGACAGGCTTTCACTCATGTCGGCGGGAAATGGAAGTAATAATAAAGTATGTTGCTCTGGATGAAAGCATCTGCTGATATATTTAGTAATTTGGTAGATGCTAAAGTAGTAAATAGTAACAGCTGTTAGAATACACGGCTAGCTACAAGCAATCAGCAGCACATTCACCTGACCCGGGCGCTGACTCCGGCTGGGCTCTGAGCAGAGAGAGCTTGGACAGAGTCTGGGTCGTGACCAGTCCTGCTCTTCCAGTTACCATTGAGACCGTTTCAGTGCAGTTGACCTCCACCATCACTTTGGTCCTTTGCATTCGTTGAGCACATTGGAGCTTGGAGTCAACTGTCTGAAAACAAGCAGACAAAATGGTTGGGTTAGGAAGAGGTCTCATTTGGGAGTTTTGCATGTTAACATGATGTCAATGCAGATGGTAGAGTTAACTGCAAGGAGACTAGTGATGATATTAGTAATGGTGGCTGAAAAATTAGAATTTTGGGTAACCAGAAACCCCTCAAAAAGAATCTTATAATTAATAGTATTGTATATCAGCCTGATAATGCACAGTAACAAAGAATGGCAAAAACCATTAAACCACAAAAGCAATAAAAAGCAACCTCAATTGCACCAATTGAGGATCTTCTAAATCTTCCCTCTTAACTTCCACCAATCTCGCATTAGCACTTTGTTTTCTCTGTGTGGTTACTCTTTAAACTGATTGGTAGGGGAGGAATCTAAAATGAGCCCTCAGTATTTGGATTTTGTTTTGAAATAAGCCAAGGTGATCAACTCACGGTATCCTCGGTCAGCGATACAGAATGGGACCAGAAGTCTGACAGTCGGGGCTGTTGACATTCCTTCAGGTCCCTTGTCTTGATCAATACAGATCCTCTCTGTTTATACCTGCTGTGGCAGGTACCATAGACATCAGTCTGGAAGAAGTGACATGATAAAACAACGTTAAACAGACTGTGAAAGTAACTTGGACGCCTTCTTAGAATTCCTTGATTTCTTTAACAGAATTTATTAAATAACATGAAAATATCAGTTGAAGTTTCCCACCTCTTTCTCTGTTTCCCCTTTGGAGGCTGTGTGGGAGGTCTGGAGCATACTCAGTAGAGCTCTCTTGATGTTCATGGCCCACACCTGCTCGCCCTCCTGTGGACACAGTGCAGTGACCTTTCCCCTTCGGAGAGAGAACTTGAGGCGCGTCCCCTCCAGAGACTCCCTGGGGGAGAAAGAAAAACACACCATCCTCAGTCCCTGAGGGAGGCAGGACTTACAGACAGACAAGCCGTGTTGGTTCTGCTGAACAAATTATTTGGGGCAGTGCATTGCACTTAACACTAACAATGACTATAGGATTATTATTTGATGTCATATGTATTGATCGCAACATCACCTCAGACTCTTGAAACGCAGTACAGAGTGCTCCTTCTGGGAGGAGATCCTCTTTATCTGTGAATTTCTAATCTGGGATGCAGGAACACATCAAGATAACACTTTATTAATCACAGGGTTGAAATTCAAGTGTTTTTACAGAAAAACAGTTAAAAGGACAGTACGAATAAAAGTGAAACATGAGCACAATAAATGTTTGGAATAGAAGAAACCAGAGTGAAAACACAACAGCGTGACCTCTCTCTTCCTAACGATTCTGGCTCTATTTTAAAGCTTTGTGGGTTTCAATCCCCTGCTGACCTTCAACATTAAATGGCACTTTGAGATAGTTTGTATGTCGACGACAAAGTCCAGGGCCAGACCGTTCCTTCCCGAGTTGGCGCCGCGGAGGGTGGTGGACATGGCTGTGCTGTACCTGTAGGTGTACCTCACCCCTCTCTGATAGGACAGCTCTGGGGACAAGGACCCTGTGGATATGATGGGCCACTCACAATCACTCAAAGAAATCAATACATTTAGTCCATGATGAAAAAACATAGAAATGGAAGGAATAAAATGATTATTATTTAACGTGCAGTATACTGTATGTCCACGATGGTAGATTCTCACCAGGACAAGCAGGGTCACAGAGAGGATTCACCATCTGACGGCCCTCCCCTAATCCACACATGACAAAAATAACGGTCAAACATCCCTAACATCTATATATATGTTCAACCTCAAATGTTTCCTTCATATAAAGAAATTGGTGCTGTTGCTCACATACATATACGTCTTTTCTTTCCAACACACAATAATAATGTATAAATAATAACAGATTCACCAATCTATGCCCCATAGTAATAGAAGGGCTGTTAAACCAAAAAACGTACCATGCAGAAGGAGAAGAACAAGCATGAAATAAAGGCAGTGAAGTAATGACAGAGACTTAGCAGCCATAGCAGCACTGAGTAGCTGTAGCCCTCTCTGCCAGGGACTCCACATGCAAGTAAGGTAAAGTAAATCCCAGCACTGTTCACAGCCAATGAACGACCCTTCGTGTGTGTAGGCCTTCAACGGTGACCCAGACGGCTCCAAGCATCCAATCAGGAAAGGCCTTCCCAATAAGAGTTGCAAACACACATGCACACGACCAATCAGTTCACACATTAGTGGGGCTCTATTGGGGCGGGGGTCTGGGGGAGGGGTCTTCTTGCGCCTGGATCACTTCAATACTAGGGTCATGTCCAAAAAGAAAAAGCGCAAATAATACTTCAAACAAATCAATCATTTTAAGGAGATCTAGATGCTAAAGTAGGAAAGAATAGGAGAAAGAATGAAAAGGGGAAGGAAATTAAGAAAGAAAACAATACAGAAGATGGGGAATTACGAAGGTGAATTATAACAATTCACATAAAAAGTTACACTTTTTTTAAATGTTTGATATATTAGACACAGATACATGTTTGACAGGCAGTTGCAACCATAATGAATGTATCAATGTACGCAAAGTTTTACGAATGAACCATCTTGCACTGAAAACCGGAAACCAATTGAAGGGAGTAAACACTTGAAGAGAGGTACATCTAGCCTGCTTGTTTGTTGACTATCTCGATTTTGTCCAGAGGGAGGGGAGGTTGTCTGTGATATGGGAGATAATAAAAAAAACTGTCCAAACAAAACGCTAGAAAAAAGAAACTGTAGTCAAAGACTTTCAGTGCATGCCACACGTTTTTTTTTCAGAAGGTGATTAGGCAGATAATAACACAAAATATGTAATTCCCTGTTCTCATCATTATTCACGCAAGCGCCCATCTTTCCACGATGCAACCACTCCTGAGCGGCCCACGCCTTCCATACGTCAGGCCTAACCTCATCCCGCGACCAAATGCTTGTAAAGGGGTGCTCCAAATGTGCGTTACTAGCGAGAGAGAGAGAGAGAGAGAGAGAGAGAGAGAGAGAGAGAGAGAGAGAGAGAGAGAGAGAGAGAGAGAGAGAGAGAGAGAGAGAGAGAGAGAGAGAGAGAGAGAGAGAGAGAGGGAGAGAGGGAGAGAGGGAGAGAGGGAGAGAGGGGGGGAGAGGGGGGGAGAGCGAGGGAGAGAGAGAGAATACATTTCGTTATGTTTCTGAAATGTCTTGGTCTAATTCATCTTCATAACGCTATATGAATTCTCAAGTCTAACTCTTAACATGTTTTTCATTGTTCTCGTTACGGTAACTTTGCACTGGCGTAGGCCTACTCTCAGAGTCCCCGATTGGTGTACGCATGGACCTATTAAAGAACACACCACGCCCACAGGAGGTCCGCGAACGGAAATGACGGTGTCGGTAGACCGGGATAACGCTCTAAACAACGATCCTCTCTCAGTCTACGTCAGCGTGCGTGGAGCCTTCTCAGTCTGTTCTGGGGGCGTGTGTTTCACCGGCTTTTCAGATAGTCTGAAACAATGAATAGTCAGACGATGTAAAGCACGCACGTTGGGCTCGTTACTTTAGGACGTTTTAGCAAAGAAATTGTTTTTCCTTTTGCTCGCCGCTATTCGAGTCTGTATTTATCAGGAACTATCAAGTGGATCTATACACTTTATGGCAACGAAGGATTAGCAGTAAACTAATTTTCTTCGACGAGTTTGATAAAACGAGGTCGAGCACCGGCTAGCCCCTCCTCGCTACTCACACAAGGCGTCATTTTATTTGTTCACGACTAGGCTAACAATCTGTCGCCAAAGACAAAGAAGGAAAGCAATGGCTGCCTATTCTGATTATTTTGCTGCCGAGTGTCTGGTGTCAATATCCAGCGGCCCCGTCCTGCATAGACCCACCCCGGTCGTCCCCGCCACCCTGCCCGCCTCGGCGGGCCTGCTAACCCATGAGCCAGAAGGGTCGAGCGAGGACAGGGAGGTGCGCGAGACGCTGAGACTCGAGGCCACCAACATGATGACGGTGGCCGGGATCCTCACCGACCTCCACGGCAAGTTCCGCCCCATGTCGGCCTACTCGGAGAGCAGCAACTCGTCCTGCGGGGAAAGCGGCTACACCACGTTGTCCGACTCGACCACCCCTACCATGACACCGTCGGCCACCCCGGTCCCTGGGCCCTGGGGAGGAGCTCCCCCCCGGTCCCCGGTCAAGCGACACCAATGCACTTTCGACGGATGCGACCGAGTTTATGGGAAATCGTCCCACTTGAAAGCACACATCCGAACCCATACAGGTAATACAGCTCGGTGTCGTAGACATCGTGTCGCCCTAATGTGTTTGGGGGGATGCCATTATTATTTTTCACGCTAACATTTCTTTGTTTTGAGGGGATTAGTTATGGAAGCTGGTTGGGTGGGTACCTTGCCCCGTTTACCCGCGTACTGTCGGTGCAAAAGAAAGGGGGTAGAACAACTCGAACAGGGGGGTCCTGACAAAGCCGCCCGTAAGTAACAAAAGAACAGGGTTGGACGTGCAGAACAGCGATCTTCCTCCGGGACACATTTGCATGTGAAGTGGAAGTAAGATGAAACCCAACATTAGGTTGCGCTAGCACAGGTTGTCACCATGTGTATTTTTGCTACTCAGCCTACACAAGCTAATTTATCTATAGTTATCAGCCCACCTCGTGTAGTAATGGGGACAATCGGGTAACGCAATGCTTGCTTTGTCGGACTATCATAATTATGTATAACCAGCCTGACCCCAGCTGTATCAGTTGTTTAACTGCGCTAACTACTCAAAAAGTATATTTAATAGGAGAAGGAAGCCGCGGGGTGGTCGTCTCGGGCTGAGCTGCTACTGGGGTCGGTAATAAAACGCCGGGAACGCCCACGGAGAGTGAACTAGCAGTAAGGAGAAAACCCACGGTCTGGTGGAGTGGTCTGGCTCTGCGACGTTGAGCAGGGCTACTCCAGACTTCCACTCAAACTACTAGTTATGTTCAATATTCAGAATGTATAATTGAAATAAGATCTTTGAATATGCTACCACATTACTACTCTTTTTCTGTTGACTTGTGTGCTCGTAAAACACTGTCAAAGTTGATATTGTATTTTTAGATGCATTTCTGCTTACTAAACTAGTGTGTTGTGATATTATCAATATTTCTACTAAACCATCCTCAGTTTCTAAGTGTATATGCTTATTAGATGTGTAATGGAGGTTTCATAATCTCTCTGCTGCAGGGGAGCGGCCATTCCCGTGCACCTGGCCCGACTGCGAGAAAAAGTTTGCCCGCTCAGACGAGCTGGCCCGCCACACCCGCACTCACACAGGGGAGAAGCGCTTCCTCTGCCCACTCTGCGACAAGCGCTTCATGCGCAGCGACCACCTGATCAAGCACGCCCGCCGCCACCCCGATTTCATGCCCTCCATGTTGGGGCGAAACAAGGGGGCTGTCACCCCCTCCTCTTCCTCCCCTGCTCAAGGGCAGGGCAGTGCTTCGAGCCACACTCTCATATAGGCCAGTAACCAGTGCGGGGGGGGGGGGGGGGCTTCGTGGGTCACAGCAGCACAAATGGGGGTTTAAAGAAAGTTAACCAGCTACAATCAGATCAATGGCTCGGACCTAGCATGTACACGTGCACACGAGAGTAGCACTGGCTCACCCTCACTGAATTTAAGTGACCACTACATGCCTACTTGACAGAATCTCACTTTCTCAGAAGAACTATAAATGAAACATAGTAAGACACACAAAAAATTGCAGGGATTCTGAACATTTTCTGTATAAAGCTGCACATCACACACATCAGCCAAATTATGTCCTACAATTTATTTTATTATGACTTTTTTTCCCCTTACTGTAGTGTTCTCTACATTTGATTAGTAACCATTTTGTGACGTTAGATAGTCAGGCAAAGAAAAAATGGAAGCTAACTAGCTTTCATTTTCTTTTAAGCTTTGCTTATTCCATAGCCTACGTTTTTTTTAGAAGTGTCACATTCCATGTTGTTTTAACTGTAGCTGTTTCTTTTGAGTTGAATTATTAACTGCAACTGTAAAAGCCACGTCTTTAAAATATTTGTCCTGTTAAAAAGCCTTGGTTGAAGGGCAGATCTCTTGGTCACTCAGCCGCAGGGTACTCTGTAGAACAGCCATCGGCTCTGCCTCCTTGTAGATCAACCTACCATCATGAAACGATGACCCGTTAATAACACATGGTGGTATTCTGCCTAACACTGATGCAAATGAATTTACGCTTTACGCTTTTTAATGTAGATGAACAGTAATGCTACTTGCCGCGAGTAACATGTGATTTATTGTAGTCCTTACATTAGGGTTTGAGTGTACGCTTTATAGGATGGCACTGCTTGCAAGTGTGTGTGTTTGTGTGTGCGTGTGTGTATATGTGTCCAAATTCACATTTCTGTAAGCAAAAGAACTGGGCATGCAAAAAAAAGACTTGCATTTTATATAAAACAAAGCTGGCACACTGGCATCCCCCCCCCTGGCATCGTGGATGTGAAAGCATGCAGCAGAATGCATTGCTGATGCAGGCAGTGTCTTTCCTCTTCATGTTGCATTAACAGAAGGATCACGCATAAGGCAAAGAAATTTATCATTTGGAAATTGCCCACATGATATTGGGATGTGAAATTTCAGCACGGTCTGCATCTATTAAGAATAGAAAATATAGTGCCGTGTGTACATTTGATTAAAACTAGATTTTTTTTTTTCCCCCTTGTAATTGATTTTGGCCATTCCCCAAATATAATCATCCACATGTTTTTTTTGAAGGAGGAGGGGAAATGCCTCTGGAGAAAAGCGGTTGAGTTTATCAAGCAAACCTCTTGACTAAATTAAGCATATGAAAGTACATACTGTGTCTTGTCTGGTTCTGGCTACTGAGAAGTTTTATTTCGCAATTGTCTCCACTGTGTGTACTGTGTGACTGACTCGTTATTTCTTTATCTCAGTGAACAACACTTCAGGAATTTCGGAAAGCCTTAAAACTTCGTCATAGTTACAATGTACCATGTTTACAGCTGCGGATCATGTTACAGGTATCTGACCCCTCGTTAAGGGGGTTCATTTACAAATTCTCATATGCAAAATCGCACTTTGTTTTCTCACAGGTGTTTTTAAAATCCTATTTCGGCTCACTAGTATGATGGCTTGCGTTGTTTCTATGAGCAAACACTGTGGCGTTCTTTTGATAATGTATATCAATAATCGATGGCTTATAAAACTGCCTTTGTAAAAGTGCTTTAGAAGGTGTGGTAAAAAGAAATGTGGGAATTTTTGATTTGAATTGGGTTTGTTTCGTTCTTTGCTTGTATTTAGTTATTGGTGCCAACAGTGCATCGTTATTGTAGGTTGTGTGTGGCTAGAAATGTTTTTGCAACATTTATTTAGTGTTCCTGGACGACATGTTTTTTCTACAGTAACATTTAATGGCCGACTGCTAATGTCTTCCTTTTATATCACAAATCAAACAAAAGGCTTCATTTATTCATTTTGCTGTATGAACTTTGTGATTGAGTTAACTAGATGTGTACTCATTGAAATTAATTGCAATGCGAGGGAATGTTTTTTCTACACACATGTTTTTCTTTCCAACTGTAAAATCTGTTTATAGTTCTTGGTCGCTGCTGGCAGTAACCTCGAGCACATGGACTCTGTAGACACCGTCAGAAAACAAACAAAAATTTATATATCACTATTTCCATATGTATTCTTTACCAAATGAATCTATTTCTGTGTATCTGTTTTTATTATTTTGCAGATATGCTGTATCTCCACAGATTAATTTGTGGATCTTAAAGCTATATCAACAATAAGGGTTTACCTCATTCACAAAGTGGGGCCTTGTCTGGCAACACTCAGGATTATCAATAGAAAAGATTCCCTCCAGACTTGATTTGACTTAAACTTATTGAGACTTTGGTTTGAACGTTCATTTTTCCTCTTATCAATTGAGTGTTCACTGTTAGACCAATGTTTTATAGCGTATGCTTTTCTGTTTCAAGCTGTTTATTTAATATTGAGTGATTTCTTCATTTCTTTTATTTTGTGTGTCATACACATCCATAAGCTGTCTCTCTTCTGGTATATCTGAACCTATCATCGAACCTCTTCTAGCTCCTCTGGGTACTCCATCTTACTGGTCCCAATTGCACATTCATTTTCTTGGCCGATTTGTTGCATTAGCTGCGTCTTTTATAAGCAGGTGAATTATCGAGCTGTAGCAGGTTTACTCAAGGTACTTATTTGTAAATGACAGGTTGATTTTGTTTCTTTAAACCTGCTTGATGTTGAAGAAATATCAGTGATATTCTGAAGTTCAAAGTTTAATCGAGGCTAAAAGGGCTCCATCTAAGTACTTCATTAATGTTACTCTGTATCATTAATGCATCAATTGATAATGTTAAAATCTCATCTTCATTGACTGGTCTTTTATTTTCATTTTCCCAACTGTTATTTTCTTGATACACAATTTCAGATATGCACATTGTACAGAATGCTTTTTTAAAATTGAAGCCCTAATATTTACATTAAAAGAAAAAATATTTGAATTCTCTTATCAAAGCTTTAGTTCTCTTCCATACGAGGAACTGTGGAACTTAGTCCTGAAACATGCCGTCTGGATGTGAATATTCGGGTGTCTTACATTTCGAGCATTGCAGTGTCAATATTTCCGGTGCTGCACCGATGTATAAGCATGGCTTTCCTTTGTTTATGCTGATTAATTTATTACATCGTCATTTGTGTGGTTAAATTAATTGTTTTCATAACTAATTTTCGTGAACTATTTTTAAATGGTTCCTTTTGTTTGCTTGGAATTAAACTACCAATGCTTTTTCCTTTTTTTTTTTAATAAACTTATGTTGAGTATTTGGGGCTTATTTATTTAGAAATTGTTTCATTTGGGATTAAAGGTTGGGTATGGGATTTGCGAAACGTCATCAGATTTTGAAAATACACAACTCAAATGGTCCTACCCACTCCTTCAACGCTGACTCTTGACTCCACCCATTCCAAGTACATGGACGCGCAATCACGCACGAGCGAACACAGATGCGCGAGAGCGAGCCATTAGCTAGTTAGCTAGCTCCAGTAGCTACCGCAGGATAAAAACAAACAGAAGCTTGCTCTGGGTCACGAGCTTTGAGTACGTGCACGAAGGGGTCGCGCGGGGGGAGGGGGAGTGCAGTACGACAGTAAGTTGATTGACGTACTTACTGTCCAATGCCACTCGGTGGGTCTGGAAATCATTGGCTGGAATTTTTCGAGCCCTGCCCGTTCCACAGATGATTAACTTGTTTAATTTTCATGTCAGTACTTCTAACTCAGTGGCTGTAAGTGGGTTATGATAAGGATTTCCAGTAATTTTGCAAAAATGGCCAAAAAAGAGAATTTCATTCCCAATCTTTAAGGGACAATGTTGACCCCCATAAGACACATCAGATAAGCAAAGCAAAAATAAACCTGGACAACTCAGCCCTATTTGAGAACAGAGAATTTACAGGTTTTTGTGTGTAAATTACAGACATGTGATGGCACTTGATCGAACTATGGATTCGTTAAGATATCCATTCTCGTCAGGGGATAAAAGTTCATCCCTGTTGCCACTGGGGGACAGTTCGTGCCCCTCCCTCTGTGCATTGGCAGTTGCTGCTGGTCAGCTGCCAGGGCCCCGCCCTGTGCTAATCGCAGCCCCTCTCCCAGTACGTAACCACGGCCTCATCGTCCCAGATGGTGGAGGTCCCGGTGTCGCTAATGTAGCCCGGCTGGCCTGTGTAGTGACTGGGGAAGAGCAGCAGGGAGTCCGCGGAGAAGGCCTTGTCGCAGGTAGTAAAAATAGATGTCGAGTGACTAAAAGGCCCCTCTTTTATTTTATTAATTCGTTTTTCAGTTGTGATGTTGACTTTCAGCCGTTTCAAAAGCATTGTTGTCACACTTAAGTATGAGTTGTCAGAAGCACTGATGGGTTATGTATGAATTAGTGCATTGACTTGGGGTACTGGTTGAACATGATGGGCAGGCACTTGTCGATTAGGCAGCATCTTCCTAGGAGGCTTGAGTCCAGAAGCTTGCTAGCCCCCTTCAAAGACAGGGCGTAATCCAGGGTCCAGTAGGAGTAGTCGGGGAGAACCATGTCTCTGACCCTCGGTACTCAGGCTTCTCGCTCTTTCACTTGTAGCCACTTGCTACAAGTCCATGTAGCTAGGCATAAATGGAGAGGAAGCACTTTTTTAAACATTTGTTATAATAGCATGTTATAGTCCGGTTGAGCGGCCATGAGGTTAGTAACGCTACTTCGTGGCTCCCCGACCCTGATGCCGTAAAGCAGACTTTCAGAAGTTTAAATTATTTAAAAGTGATGTGATGTGATTAAGGAGTCGATATGCCCAGACAGAAACGGAAAACCACCGTACAGGCAAAAAAACCGACCCCTCCGGCTGAGGAAAATTCAGTCGACGAGACAGCTAGCGGCAGCCTTATTGAGCCTGATGATTTGACCCGATAGGTGGCAGGCGAGATGGCTGATTTATAAATTATACTCCAGACACTGAGAGACTTTCGCCGGGAGAATGGTGTCGCTCTCTGAGAAATTTAGGATTTTAAAACAACTAACGACGACTCGACGAGGTTGAAAAACTGAATGTCTGAATCAGAAGTAAGAATGTAGGTTGTGGAAGTAGCGGCATTAGAGGTGCTGGAACTACAGGAAAAACTGGAGGCCAGGCTTATAGATCAAGAGGGACCGCCAAGACGGGAGAATTTAAGAATTCATGGCATAACGGGCCGAAAATAATTCCCCAACGATTTTTGGAAATGTTGAGATAAAAGCTGGGATTTCCCGCCTCCACCGAACTCGAGCTTGAACGAGCCCACAGTTCCCTGGGCTGAAGCCACCACTTTGAGTCCCTCCCGCGATCTATTGTGGTCAAATTTTCCAGTTTCTAAACCAAAGAGGCATATTTAAAGTTGGCCTGGCAGAGGAAGGGGTTTATCTATCAGGAAATGATGACTACGCCCGGGAGGTCCTCAGGAAGCGACGCATATACTAGAGCTGTCAGTTAAACGCGTTATTAACGGCGTTAACGCAAACCAATTTTAACGGCGTCAATTTATTTATCGCGGGATTAACGCAAATCTTTTATTAAAAAAAAAAAAATAATAATAATAATTTTTTTCTTTGGCTCAAAACAAAGAACCAGTAGCCTGACTGCTATGTTCAAATGACATTTGTTCAAAGCAGTCTAAACGACTGCTTAGATTTTGATTGCACTATGAGCTCTTTTTTTGTATCTTCCTGTTTTGATCAGTATATGCCAATGTTGTAATCAATAAAAAATTATTTGCACAAGGCAAGCCGATGCACTTCACCATGTTGATAAGATAATTAAAACGAGAAGAATTAATGGGACAAAGAAATCAAGGGATATTTAGCATAGAAAACGAATTTGCGATTAATCGCGATTAATGTGAGTTAACTATGGCATTAATGCGATTAATCACGATTAAATATTTTAATCGCTTGACAGCTCTAGCATATACACAGAGGCAACACGAGTTCTGAGGGTCAACAAACTGCTTTCAAACACCGTTCCCAGCCAAGATGAGGGTATTTCATGAAGAGGAGACCTGCGTGTACAACTCAGCGGTGGACGCCACCGGGAGGTGAGGGCTCCCAGTACCAGTCTAGAAGCCGGCAGTGAGCTGGGCCGACAAGACCATAGGTTGATGTGGCATATACCTTGGGCTGCAAGAGAAGATGAACCTGGAGAAGCCTTGCGACAGGGATACTAAAATAAACTTGAGGCTTTAGAAGAGATGAGTGTTATTTACGGTTTAATTGCTGGACGTTCACTACAACAAGGTAATTTTTTTTTTTTACTTGACTTGACCCGGCTCCCTTAAGGTCGCAAAGAAGACCTCTTTACCATACTTGTATTGCATAAGTATAACACGCATTTTGTTCATTGCTTTGTTCTGTCCGTGTTCATCTTTCTTTAAGTTTGAGTAGCAAGGGGGGAAGGCAGTGGTTAAAATGTCGATAATGGGTGATACAGCAGCTCCAGTCAGGGTAGTTACATACAATGTGAATGGTGTTCTAAATCCTGTAAAAAAAGGATAGCAGCACGATAGCAGCGTAGCGGTGGTAGTGAAATCACTTTTTTTTCAGCTCATGAAGTTACTAACTCCCTAAGATAAATTGCGTTTTTGGAATCTGCTGTGTATCTGCTTTTAGTCTGGTAGGAAGGGGGGGTTTCCATGCATCCGAAAGGTATATTTTTTAAACCTAGCTTTTTGTAATCCTTAAGGTGTCTAGTAAAGGAATTTTGATGTTCCCCACACAAATTAATGGTGCATAAAAACTCAAATAAACACAAAATAAGGAAAAGAATCGGTGACATTGGATCTGCGGAACTCCTCCCCCATGGACACTATTGAACTATGTTTTCTATCTTTTGTATTTTTACAGTGTTTAAGATGTCTCAAACAAATGTTGATGATCCCCACTTTAAATATTGTCATACGTATGTTTATTCTGGCTATATTGGTTGCCACCCTGGATTTCCAAAAATGCAAAAAAGAAAATATAAAATCGACATGTCTTAACTGTACATTATGTAATGAAAAATACCTTATTTTCTGTTTTATTTTGGCATAAGACATTGAGAGAGATGGGTAGTGACATGACTGGAAGATGTATTGAACATTAACAGACAACTTAATATAAAAAATGTAGGCTAATCAAATGGCGGAATTGGGCAGAATTGGTCAGAAGGAACATCTCCCATACGCTTTAAGGAGATATTTTTCAAACTGTGGCGTGTCCCAGCGGTACATCATAGGTGGTCCTGCAACAAGAAAGCCGATTGACTTCAAACTCCTCCTGGCAAATGATGAGAACAAGACAGAACTCTGTAAACTACTACTTGAGTGTTGGGCAGCAAAGCCTCTCCACCACAGCTGGAGAAATGTGGAACAGCAGTGGTAGTTGTTGAAGCCAGGTAAAGCATATCAGCTTGAGTCATCTGGTGGTTCTTTTTTTATTATAACATTTTGGAGAATATTAAGCGTAGCCCAGTCATGCGTGAGAAAGTGATAAAATGGTGCCTTACTATATACGATCAAACCTTACTCAATAACTTGTTTCAGGTGCCCACATGTGAGATACTTCAAACGGAGTCACGGCCGTCGGACTGCGGGGGAAAGGTGGACAGTTGTTGGGGGGCCTATGGGAATAAATTAAACAAAACTGTTTTTTTCACTTCTTTTGAAATTTCTACCACCCCCCAGTGGTAGGAGCCGCACATTGCTGCCAGGCTACGAGTGTTTCCGTTTTGTTTCAATAAATATTATACTTACTGTTATATTATATTATATAACAGTTTGAAAAATATCTCCTTAAAGCGTATGGGAGATGTTCCTTCGGACCAATTCTGCCCAATTCCGCCATTTGATTAGCCTACATTTTTTGTATTTAGTTGTGTGTTAATGTTACATACCTCTTCCAGTCATGTCACTACCCATCTCTCAATGTCTTATGCCAAAATGAAACAGAAAATATGGTCATTTGTCATTACATAATGTACAGTTAAGACATTATGTCGATTTAATATTTTATTTTTTGCATTTTTGGAAATCCAGGGTTGCAACCAATATAGTCAGAATAAACATACATATGACAATATTTCATCTCTATCAATTCCTCATGCATATTCGAAGAGAAAATGTTTTGGATTGTGTCCGTAGAATGTATTGTTCAAGATCTATGTAGATTAAAAATCTCGATTTTTCCCATCCGAAAAATCCAGTACAGACACAAAAGATGGTACAACAAATCATACATGGGACAATAATTTGCGTGGGGAACACCAAAATTCCTTTACTAGACACCTTAAGGATTACAAAAAACTAAATTAGAAGAATACCTTTCGGTTGCATGGGAACCCCCCCCTTCCTACCCAACTATTTAGGCTCAGGATAGGGATATTGTTGATATTCTATAATATGGTGCTTGCTGTCGTTGGAAAGGAGACCTTTGACGCTTTCATTTAAGCCCAGTACTGAATCTGTCTGTCAAACAGAGAGGTCACATGACTTCTTTAAACCAGATATAACACAAATTTTCTTACAATTTCCGCCTAAACTGGACGCTTTCTTTTATCCCTGTGGCATTAAAGAAAACCAGGGACACAAAACTGAACAACTACAATACTCAAGGCACTCTGATGATTCAGAAAATGTACAATATACCCATACTATTTATTTGTTACAAACTTAAATTAGACTTTTTCAGCCAGCAAAAGCAGTAGCTCAGGAGGTAGAGCGGGTTGGCTGGTAACCTGGAGGTTGTTGGTTCGATCCCAGTCTCCTCCTAGTGTTGAGGTATCCTTGAGCAAGGCACCTAACCCCGACTGTTAGCTCCTGTCGAGCTGGCTGTCGCCTTGCATGGTTTACTCTGCCGTGAAGGTGTGCGTGAATGGTGAATGTGAGGCAATATTGTAAAGCACTTAGGGTGGCAAATGGTTAGAAAAAGCCTTAAAAATAGAATGAAGCCAATAGGATAGATTTATTAGTCCAAATCGCCCTTTTATTTATATGACAGTCGTCTCATCTCATCTCATCTTCGTCCGCTTATCCGGGGTCGGGTCGCGGGGGGAGCAGCTTAAGCAGCTCCCTTTTCCGGGCCACATTGACCAGCTCTGACGGGGGGATCCCGAGGCGTTCCCAGGCCAGTGTTGAGATATAATCTCTCCACCTAGTCCTGGGTCTTCCCCGAGGTATCCTCCCCACTGGACGTGCCTGAAACACCTCCCAAGGGAGGCGCCCAGTGGGCATCCTTACCAGATGCCCGAACCACCTCAGCTGACTCCATTCTAAGTAAAGGAGCAGCGGCTCTAATCCGAGTTCCTCATGGATGGCTGAGCTTCTCACCCTATCCCTAATGGAGAAGCCAGCCACCCTTCTGCGAAAATTCATCTCGGCCGCTTGTACCTGCGATCTCGTCCTTTCGGTCATCACCCAACCCTCATAACCATAGGTAAGGATAGGAACGAAGATCGACCGGTAGATCGAGAGCTTTGCCTTGCGGCTCATCTCTCTTTTCGTAACAACGGTGCGGTAAAGCGAACGCAATGCCGCCCCCGCTGCTCCGATTCTCCGGCCAATCTCACGCTCCATAGTACCCTCACTCGCGAACAAGACCCCGAGGTACTTGAACTCCTTCACTTGGGCTAAGGACTCATTTCCTACCCGGAGTAAGCAATCCACCGGTTTCCTGCTAAGAGTCATGGCCTCAGATTTAGCGTTGCTGATCCTCATCCCAGCCGCTTCACACTCGGCCGCCAGCCGATCCAGTGAGTGCTGAAGGTCACAGGCCGATGATCCAATGCAAAAAGCAGTGACGAGATCCTCAGATCACCGAACTGCAACCCCTCCCCACCACGACTACGCCTCGATTTCCTGTCCATGTATATCACAAACAGGATTGGTGACAAGGCGCAGCCCTGGCGGAGACCAGCACCCCCTGAGAACGAAACTGACTGGCTGCCGAGGACACGAACACAGCTCTCGCTTTGGGAGCACAGAGATTGGATGGCCCTGAGGATAGACCCCCTTACCCCATACTCCCGCAGCACCTCCCACAGTTTCTCCCGGGGGACCCGGTCATACGCCTTCTCCAGATCCACAAAACACATGTAGACCGGATGGACATACTTCCAGGCCCCCTCCAGGATCCTTGCGAGAGTGAAGAGCTGGTCCGTATCTCCACGTCCGGGGCGAAAACCGCATTGTTCCTCTTCAATCTGAGGTTCGACGATCGGCCGAACCCTCCTTTCCAGCACCTTGGAGTAGACTTTACCAGGGAGGCTGAGATGTGTGATACCCCGGTAATTGGCACACACTCTCTGGTCCCCCTTTTTGAATAGGCACTGTACCCGACTCCCACGCGATGTTGAATAGGCGTGTCAACCATGACAGCCCCTCAACACCCAGAGCCTTTAGCATTTCTGGCTGAATCTCATCAATCCCTGGGGCTTTGCCACTGCGGAGATGTTTGACTACCTCAGTGACCTCCACCAGGGAAATTGACGACGAAACACCATCAACCTCGAGCTCTGCCTCCAACATAGAGGGCGTGTTATTCGGATTCAGGAGTTCCTCAAAGTGTTCCTTCCAACGTCCGACGACCTCCTCAGTTGAGGTCAACAGAGTCCCATCCTTACTGTACACAGCTTGGATGGTTCCCTGTTTCCCCCTCCTGAGGTGCCGGATAGTCTTCCAGAAACACTTTGGTGCCGACCGAAAGTCCTTTTCCATGGCCTCTCCAAACTTCTCCCACACCCGCTGCTTAGCCTCCGACACGACAGCAGCTGCAGCCCTTCGAGCCTGTCGGTACCCTGCAACCGAGTCAGGAGTCCTCCAGGATATCATATCCCTGAAGGCCTCCTTCTTCAATCGGACGGCTTCCCTGACCACCGGTGTCCGTCACTGGTGTCCGAGGGTTACCGCCCCTTGAGGGGCCTAAGACCCTGAGGCCACAGCTAGCCACCGCAGCTTCAGCAATGGAGGCTTTGAACACCGCCCACTCCGGCTCAATGCCCCCAACCTCCACAGGAATGCCAGAAAAACTCAGCCGGAGGTGTGAGTTGAAGATACCTAGGACGGGGGCCTCCTCCAGACGTTCCCAATTCACCCGCACTACTCGTTTGGGCTTACCAGGTCCATCCGGAAATTTCCCCCATTCCCTGTTCCCAACTCACCACCAGATGGTGGTCGGTTGACAGTTCCGCCCCTCTCTTAACCCGAGTGTCCAAAACATGCGGCTTCAGATCAGATGACACGATCACGAAATCGATCATCGATCTTCGGCCTAGGGTACTCTGGTACCAGGTACACTTTTGAGCACCCTTATGTTCGAACATGGTGTTCGTTATGGATAATCCATGACTAGCACAGAAGTCCAATAACAAACGACCGCTCGGGTTTAGATCAGGGAGGCCGTTCCTCCCCACCACGCCTCTCCAGGTGTCTCCATCGTTGCCCACGTGGGCGTTGAAGTCTCTCAGCAGAACTACGGAGTCCCCTACTGCAGCCCCATACAGGACTCCATTCAGGGTCTCCAAGAAGGCTGAGTACTCTGAACTGCTGTTTGGTGCATACGCACAAACAACAGTCAGAGTTTTTCCCCCCTACAACCCTTAGGCGCAGGGAGGCGACCCTCTCGTCTACCGGGGTAAACTCCAACACAGTGGCGCTCAGCCGGGATTAATGACTATCCCCACACCCGCCCGGCGCCTCACGCCCTCGGCAACTCCGGAGAAGAATAGAGTCCAACCCTTATCCAGGAGTACGGTACCGGAGCTGAGACTGTGCGTGGAGGTAAGCCCCACTAGATCTAACTGATAGCGCTCCACCTCCCTCACGGTTCCTTTCCCCACAGCGAGGTGACGTTCCATGTCCAGGGAGCCAGCGTCTGCCGCCCGGGTCTGGTCCGTCGAGACCCCTGACCTTCGCTGCCACCCATGTGGCTGCGCACCCGACCCCAACGGGTCTTCCCACAGGTGGTGGGCCCATGGGATGAAGAGAGGGGGGGTGCCACGTAGTGTGTTCGGGCTGTGCCCGACCGGGCTCCGTGGCAAACCCGGCCACCAGGCGCTCACCATCGAGCCCTCCGTCTGGGCCTGGCTCCAGACGGAGGCCCCGGGCTTCCTCCGGGCCGGTTCACATCTCCTCTTTTTTCGATATTCATTGGAGTTTTTGAACCATTCTTAGTCTGGCCCCTCACCTGAGACCACTCTGCCATGAGAGACCCTACCAGGAGCACAAGGCTCCAGACAACACAGCCCTCAGGTTCACAGGGACACGCAAACCTCTCCACCACGATAAGGTGATGGTTCCAGGAAGGGCCCCCCCTTCCTGCCCTCGGGGTCCGACCGGGCCAAGTTTCGGTGCGGGGGCCCCAGTTAGGCCCTAGAATAAGGTATTCAAATGGGGGTATTCAAAGACATAAAGTAAACTCAGGAGAAGGAATGACCTCTCACAAATATTTGTTTAATAAATTGTTTCAAATAACCCTGCTTGGTGTTTTGCTTTCAAAAATAGGTTATAGAAGAAGTCTAAACTGCAGAAAATAAAAACATCCAAGCTGCCTTTTAAGGATACCTTGGAATATCTGTCTATTTTTTAACCATCGAACCCTAGTTTACGACAAAAACAAGACAATTGAAGGCAGCTACTTTGCCGCGTGGTTTTTAGAGTCATGTAAGGATTAGAGGGGGGCGGTCGATAGCAACAACCATAGCAACCATGACGGTCAAGTGACTGGATGCAGCCCCATTGAAAAAAATAGAATACCACCCTACACACTCAGGAGATTAATGATATTTAAATTATTATGACCATGAAGTCTTTATTTGCATGGGTTTACATTTCGTTCTGTGTAGCATGGAAAATTCGGAGAAACACTCCCATTCAGAATGCATTGGTTTACATTTCGTTCTTTGGAGCACGGTTATTTTTATTTATTTTCAGTTTTTGAGGAGGTGCTTCAACGATGCAAATGTTTCTTCAATAATCCAAAATCCAATGGCAAAACCCGTTGGCTTTTTGTCGAGGGAATCCACGGCGACGCTCACTTCCGGGTTGGCCAACATACGTCATCCCTCCACCACTCTACTGTAAAAACACATGTTCAAGTTGAATGAAAATAATAATAATAATTCTGCCATAGTATTTATTTAAGGGGGGGGGGGGGGGGGGGCTACTAGTCTTTTGGCCATTCGTAGTGTTGATGAAGATGGTAACGTCGCTTAGCAACGGAAGACGCTGGGGTAGACAAGTCACCGGACTACTACCCATGCAAGTGAACGGAGCGTTCCACGGCATTGAGAAGACCCGTGTAATAAAGGCCTATAATATTTCTGTTTATGGCATAGATTTCTCCTCAGATTAGGCCAATAAACCAATGGTAAAATAAACATAAAAACGCTAGATCAAAGGCCCGGCCCGAGTATAGTGGTGGGAAATATCGGCCCGACCCGGCCCGCGTCGGGCTCGGGCTCGGGCAGAGAATCTAAACACTGACTGGAACTACTTAGCAGGTGTCTGTAGGGCTATATCAGGAGTTAATGCACGCACTGCAGCCAATCAGAATACGAGTATTCCCCCAGACCGTCTAAACAATATTATTCACGAGTTATAATCAACCCCTACACATCAACATTAATGATAACCCTGTGGAAATTGCAATAAGTGAGAGATACAATTTCGCACGTTGAGCACAGTTGTGTGACTCGTTTATTTAGGAAGAGAGAAACAGGAAATCAAAACGTGCTGAAAGTAAACAAATCCCGCATGGGCTCTGACGTCATGAGACGCTCGTAATCCTTAAAGGGACAGCGATCCCTGAACCACCAAGACAGTAAACGACATGCCTAACACAATTGAAAGAACAACACATAACAAAATACTGTAGGTGAATTATGTTACACTCACTACAACCCATTAAATACGGTTTGATTTCTAGATGTCATGGCAACGTCCGCTCGCGACACTGGACTTGCGATCGAGGCATCGACGCGGATGTTCATTCACATAGCCAAAAACAAGAGAATAGATGGCTAGATAAAATAAACATCAAGACATACAATTCTAAAAAGAACAGATGAAGCAGCTACCCTTTTTTCCTTCGTGGTTTGCCTACAGAGCAGCGCACCTGCATTTTATATATCCGTGTATTGTCACAATTTCTCAGTATCAAAGGTGAAAGTAGAAACGGGTGGCCAAAAACTGTCATATTGTTAGTTATCACAGACAATTTTAAGTAGAAACGGGTGGCCAAAAGCTGTCATTTGTTAGTTATCACAGACATGTACTGAAGCAGTGTCTCACACTCGAGTCCTGACCGAGGGCCTTGAAACTGGCATGCCTGTTCAAAACATCTCCAGGACAACAAGGTTATTTTGTGTTGACGTGTATTGAATTCTTAAGGGCAAAGGTAACTCTTAACAGGCAAATTCTGTAGAAACTCCATAAAAAGAAATATTAACTCACTAAGACCATTCATGAAACATCAGTAAGCTGCAGTTTGCATAGCCAGTCAGTAATATTTTAGTTCTTGCAATTGCGACTGCTTGTAAAAAAAAAATGCAATGATGCCACCAACAATAACCAATACAATGTTGTGCCAGATAACCTCAAATATAATTAGCCTACTTCCTATTTGTGCAAACCCATCAGATACCTTTGAAAAAAACAAAAGTGCAAAGATGCTTTGTCTGAAATTAGTTCCCTTACCGTTTAATTTGGAGCAAGTGAAACAATCACGGGCTTGTGTTATCTGTAGGGTCTCCGTTGTTGTCAACTGCTTCTCGGAGAGCTGGATGGAGAGGGTTTGCAGTGTCTGTATTCCAATTGGTTGTCAGGGTTTTTGCATTGGAAATGCATCAGTGAACAAATCGCCTGCTTGTGCCATCCGTAAGGTCTTCGTTGTCAACTTCTTGTTGGAGAGCTGGATGTAGAGGTTTTGCGACGTCTGTATTCAGATTAGGGCTGCACGATATGGGCAAAATATGATATCCCGATATTTTTTGGCTGAATGGCGATATATCTCGATATTTTCTATAGAGTGGGATAGATGGCTTTGTCGCATTGTCCTGCGTACTACGGTGAGGGTTTCAGTGCGCCCTAACTTTAATCCCCCGCCCCTCCCTTCTCTGTTCCATTTGGGAACATGTTTGGTTTAATTTCGCTTGTTTCGTATATTTTAATTAATTAATTAAGGGCGCCTCCAGAGGGCGCCCCCAACACATTGGATCAGCCCTCCGCTTTGGGGACGCATTATCTAGAGCGTGTATTAACTTTTGATAGTCTAACGTGGTCCATTATCCCTTACTTGTTGCAAGACACAGTAGTCTACACATACATCTATGCATAAGGTTTCTGAGAACAGCAGGACAAGTTGGCACATCAACATTCACAAACGGAAGGCTTGTGCTACTCCATCTAGGCACTTTGAGTTGTAGCCTCATACCATAATTGAATGCCGCTTCTTTTGTAGCAAGAAGCAGCAGGTGTTATTTTCACAGAAGATGAACACATACCAAATTTTCTGATAAGAATATTAGCTTGTGCATACATCATACGATACTGCCTGCGAATTTCACGGTCATTAGACTGGTCGTCAGTTATGTAATGTTATAAGTTTTTAGCCTCATTACATATGTTAAGGACTGTGCCAGGAAAGGAGAAATCAGTAGTTATCAGTTTCTTATCTGCCTTACTTCATGAGCATCAGCTGTATGTGGCCTTAGTGCCTAGATTTAATGACAACCGCCACTGTTTGGACAGGCGGGTAGACGTAAACTGGCAGATAAATCTAAGTGTTATGATTTCGCTCATTCATTTCTTATGTTTGCATTTGTGTCTTGCAGAAGATGAAGGAGAATGCGTGCAGTGGGCTGAATGGAGAATTCCAGATACCAGATTTTTTTTTTTTGAAAACTATTTATATATGGAATCTGAATGCACTCCAGGATATGCTGCAGTTCTTTGTGCCACAAGAGGCCAAGAAGCTCTACTACAAGACGTTGAGGCAGAAGATGAAGATTATTACAAATTATCCAAGTCAGTTCCGACCAAGTAATTTGATTGGACAAGAGGCATTCCAGTGCTGATATAGAGTAGCCTGGCGATGTCATACTCATAATTCTAGTCAGAATATGAGTCTGAGACCGAACCATTGGGTGATTATAGGGCGGAACCAGGAAGGAAAATGCCTCTTCGCTCAATTGGATAGACCTAAAACCAATCAGAGCAACGTAGTATGTGACGTATGTTGTGCGAAGCACAGCTATTCTCAAACTAACTCAACTGAGCGCACGTTCGAAGAAGTAGAAAAAGTAGATGGACATAAACGATTTATGCCTGTTTTGTAAAAAGAATTTAAGGATACACGGACAAATTGGCAACACGGTCAGCATTTTTGGGAAAAAAAGTAAAAGCGCTGAGCGCTCTTTGGTGACGTGGTTGATTACGTTAATGTGTATCATCTGTCCATCAACGTATAAAGCCCGCCCTTACAATTTGATTGGTCAGATCACTTTTTGATCTGACCTAATACCTCCCAACGAGCTCAATTCCAGACTGATTCTCCAGACCAAATATTTTGTGGGCGGAGTTCAGGCTGGTATCCAGGCTAGATATAGAGTATAACAGCACTGGGTCTTTTAACTATACACGTATCGCTCCGCTTTACGGGTGTTCTCATAACCGTTAATGTTATTAACAATCTTTTTGTAGCTTAGATTGCAGCTAACTTTGCACAGCAAATATGAACATGTTTCCAGGAATAACATTGGAGTTGAATTAAGAATGGTCGCCAGAAGAGGACCAAGGGAACCTAATGTAATGCTAATGTGTTTATGTGTTGCTTGGCAACAGTTCAGTCCAGTTGCGGATCTATTTGTGTTGGCGGAGCCAAATAAATCATTAATGAACCAAAGAAATCTGATCATAATATGTTAATTATTATTGTTAACTAATGATTGGTGCTTGTAGAACTGTTGTATAAAAGCAATATCACTCAGGAGTGAGTGCTGTTGTACTACGGCTGGGATTCGGTCGTAGGTATGAGGCCGTTGGCCGAGTGCCGAAGAGAATCACAGCCGTAGTACAACAGCACTCCCTCTCGTGTGATGTTGCTTAATTATTCTGTTCCAAAATTCCATAAAAAGTCTGATTACTAAGAAATATTGATGTATCATTACTTTTGTCAGTTTCAAGTTTTTGTTTTAACACAGGTCTACCAACAATGTGTATGATGTATGACTACCTGAAAGCATTTGTCTATGACCTCACCCAGCTGCTGAGAGAACCTTCAGAGGTAAACCTCTAAAGGTGTGCTCCTTTATAAGCGATGCTCCAGCATGTGATTTTCTTCAAAACAGTGTGCTATCCTCTGGTTCAGTCTTTATCATCTACAGTTGATTTAGGTACAAAAAAAGCCCATTTCACATATCCCATTGATTAAATGCACCTCTGCTGTTTGGGTGTAAATTTTGCCATCACTATTTCTTGTTACGGAGATGAGGACAACTACTTGCCTCTTTCATGCATCTCCTTTGTCCACATCTATGTTTGGGGATTGTAATTTGAAGCCATTCCTCAAGTGTTTGCTATGCCTCATTGTTTATTATACTGCATACTACATTGGCACACTTGGGAAAAAATATATATTTTATTCAATGTCTTCCCTTCTACAATGCGGCAGCAAAATCATTACAGATTTTTTTCCCCCACTTTATTCTGTTTTGGGCATTTCCTACCAGTGCAAAGATGTTTAAATTAGTCACTGAAAGCAGTGTTCTGAAATATCAAAAATAGTTGTAGCCTGTATGCATGGCCTTCACATATTTTTTGTAAAGCTGTACATGTCTTTAAAGATGTTGATGCGGATGTTTCCACATTTACATTTCTCAGTGCAAATGGGTTTTTGAATAAGTTTCTGAAAGTAGTGCTTTGAGATGTTTGAGATAACAAACATTTAATATGTTGGAAATATTTTTGGTCGCTGTGTCATAATTCAGCTCAATATTTAATATATTGTTTCTTATGGCACCTTAACGAGAAAATGTCAAACTGGCACTGAATGTTGAAAAGGTTGCTGACCCCTGGTTACTGTATTCCCGCTCCATTACATGTATGTTCGTTTATTTCAACTTAACTTGTTTTTCTGTGTTATTACAACCTTGCAACACATTTCCATTAATGTAGTTTGTTTATTCCTTAACAGTTTTCCAAAAACACAATCAAATGGGTATTAAAACCTTAATCTTTTGTCAAGCCAAACTCTTGAGTAATTATTTCAAAGAATAGGGGCGTGGAAATCAATGAGGTAAGTGGGCTTTGGGGCTTATCTTATGACTAACTTTGGATCTGAACTAATGTGAATTGTGAGTAGTTCTCATGGTGTTTACATCACTTTACTAGGATTTCTAAATTGCAGCTTCTGTGTTTTAACCCCTCTCAAATGCTACTGTTGTAATGGGGTTTTCTTAACCAGTGATCTTTATTGCATTTGTGAAAGCTGTTTGTGTGAGCTTGCTAAAAGTATATAGACCAGTTTTCCTGCCAGAAATAGTTGTAGCTGCAACATTCAATGGCCATACCTGCAGATTATCTACAAGGAAAAGCTTTAATTTATCTCATTACAAAATGACAATCGAAATATCAGGAAAATTGCTAATATGCGTTACAACCTCAATTCAACGCCATTTCGACGTGTGGTAAATGACGTTGAAAATTAGCACGCAAATCATCGTTGAAACAACGTAGTATTTTCGACATTCTCCGACCGTTGAGATAACGACTATCCACCACGTTGATTCAACGGTGAATTTTAGTCGTCTGACGGAAACCGACTATTTTAACCAACAATCAACCCGTTTTCGACGCCCCATTGCTGTCTGGGTAGTGACACGACAAATAGCCTACTTCCAATTGAAATACAAAATTTAGAAAATAGGCCTACGTGTCCCTGATCACGTTTCAATAGATTAAATAACGTGACAGTGTCACGTATTTTCGTGAGACCAGGTTCGAGCGTGTGCATGGGTTGAATTGCGTGTGTCTCACGCCGAATGCATGAGACATGAGAGCCCTGTACTTACGTGACACAAACCAGCACCGCAAACGTTCTCTCCTGCTTGAGATGACGTCTTTCTTTATAGGTTCATGGGTCTGATTCGCCGATTTCCCATGCTGATATCCCCGGAGATTCTCGGGCATCTTCGACAATTTGGCTATAGATTGTCTCATTACACGCTAAATAATATAATTATAGCCTAATTATATATATAGCCTATATATATATATAGGCAATATATATAATTAGGCAATATATATATATATATATATATATATATATATATATTAGAGCTGTCAAGCGATTAAAATATTTAATCGTGATTAATCGCATTAAGTCATAGTTAACTATTATTAATCGCGATTAATCGCAAATTCTTTTTCTATGCTAAATATCCCTTGATTTTTTTGTCCCATAATTCTTCTCATTTTAATTCTCTTATCAACATGATGAAGTGCATCGGCTTGCCTTGTGCAAATGATTTTCTATTGATAACAACATTGGCATATACTGATCAAAACAGGACGATACAAAAAAAGAGCCTATAGTGCAAATAAACGACTGCTTTGAACAAATGTCATTTGAACATAGCAGTCAGGCTACTGCTTCTTTGTTTTGAGGCCAAAAAAAAAAAATTGTTTTTATTTTTTTTTTAATAAAATAATTACGTTAATCGCGCGATAAAATTTTTAACGCCGTTAAATTTGGTTTGCGTTAACGCCGTTAATAACGCGTTTAACTGACAGCTCTAATGTATATATATCTAT
Organism: Gadus morhua; assembly: GCF_902167405.1. Lineage (NCBI taxonomy): Eukaryota > Metazoa > Chordata > Actinopteri > Gadiformes > Gadidae > Gadus > Gadus morhua. Next base: position 28,368,009 of record NC_044055.1, on the reverse strand, counting down.
ATATAGATATATATATAGCATTTGTGGTTTTGGCATAAACATAACTAGGGTGCACTGTACTATCTGCACACACCCTTTCTGAAGCCTCTCTCTCGCTCTCTCTCTCTCTCTCTGTCCCCCCCTCTCTCTCTTTCTCTCTCTCTCGTACCGTTTTGTGGAGCACGTTAATTGTCTGAGAACACTCCCATTCAGAATGCATTGGTTTACATTTCGTTCTGTGTAGCACGCAAAAAGTCGGCTATCGTGCTCTGGAACACGCTTCAATAGATTAACGTTCGTGCGCAGGAGCACGCAATCGCGTGATACCGGGTTGGTCAGAACTAGCAGCAGCTACTGCTAACGCTACCACAAGATCGTTACTTCGCCGTGTTCGGAATACCTCCGATACATGGATACATTGGGTATCCGATACATGGATACCCAAGGACTTCCTTCTACTGCTGCTTCTATTTCTGCTCCTATGGGATTTAGGCCACAGTTATGGACTGACGTCCAGCGGATCACCTACCCAAGAGATGTCCTGCTACAGCTCGGATTTAACCACCATCTCACCTCCACCACCACCATCACCACAGACTTGTTTCCCGAGGAAATACTACGGAATAATTCATCTCACCCCTGCAATTCCACACACCACAAACACAAGGGAACCAGAAGGGGGAAGAAGAAGGGTGGAATAAGAGCCAGACTGAAGCAGCAGGCATGTAAACAACGGCCGCTCCCCCATGTGATACTTGCTAAGGTGCGCTCTCTCCGGAACAAGCTAGACGAGCTGCAAGCTAACGTAAATCATCTGCATGAATACAGGACTGCTTCCGTTCTGGCATTTACGGAAACCTGGTTGAACAACAATGACAGTGATAACATGCTGCACATTGATGGCTTCGCTCCCCCAATAAGACTGGACAGAGACAGTGAGCTCACTGGGAAAGAAAATGGCGGCGGCGTTTGTCTTTACGTGAGCCCACGTTGGTGCTCGACGGCTGGGGTAAGAGAGAAATTGTGCAACACTAACATTGAACTCCTGGCTGTCTCCCTCCGCCCCTTCTACTTACCCAGGGAATTCCCACTGCTCTTTTTAATGCTGGTGTAAATCCACCCCAAAGCTAATGCTGCGGCTGCCACTGAACATCTCACTACATCACTAAACAGACTGCAACGTATCACCAGACTCACCGACATTTATCCTGGGTGATTTCAACCACTGCTCCCCTGGAAAAGCCCTTAAAGGTTTTCACCAATATACTGTATTACATGCAGCACCCGCTTGGGGAAGACGCTAGGCAAATTCTACGGGTCACTTCCAGATGCATACAGGTCGGTTGCACTCCCACCTTTCGGCCCCGCTGACCACAATACTGTTCAGCTCATCCCGGCATACATTCCCATTATAAGGAGGGTTGAGACGGTCACTAAGAACATCAAGCAGTGGACTAATGACAGCATCCTAGCTCTCCAAGGATGTTTTGAATCCACAGACTGGAGTAATCTTTTAACCCCCTCCGACAACCTCAATGAGCAAGTGGACACTGTCTCCTCTTATATTTCATCCTGTGTGGACAACATTATTCCCTCCAAAACTGTTACTATCTTCCCCAACAATAAACCCTGGGTTACCAAGGAGCTCAAAGACATCCTCAACAAAAAAAAGAGGGTATTTTTCACTGGCATCGAATCTGAGAAGAAAGAGGTCAATAAAGAATTTAAGCGTGCCATTAAAGTAGCCAAGCTGAAAAAAAGGAAAAATTCACACAGGGGAACCTCCGCTCAGCTTGGCAGGGCCTAAAAAATGTCTGCTATGAACATCGCCACCAGTGGCGGATTGGCCGTCGGGAGCACCGGGACGTTTCCCGGTGGCCTGATGGTCCTCCTGGCCTGACTTGAACAGTCACCGGACTGAGTGACTGACGCGCGGGCCAATCAAATCGATCCAACTAGTTACGTAATAACGCCGCTCGGCGACCTGTCGGGGTAACACAACAACCAATTAGCTCCGCTGTCTTCATTCCAGTAGTCGAGAGAAATGGAGAGTTTATAAGGAGGGTTGAGACGGTCACTAAGAACATCAAGCAGTGGACTAATGACAGCATCCTAGCTCTCCAAGGATGTTTTGAATCCACAGACTGGAGTAATCTTTTAACCCCCTCCGACAACCTCAATGAGCAAGTGGACACTGTCTCCTCTTATATTTCATCCTGTGTGGACAACATTATTCCCTCCAAAACTGTTACTATCTTCCCCAACAATAAACCCTGGGTTACCAAGGAGCTCAAAGACATCCTCAACAAAAAAAAGAGGGTATTTTTCACTGGCATCGAATCTGAGAAGAAAGAGGTCAATAAAGAATTTAAGCGTGCCATTAAAGTAGCCAAGCTGAAAAACAGGAAAAATTCACACAGGGGAACCTCCGCTCAGCTTGGCAGGGCCTAAAAAATGTCTGCTATGAACATCGCCACCAGTGGCGGATTGGCCGTCGGGAGCACCGGGACGTTTCCCGGTGGCCTGATGGTCCTCCTGGCCTGACTTGAACAGTAACCGGACTGAGTGACTGACGCGCGGGCCAATCAAATCGATCCAACTAGTTACGTAATAACGCCGCTCGGCGACCTGTCGGGGTAACACAACAACCAATTAGCTCCGCTGTCTTCATTCCAGTAGTCGAGAGAAATGGAGAGTCAGAAAAAGAGGAAAGGTGGAGCAGAGAGAGAGAGGGACAGAAAACGTAAAGCCCTCGCCACAGACGGAGCAAAATGTTGCAAAATAAGTGACATGTTCACCAGAAGGGAAGGTCAGTCAAAAACGATACAGCTTTCATTGCGTTTATCATTCACGAAGGGTTAAGTCCATCAACCCGTTCACCGCTATTGACATCTAAGCCCAGTTCAGACCAAAGATTCACCTTGCAACGGCTTGCAACGGCTTGCAACGAGACGGTTTTAGAACGTCGCAGGGGCGGTGTGAACGGGTCGTTGCAAGCCTTTGCAAGCCGTTGCAAGGCGTCGCAAGGCGTTGCAAGGAGTCGCCAGAGATTGAACATGTCAAATCGCAAGGTCCAGTTTTAGAACGCGGCGATTTAACTATTCCTCTTCAGCCAATCACAGCACAGAACAACTTGTACGTCACAGCCTTACTCCGTCCCGGTGCCGTACTGTCGTATTTTGTTGATGTATTTGCACTTTTAATCTTGCTGAATTCTACGACTAATAATTGTGTCCAAATACAGATATGAGGACGACAAATGACCTGAAAAGATTTGGTTGGGGTTTGTCTCATTTTTCCTGCATTTACAGTTTGGGCGCAGAATTCGACGGTGCGCTAGATTGATTGTGGCATCGTTGATTGCGACCTGCGTTGCTTGTGGACTCTGTGATGATCGCAGACACGAATAATTGTGTCCAAATACAGATATGAGGACGACAAATGACCTGAAAACACTTGGTTGGGGTTTGGCACTCATTTTCCCCGCATTTACAGTGTGGTCGCAGATTTCGACGGTCTGCTGTCATGAATTGTGACCCATCGGGGATTGCGACCTGCTGCTTGTGGACTCTGTGATGATCGCAGACATGAATAATTGTGTCCAAATACAATATGAGGACGACAAATGACCTGAAAACATTTGGTTGGAGTTTGACTAATTTTCCCCGCATTTACAGTGTGGTCGCAGATTTCGACGGTCTGCTGTCATGAATTGTGACCCATCGGGAATTGCGACCTGCTGCTTGTGGACTCTGTGATGATCGCAGACATGAATAATTGTGTGCACATACAGATATGAGGACGACAAATGACCGGAAAATGCAATGTATCCAACAACGGGTAATCTAAACTAACTGTAAGCTCCAGCTATTTACTCCAATGCAGATGTAGTGGAGAATGACAAGACATAGTAACTCTAGCCTACTCTCAAGTAAAATAAAAATAAAACTAATTGCAAACCTAACTAATCGCAAACCTAACTAATCTAACCTAACCTACGCAAATGATGATGTTGCGGCTCTCAGCATGTGCCAGAGCGTTCACAGTTGCTATGGAAACCACCTAGCGTCGCAGCCCGTTGCAGCGCGTTGCAGCCAGTGTGAACTGCCCAGTTTTAGAACGTCGCAGCCCGTCTCGTTGCAAGGCGTTGCAAGGAGTTGCGAGTTGCAAGCCGTTGCAAGGTGAATCTTTGGTCTGAACTGGGCTAGGACGTCAATAGCAGCATCATGCTAGTTGTAAATAAAAGTTTGATGCCGAACTCACCCCGTGAGTGATGGGACGATTAGTCGACATAGTCGACTTCAAAAATTTGTCGACATGAATAATTTGCGTCGACTAGTCGCCTCCCCCCCCCCCCCCCCAGTCCAGTCGTGGCGGTAAATATGCACCAGAACGTTAGTCGCCAATCGTTTAATCATAACAATGGCGGCGGAGCAAAAAAAACACGACTGAGGTGTTCAAAAGTGTGGGATTTTTTCACTCTCAACGCTCCCAACAAGGTGGTTATTTGCAGACTATGCAAATTTACATTAGCGTACCACAGCAGCACTACGGCAATGCACGAGCATTTAAAAAGAAAACACCCGGGAGCTCTGGTTCAGGATGGCCGCAAACCACCGCAAGTTCTGTTGCTTTTCCCCCTTCCCCGAACTGGAATGTTCGTTTATCAAGCAGTCGCAGTAGTATACCAAAGATAAAAGTTTGTATGTTTATTAATATTAATATTCGAATATATTCGAATATTTATTAATAATATTTGGACCATTAAATGTCTTCATTCCTTTATATGGTATAAAACTCGGCCAAAAGCCGAGCTCCGAGGGTTTGTTTACCAGCGTTGCTATGGTGACCGCCAGAGAAGGAGATTCTAATGGCACTTGACAAAGATGACATTATTGACAAGATGGCAGAGAGCAGTGAGCTACTGCGCCGCCTACTGGTTTACTAGGGATAATCGCTGACTGGTTACTCTTAGTGATCTACTTTATTGACACTAATGAGTGAATATTGTATTCTAAGTTCTTCTTTGTTGTTCTTACATTGTTGCTTGTTCAATTTAAAGAAATTAATATATTCCAGTTTTGATAAATGTTTTATATGTTTGATGCTTGAAAGTAAAGTTAATTATTGAACATCCAAGCTAGTATTTGTCTCTCTTTTTACAAATATAGGCCCATTGTTTTGTGTGTCTTGCCTTGTACATTTGTGTATCCTATGGCTGCTGTCCTCAATAGTTTTTGAGTATTCATCCATTGCTATAACATTTGAAAACAGGGTTTTCAATGAAAATCATATATTCAAATAGATAACTCATCGGTCACTCCTAAATCTCTTTTAACTATCAAATGGTGTTAGAATACACAACTAGAGGTATGGTGGTCTGCATGAGAAGGGTGGCCTGGAATGGCATCAAATTCCCGCCCTGAATTATTGTCCCAGTCCGCCACTGATCGCCACCACCAGCCGAAATACCATCCGGGTGGACGGTAGCAGCCAGGTATCTCTTCCCAACGACCTAGACACCTTCTACACCAGATTTGAGAAAGACAACGCCACCCAGCTCGAAAAGATCAGGACCACACTTCAACCCAGCAGCTGTGCACTCAGCTTCAACACAGTGGACGTGGTGAGAGCACTGTAGAGGACTAAAGAAACCAGCTCACCTGGCCCGGACAACATCATGGCCGTGGTCTAAGGTACTGTGCCAAACAGTGAGGATAAGTGTTCCAGACCCTCTTCCAAAGATCCTTCGACAGCTGTACAGTTCCCCAGATGTGGAAACACTCCACAGTCATCCCCATCCCTAAGAAGAATAGCACCAAAGTACTGAATGACTTCAGATCTGTGGCCCTCACCTCCCTCGTGATGAAAGCTATGGAGAGAATAGTGAAACAACACGTCATCTAAGAAACAAACTCTCTGATCAACCCACTCCAATATGCATATCTCACAAACAGAGGCGCTGATGATGCCAAAATATTCATCCTGGACACTGTACACAGACTCCTGGAACTACCAAAATCCTTAGTCAGACTGCTGTTAGCAGATTTCTCCTCCGCATTCACCTGGAAGACCAGCTCATCCTGTGGTTACAGGACTTCCTAACCCACAGATCACAGTGAGTGCTGGTCAACAACACCTTCTCCGACTTACACCACACCCCCACTGGCTCTCCTCAGGGCTGTGTCCTCTCCCTGCTGCTTTTCATCCTCTACACACCGATGACTGCAGATCTACACAGCCAAACTCTCACCTGGTAAAATAAGCTGACGACACAGTCCTCCTGTCTCTTCTATCAGGCTCCTCACAGCAATATCGATCAGCTCTCCAGGAGTTTGTCGATTGGTGTGGCAGCTCTTGTCTGGAGCTGAACACTAATAAAACCAAGGTGATGGTGGTGACCTCTTCCGACAAGCAGAGGGTGCTGGCTACAGCAGTCACCACCACAATCCATGGGGAGCCTGTTGAGCATGTGGAGGAGTACAAATATCTGGGTACCATCTTCGACAGTTTGCTCAAATTCTCCTCCAACACCGAGGAGATTCCCAAAAAAAGTCACCAGAGGCAGTACCTTCTAAGGAGGCTCAACTCCTTTGGAGTAAGTAAGATCATCCTCCAGACTTTTTACTACTCCTTCATCGAGAGCATCATCACCTTCTCCATAACCACCTGAAGGGTGGTTCCACTCAACCACCCTTCAGAACAGAAACCACCTGCAGAGGACTGCCACTGTATGTTCCAAAATCATTGGGTTACCCCTCAGGACTCTGTCTGCCGTGTATGAACATTTAACATGCGGGTTAGCGAACCATATCATGCAGGACCCTTCACACTCCCTCTTCTCATTGTTCGAGCGGCTCCCATCGGGTCGCGGGCTTCGCTACCCTTCCTGCAGGACACAGAGGAGAAGGGCTACCTTTGTGCCAAGGGCTGTCACGCTCCTCAACTCAAAGCCCCCCTACCTACACACACACACACAGGGCCGTCGGACTGCGGGGACAAAGGGGACAGTTGTGGGGGGGCCCAAGGCAGAGGGGGGGCCCATGACCAAAAAAAAAAAAAAAATTATCTTACCTCTTCCCCCCCCCCCCCCCCCCCCCCCTATAGTATAGAGGCCCAGGATTTGGTGCTACGGCCCTGCACACACACACACACACACACACACACACACTGACAATCCACATTTGTGCACATTTGCACATAGCACATATGTTAAAGTGGACTTTGCTGTAAATCATATATACTGTATGTATATATTCCCTGTCTATCTACCCCATTGCACATTTATGTTTAGTTTATTTTATGTACATTCTTGGCAGATATCCGTTCTTGTTTTTATATTGTCCGTAACTTATTTATTTATGTATTTATTTATCTATTTCTAGTCGTGTTTGTCATTGTTGTTATGTCTGCTCTACGTGCCTTACCTATAATTGCCCCCTGGGGATAAAGTTTTCTAGAATCTTGAATCTTGAAAACATCTTATTTTAGCAGCAAAACGTGGTGATTTATGTATTTTAAATATAAGATCATTAGAAAATGAAGTAATCAAATGATTGTCTTATCATTATTTTCAGATACATGCAGAATTAAAGCACATTACCAGCATGCCCCTGCAATCCAGATTTCTCTCGCAGATAGATATACTATCCGACAAACTTCTAAAGCTATTCCAAAAATGAGGGGGACAGTTAGGCAAGCATCTTGAGAGAACGTTGGCACCCATGACTCAAGTAAGAATGACATTTTGGGAAATAAAATACTCAATTGATAGAGAGATTTGATAGAGGAAAAGGGATTCCAAACAAATCTCTTTCTCTTCTAATCCCCTTGACCTAGGATGATGACCTTGATACAAGGCGGGAATGTGTTCTCAAGGGGCTGTGTGCTTACCTCAACGAAGACCCAGCAAATCTTGTCAGGGAGTTTGTAGCGAGTGAAATTATTTTACCAATTTTTATATTTTGTTGAGATCCAAAATACGTAGTTAGTGAAATAAAATAGATCTAGGCTATTGTACTGATGCAAATTATGTAACACACTTCAGTTGTGTTTAGTAACATTTATATTGGTTGCTCCACCTTAAGGTCAGGTTAGTTTAATTGTTGCTTCCATTACATGACATACAGGTGAGTGCTTTATCCAAGGTAAAACGTAACTATAAAATGAATCTCTTGTGTTTTGTCGGCACAACACTATATAGGGCTTTTAATTTGAAACATGTACAGTCTGCATTTAAGTCTAATAGGGAGAAAAAGAGAGGCTCAGACAGACTGGCTTAAATTATTTAAAATAACACACATTCATTATAATTCCATTGTAAATATGATTTTTTTTTTTTCTCACTTCGATCTATTTGTGTTTTCGCTGTGCAGACAGAGGATGAAGCCGCCATCAAAGAATCGATTGAGGTCACCTCAGTGGGAATATTTGTCATGAAGAATTATGCAACCAGTCGACCTGAGGACATTGGGATTGTCCTGGAAGGCCTGCAGATAATGCAAGGACTGGACAACGCTGCATTAGCTGCTGCCCTATTGTTTGGCCTAATGTATGTATTGAACTTCAACTCCCCTCCTGAGCTAAAGTTCACGTTTGAAGTGCTCCAGAAAGTTGTGATGGGGCTGGACGGCACCACGCTCTCAAATAAAGCACAAGTTCTCAAAAACAGACTCTATGACTGAGCTGTTGTCCTTTGATCTTTTTGCTCATTGACTTGATTCTGGACTGTTGACATGCAACTCCCCTGCTGTTCTTTGTTCTTGTTCTTGCAGTATTTACATCCAGCATGTCTACTGTATTTTCAAAGAAATGTTTTTTCTGGAGCTCATGCAAATGTGCCTCGGATTTGCTGTTTTCTCTTAAACTATATAGAGCTGCTGAATGAGCCATGGACCATGTTTGTTCTGTGAATGCGCTTGACTTTTGACATTCACTCATGCAACTTTAGTTTTTCCTGTATTCTTTTTGCAGCATTTACATTTTGATTCTTGGAAGATTTAAATTTGTGCTAGGTCTACTGATGTTTTGGGATTTCAGTTTAAAATGTCTACAGTTTTCAAAAAGATTGTTAATTTGGCACGATTTTTGATTTGATTTGATTCAACTTTATTGTCACTAGCAGAGCATAGATACAAAACTAATGAAATAATAATAATAATAATAAATGAAATTTATATAGCGCTTAATATGGTACTCTAAGACGCTTTACATATTGGCCTATCAAAACTATGTAAGACAGACTAGGAATAAAAGAAAAACAGAGGTTAAACATGAAGAATAAGGTGGGAGTTAGGTGGGGAAGGCAAGTGTGAAAAGGTATGTTTTGAGGGCAGATTTGAAAGAAGAGAGGGTTGGAGAGACTTTGATGTGGGAGGGGAGTGAATTCCAAAGGGTGGGGGCAGCAACTGAGAAGGCCCGATCACCCCAAGTCCGTCGCTCAGTCCGTGGAACTTGTAGCAGGTTGGCAGAATTGGACCTGAGGAATCGGGAGGGGGCGTGGTGATGGAGGAGGTCGGCAAGGTAGGGGGGGGCTAGGCTGTTGAGGGCCTTGTAGGTGATGAGTAAGATTTTGTAGTTGATTCTGTGTTTAATTGGAAGCCAATGGAGTTCACGGAGGACAGGTGTGATGTGTTCTCTAGAGCGGGTACCAGTGAGGAGGCGTGCAGCTGAGTTCTGGACATATTGAAGTTTTTTGAGGACTTTGTTGGTGGTGCCGTAGAGAAGACCATTGCAGTAGTCAAGCCTGGATGAAATGAAAGCGTGGATGAGTGTCGCAGCAGCGGTAGTTGACAGGTTGGGGCGGAGGCGGGCGATGTTTCGGAGGTGGAAAAAGGCAGTTTTGGTAATATGGTTAACATGGGGGAGGAAGGAGAGAGTGGGGTCCAGGATAACTCCAAGGTTACGGATTTTGGTGGAGGGGGTGATGGTGGAGCCATCAATGTTAAGGGTGAAGTTCAGAGTGGAGTGAGTGAGGGTGTCAGGACCAATGATGAGGATTTCAGATTTGTTGGAGTTGAGTTTGAGAAAGCTGTTTTGCATCCAGGTCTTGATGTCAGTCAAACAGTTGGAGAGGGTTGAGAGGGTTGAAGGACTGATGGTTTTGGAGGGGAGGTAAAGCTGTGTGTCATCGGCGTAACAATGGAACCGGAGTCCATGGTGACGAAGGATCTGACCAAGAGGAAGCATGTACAGAATGAAGAGGAGTGGACCAAGCACAGAACCCTGGGGGACACCGTGGATGAGAGGAGTAGTGGCTGATTGACAGTTGTTGATGGCGATGAATTGATGTCTGTCGGAGAGATAGGATCCAAGCCAGGAGAGGGGGGTGCCAGTGATGCCAAGGGTGGATTGGAGACGGGAGAGGAGAATGGAGTGATTGATCATGTCAAAGGCAGCACTGAGGTCAAGGAGGATGAGGATATTTAGGGAGCCAGTGTCAGAGGATAGCAGAAGGTCATTGGTCACTTTGAGGAGGGCAGTTTCTGTACTGTGTTTGGAGCGGAAACCGGATTGGAAGAGTTCAAAGAGGTCGTTGGTGTCAAGGTAGGTGATGAGTTGTTTGGCAACAACACGTTCCAGGATTTTAGACAGAAAAGGTAGATTGGAGATGGGGCGGTACTTGTTAGGGGAATCAGGATCCAGGCCGGGTTTCTTTAGTACGGGGGTGACTGATGCAAGCTTTAGGGAGGAGGGGACATGGCCGGAGGATAGAGAGGAGTTTACAGTGTTAGTGATGAGGGTGGAGAGAATGGGGAGACAGGCCTTTAGAAGTGTGGTGGGGAGCGGGTCCAGGTTGCAGGTTGTTGATTTCATGGTTGAGACTATGGAGGAAAGATCAGAGGAGGTGATGGTAGCAAATGAGGAGAAGGATTGACCGGTGGTTAGGGGGGGATCCGGTTTGGGACATAGGGCGGGGTCGATGGTCAACTGGCTGTGGATTGTGCTGATTTTATCATTGAAGAAGGATAGGAAGTTATTGCATTTTTCAACTGAGAAGGAGTGAGAGGTGGTGTCCAATGGCTTGAGGAGTGTGTTAATGGTGTTGAAGAGGGTCCTTGGATTGCTGCTGCCAGACTGGATGATTCCTGAGTAGTCGGAGGAGCGGGCTGAGTTCAGGGTGTCATTGTATAGCTGGAGGTGTTGTTTGTACATTTCCTGGTGGACGGTAAGACCTGTTTTGTGGGAAAGCCGTTCCAGTTGGCGTCGTTTGGATTTGAGATGGCGGAGTTCGTCAGTGTACTAAATTGACATCAGTGAAATGCAGTTGACATCCAACCAGAAGTGCAAAAGAAGCATTTAAATAACAAAAAGTTAGCCGTTTAAAAAGTGCAGTGCTAGACAGTGCAGTTCAGTGCAGTAATGGGTGTAGACAGTTATACAGTGCAAGGCAGTAAAATGTAAACAGGTTGAACATTCCATAAAGTGAGATGCAACAGCTATGCAGGTAACCATTTAAAAGTCCAGTGCTATACAGGGGGTGGGGGTTTGTTCAGCAGTGTTACAGCCTCTGGAAAGAAACTATTCTTGTGCCTGCTGGTGCGGGAGCGCAGGCTCCTGTATCGCTTGCCAGATGGGAGAAGGGTGAAAAGTCCATGGTTTGGGTGGGTGTTATCCTTGACAATGGATTTGGCTTTGTTTAAGCAGCGGCCATGGTATAAGTTGTGAATGGGGGGGAGTGGACAGCCAATAGTCCTCTGGGGAGAGTTGACTACTCTTTGTAGTGACTTGCGGTCGGCAGCATTGCAGTTTGCAGTGCAATTTGTAAGTATGCTCTCAGTGGTACAGTGGTAGAAGTCTGATAGAATCCTAGGGCAAAGCTTTGCTTTCTTGAGGGTCCGTAGGAAGTGAAGGCGCTGATGCGCCTTCTTCACCAGACTGAAGGAGTTGAGGGACCAAGAAAGATTTTCTGTGATGTGGACCCCAAGGAACTTGAAGCTAGACACACACTCCACCTCAGCACCGCTGATATGGAGGGGGGTGTGTGCCCTGCTCCTGGTTCTCCTGAAGTCCATAATAATCTCCTTGGTCTTCTTGGTGTTGAGTTCCAGGTTATGGTTTTTACACCACGTAGTTAGATGTTGAACCTCATCCCTATATGCTGTTTCATCCTCATCTCTGATCAGGCCCACCACAGTGGTGTCATCTGCTAACTTGATTATGGCGTTGGAGCCATAAACAGGGGCGCAGTAGTGGGTGAAGAGAGAGTAGAGCAGAGGGCTCAACACACAACCCTGCGGCACGCCAGTGTTAAGGGTGATAGTGGAGGAGTAGAGACTCCCCAATTTAACAGCCTGGGGTCTGTTAGTAAGGAAGTCCATAATCCAGTTGCATAGTGAGTTGCTGATGCCAAGCTGGCTGAGCTTGGAGATCAGCTTGGAGGGGATCACAGTGTTGAATGCGGAACTAAAGTCAATAAACAGCATTCTAACATATGTTTTGGGGCTATCCAGGTGGGTGAGTGCTAGATGGAGCACTGTGGAGATAGCATCCTCTGTTGATCGGTTGCTACGGTAGGCAAATTGGTACGGGTCCAGTGAAGTGGGCAGGCAGGATTTCAGATGTGAAAGGACCAGCTTCCCAAAAAATGTTGCAATGATGGGTGGAAATCTTTAAGTTCCTTCGCTGTAGAGTGTTTGGGCACCGGAACAATGGTGGCAGATTTAAAAGTGTGGGGGACTGTTGATTGAGCTAGTGACATGTTGAGTCAGTGAAGACACCGGCCAACTGCTCAGCGCAGGCTCGCAGCACACGTCCGGGGACTCCATCAGGGCCAGCAGCTTTCCGAGCATTCAACCTGGTTAGGATGTCGCAGACCTCTGAGGTGGAGAATTGGAGTGTGTCCTCGTCTGGTGAAACAGCTGACTTGAAGGCTGCCTCCTTGTTCTCCCGATCGAAACGAGCATAGAAGTGGTTCAGCTCATCTGGGAGGGAAGTGGAGGAGGGTGGGGGAGAGTTGCATGGGGATTTGTTGGTGAGTGTATGTAGGCCTTGCCACATACGCCGGGGGTCGGAGGAGTTGAAGTGTTCTTCAATCCTTTGCTTGTAGTTGTGTTTGGCCCTGGATATTCCATTCCTCAGATTTGCTCTGGTAGAGCTGTAGGCCTCCTGGTCTCCCGACCTGAAGGCTGCATCCCTGGCCTTGAGGAGAAGGCGAACTTCCTTGTTCATCCAGGGTTTCTGGTTAGGGAATAGTTTCACTGTTTTGTGTCACTCCGTCTGCACACACGTTGAGGTAATCCATGACAGATTTGGCTACTGTGTGAATGTTGGCATGGGAGTCCTTGGTGGCATCAGCGAAAAAACCTTTCCAGTCAGTGTGTTGAAATTGTTCTCGTAGAGTGGGATTTGCATCTTTCTTCCAGACCTTAACGGTCTTTGTTGTTGGTTTCACACGTTTAATGAGAGGGGAGTATTTTGGCGTGAGAAACAGAGAAATGTGATCAGACGGACCAAGGTGGGGGAGGGGTGTGACTTTGTAGGCAGCAGCAACATTAGTATAACAGTGGTCTAGAGTTTTACTGCCTCTTGTGAAGCAAGTAATATTTTGGTGAAATTTAGGGTGGACTGTTCTCAGGTTGCAATGGTTAAAGTCTCCAGTGACAATAAAAGCCCCATCTGGATGTTTAGTCTGAAGCTTATTAATGGCAATGGAAAGTTCCTTCATTGCCGCTTTACTGTTGGCATCAGGTGGAACATACACAGCAATAGCGACAATGCAGCTGAACTCACGTGGAAGGTAGAAGGGCCTGCATCTCACAATTAAATACTCCAGATCAGCAGAGCAATGGGCACTAACAGTGACGCAGTCCATGCACCAAGTTTTGTTTACATAAATACATAAACTGCCTCCTCTGCTCTTACCCGTAGTCTCTACAGTCCTGTCTGCTCTAAAGATAGAGCGTCCTTCTAGTTCCACCGCGCTTGTTGGGATGCCATTGTTAAGCCAAGTTTCAGTGAAAAACATGACGTTACAGTCCATAAGGATTTTCTGTGTGAGGGTCCATATCTTGAGTTCGTCCAGCTTGTTGAATAAAGAACGCACGTTGGCAAGGAAGATACTGGGCAGCGCAGTTCGGTGCGGGCCTTAGCTTTGCACGCACTCCACCTCGCTTACCCCGTCTCTGCCTGCGGTCGCGTCTCCGTCTACGAGTCTTTCCAGTCTGCAAGAATTGTCCATCTGGTCGCGGTGATCTGATCAGCTCCGGAGGGAGCTGATCGAAGTTGAACGGGTAATCCAAAACTAGGTTTTTGCAGCTTTGATGAATATCCAATGGTGAGTTTCTGTTGTATTTTCGGATCGCTCAAGTGTTTCGAGTGAAAACAAGTTGGATAGTCAGGTAAATAAACATTAGTTCGCTAAAACTGGAGAGACGCCAAGCCGCGCGTTGCGCACGCGCCGCCATGACAGCTGACAGGCAATGCCAAGGGATCTGTCCCGAAAGACCCTCTGTCGGAAAAAACCTTTACAATACGGTCTCCGAGTTCCACGGGAACACCTACAAAAGGTGATAACATTGTCAAAGTAGGGACTAGGTAGCTGCGCATGCCGATCTAACCGGATATTCTTAGCTGAAAACCTTCTCCCACAAGGTTTTGTTGACAGCATAAGTCACCATGGTGACTTATGGTGACAGCGACGCTAAAAGAGATTGACTTTCGTGTTTCAAGCTAACCCAGGCTTTGAGCGCAACATACCTTGCTAACCCACTAATCAAGGTTCGAAGTACAGTGCAAAGGTCAAGTATATGACCAAGGGAGTGCGTTGTCCAATGTTGATGACATACAGGCATGTAACCCTAGGGTGAGAGAGGAAGAGAGAGAGTTGGAGAGAGAAAGAAGCTGTGTTCGAAATCGTTCCCTATTCACTCCTTCACTATTCCCTATATAGTGTTCACGATATAGTGCACTAAATAGGGAACGAACAAACGAGAATTCGGACACTACGCTGAACATTTCTAAACGTCCTTTGCGTCAGTAAATGCGCCGGGTATTTGTGTGACGCAGACAGACGCGCCCACATCATGTAAACAAACGGGCACTCACGAGGAAAGCTGGAGGTTGTATTGATGTTAACTGTTACAATTCCTTGATCAAGGTTTTTTTAAATTAATTTTGAATGTTACATTTTCTATGTTAAATCCCAAATAGATTGTTGACGTTTCTAAACGAAAGCCGGTGACTCCGTCATTAAATGTATTTGTTCATTCAGCTTCTTCTTCTCCGGAAAAACACCACCGCATTGCATTGTGATATATGGGAGTAACATGTAGGGTACATCGTATGTGGGTTTTTCTGCAACTATGGTCACTTTTGACTCTCCCAAAATGAAAAAATCAACCTTTATGAATTTGAATTTTAACCATCAGAGTCTGTAATATATATTAACAGCTACACAACATTGCATGTAGTGATGCCTAAACCTAGTTGCCAATTTCAGGAACATAGGGCTGTGGGACCATCAGGCTGTGGGAACATACGGATGACCCCATGCAATGTGAACGGTAAATGTAAATACAGGGATGTATCCTTAACAATAGGCTACTGTAGGAAGTAAACTTAAAAAAGGTATTACATGTGTCATTAAAGACTGGATTAAACAGATTTTCAAAAATATTATGGCCTAAAGTGGCTTGAACATTAATACTAATACACTAACATTAACATCGTAATGTGAGAGGCACCAACAGCCTCTCACATTAAATTTGTGTACCAAGTACTACTTAAAACGAGAGCAGAGTTCCTGCCAAACCGAGTCCATATGCTTCATGTGCCTTGTCGTGACTGGTTTGGGTTCTGGCACAAGTCCAACCACATTCTCGTGTGTGTACCAGATCACATCATCCTTCATCGGCCAATAAAACCTATTGGCCCCAATGCTGTGCATTGTTTTGACCAAGACACAACTCTCAGTATCGATGTCTTGAATGATGCCTGGGTAAGGGTCACAGAACGACACACCATTTCCCGATAAGCTCCTCATTGATATCAGGAATTGGTTGTATTGCCTTGGTTTCCTGGAATGTCGGAGGATGCTGATGGAGGGCTCCCATGGAAGGCTCTGATACAGGAGCGAAGGTGACGCACTGTGGGCTGAAGCAGGTGCATGGATCTGGGTTTCTGCAGAAGCAGCTCAGCACTCTCCACATGATTTGCCCAGAGACTGATGTGTGGATCTGGTGGATCTTCATGGTGCCTTTAACTGTCTGCAGATCATCGATCAGGGATCTCTCGACCTCTGATATTTCCTCATCTGTGACATTGAAGAGTGTCACAGAGGACTTGACCTTTGACAGCTCCTCAAACAACATGGCCCCATTATGTATGTCCATCCCCTTTGCCACTAGGGCATCTGCCGTCCTCTTTACTGCTGCACCCACACCATCCGCTGGTCCCTTGCCGTGGCCTGCTTCAAGGAAATTCCATGTCACTTTTTAAAATCCCATCTTGAAGGGCTCTGTCGACAGGAAGAAAAAGTTCTTCTTACGATACGCAACGATACTGCGTGGTTGGTCCATCACTGACCATGTGAAGTACTCTAACGCTGGGATTTTTCTCCTGCAGATCGTGCAGAACTGGTTTGAGATGTGTCCATATGGCCGAAGGGTCATGGCGGAAAGAGGATGACAGAGTGCAATACGAAGATTGTGCTGCCTTGGTGTAGGCCACAACTGTGTGTAGGCTAACCTGTTTATGAGAATCCCCGAAGTGCACTGCCTGTATTTCAGTTGCATATTTGCAGAGATAGTTTTCTGCAAAATCAACATGCAGTAAAACCTCCTCTTCGGTCAGATTCTTCTTTAGCTTTGTCAAGGTAGCATACTGGTGCTTAATGTTATAAATATGCCGTCCTATTTTTGCCTGCAGCAATTCAGAGAAGTCTTCAATGAGGACTTGTAGGGTTCCATAAACCTTCTCCTTTGTTGTTAAATGAACAGTAAATTTCTCTGTCCCTCCATCTTTTGACTTTTTCTCTCTCTCCTCTGCTTTGTGTTGCTAATGATGCCACCACGTCTGACCCCCCTCTTCAAACGGCTGAATTTGGAGTGCTTTCTTTCTGCAGTTGGAGCATTCCCTGTACATGCACTCTTTTGATGGACTACAACACATGGATAGCATCAAGTCTGCAACCTTGCTGGTCTTCACTACACTTTGCTGGTATAGCCTGTCTGCCATGAATTGTGCATTTTCACATATCTTACAGAGACATGTTTCCCTGTCTCTGACTTATGGATGTACAACCAAAAAGGGTTTTCTCTTGCAAAACTCACTGTAGGAGATTTTGATGTTTGGATTCTCTGCTTTGAATTTCAGGTGTAGATTCTTAAGAGAATCGGAGAGTAGGCGCTTCTGCATTTTCAGTTGCTTTTTAGTTTTTCTGTCCCGTTTTCCTGTGGTGGCCCTGCTGTTGTCATCCCTTTCAAGAAATTGTGCCACTGTTAAGTCATCAGTGTTGGTGATCACATTTGATTGTTGTTTCCTGTGATAATCCAGGGAGTTTGGCCTCTTTCGGTTCGCTCTCATCATCTTTACGCCCCCTCTTCTGAGCAACTACTACATTAGGTAAGACACCAGCAGGTTCCTGAGGAACAACAGGTAAGTCATGAACAGCTTCATCCACAGGTAAGACTTCTGGGGATAGTGGTGGTGTGTTTGTAGAAACAAAGTGATTTGAGGCCTCCAGCATTTTGTTTTTTTCCCTCTGGTTCCTTTTATTTATCCTCCACTGTCTTCTTTTCAGATTTGTCTCTCTTTTCGTCAGTTGGGAGACACTCTTTATCTGCCCTTTCTCACTTCTTTTTTTGTAACGCTCTTTTTCCTTCCGGAGATACGCTTCGTATCTGTCCGGGTCTTTTCTCATTTCCTCTCTGAATTTCCGTGATCTTATTGTAGATGAATTTGGTCTCATCTAGGGTTGAACAATTGACATGTTTATGTTTAGTTTACAATAATAATAATTTATGACATAACAGACCATAGTAATAACATGTATGAATTTTGAAAATGGGTGTAGTTCCCTTTTAATATTTGCAATATAATATATCACCTTGAATTTGTCTCTACCGCGACACAAGGTCTTTACCGCAACACCTAAAGCTGCTGCGGTAAGGACACATTGTGGTAATGACATTTTAGCTAATATTGCAGATTCATGGTTAGCTTTGACTCTTAGCAACTAATATACATGAATTAAACAGTAATATTAACTTTTTCTTTTAAATTTAGTTCAAAACACACAATTTCTACGCTGTATGGTAAGGACACACAATAAATACCTCCAAAGAAAGTATGATCTTTACCTTGTTTTTGCTTGACCTTGAGGGGCACCTAGTGTGGGTGGCCCAACCTGTCATCCAAGTGCTCACTTACCAACTGCCGTTTCCATAGAAACTAGATTTGTTTGGCTTTCCAAACAAGTCCTCACCGCAACATTTGTCCAGTGTCGCGGTAAGGACTCAGAAGTGTGGGACAGACGCATTTAGACGAAAAAATCCAATAAATAATCGGTAAACAAATTTCTTTTTTTACATGGTGTAAAGTAATATGTTTATGAAACAATTGCATTTAAAATAATGTCATATTGTAATTGAATTACCTCATTTTACGCATCTCAACCTTGAGAACACAGTGGTGGGACATGAACAAAAGTGGTGTTTGGACCGGTTTGGACCCATAAAATGCTTCATAAATTGTATTAAATCACATTATTTAGTAATGATTTTTTAGGTCAAGATGTGTTATAACACTGTGTTCTTAAAAGTGCCCGTAGTTGCAGAAACACTCACTCAAATTTTGGGTATTTTAAGTGCACTATATTGTGCATGAAATTAACCACTGAGAATTCGAACACCACTACAAAATGGCGAGCACCCTATATAACGATTTCGAACACAGCGAGAGAGAGAGAGAGAGAGAGAGAGAGAGAGAGAGAGAGAGAGAGAGAGAGAGAGAGAGAGAGAGAGAGAGAGAGAGAGAGAGAGAGAGAGAGAGAGAGAGAGAGAGAGAGAGAGAGAGAGAGAGAGAGAGAGAGAGCGCGAGAGAGAGAGAGAGAGAGAGAATGGACTCTAGGGCTAGGGGAGGCTGCACACCTGTTGCTCGTTGACCAATCAGTGATCAACAGGTTGAACCAGCCATCAGAACAGGGCGACCGTCTCCTCTATAAATAGTGCCCTTTCCATCTCGGATTTCTTCTTTCTGCTGCTCTCATCGCTCAGAGGTACGTGACCAAATGCCATGAGAGGCAAGGTAAGCCATCCAAAGGAATGCTATATTTTGTGTTTTACCTGAAATGGTTCTTTATTTTTACTTCATACTCGGCCTGTAGTTTACATTATTGATACTTGGGCAGATCTTTGACTCTTGCCCCTGTTTGTGGTATTAATGTCAGTTACAAGAAGCCAACAATTCTGTTAGCTTACTGTAGGTCTTTTTGGCTCAAATAATCTGCTAAATGTAAAATGTGTCACTGGGGGGTGTTGATGATGACGTGTATTTTTCTTTTTCAGTGGAAGAAGAAGCGTATGCGCAGGTAAGAACGTTTTTGACACCGACTAATATCCTATAAACCAAAACCGCTCGTCTTGAATCTTGATGTAAGAAACTGTCAATGGGTTTCAATAAACTCTTGGATTCCAACAGTTTGCTCCCTTTATATAAAGTGTGCTCAGCCACAGCAACATTAGTGTTCTTCCTGAACAGTGTCTATTGATTCCGGTTTCGCCGCATCCTGGGAAGCGCATGTCTAGGCATGTAATATCAGAGGGCTAGCATCCATAAGGGCTAGCATCAATGTTGTCCGATGTTGCTGACTATTGAGTGGCTGGTTGTTCTACAGTTGGGTCTTTGCATGATTGACGTAAACTGTTTTCAGTTTAGTGTGAGCAATCTACTGATCGCTGTGCATAAAGCCAGACCTTATTGTTAATGTCACTAGGACATGTAAAGGTCTGTACCAGGATAGTTCAACTAGACTCTGCATAGCCTCCCACCCCTTACACTTACTGTATGTTGTACGTTCTTAGACTTGGCAACAGTACTTGGCATTGTGTAAGATCTTATCCTAGCTATCTCAGGGAATGGGTTAACCTAGCAATTGCAAATGCTTGGTACTTGGTTCTATGGGCATCCATACTGTAACAATGGAGATATATGATTGTTTATCCTTCTGACAAATGTACTTGTTGTAATTCTCTTTGGATAGAAACGTCTGCTAAATATAACTGAAGGAAGTGTATAGTAGAAACCAGTGTACAGTATTCCTGTCCCTGGTATGACTGGAGCACTCATAACTAGTGCTGAGTGACACCTGCCTGTTGGAGATGTCCCTACTGAGTAAGGCTTCAAGTGCTACTCTTAAACGTTGGGGCTTGCAGGTAAATGTGTAATACGTTAAGGGCAGGACCACTCATCTGGGACCTTGCGTCGCATCTCACCCATTCATTGACTATTTCACTCCGTCCCCAAGTTTCTCACATCGCTGATTGTCCTCACTCACCTTAATTGTTTTCACCTGTCCCTCATCAACATTCCTCTCCTAGTGGAATTAGGCAGCGTGTTTCCCTTCCTCTGAGCCCGTTCGTCTTTGTTTAAGCGTCCCAGCATTTTCCGAGTGATATTTACGGTTCCTGGTTTTCTGATTCCTGCCCATTTGCTCCCGACTACGACTTTCCCATCTCCCTTCCAGATGTCTGCCTGATCTCAAACTGATTTCCTGTGTACCGACCTATCGACTAGTAAAGCCCAGTCATTCTACCCAGACTTCTGCCTCCCGACTCGTGCTATTGAGTAATATTCCCTCTGCTGCTCCCCCAGCCATTCCACCTTGTCTCAATCTCCCATCCCTGTTCCCCTGCTGCTCCCCAGCCGTTGCAACTTGTGTCTTAGTCTCTTATCCCTGTTCTTTGTTTCAACAGACTGAAGCGTAAGAGGAGAAAGATGAGGCAAAGATCAAAGTAGACGCTGGTCCCAGCAGCAGCAGCGGTGTTCCTGTGTGGTGATGCGCTGAGCGGCCAGGAGTCCACAGCAGCCTGGAGCCGATCTTAAAGAGGATAATGCCCAGTGCTGGATGACACCCTGATCCTTGACCAGCGGCTGTAGATCTCTGGGACAAACCATATCTTTACAGCAGAACCAGTGCTGTTTAACGCAATAATAAATTATGGTTACCACAACTTGATTTGTGTCATGCTTGGTCGTTAAGGTGGATGTCAAATGAGATTTATTGGTGATTAACTGGTTGTACTATGCACAAATGATTAATGACTATAATCCTACCGTTCCATATTACTCTGTTGCTTCATAAAAACATGCCTGCTCACCCTAGCGGGCAGTGTTCTACATACTAGAAAATGCATTTCCTGCAGGAAGAGTGCTGTATTGCAAAGTGAGCCATAAAGAAACGTCAAATGGCTTAAATCAATTGAAGGGATTTGAACAAAAGTCTAAATGGAGTAAACAATGTAAATATGCATATTATTAAGAAAAAGTAACTGGTAGGAAAAAAAAGTGCCCGCTGAACGAAAAGTGCAAAGCATTGCAAAAAATGTACAATTAATTGAACTGAAGAATCTGAAATGTCAAATATATTGCCCTGCACTGTCTAAGAAAATGGCGAGCCGGTGCGTAATTAAAAGTAGCTCAAGAGTGGGGGGGGGTAACGCCCAAACTGGCAACACTGCTCAACGTCATCATGCTCCAGCGTCAACGTAAATCAATGAGACCAACTGAAAACGAAGCCGGTATGAAACAAACCGTTTCTGAATAAAGTTGAAATGATATCGAAATTACGATTGGATATTATTGAAGATACAAGTGTGTAGATTTGTTTGATTTAGTTACGTCTTAAACAGTTTGAAGTGCCAGAGGACGGCTCTGCTGTCCTCCCATTGACTCCCATGTTAAGATATTTCAAAAAGTAGAATGTCTCAGGTATAAAATATTAAATTCTGAAAAGAAGCAAGTGATTCCAAGCTATTCTGAATATTTACAAATTTGTCTAGGTGAAAAATTGAGGACGGAGATAGGTCCCAAAGTTTGCAGAGAATAAAACTTATGCATTTTGAATTAACTTGTTCTGGAACCTGAAGTAAACATTACAAAGATCAAACGTGAAGTTGTGTTTGCTGTGAGTATTCAATAAAGACATGTTGCATGTGGTCAAGATGCAACTAATGAGGATTCTGACAAATAATTTTAAACCTACCGTTCCATATTGCTGACTTGCTTCAATCAAATAATGCTTTCATCTGAGTCACCTGATTCTAACAGTGTCCTTTCTCTAGGTCCAAATCCATGGATCAAACACTTCATTTGTGGTTTAAGCAGCTGATCAGCATATTGCAAAATGTGACACTTGTCATTAAAGTACTTTGAAGTGTATTCTTGTGCTTACTGTCATGGATGGAATAGTGTAAGTGGCCAACAATGATCAGTCTACTTTTGACAAAGGCGGCTGCTCATTGCTTCGTAGTGCTGTAGGGCAGCCTTTGTTACAACCAATGTCAACGTTTCAATCAGTGAGTTCCACAGACCAGTGGCGGTGTCACGTAAAAATTGTACCGGGGGCGAAAATTGTACCGGCCTACGTCATCAGTTGTTGACAACTGATTACGTAAGGGTTGTCCGTTGCCGTTTATATTTGTATTGTATTGAATTGTTTAATCGAATTTAGCTAGTTAACTGAGTGTTTAAAGCAGGTTTCAAAAACCATTCGCGCTCATGTTGCCGAACACCAAATAACATAATACAGATAACGGATCGCTAGATAACACTTGTTTTTACTTTATATTTGTATTGTATTTAATTGTTTAGCTAGTAAACTGAGTGTTTTAAGTGTATCATAGTCTAACTAGCTTGTGTTAATTAAATTACCGCAATTTAATTCAGATAATAGATAGATATATATAGATAATAGATAGATAGATGGTAGATAGGTGAGCAGGCATTAAGTAACTGTTTTGTTTTTTTCGCGTCTACATTTAGCTATTACTGTTTAGAGAAATAGATGCATACATTGATAATATAAATATATACGTTTATAATATATGTATAGAAAAGTAAATAATATCCTTGATATAGTGGGTTTTTGGGCTAAATCTTACCATTAATTTGAGTAAGGTAAAGTTAGAATTGAAAACAAAACAACCACAGGCCACATATGAATAACATTCAATTATTTGCCTCAGATATACAACTAACATTGACAACAATCTTATATGTAATGATCATGCTTCAATATAAAATGAAAAAGGTGATAATGCAGTTTCTTGATGCATGTCATTTATAAGCGCTGAGTGACAGGTCTAGCTTGTTCCAGGTTCAGGTTGATGCACCACACTTCCAGAATATGCTGATTCTTGATGACCCTGGTTTTCTTTGGCCCCTGCATGGTAAACTCTTCCTGTCACGATGTCTTTGAGATAAGGATAGACAAAGAAGGAAGAAAATCCACAATGAAAACAGAAATGGCATGGAAAAAAGGTCTGTTTTAGTAGTAAGCCCACTCACCGACGTCAAGGTACAGACCTTTAGAGAGGTTTTTTTTTTTAAGGCTGACGCAACTCAACTCAAATGTATTTATAGAACACATGTAAAAACAACAACGGTTGACCAAAGTGCTGTACAATCAAAAATAGCAAAAGCGTTGAACATATATTATTGATCCCAGAAATTAATCATTTATCAGGCTATATTATACTGTTTAGAAGATGCATTAAATATACACAATATCCATAACATACGAACAGCAATATTGACAGTAGAACTATTAAGGAAAATCTGAATATTAACAAGAACCAAATAACTCTCCAGCATACCTACCAGTCCTACAAAGGAAAAAAACTGAGCAGAATAGTTAGAATATGATTTGAGAGGGCCTATCACACCTCCTGCATGGGACCAGAGGTGCTTTTCCTTGCCCGATGGTCCGTCTGCAGAGGCAGTGCACATCCACATCAATGGCGACTGGCTCGGCAGTGGGGGACCTCATGGCTCTAGGGAAGAGTTGCACTTCTCCAGCCTGAAAACAGGAAAAGAGGTGACATTTGTCCTTGATGGTATTGGACTGTGGTGGGACCCTCACCGCTGCAGAGAGCAATACTGTTGGCAATAGCAAACAGTCCACAATCTGATCCACCTGCCTGCTGCTGTATGTCCGGCCACTGCTGTCGGACACTCTTCCCTGGAAAAGCAAGCAGACCTGTGACCTGTTCAATGAAGACCTCTGTCCTGGTGTGTCCTAGGGAGTCAAAAATGTTTACTGAACCTCCCTGGCAGCCAATGTCACTTACCGTAACCCAGTGATTTGCAGAAACATTGAGTATCTGTACAAACCCTTGTGCTGGCTCGGGCAAAGTGGACAGCAAGACTAGGGAGGTGGTGGCGTAGAGCCCGTTGACGTTGGGGTACTTGGCCTTAAGCAGGGCCTGAGCATGGTCCATAGCATGGTCATCCAACCAAGTACTTGGGTTGCTGAGCATGGCCCTGAAGTCCTCCACCCTTTTGCTCAGTGAAGCTCGATAAGCCCGGCCTGGCTGGACACTAGTGATGACAACATCCAAGTCCTGAAACCAAAAAAACAAACATCTCACTCATTTAGCAACAATGTGAGCATTTAATAGAGCAACCAAAGTTTTTATTAAGTGAAATTAAGAAATATTTACCTCTACTGGGTCCTCCTCCAACTCTGAATCTGCTGACTCAGTCTCAGATAGATTGGACACAGTCTCCTTGGTGGGCCAGGCAGCCTGGGATCCTAAAGGGGAAAGAAGCACCTTATCAAAAAGCTTCATAATCACTTCTCAGTATAGTCTATTAGTATAGTCTATAGTCTAGATTTTAATAATTCAATTAACATACTTCTCCGCACAGGCTACACTGAAGCATAGGGTGTCCTGGTCTTCAATGGCTTTCCATCCAAGGTCTCCAGCTGCACAAGGTTATTGTCCGTAACCTCAGTAACCCTGAAAATATCAAACATCAATGTGAGAGCTAGATGAGTTTTGTTATATATATTTATAGGGCCTATATATATATATATATATATATATATATATGAGCAGGGCCTATATATATATATATATATATATATATATATATATATATATATATATATATATATATATATAGATATATATGTAACCATTAATTTTATTTATTTGTTGGCAGGATAAGTCCCTTGAGATGAAGCATCTTGTTTTCGAGGCGGTCCTCGAAACGTGATGCCTTTGATGTCTTAACCATTTTTGGGTATCTTAACCATTTACCTGAACACATTTGGCCAATCTGGCTCCATGGTTTGACCATGCCTTTCACGCTTCCTCTCATTTTTCTTCAGGACCTCCATGCCTGGTGTGATCCTGAAGCGCTTGGTCCCGCTCTTGGTCCTCCTCTTGTATGCCTCTTTCTGTCTCTCCTGGGCCTTTTCTATGTTGGCAATCACCTGATGCAGGATAGTTAATCGATATATGAATATACTGCCCTCACAATTGCCTTTCTGTGCAAGGCAACTAGCTTAACTACTGGTGATGTCCTCAAATATAAAGAAAAAAACATAAATACATAATGATAATAATATAAATAATGATTTGCTTCCCATTCATAAAACACTTGCCTTGTCAATGACCTTTCCATCGCTCTCAGCCCTTGCCTGGACGTACTTCTCAATGTCCTCGTTATCTGGAGAAGGAATGTCCACATCATCTGGAAGAACTCCAGTGGTCTTAAGTAACATAGGAAAGGACAAGCAATAAAAGTACGTTCAGCCTCATAGAAATTATTATTTTGACATATATACTTTTCATGTTGATTCCCCACTGTTAAGTTGTCTCCTTATACCATACAAAGTGTAATTTCCTCCCCGAAGAGTAAAAATGTTGATTTAGAAATTGTTAATATGGTAATATGAAAAAGTCAACCACTACACACCTCTGAAAATAGACGTGGCTCCCGTTCATTCATCAGACGATAGGGTGAAAACCTGGAAGAGGCTTGGACACAACAGTTATTTGAAAAAAAATATTTATTTTAATTTGTCTTCCCACCTCTCCTGTTGTCCATCAAGGGTCTTGCCAATGGACCTCTTCAATGTCTGATTGGTCCTCTCATCCAGTCTGTTGGTCTGTAAAAACAGCAAAGTACAAGCAAGGGGAATACAAATATGTATAAGTTAATAGTAAAATTATTTAGAAGCTTATCGATCTTTCTTTTATGTCAGTTATATTTCTTTATTACACAGCTTTGTTGAATATTCGATTCTGACGGTCTGTTATTTCTGTATAGCAGACCGCTGCTATGAATAACAGACTTTTGCTATGGACGCAGTTCTGATCATATTCGCGTCGGGGTCCTGCATCACCCTGTTGGGGTTTATTTCTCATTATACAACGGGGGACCTAAATCCAGCGATCTGATTGGTTCCCAACTGTTGTATAATGAGCATATACATAACTGCTATGACGCCTGATCATTTTGTGAAGGTTTGCATATCACTCCGCGCCTGGAAGTAGAAACAGTTACAAAGTAAAACATGTGTTGGATGATGGAGAGGGTGTAAATGTTGTTACTCCGGGAGTGAGCAAGGCGATGGAGAGACTAACGAAAGCTTAGGCACACGGCGAGTGAACTGCTCCATAGGATAAATTGCCGGCGAACCGCTCTATCGGAGCCTTCTCTCGGAGGGACGCTAAAGTGTGTTGCATAGCGACCGTCGATGCATAGCGGCAGCCAGGAGGGACTACTTTTTTGTATTCTTTAACAAAACGGCTACTTTGACTGTCTTTGTTTCTTTTTAAATGTAGTGTGTCTATGACTTTCGTTTTGCCATAACAGTAACCGTTGTATAAAAGCAATAGATCACTTCAGTCAGTGGCATGTGCTCATTATACCACTGTGAAGGGGGTCGCCAGCCCTCCGCTGCGCGTCGGGGCCGGACAACGCCCCTTAACAGTGGTATAATGAGCACATACCACAGCCTGGCGTGATCTATTGCTTAAATAATGACCGTCTCACTGTACATTATCCCTTACATAATATACATAACTGAGGATGGTATGCTGATGTGATTCGGTGCTTGACACCAAACTGTCATGCCGCGTCCTGCACACTACCTCCACCTAGTGGCCACTTGGCGCCGATGGTCCTGCTCCTTCCACACCTGTCTGCAGTCATCTCATCACCAGTCCCTACTTCAGTCGGAGATCTCCTACCAGCCGGCGCCAGTTCGTCGTTACTTCTGCACAGTCAGTATCGGTCCTACCAGCAATCTCAAGCTTTATAGCAGCCTGTCCCCGTGGTAACACTCTCCTTCCTTTCCCAGTACTCTCCGGTCGCCGAACCCCTGCTCGCCTGACTACCCGCCTGCCATCGCCCCTGCTTGCTCGTTATCGAACCCCTCCTGCCGGTTCCTGATCCCCGCCTGTCGGACTCTCCTGCCGGTTCCTGATCCCCGCCTGTCTGACTCTCCTGCCGGTTCCTGATCCCCACCTGTCAGACTCTCCTGCCGGTTCCTGATCCCTGCCTGTCTGACTCTCCTGCCGGTTCCTGATCCCCGCCTGTCTGACTCTCCTGCCGGTTCCTGATCCCCGCCTGTCTGACTTCCCCGCTGGCTCCTGACCCCTGCCTGTCTGACTCTCCTTCTGGTTCCTGATCCCCGCCTGTCTGACACTTCTGCCTACCAATAAACCCCGTTCCCCTTTACCTCGTCTCTGCCTGTGTCTGCACTTGGGTCTCCACGTTCCGTACCCCCTAACACAAACTCCTCAAACAGGGACTTGTTTACCTGAATTAAGGAATTCAAGTTATTAGGTTTCTTGTTTGCCAGTGTTAATCAATCACTGTTAAATTACACATCTATATGTGTAAATACTGCACATTGTTCCAGAATTCACGACCCTGGTCTGTCAAGATGACCTCAGGAGCACCATGGGTGTAGAAAATGTCCATCAAAGCCTGTGGAACATCAAAATAAACTGAAATCATTCTCCACCCCCCCCAAAAAAAATAAGCCAAACCTTTCTGTAACAACATTCCGCATTCACAATATGTGTCTACGCTGCAAATGTTGCTATGATTTACACACCTGTGATGTGGCAGTTGCAGTCTTGTCTTTGATGGGCCTGGCCTCCACCCACTTCGTGAAGAAGTCAGTTGCTGTCAGACAGAAGCGGTTCCCATTCTTTGAGGCTTTGAATGGTCCAATTAGGTCAACACCTAAGTAGGGACAGAAATAAACACATGCCCACAGGCCATGACGTTATAGAGATATATAAGGCAATACAGTACGTTAAGAAAATAATACAAATTAAACTATGACTTCGAGAGGTTGTAGCCGTTTCACAGAAACCAAAAGCAAGATATCTCACCAATCATATGCCATGGTGACTTCGGTTTGATGGGCTTCAACTCTGGTGCTTCAGTTTTCACTTGCTCAAACCTCTGGCATGACATGCAGGTTCTCACCTTTACAACACAAGGAGATTAAACACCACAGATTTAATAATATGCTCTAGAGTAGAGGCGATTTTCTTTGCGTGTCACAGTAGATTGAATGAACAATTACTTATATAAGGCAATCACTATAAATTATTCTTTAAATCTCATGTGCATGCGGCATCAGCATATCACAGGAAATATTAGAGCTGATCTGGATCAAACACAAATTGAACAAATTCATCACTTGCCCATTCCTGCGTATCTCTGGTAATTGTCTTCCAGTAGAAGCATCGGCTGATCTTGTCCTGCATCCTCTTGGATCCAAAGTGGCCAGCATGGACTTCTGTCAGCACCTCATCCTTCTCTTTCTCAGTGAGGATCACCCTCCTCCCTCCCCATTTAAGGCCATTCTCCCCAAGGTAGTACATACAATTCCCTAGAAAGAGGGAGAGAACATACATCAGCACTGCATCAGCTGTAGATTGCTTATAACTTAATTCAGTTTCCTTTGCAGGGCCTACTAATTTGTGAAAATGGAAGATGAATGGATGGACTGCATAAAATGTTATTTATTTAATTACAGAATACCTTTAACGGTGAATTTTTTTGCATCCCTCCGGATCTGCCGCTTCTCCGTGTGAGAGAGCCCTGCGTCATACATCTGAGACGACAGATACAAGAAAATATAATTAAATGACACCATTTTCAATCAGCAAGAAAAACCTATAACCCTAAAATCTATCTATCTGCTTACCTATCTATCTATCTATCTATCTATCTATCTATCTATCTATCGATCCATCTATCTATCTATCTATCTATCTATCTATCTATCTATCTATCTATCTATCTATCTATCTATCTATCTATCTATCTATCCAAATTAAATGAACACAAGTTAGCTAGCTAGGCTACGATACACGTTAAACTCTCAGTTTACTAGCTAAATGCGTTTAAACAATTAAATAAAGTTAGCAACGCTAATAACTCAATGAAGGAGTGCGAATGAATGACCGTAGATGTTCGTAAATGCGATTAAACAATTAAATACAATACAAATATAAAGTTAGCAACGCCAATAAATGTTATTGGTAAAATAAGTGTTCCGTCTTGTCACGCTCAATGAAGGAGTGCAATGAACGAGCATGAAAGTTCGCGAATGTAGAAGAACCTTCCTACGTCATTCGACGCGATCGCCCGTTGCCAGGCAACAGACGATCGCGTTGTCTGTTGCCAGGCAGGTTTGGAATTTGTCAACAACTGATGACGTAGGCCAGTACAATTTTCGCCCCCAGAACAATTTTATTGTGACAGCGGCTCAAACATACGTGTGAAATAAAAGTGGCCATTCCTATGTCCTACCTGTTCCACTGTTCCACGCACACACACACTCCCTCCTCTCCCCGCCACCCCTCTCTCCCTCCCTCTCCCCGCGAAGGCGACGTAGAGATGAAAGAGCAGGCAGAAGGGTGACAGTCTCCCTCTATTGGGTCCAGTTGCACCAGCAGAACGTAAGGTCCATCTTAGTTCCACCGTAAATTGGCCTTACGGAGGAGTTTAGGAGCTACTAATTGTTACAATGTTGCACCACACCACATACGTCCAACGTAGGCTTAAGTTATATCGTAAAAATTACACCTCCTACTTAGTAGGTGTAAAGTCCGCCGTTAAACCACCCGCTACCGTTGGCATGGCTTTTCATTTCGATCGGTTAGAAAAGTTACTTCAAAACGAAGAAAATGAGGAAGGATATTGTTTACGGAGACAACGCGTTCTTCGTGATCGGTTAAATCCATTGGACATGTACGACGACGTTGATTTGTACATGCGTTTTCGATTTTGTCGCACAGAAATAAAGCGAATAACGGACCTACTCGCTAATGACTTAAGACATGACACGGACAGGAACGGGGCCCTTTCTCCATCTTTACAAGTATGTCTAGCACTCCGATACTTTGCTACGGGTTCATTTCAAAGTCTTGTTGGGGACTCGATTTAGGTGCACAAGTCCACTGTTTGTAGGACAGTCCGCTCTGTGGCACTGTCATTATGCAGACGCATAAACACCTTCGTCGGTTTCCCATCACAACCTGACCAACAAAACATCGCACGTCAGAAGTTTTTTAACATCGCTGGCTTCCCTGACGTGCTTGGCTGTGTGGATGGGACTCACATCAGGATTAAAACCCCCACGGAGCATGAAAATGTATTAGTCAACAGAAAAGGCTACCACATCAATGCCCAGATAGTGTGTGACACTGACCTGAAAATAACAAACTGCGTTATCAAGTGGCCTGGGTCTAAACACGACAGTTATATTCTAAGGCAATCCAGGCTTTGGGGGGAATTCGAGGCAGGCACTTATCCAGGGAGACTCCTGGGGGACTCGGGCTATCCTCTCAGGCCGTGGCTGATGACTCCATACCTCAACCCAGCCAATAACCACGAAGAGCGCTACAACTCAGCGCACATAAAAAACAGGAATGCGGTGGAGAGGTGTATTGGAGTTCTTAAAAAGCGCTGGGCGTGTCTGCATAGAGGTAATGCCTCTCATGGTCACAATTTGGCATTAACACAGGCTAAACCATTCCTTTAATTTCCTAGACTAGACAGTCACCTGCTTTAAGTAAAAAAATAAAATAAAAAGATGGCAAGCTTAAACCAGCCTCGGAGTTAATGTTACATACAGCTACTACCTTTGGTCTAGCGCACCAGCGCCACCTACTGATAAACAATTACGAAGTTAGAAAATGTCTCTAGTGCAAAGTAGTTACTTACAAACTAGTTTCTAAATGACATGCATGTATATTGTGTTTTTGGTTATTGACAGGCATAATAATGGAACCAGATAGAGCTGCGGTTGTAGCTGGTGCCTGTGTGGTGCTGCATAATGCCATGGCATGGAATGTACCACTGATGGAAAATGCTGCTGCTGATGATGATGATGATGATGGTGACCTGCATGTTCCCCGAGGCATGGAAAACAACCTGCATGCTGAAGCAGCTACTGTTCGAGCGTACCTCGCAAGAACACATTTTAGCTAGACACAATAAAACGTTTTTTGTCCCACAAAAAAAATAAAATATTTGGATAACAGTATTTAAGTTTTAGATAGATAACAACAATTAGTGATATAACAAAGAGAAAAAGAAAGATTACAGCTCAAGAGTTGTATAGCCATGTGCTTTCAACTCTTCTTGTAGTTTTCGAATTTCCAAATTTAACTTGTATTTTTCTAGATCTATTTTTTCCTTTTCAGCTCTTATCTTTAAAATCTCTTCCTTGACCTTTTCAATTTCAACGCTTAAGAGTTCATATCTCAGACTGTCAAAGTCTTCTTTTCCCTCTCTGGGTCGCTTTAGGCGCTTAGATGGAGGTGGCAGCAGTTGAGGCTCAGAACCTGAGCCTGAGCCTGTTATGGCAGGCTCAGGTGTTGGTGACTGTACTGGCTGGTGAGATGGGCCCTGTGATGTTGCATCACATTGTGTTGGTCCAGGTGAAGGGGGGCAGTCTTCCAGAGGTGGGGTTGGTGTTTCCTTCACTGACACGCCACTCTCCACTCCACCTCCTTCAACACCAATGAGACAGGGAGAATCTTCCCCTAGGAGGTCCAGGACCAGTGAAGAGTATGGCCCTATGTCTTGCTTTGGCCCACCCCCAGTTGAAACCGACTTGGGAAAGTCTTCCGTTGCTTGAATTTTTAAGTCACTCCACTTCTTCCTGACATCTTTAGCCTCTCGGAGCGCAACTCCTTTGGCATTAACGGCCTCCGTTATCTCCTCCCATATTTGTTGTTTTATTTTGTTAGTTATAAAGGTGTTAAATTTAGACTCCAGCGCAGATTTGTTTTCTTTATATTTTGTTATCAAAATGATGACCTCATCATGAGTAAAAATTTTCTTTCTGGGTCTGCGATCGGACATGGCCAGGCCTGAAAAACACAACACCACCACGTTATATACACACCAGATAGCATATGTTTTCTGCCCTAAAAGTGCAGAGTGGCAAAAGGCAAAGTGCAGCAACTAACTAGGCTACTATTTTACAATATTAACTGGTGCCCTCAAATGATTAGGTAAAACCATACCACATTTGTCATGTCTGCTTTTATTGAAATATGGAAAACGAATTATTATGAATGATTACGAATGCAACACTGAACAACAAGCTTTCTTAATGTGGCATAGACCTAGGGTCATGTGTAGAAGGGGTGGGGGTTATTTATTCAGGTAGGCTAAATTCCTTTATTTGATAGCTTGGTCAGTTAGCCGACAACTCTATATTTTACCATCACCCTATGAAAAGTTACGTTTAAACATGAGTTCAACCAACACACACACACACCTTAATATTGTTTATATTATTAATATAACAAACTTACCGGTAAAGTTAGCCTACTTCGTTTGTGTTGGTATTCTTCCTTTGTAGCGCTTGCAAAGAGCTCTTGGTTTATTGTAGTAGATAAAACCAACCGTTTAACTTTAACTTACCGTTAAAAAATCTGTTAATTCCGTTGTTTCACTAAAGGATTGTTGCTAGACAACACAAGTCAGGCTCCACAGAAAATTGTAAACAATACATTACATTACGTCTACAAAAACCACAACACAAGTTACACAACACATGCATGACAGTGAGCTACTCTTTATTGTAAGACATCAAATTGTTTTAGTTACAAGTTTAACGTTGGACATTCATGTAAACTATGGCCAAGCAGTGACACGGGCTAGTATTGATGTTAAAAAGTCGAAATTAGCCATTTCTCCCTCCACTTATAACGCTGGACGATTTTCTCAACTCACATGGGCTGCCGGTCCAAGACAAATGCAGCATTTCCTGTTTACGTTGTTTACGCCTCACTAATAAAGTTATATCTTAAGTTATGGTGGTGCAACTGAAATTGAGAACGGCGTTAGTTTGAAACTATCTACGGCGAACGTTAGGTTAAGACGGACTTTACGCTCCAACTTACGAACGACCTTACGTTCTGCTGGTGCAACCGACTGCAGGCAGCGGTCGGTTGCACCAGCAGAACGTAAAGCCGATCGTAAGTTCGGGTGTAAAGTCCGCCGCAACCCTACGCTCGATGTAGCTAGTGTCAAACTAAAGGTGTTCTAAATTTTGGTTGCACCACCATAACTTAAGTTGTAACGTTACTGGTAGTGCGTAAATTGTACTAGTGTCGCTTTTAATGACGTTTAGATAATTTCAAGCCAATCATTGACAGCTAACAATGTAAACAGGAAATACCGGCAAGTTTCCAACTTATCCGAGTGAAGACGCGTTAGCACCCAAATGAGAGGGCAAACAAAACAGTTTCAGTCATTTATTCTCTAAAATTTGTTTGGACGGTATAGGCGTGAGGTTAAGCTATTTGATGCCGGATTTTATAATAAATAAATAAATATGCTTTGTATGCTATTCGTTGTGTGTGTCGTGAGTTTTTGTCTGAGTTAACCTCTACCTGGCTATGCATTGTATGGAATAGCTCTAGAAATGTTGGTTTGTACGTGGGCTCGAGTTGTTTTTTATTTTATCTCTCGAGGAGGTAAGACAGTTGATCAGCAACTAATTTCACGTGAAGAAGGTATTAACGGAATTAACTGCCAACTTCTGCAAAATTGCCATTGCCAAGCAAAAAAACTACTCTACGACGACGACGAGAGATCATCAGTCCGTTTCACACTATTCAATCAGCAACTGTGCTTAATGTTATTATTTCGTTTGGTCTACTTCTCGTTGCTGCCATTTGTGTTAATAACATGTTTACAATGTTTCTGAAGTGATAACGTAAAGTAACGCTAGCTGCTAGTGCTAGTAGTTACGCCCCTTTTGGGGCCGTTGACATGGACTAAAGTGTGTATAATGGCAGGAGTCCCAGTTATTTTGTCTGCTGTAGGAAATAAAGTATAGAATGAGCTAGTAACAAGTCATGCTTTGATTTTCATGTGTTTCAGGCCTGACCATGTCTGACCGCCAGGCTCGCAAGAAAAACTTTACCCATGATGAAATTGTGGTACTGTTAAATCTATACAGTGAGAACAAAGCTCTCCTTGAAGCCAAGCTAAATAATTTTATCACAAAAAAAAAAAAAGAGACATGGGAACATATTACCAAAGCAATTACTGCCAAAGGGGTAGAATTGAGGGAGGTGAAAGATGTGCGCAAGAAATGGAGTGACCTGAAGATGCAGGCAGCTGAAGATTTCCCGAAGAATGTGCAACTGGGGGTGGTGGAAAAGGGGATATGGGGCCATACTCCTCTATGGTGTTAGATATAATTGGGGACACCTCTCCTTGTCTTAGAGGGATTGTTGGGGGGGGCGTGGAGAGTGGCGTGGTGCAACCCATGGTCCAGGAGGAGGCCGAAGCTACTGCTGGCCTGGAGAGCACCACGTCCAACGTGACCGTGGAGGATTCTGCACCCATGCCCGTGGAGGACCCTGGGACTGTGCCCATGACGAGCCATGAGGAAACTGCGCCCATCACCATCCCAGAAAGCCTTCCACCACCACCACCACCAAAACGTATGAGGAGAGGAACTGACATTGACTTCCTTAGAGAGGAGGTATTTAATTGCTGTATTAGTCCAATCTGTAGTAATCCAGTGTATTTTGTGTCATTGACAACAATTAAGTTCACATTGTAATAAGAGTACATCTGTAAATGGTATTATGCAGTACCACTTTTACGCCATTAGATGGTGTAATGAGTATTCAGGAACAATCAAGATTTAGTAATGTGGGCCATTCCAGTGTTTGTTATCAGATTAATCAACATGCATATTGATGATAGTAAAGAAATATTGTGTATGTAGATTTGGCTACTTCGTGTATGGGAAATTAGAACTGTATTCTATTTATTTTTTTGGCCTACCCAGGGGGACAAATGGGTTTAACAGACATGGGCTGCTGTCAAAGGTTGTCCTACAAAAATCAAATCTATGATGTCTAAGGATTTTAAACTGGGTTACTGTAGATCACATCCTGAGGGTGTATGCTTTCAGAAAAATATTGTTTGTATGGTTGAATCAGTCATTCATGCTAGATAGGACTACTTTTTCAAAAAGTTTAACTGGTTATAAGTCATCTGCATCTGAGTAAATCATCTATGTCTACTGAGGAGTAACCGATGCACCTTGTCTGTTCATGAACTGTTGCTCTAGTTTTAACCCATCAATATGGTGTTAGTATGACTTATTTATACTGTATAAGAACACTTAGAACACGTAGAATTTAGGGTGGCTACATAGTAGCTTAATTTATTACAGCCTTCATCCAAAATAGGTGGTAGCGAGCGAGGTAGTCCCGGGTAGCTACTGCCCCGGCTGGTACAGCCACATTATGCAGGGGGACGTCTTGGTCTCCTTCGAGGTCCTGCAATCCATCCTCCATCAGAGGCACCTTCCCATTGCCATGTTGTGGAGAACAACGCAGGCACCTGCTACAACAGCTGCCCTGTCTGGCTCCATATTGATGCCTGTCAGTGATAATAATTAATTAATTAATTAATTAATTCATACAGGAGGAATAGCCTTAGACCTACTTCTAACTTCTTACATGTACAGTTTTTCGAAAGACTTTCAAATCGTACATCTTAATACAGATTTAGGACTTTTTAATCACAGAAGAGTCTCTGACAATAGGATTTCACAAAGACTAACTAATTTAGAATTAGAAATCAGCAATAATTTTTTAGTCACCTCTGTGCAAACAGGCCCACCGCTTCTTCAGCACTCCTATGCAGCGTTCAACCACATTTCTTGTGCGAATGTGGGCAACATTGTAGCGCTCCTGCGAGCGACTGGCAGGTGACAAATATGGGGTCATAAGCCAATCCCTAAGGGGGTACCCAGAGTCACCGAGGAGCCTTCCAGGGTATCTCCCTGCCTCAAAGTCTTCCCCGAACTGTGAGTGCCGTAATACGTAACTGTCATGTTTAGATCCTGGCCATTTTATAACACAATTCGTAATCTTAAGGTCGGTGCATTTAACATCTGTGCATTTATGGAATGGTATCCTTTTCTGTTGACAAAAACAGGTTTGTGGTCCGTTGGGGTCTTGATACGGATGTGCGTTCCGTCAACACAGCCTGTCACATTTGGGAAACCAGCGATCCGGTAAAATTGTTGACGGACATGGTTTAGTTCCCCAGGCTGTACAGGGAAGCGAACATATGTGTTCAGATGCCTGCACAGAGGACACTGCCACAGCTCGAACCGCTCTGCAGACAGTAGACTTGTGCACATGGACCGAGTCACCAACTAGGTTTTGAAAAGACCCAGTGGCAAAATATCTCAGAGCCAAACACACTTGCATCGCTGGACTTAGAGCCGAATTCCGGTTGGTGTTGTGCCGCAGGTCGTTGTCCAGAAGGCCGGTTATTCTGAGTAATTCCACCCGGCAAAACCGAAATCGCGCATATAATTCTGCATCATCGTAATAAAGAAATGGATCGATAAGGTCACGGACAATCCGTTCCCAGCGCAAACCAAATAGCCATCTTTACCCTGCGTTAGTGTTGAAATCTTTAAACGTTTTTTTCTTTTAACGGTTCTTTATCGTTAGTATGGAACTTACACCAGCTAGAGGGGAGGTGTAAAAGATAAGTTATAACTTAGTGTTACGTTGAAACTATCTGCTTGGTGCAACTGCTATTTTTTTAGTAGAGTGTAAAGTCGAAGTCGAACGTTTGGGCGATTTACGTTCAACGTAGCCTAAGTGGGACCTTACGTTCTGCTGGTCCAACCAGCTGCTGGAGCACAGCTAGAGAGAGACATAAGGACATAAGTGTTATTGGGGCATTATTGAACAGTGTGGTGATTGATAGTTGAAGTAGTCCTTCAACATCGAAAAAAATAGCACAAAACACACTAACATCCAGATTAACAGTGACTTTTTGTTCCGGCAGAGTCTCTGTAACAGGACAGACATCCCCATCTGTTCACGATGAATAGGCCAACTTATTAGACGATAAGAAAACACAGACAAACACACACAGGGACACACAGACGCAAACACACAAACAGGAACGCACATACACACATGGACACATACACAGAGACACACACACAGGCACACACACACACACACGGGGATACACACACGGGGATACACACACAGCCTTTTCCTTTGTCTTAGTGACTTAGTGACATCAAGTGGGCGTGTCCCATAGATGTATGACGGAAAGATCAGTAACATTTGCTACAGTCCACTGGGTAGGCTGGTCCTATTAACTGTATTTATGGCTATGCCTTTTTCCTTTTAATATGACCAAACACAATGGCCAGAGGAACAGCATCCTTTCTTAACTGGCAAAAAAAATTATCTTAGAGTTTTACATGTTCTAGAAATGTTCGTTAATTGACAGTCCTACTGTTTATTTTCTTGTCTTCTGATACTTTATTACAGTCTGGAAGGGGAGATTTGGTCAGGGCTTGGTCAGCCTACAAATCCCAGGTGTGGATACTGCTTACTTAGTTGCAGAACATACATGGTACAAGTTTGTGTTGATTGCATGGAAAAGGGAATAATCTATTACAAATTTTGTGGTAAGAACCTGGTATTTCCATGGAAACAAACAAGGCTTCCTTTTACCGTACAGTTCCAGCTTACCTACTGCGTAAATTGTCATGTTTTACTTAGTAACGTTGCCGAACGTACATGGTACAAGTTCCAGTTTACTACATGGACAATGGAATGTATCTATTACAAATTATATGGTAAGAACCTGGTAATACCATGGAAACAAACCGGGCTTCCTTTTACAGTACAGTTTCAGCTTACCTACTACGTAAATTGTCATGTTTTACTTAGTAACGTTGCAGAACGTACATGGTACAAGTTCCAGTTTACTGCATGGACAATGGAATGTATCTATTACAAATGATATGGTTATAACGTGGTAACACCATGGAAACAAACGGCTTCGTACCCAGTATTTAAGAAGATGCATCATGACACTAGAGGAAAACGGTTCCTGCAGAGGTTGTTACCAGGTAAGAAATTTCATAGTTTCTAAGGTAAATCGAATAAACCCTTTCTAAATGGGTATGAATAATTACTATGTAACAAAAAGTAGTTCATTGGAAAGTAATTTCTATATCGTACATAATTAAACTTGGGCTGCTACCAACATAAACCTTGGGTAACTACAATTGTAACTTGAATTAATAGGTGAGAAGAATTGGTAAGAATTGGTTGCCTTATATCCTAGGAAGTACACAATAATATCTGAGTTATAACAAACCTAAAACAGTTACAACTATATGGTAGATTGCTTACCAGTGGTAATTACCCAGTAATACACTATGATTTCACATATATTTACCGGGTAATTCCTCTGTATTTACCTTCTTATTACCAGTGGTAATTACCCAGTGATACACTATGATTTACCATTTATTTACCGGGTAAATACCTAGTAATTAGGGGACTGCAAAAGGAAAGGTTACCCAGAATTCAATCACACACACAACACTTGTGTTAACTCTAGAAGTAAGCTTTATTCCGCTGGAAAACCAACTGGCGAGCAACAGGTGTGCAGCCTCCCCAGCCCCAGGGTCCAATCAGAAAGACTCAGACCAGGTGAGGCAATGAATGGGCATTTGATGTTTTGCTTAAACCGGACGTGTGATTTATACCCCGGTCACTTGATGGAATAGGACACAAATAAGACAACTTCTCTGTCTGCTAGGCTGTCTATATTAATCGTTAGATTGGTCGATAAATCAAAAAAAGAATCGCTAGATTAATCGTTTGAAAAAAATTTGTTTGGGACAGCTCCAACACACACACACACACACACACACACACACACACACACACACACACACACACACACACACACACACACACACACACTCCAACAGTGTGCCTTTGAACGCAACGGGTAGTGCACAAAACATCTTCAGTGGTGTTTATCGTCAATGTTATCACCACTATTGTTTCACATCCTAATTGTTTCACCTTTTAGGATTCATGACTTTTTCTCAAAAGTCAGAGAAATAAATAGTTTAACTTTCAACGTCGGCACCCCAGAACATTCAACCACACTCAACCAACCCTACTGCCATCCCGAACACACACGCCTCCCCCGCCCCCTGAAATATACAACAACAGCAATCAAACAACGCCAGGAAAACAAATTAGCATGTGTTCAGGGGACAGGAAACAGCAGGGCGTCCCCTAGCCTCTCCACCCCCCCCCCCCCCCTGCTAGCCTAGTGGCCCACATGCATTTGTTTGTGTTTGTCTATTAGCTTTTCACCCCGTACAAAATTGCTGCGGTATCCACGGTAGGCTCGATGCATGACGCTAGGTAGCTTAGCTAGGCTACGAAGAGAAAATGGAACCCATTTACATTTACATTTAGGGCATTTAGCAGACGCTTTTATCCAAAGCGATTTACAATAAGTACATTTCTCATAAGAAGTGCATCAATATATCGCTGTCGGTACAGAAAGGATGTTCATAGAACCAAGTGCAAGTACAACAATCGCTAGGCTAACCAATTCCCCGTGTTACAGCCATGATAGCAGCTACTGCAGTTGCTACACAGTTAAGTGCTATGGTACAATACAATACAATACAATACAGTACAATACAATACAATACAATACAATACAATACAATACAATACAGTGTACAATGGTGGCCAGAAGGGGGAGGGTGGCTATGCAGTGTCGAGGTGGACTCTGAACTGGTGAGTCTTGAGTTTTCGGACGATAGTGAGCGACTCTGCGGTCCTGAGAGCGGCAGGAAGCTCGTTCCACCACTAAGGTTAGGTGAACTTTGCTGAACGGCCTTTGCTAGCTAGTGATGGCGGTACCATGCGTCCAGCTGAGGTAGTTGATCGGAGGGATCGAGCTGGGGTGTGTGGCTTTAGCAATGCTTGGAGGTAGGCAGGGGCAGTTCCATCGACTGCCTTGTATGCCAGTACCATCGTCTTAAATTGAATGCGAGCTACTACAGGGAGCCAGTGGAGGTCCCGGAAGAGGGGGGTTCACATGGGGGAACTTCGGTAGGTTGAACACGAGGCGCGCTGCCGCATTCTGGATGCGCTACAAAGGTTTAATCGCAGACGCAGGAAGTCCAGCTAGGAGTGAGTTGCAGTAGTCGAGGCGGGAGATGACCAGTGATTTGCCTAAAAGCTGGGCTGCTTCCCTTGTGAAGAAGGGCCGGATTCTGCGGATGTTGTAAAGTGCAAATCTGCAGGATCGGGCGACCGCAGTGATGTTTGCAGTGCAGGATAACTGATTGTCCAATACCACACCGAGGTTTCTGGCAGTTGGAGAGGGAGATACAGTGATGTTCTCAACGGTGACAGGTTGTTGCCATGGCGCCGACGCGAGTAGGACGCTTATCCAGTAGCTCCGTGCGTGTTGCGTTGTTTTTAGTAATTTAAGTGTGTTTTTATAAACTTTTAACTTTATCAACTATTTATATGTGTAGATCTATAGATATTATATGGATACACTGACTTGTCATGGACAGCAAAGCGATGGACATCTTGTTTATTCAAGGGAGAAACTGCTTTCGCCCCAAACAATGGGACGTAACGGCTTTTTCCACCCCATACCTGCGGAGCTGAGGAGGAGGCGCCGAGGCTGCAGAGCCGGAGCGAAGGTGAAGGCTAGGCTAGCGGCTAAGCGGTGGAAGTACAAGCCCTCGGTTCCGTCGATAGTGATGGGGAATGTGAACTGTTTGACCAACAAGACGGACGAGCTGGCTGCCCTTGTGAGGACGGACAAGACGTTCAGGGAGTGCAGCTTACTTTGCCTCTCTGAAACCTGGCTAACCCAGAACATCCCGGACGCTAATGTGGATCTACCTGGATTCACCACAGTGAGAGCGGACCGAGACTGTGGACGCAGCGGCAAAAGCAAAGGAGGGGGACTCGCGCTGTTTATCAACAACAGATGGTGCAACCAGGGGCATGTTACGGTGAAGGAAATCGTGTGCGACCGAGACATCGAGCTGCTTGCGGTAGGTCTCAGACCGTACTACATACCAAGAGAGTTCTCCCACGCCATCGCTGTTGTTGTTTACATCCCTCCGCGGGCGCACGCAGAGACCGCGTGTGACGTCATACATTCAACAATCGCGAGACTGCAAACACAACACCCAGACGCATTCATCGCTGTCTCCGGGGATTTCAACCATGTGATACTGGACTCCACATTGCCAGACTTTCACCAGTTTGTAAGCTGCCCCACCAGGAAGAACAGGACATTAGACCTCCTGTATGCCAACGTGAGGGAAGCTTACACTGCCACTCCTCTGCCCCCACTGGGAAAGTCTGACCATAACCTGGTCCTGCTCTTGCCACAGTACAAAGCACAGATCCAGAGACAGTCTACGACCAAACGCTCCTTCAGGAAATGGTCTCCTGAAGCAGCAGAGGCTCTGAGGGACTGCTTTGAATGTACTGACTGGAGCTTGCTGCAGGGAGCACATGGTGAGGACATAGAGGGGGTCACACACTGCACTACTGACTACCTGAACTTCTGTATGGACGTTGTGGTCCCTATCAAAAGAGTACGCTGCTTCCCCAACAACAAGCCCTGGATCACCAGTAATGTCAAGGACATCCTGAACAGGAAGAAGAGGGCATTCAAGGAAGGTGACAGAGACGAGCTGAAGCGCATACAGGTGGAACTCAAGGTCCAACTGAGAGAGGCGAAGGAGGAATACAGAAGGAAGGTAGAACAGAAGCTGCAGCATAACAACATGAGGGAGGTCTGGGATGGCATGAAAACCATCACAGGCTGCAAGAAGAAGGGCAGCATCACAGGAGAGGGGGATGCTGGAAGAGCAAACCAGCTAAACCTGTTTTTTAACAGGTTTGACACTCCAGCTCCCACAACCAGCGATGGTCCACTTCACACCCACACCATGTCCATCACCTCCCCCAATTCCACCACCTCAGACTGCAGACCACCCCCACCCCCACCCTCCACACCCATGGACAGTTCAACCCCCCTCCACACCACCATCACCAAGGATCAGGTGAGCAGAGAGCTGAGGAGGCTTCATCCAAGGAAAGCAGCAGGCCCGGACAGAGTGTGTCCAAGGATGCTTAAAGCCTGTTCTGCTGAACTGGGGGAGCCACTCCAGCATGTCTTCAACCTGAGCCTGCAGCTGGGGAGGGTCCCAATGCTCTGGAAGACTTCATGTCTCATCCCGGTTCCTAAGAAAAAACACCCCAGGGAGCCGGGTGACTTCAGACCAGTAGCACTGACATCACATATTATGAAGACATTTGAACGGCTGTTGCTCCATGTCCTTAGACCCCAGGTCCACCACGCACTAGATCCACTGCAGTTTGGATACCAGGAGAAGGTGGGCGTGGAGGATGCCATCCTCTATCTGCTCCATAGGGCCCACTCTCATCTGGACAGGGAGAGCGGCGCTGTGAGGTCTCCAGCGCCTTCAACACCATCCGGCCCCTCCTGCTGAGAGACAAGCTGACAGAGATGAGAGTGGACCCACTCCTGGTTACATGGATTACGGACTACCTCACAGAGAGACAACAATACGTTAGACTGAAGGGCTGCACGTCAGACACTGTGGTCAGCAGCACCGGAGCACCACAAGGCACCGTGCTCTCTCCCGTCCTCTTCACCTTGTATACATCCGACTTCCAGCATAACTCTGGGCTCTGCCATGTGCAGAAATACTCAGACGACACTGCGATAGTTGGCTGTATCAAGGATGGAAGGGAGGGGGAGTACAGGAGCCTGGTTGAGGACTTTGTGAGGTGGTGCAGGTCCAACCATCTGCAGCTGAACTCCTCCAAGACCAAGGAGATGGTGGTGGACTTCAGAAGGAAGAAACCACATCTCCTACCCGTGTCCATCGAGGGGGTCGATGTGGAGGTGGTCAGGACCTATAAATATCTGGGACTG
Source organism: Gadus morhua (assembly GCF_902167405.1). NCBI lineage: Eukaryota > Metazoa > Chordata > Actinopteri > Gadiformes > Gadidae > Gadus > Gadus morhua. Next base: position 28,324,695 of record NC_044055.1, on the reverse strand, counting down.
CAGCTGGACGACAAGCTGGACTGGACAGCAAATATGGAAGCTTTATACAGGAAAGGGCAGAGCCGTCTGTACTTCCTAAGAAGGCTGGGGTCTTTCAACATCTGCAAAAAACTACTGCAGATGTTTTACCAGTCTGTGGTGGCCAGCGTGCTCTTTTATGCTGTGGTTTGCTGGGGAGGAAGCAGCAGGAGGAGAGACGCTGGTCGAATGGACAGACTGGTGAGGAGTGCTGGCTCAGTAGTGGGAACAGAGCTGGACTCTCTGGTGACAGTGGCAGAGAGAAGGACCCTTGACAAACTGCTGTCCATCCTGGATAACACCCACCACCCTCTGCATGACACCTTCACCAGGCAGAGGAGTGTTTTCAGTGGCCGACTGCTGTCCCAGTCCAGCGCCACTAATAGACTAAAAAACTCTTTCGTCCCCCTGGCCATCAGACTGTACAACAGCTCCCAGTAAAGGCAGGGAGGACAATAGATAACAACAATGGACATTTTATTTATTTATTTATTTATATTTATTTATATCTGTATTTTTGCACAACCATCTGCATTTTTTTATGTGTGTTTTCGGCTGCTACTGGATACTTGAATTTCCCCCGGGATTAATAAAGTATATATCTATCTATCTATCTAGGTAAGTCCATGTGTGGGCAATCTTTCCCTGGAATTAGGAGGAGCTCGGTTTTGTTGAGGTTAAGCCTCAGGTGATGGGCAGTTGTCCAGGTGCTGACGTCCGCCAGACATTCCGATATGCGTGTTGCAATCAGGGTTTTATCAGATGAGGGAAAAGAGAGAAAGAGTGTCGTCAGCATAGCAGTGATAGGAAAAGCTGTGTGATGCAATTACCAAGCCCAAAGATCTGGTACAGAGGGAGAACAGAAGAGGCCCCAGTACAGAGCCTTGAGGGACACCAGTTTCAAGCGTGCAAGGTTTGGACAAGGAGCCATTCCATGTCACTTGATAGGTGCGGTTCATCAGGTAGGATGTGAACCAGGAAAGAGCAGTTTCAGCGATGCCAAGTTCGGCAAGAGTGGCAAGAAGGATCTGGTGGTTCACCGTGTCAAATGCTGCAGACAGGTCGAGGAGAATGAGAACCGATGAGAGGGACGAGGCTCTGGCAGCACGGAGGACTCAGTGAGGAGAGGTGGAGTGTGCCTTCTTGAAACCTGACTGGTGGGGGTCAAGGAGGTTGTTAGATGAGAGATAGGAGGACAGTTGGTTAGAAACGGCACGTTCCAGTGTTTTAGACAGGAATGAAAGAAGAGATACCGGTCTGTAGTTCTGGATGTCGGTGGTATTAAGAGTTGTTTTTTTGAGGAGAGGCTTTATTCTGGCAGTCTTGAAAGACGCTGGAACAATGCCTGAAGTGAGGGAGGCAGATCAAGTAAAAATGAAGTATAAAAACATACAAACTGGTAAGTTTTCCCACCATGGTATTGGTATAAATTTAAATAAGCCCTTTTTTTAAGGCAATCGCGAAAAGGCCGACAGTCGGCACACTGGATCTGGCCCTCAAATTGTCTTTACCCCCGTGGAGGAGCTATTAATAGACATAAATTCAGGGCGCCCTGGAATGGAGGGGGTACCTGGATGTACCTCCTCAGGGAGTCAGGGGCCATGTGAGGGTACTGGTTGAATGTAGGTTTTTGTGTTTTTCTTGTACTTTAGATTTTGTTTGCCTTCGAAGTAACACATGCAAACCTTGTGCGTGCCACAGCGCATATGTTCCAAATGTTATTTTTTTTGTAAATGGGTAGAAAACCTAAAAGTGACAATTCATCAACTTCACGGCTCAAGATTAGTGCTTGTAATGAAGCCGCTGGCTACGATCGAACTTTCTCCAGTGGATGCAAGTCCGTGAGGACTATTTTATACTTTCTGTTGTAAGCGCTCACGGCATATTGCTCTTTGCATGATAGGAGGCCGATGAAATCTTGGTCCGGAATTGGATGGGTCATCTGAAAGGACTGAGATGTGCTCAGGATCTCCAACATTATAGAACTACCTTTTTGAATGAACTGAGGCCAGGTCCTCGATTGGTAGTGTTGGAAGGCTGGAGAAGGCTATTTATTAATGATTTGCGCGGGAATCTATATCTCTCCGGCAAATAATCCGATATGCCAAGATGCACGTATAATCTGCGCTCCAATATCAACAGGCCTCTCATGAAATGGGCATGCCATTGTGAACACATGAAATCTGCGATGAACGCGGGTTTAAATACCCAAAACCGGGTTATGTTCCAAACTTAACGTGCGCAAAACCTGCTCCGACCAGGTTTGATTCAGAGCATATGTTTCTATAGTAACTAACATACTGTGTTCATTTTGGAACAGGAAAACCTAGGGTTACCACAAACCCTGGGTTAACTTACCCGGTTATGTGATAAAACCGGCGTTGTGGAATACCCCACTTTACTGCGTCCGACCAAGCTTTTGAGCACTTCGAACAAACTTACCGACGAATAAGGCGTCTGTATTTTATTGATTGGCTTGTGTTGTGGTTCCTGTTGATGAAGAACTGTGTTGGTTAGGTTTTAAAGGGGTCCTATAATGCTTTTCCGTTTTTTCCTTCTCCTATTGAATGAATGAATGATCTTTATTGTCAAAGTACAGGTACAGGTACAGGTAAATCGGAATTTGGGAGAGCTCCCCCCTGGTGATAAAAAAAAGACACTGTATATATATCTAACTAAAACTGATACATCTAATATAAATCTAACATCTAATATAAATCTAACAAAAACTTACACATCTAATATAAATCTAACTAAAACTGAGTTAAAGTGCAGTTGAATGACTTGAAGTCCTTAGAAAAATAAATAAATATTTAATATAATAATATAAATAAATAGATAAATAAATAAATGGTTCATAGGGAATTGCGCAGTTCCCCAGTAGCTGCCACATTTTATGTGCGTGTGCGTGATAGTACGAGGTCAGGTGTTGGCAACGCTCAACGCCTGTATGGCCCTGGGGTAGAAACTAGATATAAGTCAAATTGTCCGTGCAGCCATAGTCCTGAACCGCTAACCTGAGCACAGCAGCCCAAAGTGTTCGTTACCCGGGTGGGTTGGATCCCTGGAGATCTTGGTAGCCTTCTTCAGGCAGCGGGTGTTGTACAGTTCCTCCAGAGAGGGGAGAGGGCAGCCGATGATCTTCTGGGCCGAGTTAACGACCCGCTGTAGTGCCTTCCTCTCTGCAGCTGTGCAACTGGAGAACCACGCGCAGATACAGTAGGTGATGAGGCTCTCCACTGAACAGCGGTAGAAGGTCACAAGCAACTCCTCCCTAAGGTGGTAGTTCCTGAGGACTCTCAGGAAATAGAGTCGCTGTTGTGCCTTCTTACTGATGGCTGTGGTGTTGGTCCTCCAATACAGGTCCTCCTGGATGTGCACCCCCCAGGGAGCAGAAGGCTGCAACCCTCTCCACGCGTGCAGGGGCTGGATCGCTGTCTTCTTCCTCCTGAAGTCGAAGGTGACCTCCCGGGTTTTGAGCTGGATCATCAGCAGATTGCACCCCCCAGGAAGCAGAAGGCTGCAACCCTCTCCACGCGAGCAGGGGCTGGATCGCTGTCTTCTTCCTCCTGAAGTCGATGGTGACCTCCCGGGTTTTGAGCTGGATCAGCAGCAGATTATTAGCCTTGCACTGCTTGCTCTGCTGCTCCACCTCGTCCCGGAATGCAGCCTCATATTCCCTCAAGATGCGGCCCACCACGGTGGTATCGTCTGCATACTTTATGATGCCATTGCTGGGGTGAACGGGGATAAAGTCGTGAGTATAGAGGGAGTAGAGCAGGGGGCTCAACATGCAGCCCTGAGGGGACCCGGTGCTGACTCTGAAGGCTGTGGAGGTGTGGGAGCCTACCTGCACCCTCTGGGGGCGGTCAGACAGGAAGTCCTTAATCCCGGTGCAGGTGTTGAGTGGTAGTCCCAGGTTTTTCAGTTTAAACACCAGCCTGTCCGGAAGTATGGTGTTGAGCGCCGAGCTGAAATCCACGAAAAGCATTCTGACGTAGCTACTCCTCTCCTCCAGGTGGGACAGGGGGGAGTGGAGAGCCGTCGCGATGGCGTCTTCTGTGGACCTATTGGCTCGGTAGGCAAACTGGTGTGGTTCTAGTCTGGGCGGCATGGTGTGACTACGGACTAGCTTCTCAAAGCACTTCATGGTGATGGGTGTGAGGGCCACCGGGCGGTAGTCGTTGAGGCAGCTCACGTGCTTTTCTTTGGGACCGGGATGATTGTAGAGGTTTTCAGGCAGGGTGGGACGATGGCCTGGGACAGACCGATTAAAGATCTGGGGGAGGACCCCGGTCAGCTGGTCAGCACAGTCCCTCAGCACCTGTCCCGGAACGCCGTTCACCGCCTTCAGCGTGCGTTCACCGCCTTCAGCGTGCCTCTCACCTCGTGTTCTGTGAGGGTGAGGCTGCTGGGGGCAGGTGGGTGTGGGGGTTGCGATGTGGCTTCCCCCCCCGGCCCCATCTCGAACCGTGCGTAGAAGGAGTTCAGCTCTTCCGCCAGCTGTGGGTTATCCCCATCGGCTGAGAGCCTGTTGGCTCTGAGGTGGGTCATGTGCATGTGATGTCTACATGCCTGACACACATGAGGGGAGCTGCCTTATTGCCTTCCTCTTTTTACACTTACCTCTCTGCTTGCCATGTTGCCTTATTTTCTTCTCTTTTTTCTTCCTCTTGTCCCTTTTCTTGTGACTCTGGTGGTGGTGCTTCTTTTTCTTCTTGCGTCTTTTCTTCGATTTCTCGTCTCAATCTGAAGAATCAGTTGAGGATGAGGAGCTGGATGAAGAGGAGTTGGATGGAATGGAGGATGAAGAGAAAGAAGATGCACCAGAGACCAGTTTGCCGAGGAAGATGTGTCAATTGTCCCACCGTCATCTGTATCTACATAATACAAAATACAACACCAAATGCATTACTAACTATGATGATACAAGTCAACTCACATAAATCCTTATCAACATTTACATTTATTAAGACTTTCAGTTTCACTGATTCATCAAATCGTGATCTCATCAGTTGGACAGATGTGTCTGCTGTCAATCAATGCTACAGATATTATCTTCCAGGTATTAACTGTACATGTGTATTGTTTGGGTAATAACACGCTCATGCTCTGATGGTCTTGTCACCGTGAAATGTTGACCTTTCTTCCACTCAGGGCTCTACAGTGCGCCCATTTCACTCGCATTTGCGAGCGAATGTTTCGGCGTGCAAACGAGAAAAACAAAACAGGAGCACGCGTGCGAGTGACTTCTCCACAGCGCACTATACTGTGCGTTCACACCAAACGCGAAGGGACGAAACGATTCCATACAAAGCAACGATAACATTTGCAGCGCGACACTTTTGCCCGGCACGGGCGAGCGCGTTCACGTGGATTTCAGGTGGATTTGCAGCACGCCTCTTTTGCTCGAGTTGAAATATTTAAACTTTGCCGTGACATTCACGTGATAACAGCCAATCAGCGTTCAACAGCGTGGCCACTGAGTGACGTGCGTAACGTAACAGCCAATCAGTTTTCAACCGGCCAACCGTTCCCTGCAGTGCAGTCCGGGGTGAACCGCAGAATGGAGGAGAAAGTGATTGTTGCCGTTTGCGACTCCCCAAGCTCTATATAGAATATTATACAACGGGGGGCCTAAATCCAGCGATCTGATTGGTTCCTAACTGTTGTATAATGAGCATATACATAACTGCTACGACGCCCGATCATTTTGTGAAAGTTTGCATATCACTCCGCGCCTGGAAGTAGAAACAGTTACAAAGTAAAACATATGTTGGATGATGGAGAGGGTGTAAATGTTGTTACTCCGGGAGTGAGGAAGTACAGTACAGTACAGTTATATGCTCCTATAACGGCTAGCCGTTGGGAGTTGCTGGACCGGCCCAATTGTCGATCCAGCGATGAAATTCATTCATCTTCAGTAGTAGATTTCGAGGAGAGGGTTACTGATCCCACCTGCCTCTAGTCCTCACAGGACGTGAGCTAACAGTCAGGGTTAGGTGCCTTGCTCATGGACACCTCGACACTCAGCTAGGAGGAGCCGGGGATCGAACCAACAACCTTCAGGTTACCAGCCAATCCGCTCTACCTCCTGAGCTACTGCCGCCCAAGGCGAACGAAAGCTTAGGCACACGGCGAGTGAACTTCTCCATAGGATAAATTGCCAGCGAATCGCTCTAGCCTTCTCTCGGAGGGACGCTAAAGTGTGTTGCATAGCGACCGTCGTGCATTTTGAAGGCGGCCAGGAGGGACTACTTTTTTGTATTCTTTAATAAAACGGCTACTTTGACTTTCTTGGTTTCTTTTTAAATGTAGTGTGTCTATGTCTTTCGTTTTGCCATAATAGTAACCGTTGTATAAAAGCAATTAGGGATGTCCGATATTGGCTTTTTTGCCGATATCCGATATGCGATATTGTCCAACTCTAAATTTTCGATTCCGATATCAGCCGATACCGATGTCGATATTTGGGTTATTTTTCCTCAAACCTAATTTAGCTAACATTACATATCTCCTGTTGTGGAATTAACACAACATGCTTAATGTTATTGTGATGCCCCACTGGATGCATTCTTGAATGCAACAAGGCTTTCCAAATGTTAAAATTGTCTGTGCAAAATAAGAAAAATACTTCAACTTAATTTAAGGGAAAAGTGCCATGTTTTTGTTTTTTTTATTATTTGTTTTTTTTCAAAAAAAATCCGATACCGATATTGACCGATGTTACATTTTTATGCTAATATCGGGCCGATAATATCGGTGGGCCGATAATATCGGACATCTCTAAAAGCAATAGATCACTTCAGTCAGTGGTATGTGCTCATTATACCACTGTGAAGGGGGTCGCCGGCCCTCCGCTGCGTGTCGGGGCCGGACAACGCCCCTTAACAGTGGTATAATGAGCACATACCACAGCCTGTCGTGATCTATTGCTTAAGTATATAATATAATATAATATAATATAATATAATATAATTGTATACCTAATTTCACGGCCAAATGCTCTGTGCGCCTCCAGGTGGCCGTAGCGCGGGAGGCGCTATGGGAGGGTTTAGCGGGGTTTGTTTACCTACGTTGCTATGGTTACCAGTCTTGAGTGTTCCACTGTTTAAGGGTATCTAAATCGCTGTCTAATCAATACTTCATTCACTGCCTCTTCCGTGGTCATTACAATATTATGAATAGACTGCGTGGAGAAAGTTAATGCTGTAGTCGATAAAGTCTCCGAATTCAACCCCCGACTGGTTGAAGGATTTCGGGTGGCTAGTTTATGATGCTAAGAACATGAAAATGTTCTGTACATTTTGTAAGGAAGCCCCATCGGCAATGGCAGGCTCCTCTCTGTTTATAACGGGGAACCCTAATCTGAAACGCGATGCTGTGAGTGGAACCGATGCTTAGGTTCCACTCTAATCAATGAGACCATTTCCACCGGGCGCAGCTGCGGAACGTCTCAGCAGCGTCCCAGGAGCGGCTCGCCGTGCCGTAGCGCTATCATTCCGTAGCATTTCTATTTTTGCCGCAAGCCGTTGCTGAACCGCGTCAATTTCAACAGAGCAGATCGAGCAGGGCAGGAAGTGACTTGCATATATATATATATATATATATAATATTGGGCTTGTGTAAAATTGGTCTTCCGTCCCGGTAGGGGGTAGTATGGTAAGTGAAGCTTAGGATCAGGGAATAGCCCAGGGGGTGTGGGTAAAAACAGCTGTTTTGTAAATATCTATAGGTTGTGCACAAGGGGTGGGTATATATTTATTTGGTGATTGTTTATTTAGTATTCACACAATGTACTTTCTGTTCAGTTATGTAGGATTGGTATCTTTAGGTAAAGAATGTTCCCCCAACTAATGGTCTGGCCCATTATACGGCCTTGATTCAATTGTCATTTCCCTATTTAAGGGCTGCCTCATTTGGTGTTTGGGGGCTGAAGGTGGTGCTGGCTTGATGGGAGGCCAGTACGAGAGACGTATGTTTTGGTTAGGCTATGCAATGTTATGTTATCTTAGTTTATGTTTACTGACTGATGCAGTCATTTCCTTTTCTTTTGGAACGTTGCTCTATTTTTTGTGAATGTTTTGGAGAGAATAAAACTTCACTTTTCTTAGTCCTGAGACCATTGCCCTCATTTTTGCCCACACTCTCAATATCCAGTTGGCTGTATCCCAGATACATGGGGCGACCACGCCGGTCCGAGAGAGAGAGAGAGAGAGAGAGAGAGAGAGAGAGAGAGAGAGAGAGAGAGAGAGAGAGAGAGAGAGAGAGAGACTAAAAATATCTATATCACCCTTACCTGGCATCAAAGTTGAGCTTGTATACGGAAGTGTGTTGGCGAGATATTCTGCGATCTGTCCTGGCCTCTTTGGTAGTGGCTTAGTAAGCCACTACCAAAGAGGCCAGGACAGATCGCAGAATATCTCGTCAACTATGTGCAACACACCATCTCTGCAAACACACTACAAGCTCAACTTTGATGCCAGGTACGGGTGATATAGATCAAAATTTTATACAATATATGTTTCATATCATATCACAGATATGTTGTAGACATATCTGTGATAGAAATCCATTGTGCTAGGTAGGGGACTCAGCAGTGTCTCTTCTGCTTTCCTCTTCAGTTCTTGTGTGGCGCTCTCCTTTTTTTTTCCGTTTATTATCAAGGTAAAGCCTGTATTGTGACCTCGCTGAAGCAGCCAGGAGCTCCTTGGTCAGAGGAACTTTATGAATGCCACCACAGCCAATTACCTTATCGCAGATTAATCTGAGGGCTTCGAGAGATTCATCATGGAGGTTGCACGTTTCTACCTCTTTATTTACAGAGAAGCCTCTCTCCACTGTTGCTTGTCCATGGGACAGGAGGAGAGCACTTTGGCAGAACTTAAGCAGGTCAGGGTGGGACGTGCATAGTTTGGAGTGGAGAAAGACATCCAAACGCTGCCTCAGGGGTTGGAAGGAAACAAATTATTCTTCTCTGCCCACAACCGAGAGAAAGGATGTGAATTGCTGAACGATGACATCACCTACAATATTGACAGGAAAATTAAGATATATTAATTTCATTAATACATTCCAGTTAGAGATGTCCGATATTATCGGCCCACCGATATTATCGGCCCGATATTAGCATAAAAATGTAATATCTGTCAATATCGGTATCGGATTTTTTTTGCCTTAAAACCGATTTTTTTATTTTTTTTTATTTTTTTTATAGCTCAAATAAATGTTTTCAAAATTGTACAGTACAGTGCACATTGTAATTGACTCATATTTGTGCATTTATTCAATTAAGGTTATTGAGTTTTAGTTAAAGAAACATACTGCTATGTTGCACATAGTTGTTCAGGTACAATGTTTTATCATTTGTGAAGTCAAGCTTGCCCTATTTGTTGTGGGCATTGTCAAGAATATTTCAGGGAGAGTGTAATCCAAACTGTTGTCTGAGACCATTAAAAAAATTAAAATAAACATGGCACTTTTCCCTTAAATTAAGTTGAAGTATTTTTCTTATTTTGCACAGACAATGTTAACATTTGGAAAGCCTTGTTGCATTCAATAATGCATCCAGTGGGGCATCACAATAACATTAAGCATGTTGTGTTAATTCCACAACAGGAGATATGTAATGTTACCTAAATTAGGTTTGAGGAAAAATAACCCGAATATCGACATCGGTATCGGCTGATATCGGAATCGAAAATTTAGAGTCGGACAATATCGCATATCGGATATCGGCAAAAAAGCCAATATCGGACATCCCTAATTCCAGTCAACTGCTTCATCCTCCATTTGCCAAGTACATACAGTACATCATAGATACACAACAGTATCTCTATAGAGCAGTGGTTCTCAACCTGGGGGCACGGAGCTGTTGCAGGGGGGGGCGGCAGCAAGGTCAATGGGTGAGACAAAAGAAATATTGATTAAATGAAATCTTCGAAAGGGGGGCCCAGCTTGCAAAAGGTTCAGAACCCCTGATATAGAGAGCTATAAGAGCATATTTTTTTCAGATCTTAAAAGTTTTTGGTAAAAGCAAGACACTTTCACACCTCTCAGAGTAAAAAGGCAGAAAACCACAAATGAGATTCCTAGCACAAGACCTTAACATATCCACCTCTACTGTCCCTACACAATATTTTCTTACCAGCTGCAATGCCACCTGCTTTTCTTCTATCATTTCACAGGAGTGCCTATTGAGGAACATTAAGGAAAATTCACGTCGATGCTTTCTTTGAAAGAAAATGTTTGCATAACTCCTGTGATGATGCTATTAATACTGAACAAATTGTAATTGCTAGTTGATTTGTGCAGGCAATTCACACACTGACAACGTCTCTCCAAACTCTATTTGTGAAACATGTGGACCGTGTAGTGTCGCTGCTAGCAGGGAGCAGCAGAGAGCTGCAACGACGGCGGTCCACTCCAGTCCATCCCACGTTTTGTAACACTACGTTTTTTCAAAAGATCACGCAAACGATCACGCCCAAGCAGTGTAATGCATTGCGTTCAAATATGGAACTCTGAGTCTGGAATAACGTATTCATTCATTCATTTATTTCATTCATTATGGATCTAATCATTGTTTCTGTACAAGTCCCGTCTCTGGCCACGGCAGCGCTCTCACTCCTTATGTGCTCCTCCTGTATAAAAGTTAGTATGGACCAGTCAATAATTGCTTACGGCTATATCACCGTGAGCTCGCCTGATCTCGGAAGCTAAGCAGGGTCCGGCCTGGTTAGTACTTGGATGGGTGACCGCCTGGGAATACCAGGTGCTGGAAGCTTTATTCTTTTCAACTCGAGCTCATTGGCTGCAATGGCCTGCCGTGCCCTGATCTTTAGCGCCCACTGTTTGAGAATTTAAGCAACATACAGACACCGACAACATCTCTCCAAACTCTTTTTGTGAAACATTTTTGCGTTCAAATATGGAACTGTTACGTATTTTAAGAACATAAGCTGCCTCCACATAGCCTCTAGGAAGCAGACTCAAACACACAAGCTGTATTACCCTCACATAACCACTAGCAAGGGCGTCAGTGTGTTTTTAGAAGTGGTGGGGACAATAACCATAAGCTTGAGTGTGGTTTGAAAAGTGCTGGGTACCCGTATGTAAGCTATTCATCCATTCAACGCTGCATTACAATATGCTCTACAGTGTATTGTCAGGTGTTGAAAATCCTATTCGAACAATAAAAGTTGAAAACCACAGTTTGTGTTTTGGCTTGTTTTGCAAAACGGCGTTGGAAACTCCAGGGTATTGGCTCGGGATATGTAATACTAATACAAACAGGACAAAGAACATTGTTGGCAATTTAACACTTATCTTGACATCAACAAAGTTTACCAGACAAACAATGACAGACTGTAAAGGGGGTACGAAATGAAACGCGGTACTGAGCATCAGCCTTTTGAAGACGAGCAAGGGCTGCTGGTAGCATATGTTATGCTGCATTAAAAAAAGAAGAAAAAAATTAGCGCCCAGAGGAGAATTGCATCTGCCAAATCCTGACCACCAGTAAATTCTTGCGAAGGACCAATGTAGACTTCACTCGTTACAACATCATAAGCAAATTGCCCGCAAATAAAATCCCTTACAGTTTAGGATAATCACACAGGTTATGCGAGAACATGTCAGGATAGGCCTACCAAGCTCCAAGTCGTCACATATCTCAATCAGACAAAACAACTATAACCGCATTGGCATAGCAATCGCACCGTGTGTAGCTGCTACTAGCTGCAATCTATATATACAATGCATACTAGCTGGAGCACCAACCAGAATCAGATCACAATCGCTTAGGACCGTGGGTAACCTTTGGCCAGGTCATCACGAGCAAACAGAACTTAAGGTTAAGAAAGTAACCAAGGTTTTCTGATATGAGTGAGGTATCTCACTATGGGACACGCCCCTCGCGCTGTCCCCAAGAAGCAATTTTACACTACGCCAGTCGTGACGTCTGCCTGCAGAGGAGGGGCTCCCTCCTACTACATAAGTCCCGTCGTCACGTCATCTCTTCAGTCTATAGGCAAAACGCCTCTTCCTCGCTCCGGGCAAGGAGGGTGGTCTGGTGAGATACCTCACTCATATATCAGAAAACCTTGGTTAATTTCTTAACCTTAAGTTTTCTTTCAATATTCGCTCGGTATCTCACTATGGGATATAGTAACTCCCGTATTGCCAAAGAAGTACCAGGGCAAACCCATCAAACAGGCATGTTCACCGATCCAACGCTCAAGACTGTGAGACAGATTAGGCGCAGTAACATCCAACCTGCAGAATCTTGCGAAAGTGCGAGGCGTCGCCCAGCTGGCAGCCGCACATATCTCTTCCACTGAGACCCCCTATCGGCGCAGGCCGACATCATAGACTCGTAAAGCCTGCACCGGGCAGAGCGCATTCGGCCGCTCCTGCTCCTGGGAGGAGAAAGGAGGAGAATGGAAAGCCAACAGCTCAATAGGGCGGTATGACAACGCAGAGTCGAATACCTTGGGAAAAAACGCAGGATTTAGCTTTATAGAACCTTTGAGTTCCCCCGCAAAAACTGCATACATGTCGGGCTAACCGACAGCGCATGAATGTCACTAGTGCATTTAGCCGAGGCCAACGCGAGCAACAAAGCCGTCTTAAACGAGAGCGTCTTAAGCTCTACCTGTTGTAAGGGCTCAAACGGTGGGCGTGACAGTGCATCAAGCACCGTAGATAAATCCCACGGAGCAGCCAAGCTCCGCGACACCGGCCGAAGACGGCGTGCACCTTTCATAAACCGGCAAATGATAGGGTGCTGACCTGCCGATTTGTCCCCAAAACCTATGTGACAAGCCGATATAGCGGCCAAGTACACATTGACAGTGGAGAAAGCCCGGCTTTTATCCAGCAAGTCCTGTAGAAATGTCAGAATAACAGGCACGGGACTCTGGAAAGCTATTTCCAGAACGCACGCCATTTCCCGTCATATGCGTAACGTGTAGAGGAAGCCCTGGCGCCCTGGATAGTCGTAATGACATTCCATGGGGGTCCAGCCGTCGTTAGGTTCATCCTTTCACGGGCCAGGCCCATAGAGCCATGCGCTCCGGATGAGGATGGAAGATTTCCCCATGCGCTTGCGTCAGGAGGTCCCTGCGTAAAGGCAGAGGCCAAGACTGGCTCTACAGTAACTGGACTATTTCCGCCAACCAATATTTCCCCGGCCAACGGGGGGCTATAAGGATCAGCGCATGAACCTTCTCTCGCACCCTGGCGAGAGTAGGAATGATCAGTTCTAATGGGGGAAAAGCGTACAGGAGGACGCGCGGCCACTCGTATGCCAAAGCATACAGCCCCATCGGGGCGCTCCGACCGGTTAGGGAATAGAACAGAAGGCACTGAGTGCTCTCCTCTGATGCAAAGAGATCGACCTCTGCTCGACCGTATCTCTCCCATATCTGGTTCACGACCGCGATTAGGAGTTTCCAGTCCTTGTAACGAGGGTCGCCCCTGGACATTAAATCTGCTCCCCTGTTCCGCGCGCCCGGCACATGTGTTGCTCTCAGCGACAACAGGTGGGCGTTGCCCCACATGGTCAGTCTGTGTGCCAACGTGTGCATTTGAGGGGAGCGCAGCCCCCCCTGACGGTTTATATACGCCACCACCGTGGTGTTGTCCGTCCTGACTAGAACATGTTGCCCTTTCAGAAAGGGAAGACAATGTTTCAGCACCAGTGACACCGCCGGAAGTTCCAGGCAGTTTATGTGAACAAACTGCATATGTGAGCTCCACGGGCCATTTACTGATCTGCCCTCGTATACGGCTCCCCAGCCCGCCCGAGAGGCATCCGTCGAAAGGACCTTCCTCGCCAGGACAGTTCCCATGGTAACGCCTGTAGTCAGAAAGTACGCGCGTCCCCAAGGGCGCAGCGCCGAGATGCACGCCATGGCACGTCGGGTGATGCAACCCATCGCTGAACCGGCCTCATATGGAGGCGGCCAAGTGGGACTACTACCAGCGCCGACGCCATCAGACCCAATAGTCTGAGGCACGTTCTGAACTTCAACATCGTCCCCCTGCGAAAAAGTGCCAGACAAGCCTGAAAGGCTTCCACTCTCTCCGCGGATAGACGTGCTTTGAACGTTACTGAATCGAGGCACAAGCCTATAAACGTTATGCTTTGAGTAGGGACCAAAACACTCTTTTGCACGTTTATTGTGAAACCCAGGGACACTAGGTGCGATATGAGCACGCTGGTCTGCGCCTGAGCCTCCTGGGGCGACTGTGTGGCTAGAAGCCAGTCGTCTATGTATGTTGCGAAACGCATTCCCTTCAACCTGAGGGGCGCGATAACAGCCTCCGTGCATTTCACAAACACCCGTGGGCTTAACGAAAGGCCGAAAGGGAGAACCAAACACTCATACGTTACGCCCTGGAAGGCAAACCTGAGATATTTCCTGTGAGGGGGATATGGAAATAAGCGTCCTTCAGATCTATGCTTGTGAACCAGCCTCCCGGGGGCACGAAGCGTATGAGAGCGGCGTGCGTCAGCATCCTGAAACTGTACTGTCTCATGTATCTGTTCAGAGCACGTGAATCTAATATCGGCCGGAGGCCCCCTCCCTTCTTCACGACCAGAAAGTACCTCGAGTATTTCTCCGGTGGCACTATCTGAATTGCCCTTTTGTTTTTTTAGAGAGGTGATTTCCTCCTGTAAAACATGAGCTTTCTCTCCACGGGCCTGCGACTGCAGTATCCCGTTGAAACGGGGAGGAGTGGACGCAAATTGGAGCCTGTAGCCGGCGGTTACAGTTTTTATAACCCAATCCGACGCACCACATGCACGCCACTGTTGAGCCCGGCCAAACAGCGGCCCCAGTGTCACTGGTTCCGCTGTCGTGCCGGGCCGATCGGGCATGGTGGGCAGCGCACCGGTGCTCACACCCACCAGGCACCGTTTTATTACATTCTGTTCCTTTTTTATGTTATCATTTTTTTCATTTTCACAAGCAGCTGCGCCCTCGGCTCGGAGCCTGGATGCGCGCTGGCAAACATTTTTAATGAACAATGATTTGGGGAAGGGGGACACATGTGTATGGGCACTGGCGTGTGCTTATACACATGCATGTGTCTGCGAGACACAGCTGCAGCTCCACCGAGCTCTCTGCAGGTCCGATCCTTCTCTCCTTCGCGCCGTGAACTGTGAAGGCTGAACTGCCTTCTGCACGCCTTTTGCACGGCTTGGAACACGCCCTCTGTAACCCCTTCTTCGAACCGGGTTTGGAACAGAACATCTAGGGGGGACGGCGACAGCGTCTGGCCGGGCCTGCCGCACCCCCCTGGTCGCAGCACCTCAGGTAGCACGCTGTTTCTTCACGGCACCCTGAAAAGCCGAAGGGGCCGCACGGCCACCTGGCACCACCCCAGGCGCGGGTGGCTTCCTCGCCCACGCGCCACGGTGCTCCGACGGCTTGTTCTGGCCCCGGCCAGCCCCGTGGGTTGGGTGGGGCTGATGCTTCTGGATGCGGTAAGCCGGCGGAGGAGCCCGGGGCTGGGTGAACACCTGGCCGGGTGCGTTGGCGGAGAAAGGCGCTCTTCTGGGAAGACACAGTCGCAGCGCCTCACCCTCCCTCTTTATCTCCTCCCAGCGTTTCAACATGAACGCTGGGCTAAACAGGCCTTTCGTATCCACAGGCACGTCGAGGAGTTGGGTTTTTTCCCTCAGAGAGAGACTGGACAGGTTCAGCCACCTCGCTCTCTCCTGCGTAACCATCAGCGCCATGGCCCTCCCGGACGCTTGGACAGCGCTCCTGTGAAGGCAAAGGCACAGGTCCGTCACCACGCACAGTTCATCCCACAGGGCCGGGGTGGGTGACGATGACACGTCGACCTCCAGCTCAGCCTGGTAGGCCAGCAGCAGCGACGACGCGTTGAGCGCCCTCACCGTCGTGGCCATCGCCTTGTAGCCCTTCTTGGTCATCGACGACTGGAAGGAGTCGGCTCTAGACGGCAGTGTAGGGCTCGCCGAAGTCATGGCGGACTTCTGCGTGGGGTGGAGGTGCGACGCCAGCAGTGGTTCAACCGGAGGCAGGTGGGAGAACCCCTTTTCCTCCATACCGGCCCAATCCAACCCCGATCCACCCTGGACAGGGATCTTGGCCGAGAGAGGCTTGCTCCAAGACCGGGTCGCTTCATCCAGGCACTCGGGAAAAGCCGGAAGTAGCAGGCTGGTTGAGGCCTTCGCTTTTGGGAGCCGCTTGCCCTCGTAGCGAGATGTGGCGGTCTCCACCGGGGGCTCAGGCCACTCGATGATAAGCCTCGCAGCCGCCCTCTTGCAGGCCTCGTGGAGGTCCATGCTGACGGCCGGGTTCAGGGAGGCGGTGCCCGTACCGCCGATCACCATAGGCGACGCGGTGCAGGGGGAAAAATAATCATCATCCTCGTCTTCGTCAGAGCCGAGGCTAATAGATTCCCCCCCCAACTCGGAGTTACTGCCCTCAGCTTCGTCAGGCCCCACCAGCAGGCTAGCCTCGATAGCATCGGGTCGAGTCAACTCCAGCGGCTGGGAAGCGTCGGTGAGGTCCACCTCCGATCCCCAGCTGGTTCCCAGGGGAGCGGAGAGCCCCCGGGAACCTCCCGCCGATAGTGGGGGGTCGGTTACCCCCATTACCGGATCATCTGCGAAGAGCTTCGCCTGCTTATTCAGCCGGCGTTTGCGGGTTTTATTGGAAAACCGTGCGCAATGCTCGCAGGTGGCCGGGAATGCAAGGGCAGCCTTGGCATGTTCCAGCCCAAGGCAGCGAATGCAGGCGGTGTGGCTATCCGCTCCCGACATCTTGTTCCCGCACACGCAGAACTTTGTCGGAGGCTTCAACCTCTGACTGCATGGTCTCGCTTTCCGTTTATGCCGGCTGCTGTTTGGCGACAGGTCAGCTTGGGCACGGGGATTGTAGCTAGTGTGGGTGCTAGCATCTAGTATGGATACTAGCAGCTACTGTTTGGTGACAGTCTAGCTTCTTTTTAACCTCACAGAGGTAGCGATGTAGGCTAGCGTTCGGTGACCGAGGGGTTAGCTCGCTCTGTGAACAGTGTGCTAGTCCGTCTACGACTTCTGTCCGAGAGGTGCTTCTAGGAGCGAGAAGAGGTTAAAGACTGAAGAGATGACGTGACAACGGGACATATGTAGTAGGAGGGAGCCCCTCCTCTGCAGGCGGACGTCATGTCTGTTGGCCAGTCACGACTGGCGTAGTGTAAAATTGCTTCTGGGGGACAGCGCGAGGGGCATGTCCCATAGTGAGATACCGAGCGAATATTGAAAGAAAACCAGCAGCAAAGTTTACCTAAACCAATTTCTTACCTTATGTGGCCCTCCACATGCAGGCTAGATGATGTATCCATATCGTTATCCAGTGTCACAAACATGCTTTTTATAGGAAGCAAAAGGACTGGCTATTCTCTGAATAGAAATGTCAATTTTGGTTGTCTGTCTTGAAACTTCTCCAGTGCGTTCACACCAAACGCAACGGGGCGACAAGATCCCATACAAATTGAACGTGGAGACGCGTATCGGGCGAATTGTTTAGATTGGTCGTGCCACACTTCCGCCGTGCACAGGCGAGCGCGTTCACGAGGATTTGTGGTGCGACAAATTCGCTTGAGTTGAAATATTTCAACTTTGACACGAATTTCGCGTTCAACAGCGTGGCCACTGAGTGACATGTGTAACGTAACAGCCAATCAGCGTTCAACCGTCAAACTCAGTGCAGTGCCGTCCGGGGTGAACTGCAGCATGGAGGAGAAAGTGATTGTTGCCGTTTGGGACTCTCAGAGCTCTATATATATATAATAGTATATAATATAATATAATTGTATATATCAGGGGTTTTCAAAGTGTGAGAGAGTGAGCCCCCCCTCAGAGAAAAAAATTCAGCTGAGCCCCCCCCCCCCCCCAGCTGAGCCCCCCCCCCCCCCCAATTTTTTTTTTCTAAAGACCTG
Organism: Gadus morhua; assembly: GCF_902167405.1. Classification (NCBI taxonomy): domain Eukaryota; kingdom Metazoa; phylum Chordata; class Actinopteri; order Gadiformes; family Gadidae; genus Gadus; species Gadus morhua. The sequence goes on along the minus strand of NC_044055.1, from coordinate 28,306,713 downwards.
TGTTTTGAAAGCTATCTTAATTATTTTACACATTTGAAACATCTCTGATCATAATTTTAAAACATTTGACACATTTTTTAAACATTTGAAACATATTTTTTAAACATTTTAAACATATTTCTGAAACATTGCAACATCTTTGTGCGTATTTAAACACATTTCTTAACACAATTTAACAACTTTATCTAAGCATGTTTTAGCTTAACCTTTTTTAAATACATTTGAACATCTTAATCTGTGTAAACTGCCTGTTTACACAGATTCATTCAGGGTCCCCGACTCTGAATTTTCAGTCGAATCAGATCTGCTTTTTCAGTCCAGAGATTCGACTATTCGGCGGGGTTTGTTTACCGGCGTTGCTATGGTGACCTAAATTATTATAAGCAACTGAAAACGATGCCGGTTTGAAACTAAAACTGTGATTCTGAAAAAAGTATAAATGCTATCAAAATTCCGTTTGGACAGTATTAAAGATACAAGTGTGTAGATTTGTTCAATGGTTTGAACGATGGTAAACGGTTGAAAAATGAATGAGTTACGATGTCTAGAAGTACGTGTATCAAAATGGGCAGACGTCTTCAATGAAAACATCTGAAAACGAAGCGGTATGAAACTAAAACGGTGGTTCTGAAGAAATTTTAAATGATATCGAAATTCTGTTTCGATATTATTGATTATACAAGTGTGTAGATTTGTTAAATGGTTTGCACGAAGATAAACGGTCGAAAATTGATTTAGTTAGGTTACTTCTACAGTTGAAGTACGATTGATGATTTGAATCATCGACTTTCAGGTTTTTCTTCAGGTTTATTTTTTTCACACATCGCGCCCCCCCTGAAGAACTCTGGCGCCCCCCAGGGGGGGCGCGCCCCACAGTTTGAAAACCACTGGTATATATAATATCACGGCCAAAAGCTCTGTGCGCCTCCGGAAAAGCGTCTGCTAAATGCCCTTATTCGGATGGCCGTAGCGCGGGGAGCTCATAGGGATTGGGCTTCTCGGGAGTCGGGGTTTGTTTACCGGCGTTGCTATGGGTTCCGGTCTTGTGTGTTCCAACGGTTTATTAGGTAGGCCTATCTAATAAATGATGTCTTCGTGCGCGCCTATCGCATGATTTTAGACTCGACGATTTCGGTTGAGTATGTGGGGATTATTTCAGTCGCAATTGGTTTGCACATTTTTAAAAGTGGTGGGGACAAAATTCGTATTTCAAATCGTCCCCCGCGTAATCGACGCCTATGACCACTAGGAAGCAGGACCAAACATATAAGCCGTATATACTATACATAGCCACAAGGGGAGCAGGACCTTACTGAAGGCTGCAATAGCTGCTCCATCCACAGAAGGCAGCACCTCAGACAAGTGAGGAAGCCGAGGCGAATACGTCACACTGGCTCTGCCCACTTCACACAGGCCGCGTGGATTTGAACATAACAGTCTACAGGGAAGTAGAGAAGCGAGAAACTTCAGGCAGCTCGGACTCGTGGGTTAGGGTTTTGATCAGCTTGGAGTCGCTCAGCACGTGTTAGACACGCTTCCCCTCCTTTTGCTCCGTAGTTACCATACAGAAATACTTTAACAAATAAAGTAAGTTAAAAGCGATCCGGATTGGACTACTTTCTTTGAAGAATGCTGCAATTTGGTGACCCTGAACGTTCTTGGGAAGTGCCGGGACCGAGACTCTGGGACGCGCGGCCACCGAGACGCAAAACAAGCTCTTTGCAGGCCACACAAGTATTAGGTAAGCAGAACCCATTGTCTTAAAGATTGAATCTGCAATAGAATTAGTTATGAGAACATTTAGATGAAGAGCTTGTAGTGCCTCCGTCTGGTCTCCGTGGTTTCGGGCCTCGGGTTGAAAATCATAACAGCCGTGTACTTGGACGGCCGCGGACAACGCTAACAGATTTAATTGAATAATTATATTCAAGGCGCAAGGGGCCAGAAGTGTGTTTTTTATGGGACTGTAGATAGAAGGTATCCCTCCCATCTAGATCTAATGTTTGTACCGTTTGGAGACATATTACAGCGGTTTTTATTGTTAAATAGTGAGGGGACGAAGTGCTCACTATCGTGTTACAGCGGTTTTAATTGTTAAATAGTGGGGGGACGAAGTGTCCACTATTGAATTATTGCGGTTTAATTTTTAAATAGTGAGGGGACGAAGTGCTCACTAATGTATTGTTTATAACCGACTACTTGGGTTGATCGCCGTTACGGAGCGGTGCAAACTAGTCGGATAGTCTACTTACTCTATGAATTGGTTGCATATTCTCCCGGTGGCTTGGGCTTTGTTTGCCCTGGGGTTCGAATGGGATCGGTTCCCCTCGGCACGGTTGATGTGAACACCATTGTGCAATTTTTTCTAGAGTAATAACCCATCCGTAGAGGCGGCCTTAGGCAGTTTTAACCCAACTGCTTTGCATGCTTCACTAACCCGCCGTGGAAACAAACTTACCGGCGTCTCATACTTCCTACAGGGATCCAATACAGTGCGTTTGGCCGAATAATATCTAGGTCAATTTGCCGAATGCACGGCTTCAAGATCTCCCCGACTTTTCCTTGCTCGGTTGAGGACTGCGGTTTGGCAGTGGGAGAGTTCATCGGGCATAGTAGCATTAAGTCCGCTGCCCGGATGAACGGGGCAGTCGTGATTTTTGTTGACAGCGTGGCGAAAGCCAACAAAGTAGTGGAGACCGGCATTGTGGTTAATGATTCATTTGTATCAGTGTCTCCGCTAACTACACCTGTGGTAAGGGTCACTATTTCCAACATCTCCCCGTTTATCGGGGATGAGTTGTTGATCAGGGAGTTGTCGAGGCACGGGAAAGTCGTGTCCGATATAAGGAAGTTGCCGTCGGGTTTCAAGTCTCCCCTGATGAGGCATGTCGTGGGGTACAGACGGCAGGTGCATATGATTTTGAACAAAAAGGACGCAGAGCTGAATTTGGTTTTCAGCATTAAAGTTAATGATTTTGATTACGCAGTGTTTGTCAACTCTGGCACTCTGAAATGTTTTGGATGCAGCAGGGAGGGGCATCTCGTGAGAGCTTGCCCGGAGAAAACCCCTGCAACGCGAGCTGAGCCTGCGGAGGCGACAGCAGGGACCTCGGCCGGTGTTGAGACGGTGAAACAGAGGGTGGCAGATGTGGAGAACCTCATTCAGTGTGTTGCCGATTTTGAGGGGAAAAGGCTAGATGTTGAGGATGCAAAGCAGTGTGGTGAAAGTCCCATGAAAGCATCTAAAAGTGTTGAAAATAAAAAGCAGTGTGGAAAAAATCCAAAAGATGCAATTCTGGGTGTTGAAAATGGAAGGCAGGGACCTGCCTATTCAACACCAACACATCGCTGATTGTCACGTTTTCCCCCGTAAACAAACCAACGCGCAGCAGCCCCCGGCGATCATAATACGATTTGTGAGTAGAAAACACAAATCTGACTTACTGAAGCAAGGACGCAAGCTGAAGGGGACCGGCGTTTACCTTAACGAGCACCTTACGAAAAAAAAAAGTGGATATTGCCAGAGAAGCCCGCAGACTCAGGAAAGAAAATAAGATCAAGTCTAAGTGGACAAGGAATTGTAAAGTTTTCGTTAGACTTAATGGAGCCTCACCGGAGGAAGAAAAGTTGATTGTCATAAGGGAGATCAATGATCTGGAGCTGTATGATGAAACTTAAAGGACGGCTTGTCTGTCACTGCAGCTGGCCTATTACTGCGATCACCGTAAGGATCCATTATACGTTATTTAAATATGAACCGTGTCTTCACCGGTGTCTGGCAAAAAGTTATCCTTGTCTCTCAAGATACCCGCCCCACAGGTATGAATCTCTTCCTACTCTATGTCCTCTTCTGTCTCATTCCCTTTAGACGCCGCAACAGTCTCTCATACATTCAATCCATTTGAGCTCAATACGGACAATGATGGAATTTATGAGACTTTCTTTAATCCTGATATGATTTATAATGACACAAACTCTGCTAAACAGTCGTATGATTATTTCACTGAATCACAGCTCAATATTATGTTTCATGAGGGGGTCAAAAATGTATTTTCTACTTTTCATTTGAATATCCGCAGTCTGCCTAAAAACTATGATTGTTTGAAACTATATCTATCAACACTGTCACACTCATTTTCGGTTTTAGCTTTTTCTGAATCATGGTTAAATTATGATTTTGTGAGTCTTTATCCTTTGTCGAACTATAATTCGACTCACTCCTGCAGAAACAACAGAACAGGAGGAGGAGTTTCTTTGTTTGTCTCAAATGTTTATAATTTCATCACAAGAAAGGAAAAGAAAAGGAAAGAAAAAAATATTATGCAGTAAAATTCACCCAAGCTTCAAACGATATTAAGTCAACCTGGAACCTCATTAATCTTTTGTTGAATCGCAAGAAATCGGCAGCACCTGCAGAGATGCGTGGGAAAGAGTATCCTCTCTAAAATAGAGAGGATACGAAATAGCTGATGGCTTTAATACTTTTTTGTTAATGTTGGCTCGGATCTGGCATCAAGTATCTTGAATACAAATGACAACCCTTGTAACTTGATTAAGGGGCAATATTCTCCTCTCAATACCTTTGTACCTCCAACTTCACAGGAAGTTCATGATATCATAATGGAATTAAAGAATTCAGCCCCAGGTCATGATGGCATAAAGAGCATCTTGATCAAAGAAACCATTGATCATTTAATTCAACCGCTAATTCATATTCTTTCTTTATCACTCCAATCTGGAATTATTCCCCTCGATCTTAAAATTGCTAAAGCTATCCCTGTTTTCAAAACAGGTGATACTGATGATTTTGGAAACTATAGACCTATATCAATCCTGCCTTGCATCTCTAAATTATTGGAGAATTTAGTTTATGCAAGAATATCCAAGCACTTAACTGTAAACAAGATCCTATATGCTCACCAGTATGGATTCCGTAAAAACATTCAACAGAGCATGCATTACTCGAGCTAACTAACTTAATTTCATCCGCCATGGATACTAGTAAGTTTGCCATTGGGATCTTTTTAGACTTAAGCAAAGCATTCGATACCGTTAACCACAGTATTCTGATTTCCAAATTAAATAGATATGGAGTGGAGAATATTGCCCTGAACTGGTTTAAAAATTTAAAAACAGACAACAATATGTGTCGCTTAATGGCTATTCTTCTACCAAGTCAAGAATCATACATGGGGTGCCACAGGGTTCAATACTGGGCCCTTTATTATTTTTGATTCATATAAACGATTTAGCCATGCCTTGTAAACATCTTTTTCCTGTATTATTTGCTGATGACACTAATCTTATAGCAACTCATAATGACTTTAATTATTTGATTAACTGTGTATTGTGTAACTGAATTATTCTCAACTACCAAATGGTTTCAAATTAACAAATTAACACTTAACGTGAAGAAATGTAACTTTGTGATCTTTTGCAACATAAACAAGTCTTATCCCAAAGAACAAGCAAAAGTATTCATTAATGGATCAGAAATTATGCAAGTAAAAGCTTCCAAATTTTTGGGAATTTTAGTTGATGAAAGACTTGTCAAATCGTAAAGACTTGGTTTGCAAAAGGTCCACAAAGATGATGGGCATATTAAGAAAAGTGTGTCCTCTAATTCATCCTTCTGCTCATTTAACGTTATATTATAGCTTTTTGTTTCCTTATTTGAACTACTGTAATCTGGTCTGGGCGGCTTCATATCCCAACCATCTCAAAAAATGATGTATCATTCAGAAGCGATTCTTAAGATTCATCTCACATTCAAACAGATATGCTCCATCAGCACCACTTTTTATAAATTATTCTATTTTGGCAATTCACAAATTAAATATCTATCAGACATGTTTATTCATTCACACGTTTATTTACAGAAACCAAGATCTCCCTGAAAGATTTCAGTCTTTGTTTACTCACTCATTTAACGTACATTCACATCGCACTAGACACAGCAATAATAACAACCTATCTTTAACCTTTTCCTCCACATCACATCATCAATTTAGTATGTCGTATAGAGGCCCTGCATTATGGAATGTATTACCTCCCTTATTAAAGGTTGTATAGGTGATTTGCTTTTTTGGCCATTTTTGCAAAATTACTTGAAATCCTTATCATAACCCGCTTACAGCCACTGAGTTAGAAGTACTGACATGAAAATTAAACAAGTCAATCATCTGTGGAACGGGCAGGGCTCGAAAGACTCCAGCCAATCATTTCCATTGCCACCGAGTTGCATTGGACAGTAAGTACGTCAATTAAACGGTCGTACTGCACTCCCCCTCCCCCGCGCCCCGCGCGCGACCCCTTCGTGCAGTACTCGTGACCCAGAGCTCGTGACCCAGAGCAAGCTCCTGTTTGTTGTTATCCTGCGGTAGCTACTGGAACTAGTTAATCCACATTTGGACCTAGCAGTAGAAGACAATTTCCATGGCAGACAAGACGCCACCATCCCCACCACCACCACCACCACCAGCAAAGAGAAGGAAAACTCTTTTTCAGAGAGTAATTGATAATAAAAACGCTGAAAGAGAAAAACTGAAATCAAGAATAATCCTAGGCGCTGCTTTCGAACGTTGGCGGCAACTGAAGGACGAGAAGGGTCTAAAAATCGATGCTTGTGTGGCGGTTGACCTAGTTTCAAAGTTTATACCGTTTATACTCGGTAATACCGGTGTGGAGACGAGTGTATTACTCGGTGTGAAAATGTCCACACCGCGGCAACCCTAGTGAAAACCAGGACTTCCAATACAATTATATGAAACAAACATACATTTTCTAAAAATAGTAATGATTTATGTGACCGTTTAATGTTTATAACATCTGGTCCAACCATTGCAGCGAGAACGTATTCTCAGCAGGGGGTGCTGGGGAAAAAAAAACTCAGCCTGCACTAGACTCGCAACTCGTTACATTGATAAAAAAAAGATGTATAGCAGCGCAGCTCAATTACACCAGTGCATGCGCGGACAGTTGAAAATCGATCGTTCACATCCAGCTGCTCACAGAACAAGTTTAGCGCACCACCGCTACCCTCACACTTTTTCATATAACCTTTTTTCAGCACTAGGTCATATGAGCATTAAATAAATGCTGCGTCTCAAAATGCCTTGGACAGCAGCGAGGATGACTCGCTTTGCCACGGGCCGAAACAGTTCGGAGCGACCACAGCCAGAGCGAACACAGCGGGGCAGAGGAGTGTCAGGAATAGTCTTTGGTGTACACATCAGTACGGCCTATTTGCACTACTGTTTAGTGGCAATGCAGTGTTTTACTCGATGCCTTTTTATTTTCGTATATTATTTCAATGAATACAATTTATTTATTCATAAAAAACGGATCTGGTCTTCAAATCTTTTTTCCAAATATAGGTCGTCTTACAATGGGGTTTGTGTTTATATTCGGACCAATAGGTACAGCGGGCGCTCACATGACGTTAAGCATTTCCTGGTGCATAATGTGACGCTTCAGAACCTAAAATCCCGTTTCTCCCCGTTGACACGACAACACATAACCGGCGTTTTCAGAAATCTCCACTTTGGCCGGAGTTTTTAGAAATGATCGTTTTCTGTGATAAGACAGGGCCTCGGACAGGGGGTGTTGCAGCACCCCCAGCACTCCTACTTCCCGCGGTACTGGGTGCAACTTACAGCTGAATGTAGTGCCATGTTGTTAAACGAAAACCTACGCTAGCCTGGCTCGCTCTCGCGCATCTCTGTTCGCGCTCGTGCATGATTGCGCGTCCAGGTACTTGGAATGGGTGGAGTCAGAGTCAGCGTTGAAGGAGAGGGGGTAGGACCATTTGAGTTGTGTATTTTCAAAATCTGCTGGCGTTTCGCAAATCACCTACCCAACCTTTAAGATCCATATCATCCCACTCACTCTTCAAAAAGGGGCTTAAAAAACATCTTATCTTTTCATGAATCATCTATTACTGAATTTAGATTATTTTTGATTTATTTATGTACTTTGTCTCCTTATTTTCTAAAGTTTATTTGTTAGCCTTATAAATATTATTTGTTTGTGATTATTGACAGGGGTGGAACTCTTGTACAAGCCCACTGGGCTTCGTTCCCTCCTTGCACCATTATTGTGAATGTGTGCTAAATAAATAAACTAAACTAAACTAAAGGCAGAGCGAATGTATTGTTCAGAGGGAGGGGAATTATGCAGTCAAAGAGTCAGCAGAGACTGTTGAGGCTGGGCCCATCCCTGCTGCAGCAGAGGGATGCAGTGGCAGTGAGGAAGTGTTGATGGAGGAGGAAGATACTGTGTGTATACCTCCTCTCCTCAAGAGAAAACAGGGCAGTGAAACCTGTGGCCCCAAAGCCAAGAAAGCAGCGGCTAGTGGAGAGCAGGAGGAGCAGATAAAGTCAGTGTCTAGTGATGAGCAGGCAGAGGTACAGTCTAGTGAGGAGGAGATGGAGGACGGTACCACAGACAGTCAGCCCCTCACAGACTCAACGCTGCTTTCTGCTTCTCAGTTGGAAGAGTTGTACACCGTACATAGCATACAAATGTTCCTTCAAAAAACAAAAAATATGAAGAATGTCCCGAGTATTTTGCAGATAAGAGTATGCTGTTGCTTTCAGTCAAGGCTCAGATGAGCATCAGAGGGGAGGGAGGTTTCTCTGAGCAAGAAGTCTACAGATTAAAGAAGATTGCTCTGAGACTCAAACAAGAGCTACATGCTGAAGACTATGTGTAGAGCAGTTGGCCTCCTGTTTCTTCTCATCTGTGTGTCTCTCCTCACATCAAAAGCAATGACTTCTTTTAAGGTTTCCACTCTTAATTTAAATGGAGCTAGAGATGTGAGGAAGAGGGCTTGCCTGTTTGAAACTCTTAAACTTAAAAAAATTAATACAATGATGCTCCAGGAGACTCACAGTGATGTTTTTAATGAAACAGACTGGAGGAGGGAGTTTGAGGGCAAAGTCATTTTATGCTATTTTAGCAGCACGAGTGCAGGGGGTATACCACGAACCTCGCTGAACATACCCAGGCTTTCTTGGGAAAACCTGGCTCGACAGAGCCGCAACTCGCAATTAGAGTTAAACGGTACCACGATGCTCACTTTAGATTCAATTAGTCGAACCAGGTTTTCCGCTTTAGGTTCAGTGCGCGTTCACTTGAAAGGGGCGTTTTTTGCGTCATTTTTCTCACCTTTACGATAGCTCATGCAGTCAGTGGCGGGCCGTACTATTAGGCAAACCAGGCATTTGCCTGGAGCCCCGGGCCCCATAGAAAGTTTTTGGGGCCCCCAAATATTTTATTATTATTATTCATTTTTTTTACCTTTATTTTTCCCGATAAAACATTAAGAACAGTTTCTTATTTACAATATTGATCTGGTCAAGAGGGCCCCAATGCATATATTTTGTCCCCATATTTATTATTTTTATAAAAATCTCTTCACAATAGTAGCATTGGGATGTCTAATTATTACTCATGTTTTGACGATCTTTCCGTATGCACCCCCCTTCAGTCTGCACTACATGGACTATTCCATGTTACGCGCATCACGCTCATCATGCGTATGCGGAAATTATGTCAAATTCAAAACAGTAAGCGGTAAGAGAGAGAGAGAGAGAAATCGAGTGAGACATAAATCGAGTGAAACATGAAGCGATCGTACGAAAGCGGGTCACATGAAAAGAAAGAGCAAAGGCAGGACTTTCTTTCAAAGCTGCCAAAGCTATCCAGCTGTTTTACAGCCACCGCAGTGGCAGCGGGACCGTCGGCGGATCAAGAGCAGCCGTCAACGTCATTTGCTGTCACGTTACTGCTCCTTTCATTCCAAGTGGCTCTGGCTCAGCCAGCAGCGATGCTAATGACGTGTGTCAACAAACTGACGGAGATGATGCACAACTGGTAGTGAATATTTCTCACTCTCCTTCTTCCACTTTGGTTATTGAAATTTATGACAATAACGATAACAATGACTGCGAGACACATATTCCTGTGGATGACCCAGGACTCTGGCCCAAGCTGCTGTGTCTTGGGCAGGTGCACACATATTCTTGTGGAGGACCCAGCACTCTGGCCCAAGGGCCACAGATTCACAAAAGCATACTATTACATAGTAATGAAAAATGGTGAGAGGGTGAACAGGTCTTGGTTAGTCTACAGTGAAAGTGCAGACCGTGTTTTTTGCTTTTGTTGTTGCCTTTCTGGAAAACAAAAACAACTGAGTGAGGAAGGATTTAAAGACTAGAATAACCTTGCAATGCATCTAATCAACCATGAAAGGTCTGAAGAGCACAGGAAATATAGTGATAGCTGGACGCAGCTATCAGTGGGTTTCCAGTAGTGGTTTCCAGTAGCTCACAGCAGATAGCTGCTGTGAGCTACTGGAAACCCTCAGGTAAATGAGGGCTTATGGTTAACAGTCAGTGTAATGTGTCAACATAACTAATCTTATTGTTTTGTATGTTATTCTCAATTTGTAAATAGATAATTAACATTTGCATGAAAGAAGGATAGTGACTTTTGTTCATCCCTTGTATGGAGTATCTCATTATGCGATATAAGGTACTGAGACCGGTAGATGCAGGGGCCCCCAAATGACTGTTCGCCTGGAGCCCCCAAAGGGCTAAGTTCACCACTGCATGCAGTCTATATGCGTATAAGTGAAAAGATTCTGCATATTGTCTATAAAATAACTATGCCAAATGCAGAATTGTTCGCCATCAATCCAAATAGAATGATGATGATTTAAAAATGCATAAGCAACGTCCATCCTGCCTTATTCTATCATTTAGGGAATTCACTTTAAATACACCCTATTTAAGAAATGTACGGCATGTTTTCGACCGCTGAGAGGTAGCTGCTCTAGCGTAATGGATTGGTATAAGACCCGAACGCCAGCGACCGGGGTTCAATTTCGCCAGACTTTCATCATGCATTTTACCCCCATAGATGTGGTGCCAGCACGGCCTTGAAAATATGGGTTCAAGTTCGAAATAAGCACAAAAATATAATTCCATAAGCTTTAGTGAATAAGTATTCCATATGCATGAGAATTGGGACTTTTTAAAGGTTGGGTATGGAATTCGCTTTTTTGGCAATTTTTGCAAAATTACTTGAAATCCTTATCATAACCCACTTACAGCCACTGAGTTAGAAGTACTGACATGAAAATTAAACAAGTCAATCATCTGTGGAACGGGCAGGGCTCGAAAAACTCCAGCCAATTATTTCCAGAGCCACGAGTTGCATTGGACAGTAAGTACGTCAATCAAACGGTCGTACTGCAGTCCCCCTCCCCCGCGCGCGACCCCTTCGTGCACGTACTCAAACCTCGTGACCCAGAGCAAGCTTCTGTTTGTTGTTATCCTGCGGTAGCTACTGGAGCTAGCTATCTAGCAAATGACTCGCTCTCGCGCATCTGTGTTCGCTCGTGCATGATTGCGCGTCCATGTACTTGGAATGGGTGGAGTCAGAGTCAGCGTTGAAGGAGAGGGGGTAGGACCATTTGAGTTGTGTATTTTCAAAATCTGCTGGCATTTCACAAATCCCATACCCAACCTTTAAGCTGCGCAACAGTAAGCATTGTCTACATAAGGTCCAACAAGGACGATCAAATAACGAACACCCTCTGATGAGAATCTGTATCTCTCATGAAGAACCCCAATTTCGTTGTTTGCACAATGACAATAAAGTCTGAAATCTGAATATCGTCAGACAATGCCAGGGGATCGGTTCTGTCCCGTAAAACCCTCTGTCTCCGGAGAGACGCCTGTACGAGAAGTGCGCCGAGGTCCACGGGAAAACCCACAAATGGTGACGCCATTGTCAGAGGAGGGGCTAGGAAGCTGCGCACGCCGATTTAAGCAGCCGATCTCCGGCTAGACTAAGCCGAAAAACTGCTCCCGACCAGGTTTGGTTGCAAGCATAAGTCACCATGGTGATACAGCGACGCTAAAAGAGATCGACTTTCGTGGAACAACTAACCCAGGCTTTGAGCTCAACATTCCTCGCTAACCCTCTAAGCGAGCTTCGTGGTACAGGGCCCTGGAGTAGCTCTCCTGTTCTCCAGAGATTTTGTGCCCTTATCCCATGTGGTGGAAGAGCGGGTTAAGGGGAGACTGCAGGTAGTTAAGGCAAAATCTGAGCGTTTTAATATTGTATTTATTAATGTATATGCTCCAAATTCTGGCCCTGACAGAGTTCAGTTTTTAAATGAACTTAGTCTGGTTTTAAGTCAGTGTGTGCCAGAAGATTATTTGTTTTTGGGAGGGGACTTTAACTGCACAGCGGAGGATGAAGATAGGAATCATACGGAACCTCATGCACCTTCTCGGAAGGCAATGTTAACACTGATGGAAAACCACAGTATGAGTGACGTATGGAGGAAATTCCACCACAATGTAAAACAATATACTTGGGTCCACAGCAGGGAACTTGTTTTATCTCTAGCTAGGTTAGACAGGTTTTACTCTTTTACGCATCATTTTAGCATTTTTAAAGCGTGTAATATATGTCCAGTAGGCTTCTCTGACCATTCCATGGTCATATGTGAGGTTTTTATTGCAAATATGAGGAATAAGTCTGCATACTGGCATTTTAACACTGCTTTGCTTTTAGATGCGCATTTTAGAGAGGTTTTTATTTATTTTTGGAAAGGTTTTAGAGAGAGGAAGGGGGATTTTATGTGTTTAAAACAATGGTGGGATCAAGGCAAAATACAGACTAAGCAGTTTTGTCAGCAGTACACTCTCAATGTTTCTCGTGACATCACCAAGTCTATGAAAGATCTGGAGTTAGACATAGTAAGTAAAATGTATTTATAAGGCACATTTAAAAACAGTTTTCACTGGCCAAAGTGCCGTACATGGTGCAAAGAGGCATATAAAGGAACACATACCACATACATAGAAAAAAATAACATATAAAATAAACGACAAATCACAAAAGGGGAGGAAAGGAAAAAAAATAGGTTTATTACTTGAAGCTTCAGTAACAGTGACCTCTCCTGGTGAAGTGCCATGGCTGCAACTAAATTAGCCCGGCTAGATAGTGGTCATGAGGCTTTAAGACGGTGACATAAATCTAGTGTGCACCCCAAATCTCTCAAACAAACACACACACACACACACACACACACACACACACACACACACACACACACACACACACACACACACACACACACACGGATGTCATTCTTTTTACAAATAAAGATGAATGAATTTGTTTATTGTGTTATTGGGGAGAGAGTGCTTGGGGAAAATTAGGATATGCTTGGAAAATATGGCCCAAGTTGGGTGTAACCAGGGGATATGGCATAGGGAAACTCAAAGATTTTGATTTAGGAACATTATTTTTTCAACACTTTTTGGACTAAGCCTGTTTCTTTTCTTGCTCACAACTTCTCCACATGTGGAGAACACTCGTTCAGAAGGAACAGATGAGGCCGGCGTACATAAAAATTGTTGCGCCAGTTTGAAGAGATGAGGGTACACATTTTTGTGATTGATCCAGTACTCCAGTGGCTCCTCGGATCTTTCCAGCGGTGGATCGGTCATGTACCGTTGCACCTCCACTGTAGCATCCACTGTGGCATTTCTGGACATTCTTGCTTCAGAAGCATCTCTGTCAAGTGTTTCCCAAAGGTTAATATCTGAAAGAAAAACATTACAGTAATCAGTACTAGACGGTTTCATTTTTTATATCCCTTTTTACTTTTCACAACATTACCTGGAGTTGATGGAATTTCAACATTTGCTGGAGCTGGTTGAGATGATGTGGAGGTGGAGGGCTCTTCCTCATGAGTGACAGGTGGTGTGTTTCTTATTAATAATTGTGAACATTGAAAAGTGAGTCGTTTTACTGCTGCTTGCGCATTTGATTGATTGTAAAAAACCAATTGCTTTGAATCTAGGATCGAGCAGAGTGGAATGGGTCAGTGCGGTATGATTTTTCTCTATACTGTCAAATTTGTTTTGCATCATAATGATCATGTTCTCCCCCAGTTGTTTGGCTGTGGTGTGACTTGCTTTCCCCATTGAATCAAACAAGTAAAGCATGAGCATTTTGATCATTGGGATGATCTTTGACCCAGAGACTCTCTTCTCCTCAGAGAGTTATACCGTTGCCTGGTAGAAGGGGGCAAGCAATTTCAGGCATGCAGAGATGGTGTCATAGTCCTCAGAGGTCAGAGGTCTCACGTCAGTTCTAAGGGTTGCAAGAGCTGTCCCCACTGCCTGTCTCTCCTCAAAAAGGCGCTGAAGCATGTGAAAAGTGCTATTCCAACGGGTTTCCACCTCCTGAATAAGCTTATGTACTGGACTCTGCATCTGCTCCTGCACTCTGAGCTTCTCTTTTGCTGTGGTGCTGGTCTTAAAATATGTCACCACCTTCAGTGACCTTGATCTGATGTCTTCCAGGCCAGGAGTTGCATCTAGGTTCTTTTTTACAACTAAATTTAGAGCATGTGCAAAGCAAACCACATGGCGAATATTTACATTTCTCACAGAGGCAATCATATTGGCTCCAGCATCAGTTACAATGGAGGTGACTTTACCTTCAATGCCCCATTTCTCTATGAGCGACCTCTTTGCAGCTGAGATGTTATCAGCAGTATGAGACACAGGGAAAGGCAGCACTCCCAAAAGAACTGTGGCCAGCTTTGCAGAGTCATCCACATAATGGCAGGTGACTGCTAGATATGCGTCCATATTAATGGAGGTCCACATATCAGCAGTCAGGCTAACAGCTTCAACACTCTGCATGACAGCCCTGGCCTTGGTCTTCTCCTCATACTTCTGGACCACCATGTTCTTAAGAGCCTGTCTGGATGGCAGAGTGTAGGTAGGATCCAGCAAAGCCACAAAGTTCTTAAAACCGTTGTCGTCCACGATGGAAAAAGGCTGCAGGTCTTTTACAATCAAGTTTACAAGAGCCTCATCGATCTCTTGCTTCCGGTCCACTAAAACAAATAAAGACATAAAATTAACAAAATAAATTAAAGATTTATGTAAAATTGCAGGCCTATGATTCATGGAATAAAATAATATATTGCGATAGTGTGTCTAATAATAAAACACCTTACCATGACTTGTGTTCTCCTGATTTACAGCAGCTCTATGCTTTGCGGTGAAGTGCCTATTCATGGATGATGTATTTCCATGGTACTTCAGTTCAGCAGAACATACCAAGCACCGCACCTGCTAGATATTTTTTTCATTATTATTTGTAAATAAAAAGCATTGAGAGTCTTCAAAGCTATAGCTTAATGGCTACACTAATCATAGGCCTATAATTAGTTGGTTAGATACTTTTTTATTATAGGCTTACTGATAGTTAAAGTTCTATAAATCTACTTTTCCTAAATTAATCTAAATATTTAACAGCCAGCGCACATTATCAGGAGTGATCAGAATAAAGTGTTCCCACATGTCAGAACTACCTCTCTTCCTTGATGCTTCCATAATTAATGATAAAGCAATACGAACGTAATGACTGTCATAGCATGAGATCGGCTACTACGTACGAAGCAAACGCAATGTTGTGCATTCAAGCTTTTATGCTTTGAAGGCGCCACAATTCAGACTCGAAACGAGGCGGTGCAGTTCCGCGAACCACTCAGGTTGAATCATTCAGAGAAAGAAGCAGTTGCTGTTTCGGACGTCATATGTCACGTGATTTTTCTCTAACAAAGCAACCTTCGAAGCAGTGGTTTTATGGTTTGCGTAGTTATGGTATGAAGCACGTATCGGCGCTTCAGTGTCAGACTGCCACCACTACCTGTCACCCCTCTGTTTCAGCCTAGTGTGTGGAACGTGTAGAAGACCCAAGCTACCTGATCTAAGGGCCCTGGTTGCTGAGTGGTGGTTGATGAGCTCTGTGATGTAGGGCGGGGCCAGGCCATTTAGGGCTTTAAAAACCATAAGTACGGTTTTAAAATGAATTCTGTGCTGGATGGGCAACCAGTGGAGGGATGCTAGGATGGGGGTTATATGATCCCGCTTTCTGGATCCAGTCAGCAGTCTTGCTGCGGAGTTCTGGACCAACTGAAGGCGAGAGAGGAGTGATTGAGGGAGTCCTAGGTAAAGGGAGTTGCAGTAATCCAGCCGTGATGTGATGAGGCGTGTATTACTATTGCCAGATTGTGAAATGATAAATGGGGTTTCATCTTGGCAATGACTCTGAGCTGGTAAAAACTGCTCTTGACTACAGCAGCAATTTGCTCGTCAAAGCAGAAATTAGAATCAAAGATGACACCCAGGTTTCTGGAGTGGGATTTGACGTAGGGGGAGAGAATACCTAAGTCGGCCGTGCGAGGGGTTTTGGATTTGGAAGGGCCAAAAATAATGACTTCCGTTTTGTCATTATTAATTTGGAGGAAGTTACTACCCAACCAAACTTTTACCTCCTCAAGGCAGTCAAGGAGGGTCTGGAGCGAGTCTGCAGATTTGAGAGGGAGATATAATTGCGAGTCATCAGCATAAAAGTGAAATGCAATGTTATGCTTCCTGATTATATTCCCTGGAGGGAGAATGTATAGGCAGAAGAGGACAGGGCCTAAAATGGACCCCTGGGGAACCCCACAGGACACAGGGGCAGAGGGTGAGGAGAACTGTCCGATAGACACTGTGAAAGATCTATTGGTGAGATAGGAGGAAAACCATTGAAGAGCTGTGCTACTTATACCAACCCACTGCTCTAGGCGCGACAAGAGGGTGTTGTGGTCGACAGTGTCGAAGGCGGCACTGAGGTCTAGTAAGATCAAAATGGCATTTTCTCCAGAGTCTAGAGTGAGGAGCAGGTCATTTTTTACTTTCAACAAGGCTGTCTCAGTGCTGTGACGTGATCTAAAACCTGATTGGAAGGGTTCTAAAATCTCGGCCTGGTTTAAAAAGGGCAATAGTTGTGATAAAACCACCTTTTCCAGGATTTTTGAAATAAAAGGTAATTTAGAGATTGGACGGTAGTTTCTTGGACATTTTGCATCCAGGTTATGTTTTTTAAGCAGTGGCTGGACAACCGCCTGCTTAAAACTTGCTGGAACAAAACCCCTGGTCAGGCAAGAGTTGAGGATGACCTGAATACTTGGGCCGATGGAGTCAAAGACGTCTTTTATTATTTTGGAGGGGACAGCATCGTTAGGAGAAGTTGAGGGCTTCATGACCCTAACAATGTCCCTCAGTTCCTCTAGTGACACTGGTAGGAAATGGTCAAAAAGAGCTGAAGGCCTAACGCCTAAGTGATGCAGGGAGGTGACTGGTGATGAGGGGGTGAAAGACTGCCTAATGTGATTTATTTTGTCAATAAAACATTTCATAAATGTCGTGCAGATGTCAGTGGATGGCTCGACTTGTGAGGGGGCTTGTGGATTGATGATTGAGTTTAAAGTGCTAAAAAGGATTTTGGGACGATGATAATATTGGAATGGATTATACGCCGACCGCCTAGGTGTAGGAACCGGGGCCGACGTGCGATGCCGAGGCTGGTGCAAAGTTTGTAAACTTCAGTTGGCAGCCGACGGGACGAGGAGTTTAACTGAAGCAAGTCAGTAGTGGAGCTGCAGAGTTCTGCAGTAGTGGAGGCCCGTCTCACTGCTTTGTGTAGATTATAAGCTGCTGTCAAAAGTCCTGTCAAACCGGCTGAAGAAGGTGATGGACCAGCTCATTCACCGGTCTCAGACGTACTGTGTGCCCGGCAGGTCCATGATTGACAATGTGTCACTCATTAGGGATATTTTGGAAGACTCCGGTTCATTGGGCTTAGATGCTGGTCTAGTTTCTTTAGACCAGGGAAAAGCTTTTGATCTGGTTGAGCACCGCTACCTTTGGAAAGTTTGACAAAGGTACGGGCTCAGCCTGGGTCTGATAGCTAAAATAAAGGTCCTGTACGAGAACATTGAGTGTGCTGAAGATAAACGGTGGTCTATGCAAACCTTTTATGGTACAAAGAGGTATTCGACAAGGCTGCTCCATGTCTGGTATGTTGTACTCACTGTCTATAGAACCCATGTTGCACAATGTTCGTGGTTTTATTGATGGCCTGCTTGTACCTGATATTAGTTCAAATTTTATCTCATCAGCTTATGCTGATGACAACATAATTTTTATAAAAAATCAGGAGGACATTAATAGATTGGGCGAGATTGTTGAGACGTTTGGGAAGCTCTCAGCTGCCAAAGTGAACTGGGCCAAGAGTGAAGCGCTGGCAGTTGGGAGGTGGTCTGCGGGTCTGCCCCAGCTTCCGGGGGGGCTGAGCTGGAAGAGGGGGGGGTTTAAACACCTGGGGGTTCATCTAGGGGATGAATAGACAGAAAGAAAGAACTGGGAGGGTGTGCTGGAGAAGGTAGAGGGGAAGTTGGCTAAGTGGAGGTGGCTGCTTCCCCACATGTCCTACAGAGGAAGGGTCCTCATTATTAACAATCTGGTAGCGTCCACCTTGTGGCATAGACTGAAATGTTTAGAGCCCCCTGCTGGGCTCTTGCAAAAAGTGCAAGCGGTCATTTTTAACTTTTTCTGGGACAAGTTGCATTGGGTTCCTCAGTGTTTTATATCTTCCGAAAGAGGAGGGGGGGCAGGGGTTAGTTCACCTGGGCAGAGCGGCGGCTTTAAGGCTGCAGTTTATCCAGCGGTACCTCTTGGGGCTTGATGATGTCGTCTGGAGACAGGTAACAGGCATCATTTTAAGGAAGATAGGACCGCTAAGAGAGAGGCAGCCTTTGGGGACACTAAACGGGCATTAGCCGAGGCGACTATGCTGGCGCACCCTTTGCCTGCGGCGCTGATTGCCCTGACCACCGACGCTTCGGACTATGCTGTTGGTGCCGTGCATGAGCAGTTGGTGAATGGCGTCTGGCAGCCGCTGGCATTCTTCAGCCGGCAGCTCCGCCCCTGTGAACGGAAATATAGCACCTTTGATCGAGAGCTCCTCGGCCTTTACCTCGCCATTAGGCATTTCCGTTTCCTGTTGGAGGCTCGGCCATCCTCAGTTTTCGTGGACCACAAGCCATTGACGTTCGCGATGGCGAAGGTTTCGGAGCCGTGGTCTGCCCGTCAGCAACGCCAGCTGGCCTACATCTCGGAGTTCACAACGGACATCGCCATGCAGCGGGTAAGGACAATCACGTGGCTGATTGCCTCTCCCGGGCCATCGCAGGAGCTGTCCACCTGGGAATCGACTACACCAGCATGGCAGGTGATCAGGCCTCCGACCCGGAGGTCCAGGCTCTGAGGACAGCTGTCACGGAACTCCGTTTGGAGAACATCAAGTACGACAACGTTGGTGCCACGCTCCTGAGCGATGTCTCCACTGGACAGCCAAGGCCGGTCATGCCCGGTAGTTGGAGGCGTCAGGTTTTTGATGCCGTGCACGGCCTTGCCCATCCTGGGCGGAGGACATCGCAGCAGCTGGTGGCCGGGAAGTTTGTCTGGCATGGCCTTAAGAAGGACATTCGGGACTGGGCTCGGGCCTGCGTGGTTTGCCAGCGAGCCAAGGTGCATCGGCATGTGCCTGCTCCGCTGGCGCATTTTTCAGTGCCAGAGCGGCGGTTCGACCACGTGCATTTGGACCTGGTGGGGCCCCTGCCGCCCTCTCAAGGGTTCAGCTACCTCCTGACGATGGTGGACAGGACCACCCGCTGGCCGGAGGCTGTCCCGCTGGCATCCACTACGACCTCTGACGTGGCCCGGGCGTTCCTTATGCACCTGGGTCGCCCGGTTTGGCCCCCCTTCTGATGTCTCCTCTGACAGGGGACCTCAGTTCACTTCCGAGCTGTGGAATGCGGTCGCCGGGGGCCTGGGTGTGCGGCTCCATCGAACAACCGCTTATCACCCACAGGCTAATGGGTTGTGTGAGCGGTTTCATCGCTCCTTGAAAGCTGCACTCCGGACCAGCCTTACGGATGACGGTTGGGTCGATAGGCTCCCCTGGGTCATGTTGGGCCTCCGGACTGCCCCTAAGACCTGTGGGCTTCGTCAGCCGAGCTGGTTTACGGGCAGCCACTACGGGTTCCTGGGGATTTCATCCCCACCGCCACAGCTCCCTGGTCGGTGGCCCAGGAGTGGACCTCGCTGCCAACCTCGCAGCACGGCCTCCCGAAGGCTTGTGTGCCGCCCAGCCTGTGGACGGCGGAGTATGTGTTCATCCGCCATGATGCCCATCGGGGCCCTTTCCGACCTCCCTACGACGGTCCGTTTCGCATCCTGGAGGCCGGTGACAAGGCCTTCCTAGTAGACATTGGGGGCAGGCCTGACTACATTTCGGTCGATCGCCTCAAGCCGGCCCACCTGGATCTGGACCAGCCCGTGGGGTTGGCTCTGCCCCCGCAGCGGGGTCGTCCTCCGGTTTCCAAGCCACACCGCCTCATGACTCCTGCGCTGCCTGCTGTGGCCCCGTCGGCCCCCGCACCGGCTCTGCTGAGTCGTGAGTCGGGCGGGGGCTCAGGGCTCCTTCCCGTTGGCCTTGACTGTTCGGGAGAGTGAATTCTGGGGGGGCGTCTGTAGCGGTATCGTAATTCACTATGTGTATGATGTATGGTGCGTGCCCCCTTTAAGGGAAGGGGGCGTGAGACCCACCTGGGAGGTGCGACGCATGACTTAAGGAACGCACCTCTGGCTGTGCGTGGTTCTGTGTTTGGGGAAATAAATCCTTCTGATGGTATTTTCACCGGCAATCAAGTCTCCATCTTCATTTCATTTCGATCTCCTACACCGTCATAGACAGGACCACATTCCCGCCTCCACTCAGATAGCCAACCGCATTCTGACAATATATAATAACATAAAAATAAACAAGATAGCATAATGAATGCAATTGACTGCACTCCAACAAACATAAACATAACCAGCATAGATAATATACACAAAACTGATAGAAAATCATGTCACCGCATGTAAACCGCATGTAAACCGTCATAGAAAGGACCACATTCCCGCCTAGCAAACAAACAAACGGATACTCTGACGCACATATATAAAATAAACTCACAAAAAGTACATTTGCAAAGCGTTAGCTGTTATAACAGCGCTGTAGCATGTTCACATATAACATTTACATCGTCTACAAAACGATTTATATGCTCAAAATGTGACGACAAATACAACAACATACCTCCACTCAGATAGCCAACCGCATTCTGAGCTTGGCGCTGCATATACGTCACTACAACACAAACTTTTCTTAAAGCGACAGTACAGGTATAGAAAACACATTAACATAGGTGTTGGAACAGGTTACAAAAAGGTACCTTGAACATAGCTTAAACACATATTTGCTTCTCTTATTAATCAGAATTTGGTGACATTTCAACGAAACTAAAACATGTTGTTTCACCCTGGTTACACTAGCTGCTATTAAATGCTGGAACAAATTTCGACGGATAAATATGTTCAACTTAATGTTGAAATTACAGTTTAAACATGTTAAACTCAATGTTGAAATTACAGCCCGTCGCGATTCCCATTGAAACATATAGCGCGGGGATTAGCCTTGAAAACGAGAGCTGGTAAATCGTGAAAAAGTCATTACAATGTGAGAGGACGACTCGGTTATATGCTATAGACCCTAGTGTGTATGTGGTATGAAGGCTGGGACGAATTTCGAATTATAAATATGTAAAACTAATTGTTTGAAGTACGGAGCGTCGCGCTTCCCATTGAAACGTATGGCGCGGCGATTAACCTTGAAAACAATAGCTGGTAAATCGGGAAAAATGCATTAGAATGTGAGAGGACGACTCGGTTATATGCTATAGACCATAGAGTGTGTGTGGTATAAAGGCTGGGATTAATTTCGAATTATAAATATGTAAAACTTATTGTTGAAAGTACGGAGAGTCGTGCTTCCCATTCAAACGTATGGCGTGGCGATTAGCCTTCCAACCTATCTGTTATCTTTCCTGTAAGCATCCATGAACATAAAAGTCACTTTATGGGAGTAAACTGTAATGCTTGTTTAATGCAATGCTCGTTTAATGCTGTGTCGTGTCATTTGTTGTCATTGTAGATGTCTTTTGCAAATTAAAAAATGACGCCGTCGCATCAGTTGGTCCTGCGGGCCTCTGATGCGGCGGCGGCCTTCACCGCCGCCATGGGGCCACTGGGCTACCGCCAGGGCCAAGAAGCCGGAGGAGGTGGAGAAGGAGGCCCGATCCCGCGTCGTCTCCGAGGGTGGTGACCCTGGTAACCCCATGCTGGTGCTGGGCTGCCAAAGCATCCAGCTGGGCAAGTACCAGGGTCAAACGTTCAGATAGCTTCTGGATAACGACGCAGGCTACGCCTGTCACGTGGTCGCCAGTCACCAGCGGGAGCAGGAGACGAGTGCCTCGGACAGCCCGCTGATGGCCAACAAGGACAGCCTCGCCCACCCCGCTTTTGCAGAGCACCTCAAGTTCCGCCGGGCGCAGGAGGAGGCCCGGGCCCGTGCCACTCTGCCCGGGCGGGGGGGGGTGAGGCGCTTGTTGACTTTGGGCTGTTCAAGGAGGACACCATGAAGTACCTGTACGACTCCAAGGAGAAGGCGCATCAGACGTAAGTCATATTGTGGTGAAGGGCAGTGGAGACGGTGCTGTGACATGTTTATATGCGTGTTGATCTTCCATCATTGTCTTGCAGCTACGTCAAGTGGCTACGGCGGAAGACACCGCAGCCTGGGAGCGCCATGGACGTCGCCATAAAATACATTCTGGGCCGAGACAAGGAGCAGTCGGCGGAGGTGGCTGCTACACCCCCTCCGCCCGCCAGCAGCAGCACCAGCAGCGGCCCCAGCACCACCACCAGCAAGGCCGCTGCTTCCACCGTGCTGCCGCCCCGCAAGCCGACCGCTCCCAATTTCTCGGCCCTTGTGCGCGGGCGTCCGATGGGCCCAGGGGAGCTGCAGGCCCAGATCAGGAAACTGATGACCCCACCAGCACCGCCTGCAGTTCCAGGTAGGTACCTCTTTCTTTCTCTTTCACACAACAGAGCTTGAGTGTACACGATTTACTAACCGTAGACCTACCCCCCCCCCCCCCCCCCCCCCCCCCATAGCGGTGTCTTCCGTCAGAGACCAGCGCCCCTCGGTTCTGCCGCCCCCCACCACAGAGGTGACGGACGAGGAGCTGGTCCGGATGGTCACTGACGTTAAAATGGGTAACTGGCACCACACCGGACGTGTCGCACTGTAAAATTTGCCTTCGATATCTATTCTTGAGTGAGTATGTTTGTATTAACTGTAACATTTTCATTTGCCGGTCGCTAAAGCTGATGCCTGAAGGACAAAGGTAGGTTTATCAGGTGATGTAGCCGCCTTTGTAGGTGGTAGACGCGCCGTCCTCACTCACGTGTTGGTAATGTGGATTTCATTAAACTCCCAATGTAGCACACCTCTTAACAGTCGCCTTGTAGCACAACTCTTAACGGTCGCCTTGTAGCACTAAACCATTTTATCTAATCAATGGCATGCTGCACGTCATGAATGCTCAGATTCACTTAGTCTCGCTTGCCTGTGTGTTGCCCCGTCACTATCATTTTGCTGATTCCATTTGGTTTTGCGTGACCGTGTCTGAAGCTGGCGTACAGGTCCTTCAGGCCCTCCCGCTGGTGACGCCTCCGTCTCCACCTCCTCTGGCACCGTCCTCCACCCCTCCCCCCAACCACCACCACCCCCACCACAGGTTGCGGCTGCTCCGCCGACGGTCAGGCTTCCAGCTCGGGCTCCGGCGCAGACCAGGGAGGAGCCTCGTGGCGTCTCCGTGGAGGAGACGCCGTGCGGGGAGGCCACCTTGGCGCCGGAGCCCAAGAAGAAGAGGAGGAAGACGACGACGGGCGACCCGGAGCAGCCGGCAACGCCCACTCCTGCTCGGGCTGAGGTACAGACACACGCCCGTCGTACTCACAGACACACGACTCGGTGGAGACGACCGTCAGACTGCGTACGTAGCAGCGACTTGGCCTCCTCACGGTGTGTTTGTCTGTGTTGTCTTCATCCTCCTCACAGACCCGGTTGCCTGAGGGCTGGCGGACAGCCCTCACCGGGGAAGAGCAGGAGTGGATCGGCCGGGCGCTGTTCCAGCAGACCAGCGGGGGGTCCCCCAAGCTCACCACGGACCTCAAGCTGTGGTGGGACCCCCCCCAGCCCCGGCTGAACTATTCTCAGCCACCCGCCTCGGCGGCTGCCTTCTTCGCATGTCGGTTGTTCCTCTGGGCGCCCCTGCACATGTGGGGTCCCCGGCCGACATGCTGCCAGAAACATCTCACCAAGTGTGGGATGTACAAGACCATCTGGAAGGTCTTGGACATCGACGGCTGATACTTGATGGCCACCGAGTACCTTGAGTGCCGTCGGTGTGGGAGGAAGGTAGCCGCCTGGTCGCAGGAGGTCGTGAGGCAGCTGGGAGAGGGGCATCGCGCCCTCTTCCCGGCGATCCTCATCTACAGTAAGTAGCTGTCTGAAAACTGTCGGTGTGTCTGCATGTGGCTCTTCTGTAACACGTGCGCTCCCCTGTAGGCTCGCCTGTGACCGGCGGGTCATCATCAAGCTGCGTGAGCGTACTCTGGGGAACAGCGCCACGCAGCTGCAGAAAAAACTCTGTGAGGCACACACAGAGGCCTGGATGTGGCAGTCCATACACTACCTCAGCGGCATGGAGCCCTTCACGTCGACGGGTGTCGTGCACCAGTGCACCCCACCACCGAAACCCACGGCAGACGTGCCGCAGTATGGCTGGCTGTTAGTGGTGTACTGCCACGAATCCTGTCTCGTCTGGAGGACGTGAAGATTCAGATTCAGATTCAGAAGACTTTATTTGCCATGACATGTAAACACGTTTGGAATTTGTTTTGGTACAGTGGAGTTTACAACAGGACAGACAAGACAGGACAAGACATTGCAAATGTAAATAAATAATATAATAAATATAGAGTGCCAAAGTGCAGAGAGCTCACGTGATTGGGTACAACAGACCATTAGATCACTGGATCACTGAGTGGGGAGACTGGTCGGGGGGGGGGGGGGGGGGGGGGAGTGCATTTAGGAGTCGGATGGCCGTGGGGAAGAAGCTGTGCGAATGTCTAGTTTTTAGAGTCTTTAGTGACCGCAACCTCCTGCCTGAAGGGAGCGGAGCGAAGAGACCGTGGCCTGGGTGTGCTGGGTCCGCCATTATCTTCCTGGCCTTCCCCAGAGCCCTGCTGTTAAACAGGGCCCCAAGGGGGGGCAAGGGGCATCCAATCATCCAATCACCCTCTCCGCCGAGCGTATCACCCGCTGCAGCTTGGCCTTGTCCTTGGCCGCTGCAGCGGGGAACCAGGTGATGATGGCGGAGGTGACGATGGACTCGATGTGTGTATGTGTGTGTCTGTCGCCTCGCCTTCAAACAGGTGACCCGGAAGCTCGCCGGTGCCGCCGCCCATACCGCTGCCTGGGCGACCAACGTGGGCAGCGAGCACGGGCAGGTGCAAATGTCCGTGCTCACGGTCACCGAGGGGGGTGGCCAGTTGCCCATGGCCGCGGGGTTGACGGCACCTCGAGTGCATCCAGGACCCGCCGGGCGTGGAGCTATACACGGAGACAGGCAGGCTGACCAAGGGGGGGGATCAGCCTGCCGACGTACCGTTGTGCGTGCGGCTCCACGTCCCTGGAGTCTTTCCATCTCCACCTCAACCGCTTCATTCCAGGTAAACCACGGGTTTCACCGTCGTGTCTATCTTTCACTGCCGCCGCCCTCGTTGTCGTTCACGTTGTGCGCGCTGACTAAACCGCTAAACTCGTCCGTGTTCCTCCTCAGGAGAAAGTGCCAACTCTTGGCACTTCCAGGCTTTTCTCCTGGAGGGGTTGATGAGATGGAACGAGGACAGGGCGGCGTCTGCTGCTCCGCACCTACAGTGGCCCCCTGCAGCAATCCCTTGACCAGCTCAGCCAACGGGTGTTTGGCTGGAGTTTGGTCAGGGACTACACCAAGCCCAGGGAGTACACGGGTAAGAACGTTTGAGCCGCCGTCACCACGCTTTCACGTGTCCGCGCCGAGCGATGTTTGTACCGGATTGAGTGACGATGCCGTTGTGCTTCAGGGGAACTCATCGGCATCGAGTACCTGTACTCCCAGACGGGCAGAGTGCTGGAGGACGTCACCTTGGACCCTGACGTTCCGGACGCGGGTCCACCGCCTACCGAGGAGGACGACGAGCTCGCCGAAGGCCGGCAGGAGTTGGAGGACCTCACACTCCACGTGCCTGGCGAGTTCACCGCTCCTCGGACGGACCCGCGGTCAGGGCAACCAGCTGACGCACCCGCGCCCGAGCCATCCCGTCCGACCGATCCCCCCGAGCCCGCGCCCCGCTCCCCCGGCCGGTCCTCACCAGAGCCTCAGCAGGCCGCTGAGGTGAGTGCGACAGCGGTGCGACTCACTCGCTCTATCAAACGTAGCGCTCTGTGGCATCCGTCTGACTTGTTGTTTTCCGTAACCGCGTGTGTTCGCAGGAGTACCGAGGACCAGACGACCAGCCGGGGTACCTGGCCGTGGTCCGCTTGGCCACGGCCTTAGTGGGGCTGCGCCACGAACAGGCCCTGTCCGAGGGGAGGGTAGACGAGCTCATCGGGCTCTACGAGGCCCTGTCCCCGTTCGACAGGGCCCGAGTAGTTTACCCTCCCCGCTACCCGGACTTGGCAGCTCTGGGGGGACGATTCATGGCAGCGATGCCAGGTGCGGCTTGTTGTGGTAAAGCTTGGGGAGCTGAGGGCAACAAGGCCCACTTGCTCGATGGTGTCTTGGTTGGATCTACCCCGCTCAACCCCCAAGTGCTCTCCATTGGCCCCTCCCCCACCTTCTCCAGGACCAGTTGCCGCTGGATTTCTGGCTTCCTCCCCATCCACACCAGCTATCCATCCAGTCTACTACTCCTGCATGTCATGCAGTGCACTGGAGAAGAGAATGGAAGGGTTGGAGTTATTAGTAAGTCATCTGCAAGCCACGGTGTCCCTACAGCTTGATAGCAGCACTGGAACAGCACAGGCCACCTCTTCAGCCACCCCCAGCCCTGGAAACACACACAGCCATGACACGGAGACCCCGCCCACACCACAGTCACTTGTGACACTGAGCACACAGCCCGAACCCGCCATACCCTTTTCAATGCAATTGTTCTTGCAAGAGGACCTCCACAGTTTGTTCTATGACCAACACATGTCACCCACGTCCACAGACGCATTTAATGCACTTAACTGATCCAATTGGCTAACTTGTGTTCCATTGTTGTTTTGATGATATGTTCCATTGTTGTTATGTTAATATGTTCTATTATTGATATGTTAAAGGTTCCAATGTTACAGTATCAATAAATAAATGTTTTAATGCTGATCGTCTTATTGTCTTGTTTAGTGATGAAGTGACATTTTTAATTAGGAATAATTATGGTCAAATTAATCTAAACATATATTATAGATAGAATATACGTAAAACCCTGTTGATGTTGGTGTGTTTGTCACAATGTTTTGATTTTGACAAATTATAAATACTTGTAGTTTATTTATAATTCGTTTATAGTTTAGTTTATTTGTTTACTAAAGAATTAGTCTCACCATTGAACATGTGTTGATTTGGAAGTTGGATTTCTTGTCAGTGTAACCATTGAACATTAACACCAGTTAATTTCGGGTTAAAAAATGCATTGTTACTGAGATTTGTACAGAGTAAAATATTACCTTTTATTTTTTTGCAATGCCTTACATTACCGCAAAAAGTAATACATTACAGTAATCACATTACTTTTGTAAGGCATTACTCCCAACCAGGGCTCTACACTAACTTTTTTTTTCAGGAGCACTCGTGCCCCTAAGTTAAAAAATTTAGGAGCACATGGAGAAAAAATGGGGGCACAATAGGTTTTTGTTTAGAACATTTATTAGCGTGCCGGAATTGCACACACCAACAGCAACAACTTACTAAAGCAAAATCAAGACAAATAAATAGACAAGATTACATTTATGCTACACAAAACAGCACCAATTTCGGCTTCCACCATACCAGGGTTATTGGGCTGGGTGCGATTTATATAGAAATCGGGACAGCGAGAATGCCTAGTGGACTCGATGTGTTTCACCACAGCATCGCGTTTCAGATTAGGGTTCCCCGTTATAAACAGAGAGGAGCTTGCCATTGCCGATGGGGCTTCCTTACAAAATGTACAGAACATTTTCATGTTCTTAGCATCATAAACTAGCCACCCAAAATCCTTCAACCAGTCGGGGGTTGAATTTAGAGACTTTATCGACTACAGTAACAGCATTAACTTTCTCCACGCATTCTATTCATAATATTGTAATGACCACGGAAGAGGCAGTGAATAAAGTATTGATTAGACAGCGATTTAGATACCTAATAAACCGTTGGAACGCACAAGACTGGTAACCATAGCAACGTAGGTAAACAAACCCGCTAAACCCTCCCGTAGCGCCTCCCGCACTACGGCCACCCGGAGGCGCACAGAGCTTTTGGCCGTGAAATTATGTATACAATACAATTCTATTATATTCTATATAGAGCTTGGGGAGTCGCAAACGGCGACAATCACTTTCTCCTCCATTCTGCGGTTCACCCCGGACTGCACTGCAGGGAACGGTTGGCCGGTTGAAAACTGATTGGCTTTTACGTTACGCACGTCACTCAGTGGCCACGCTGTTGAACGCTGATTGGCTGTCATCCCGCGAATGTCACGGCAAAGTTTAAATATTTCAACTCGAGCAAAAGTGGCGTGCTGCAAATCCACCTGAAATCCACGTGAACGCGCTCGCCCGTGCCGGGCAAAAGTGTTGCGCTGCAAATGGAATCGTTGCTTTGTATGGAATCGTTTCGTCCCTTCGCGTTTGGTGTGAACACACAGTATAGGGCGCTGTGGAGAAGTCACTCGCACGCGTGCTCCTGTTTTGTTTTTGTCGTTCGCACGCCGAAATATTCACTCGCAAATGCGAGTGAAATGGGCGCACTGTAGAGCCCTGCTCCCAACACTGCTCATGAGTAGATCTTGATGGAACTTTACTTGACTGCTTTAAAGGTTGATGAATGTCCCTGCTGTCAGCGTCATGAGGTGATGAAGACTGTGGCACCTGTCCTTCATTCAATTGATGTTAGCAAGGCATCGAGTGTCCTTGGGGTTGACCTAATTGGTCCCCTTCCCACTACCGCAAAGGGCAAAAGGTAGTTTTTATGCATGGCTGATGTATGTGTAACCACAGTTAAAGATATTCATTGAAAATGAATTGGTCTAAAGGAAAACTAGTGACAGGGATGGAATGTCTATTAACGATTATTACTACATTCATAGCATGCATTTTATGTTGCAGATTTATTCTGACAGCAACCAACCTTTTTTCTAAGTGGGTTTGGGCAAAACCCCTGTGCACCAAAACAGCTGTTGAGGTGTCCAGAAATATTGTAAGAATTCTCCTCGACTTCGATCTTTTTGACAGACTTATAACGGACCAAGGACGGGAATTTGTGAACGTATATAATTGTAATTGATATAATTTACTTATGTGTTCATAGTACTGGTAGATAGTAGGTATTGTGGCAACCCAGCCCTTGCCAATCAACTTGATCCAGAGTACCTGAGGGCCAGTGAGAGAGAAGACCTTAGGCCCCGTTTACACAAAGGGAAAACGCAGATATTTCCACGCGGTTTGGCCTCTCATTTACACGAAAACGCTGTTTTTATCACAGAAAACGATCATTTCTAAAAACTCCGGCCAAAGCAGAGATTTCTGAAAATGCTGGTTATGTGTTGTCGTGTCAACGGGGAGAAACAGGGTTTTAGGTTCTGAAGCGTCACATTATGCGCCAGGAAATGCTTAACGTCATATGAGCGCCCTATGTTTACAGTTTGTTTGTTACAGGAAGACTCTCGTGTTATTCGTTGTTGTTGAATCTGAGGATTCTGATTGGCTTGCATGGCTTTATCATTCTCCCTACACTGCCGCCCATAGGTTTGGCATAGTTATAATGGTGCTCAACGGCGTATTTATGCATTTTGATGTAAACGACAACTTTTTTGAAAACGATGTTGTGAGCATAATGTTATTTTTGAAAACGGAGGGGGGGAAATATTGTTTTCTCTAAATACCCTGCTAAGTATAAACGTGGCCTGAAACAGCATGCTCGAAGGCGCATTCAGGGCTC
Organism: Gadus morhua; assembly: GCF_902167405.1. NCBI lineage: Eukaryota > Metazoa > Chordata > Actinopteri > Gadiformes > Gadidae > Gadus > Gadus morhua. The sequence continues at coordinate 28,276,601 of NC_044055.1, read as the reverse complement.
TCTTGGCTTGGGTGTGAGGAGAGACCAGCCGTTGTGGCTGTGGTGGTTCCACCCAGCGGAACCAGGCAGTGGATCCCACCAATTATCTTTTTGTTCTTTTGAGTAAGAGATCCTTGTTTTGTATTATTAAAAGGGTCTTTGTGGCTTAAGAGCTAAAGAGAATCGTGTGCTTATTGAGGAGGCGGTCCAGTCCCCGAGCCGGGTTGTCACAGTATGCGTGAATGAATGAATCAGATCAGTTAAATAATATATCCAAATAAATTAATGTTTATCAATGCTTTCTTTGTCTTTTTTCCCCTGCATTATAGTAATCAACCATACTGTAAATGTGATGCGTAAATTAAGTTCTCAGACAATTTCACTTAGTTTTATAATAAAGACGATTCGATCAACCACAACAAAGCTTTTGTGACTTCCTGAAAGAGGCTCCATGCGAAGGAGACATGACCGCATTCATAACAGACAAAGTCAAATGAATAGGCCTACCTGTGGATTTAGCTGGTTTAGACGCAAAAGAGAATTTAATTTATTCAAAATAACAAAAAGAAAAAGTGACAGAGAAAAATATTCATTGACTAATAACCTTATGATTGCCTTTAAAATAAAATCACAGAACTTGAGCATAGAAGCCTTATAAAAATGTGTGATTTAGAAGAAAAGTGATCAGACGGACTTAGAGGCTTTTGCATCCAAACTCTTCATATATATGTGAGCAAACATTTTCTCTTTTAACCCTGAACAAAAGCTGATTGAGAAGCAAAATGACAGACAGCCATCTCTGTGATGTCCTTCGCATCTCAACCACCAAACTAACGCCGGACCTGCCAGCCATCCTTCAGTCCAAAGCGCAGCATCACTGTTCCCACTGAGCGTAACACTGCGTAACACTGCGTAACACAATGCATTATGCAATTTCATAATGTAATTTGTAAAAACGTTATTCAAAGTGTATTTTAATGTGCAAAGTGACAATGCAATCCTCAATTAAATTTGCAAAAGTTATAACAATAAAAATACAATAACATTTTGTCAAATTCTTTGAGTTCCTTTATTCAAATTGAAAAGCTATAGCGTCCCAGTGATTGCAATCCACTTCGCCACGCTCCGTGTTTTGCGATATTCAAATGACATTTCAATCCGCAAAACGGAATCCAAAACGGAATCCAAAACGGAATCCAAAGCGGAATCCAAAACGGAATCCAAAGAGGAATCCAAAAAGTCAATATGCAAAGTGGCAAACGTATCAGCCAATCAGCGTCTGGGCGGGAACTACGTCACTTTCTATTGTCTCCAAGGGTATCTCCACGGTAATAATAATAATAATAATTTAATTTAAAGGGCGCCTTTCAAGACACCCAAGGTCACCTTACAGAGCATAAAGTTATCATAAATCGTTTAAAACGACATTGTGGAAAAATAATAATAATAAATAAATAAATAAATAAAACAAAAACAAGACAAAACAAACAAAAGATCAAGACAGTGATCAGTTAGACGTTGTGTGCGAGTTTGAAAAGTATCGTACAGGCGTCTCTCCGGAGACAGAGGGTTTTTCGGGACAGAACTGATCCCTTGGCATTTTCTGACCAAATTCTTTATGAGAGATACAGATTCTCATCAGAGGGTATTCGTTATCTGATCGACCTTGTTGGACCGTATGTAGGCAATGCGACACAAAGAACCCGTGCACTTACTGTTGCGCAGTGTGTCTGTGTTTCCCTGCGATTTTTTGCCACGGGCACATATTTACATGCAGTTGGTGATGCAGAACGTATTGGCAAAAATACAGTGTGCCGTGCCATACACAAGGTTGTAGCTGCGCTCAATATTTTGCTCCATAGGTTTGTGGCGTTTCCCAGCTTCTTGCCAAGTCAAATTGTCAAGGAAGGATTTTACACACTTTCAGGTAAAATAAAAGCTCCTGAGTGGAGGTAGCGCGTCAGTCTTGAATTTCTGCGTGCGGGATATTCGTCTCCCAAGTGATGTGCATTTATGTGTAGCTTATTCACAAGGTTACGGAATAATGCCCAGTGTGTACACATTTGCATTTGTAACATTCTACATAATCCCTTTAGGATTCCCCAAACTGATTGGAGCAATTGACTGTACGCATGTCCCCATCACTGGACCTTTAGGGGAACATGAGGCTGACTTTGTGAACAGAAAGTCAACCCATAGCATGAATGTCCAGGTAAAGTAGGCCTATTGGGCTATAGACCTATCATATGCTGCCCTACAAAGCAAAAAGGCAGTAACTGCACAGAGCACTAAACTGAGAAAAATGACCTTAAAGTTATCTTGTTGTCCAGCCCAAGTAGTTGTAGGTAGGTACGTATTGGACATAAGGCAGTATTGTTACTCCATATAACCTTATTCTTTTCAGATATTAGTAATTTTATTATTTTTTGTATTTTACCCCCTTTTTACAGTTACTGTATTTTTGCTTTGTATTACTCCTACTTCCGAAGGTTACATACCAAGTAAGAAGGCAGTAACTTAATATTCTTCAAAAACCTTTTTTGTCATAGCTATGGTTTTGTTGTATTTGAGTTATATTGATTTGAACCATTTGTTTCCTGCAAGACAGGGATGCCACAGCTAATGTAATTAAACATTTTAAGGTGTTTATAGTTCACTCAGAAATTGTTTTGGTGTTCATCACATCTCAAAAGTATATCACATTTCCAAGCTGCATCAAGGGCTAAATGAGCAGTGTTCATATTTTTATATGACACAATTATGGGAGTGTAATTAGGGTGTATTCTTAGTTCATTTGTATTCATTAATCTTAAACACATCTGCATTATCTGCAATACATAATATGCACTGGAAAGTTAATCGTCAAAGTAGTTGTTCAAGTTGATTTACCATGTTAATGATTTTACACAATTGAGTATCTGTTTCACTGATCTAATACAGGGATTCACAAACTATTGGGGCAGGGGCCCAAATGGACATTGTTAAAATGTCATAGCCTATAAACATTCTTTTTCATAGACCCCCTGTCAATGCACCACAGACTCCAAGGGTTTCCCGGACCTTGAGAACCTAATACACAAAAGTGATTAATGAAGCGAATACTCAGGATACATTTAAAAAAATGATAATCATTTAATAATAATTGAATTCATAGATGGTGAAAACAACTCTCAAGAATCATACTGATTTCATATGGCATACATGCCATTTTTTCCAAGTATATAATTACATTAAACAATATTTATTAAACAATATTTGGAATATGAAACAATATTTTTTATATATCTTTGAGCAAGTTAATTTTATATGGTGTGGAAGATTAAAAAATTGCTGAATGAAGCATGAGTGATGCATGAATACATAGAAATTAGTAAATCAGCTTATTTGTTATTCATTTGATAAATAGTTATAATTATATATACAACTGTTAGAAATCAGGGGATAATGAAAGAACAACACACTCGGTACAAACAATACACAATACATTAATTTCATTACTCCTCCAGGACATCCTTCAGTACAGGCAGGGAATGCCAGAACCCCCTTCTGTTTGGGGGCATGAGTGGACAAAGTTTGTTAATTAAGTCCCTCTTTTTGATCTCGTCAACTCCCCTGTCCTGTGGTCGCAAGAGAGTGGGCATGGTTGGGATGAATTTTTTTAATAGGAAGTCCATTTCTGTGAATTCTGTCTCAACATGTGACCGCTTGTAAAAAAGATTCTTGGAGCCTCGCCACACTTGAATTTCTGCCATCTCCCCAAGCTTTGGTGCTTTTGCCTTCTTGACCTTGGTAGTGGAATGGCCATCTTTCCAATCCAGCACATTGGCATTCTGCATCAGGACAACATCCACTTTCTTTGAATTGGAGCTCGCCACAACATTCACAAAGTCCTCGAAGTCGTACACAACACCACCTGGACACTTCCTAATTTGCTGCTCGACACCATGGTGGAAACTGTCAGCGCTCATGAAAGTGTGCCCCGGCTCGAAGTATTTTAGGGTGATGTCTTCCAGTGAAGTTGTGCCACTGACTAGGGTGACGAGTGAGGAGAGCAAGCACCAATTCTTATTTTGCGCACTGCAGTTGTCCACCCAGAGAATTATGTGGCGTGCATCCCTCTCTTTCTCCAATGCTGCCATGTATGCAGATGTGATTTCTGCAGCGCTTCGCCCTGCTATTCCCTCATGCCACAAGACAGAGATGGTGTTCTTCTTGTTTTTCCCCTTCCCCACAGAGGCAAATGTCTCGTGGTATGCCACAACACGTCGCGTAAAAACACAAGATTTTACTCCAGGCATACGTGGCAGCATTATCACTTTTTGGAGGTCTGCACTCCGGACTGAGGTGCCGTCGGGCCAGCTGCTGGTCTTTGCATCCTCCTTGTACCTCAGCCGACTCTGCAGGGCAGACTGCTTGTGCTTTTGCCACCTTAGACACTCTGGGCAATCCACCATCTCCTCTGTGTGTGATTTTTCATGTTCAGCATGCTGCAAGCAAGTCTCACACTCCTCCTCTCCAAGTTTTGTGAAACTTATTTTTTTTTGCCTGACAGCCTTCCTGTACGCCTCATACGAACAGGTGTGCCCTTTCTCCACATAATCAGCATGCATCATTTTCATGGTGATGTCACTAGGAAGGTACCGTCGATGTGGGGCATGTTCACGCCTATAGTGGCTAACTGTAGGGTGGAACGACTCTATGTGGTCCAGTAATGACTTTGGATCGAGTTTGTTTGCAGCGGCCTGCCTTCCTCTCTGGTCCTGAGGTGGAGCGAGTGGCTTGCTGCTTGCATTGCCCATCATGGTCATCACCAGACTGTCATTTTTTGGGTGGTAGCCCAGCGTTGACAAGAAGAACATCTTGCAGACACGTCTTGGCTCTCCTCTCTGGTCTTGTAGCCTGTAGCTGAACGTCCGGCCACGTCGACTGCCTGCAGCACAAACTCTCTTCGTCTCCAGTGAGGTGACTGAGTGGAACATCCAGGTTCGCCGCTCTGTGTACGTCATGTCCCAAAACTGCCTCCATATCTCCTTCCGCCTGTCATCTGACATGTGGTCAGTGCACTTCCTATGACACTGGGAACCACATGGGCCCCTCATTGGTGGGCGTGGTTGCGGCCTTTCCTCCTCAGTTGGTTCCACTTCAGTCTGTGTCAGTTCCACTTCAGTCGGGGAATGGCTTGGGGTTGGTTCCAGTTCAGTCGGGGAGTGGCTTGGGGTTGGTTCCAATTCAGTCGGAGAATGGCTTGGGGTTGGTTCCTCTTCAGTCGGGGAATGGCTTTGGGTTGGTTCCAGTTCAGTCGGGGAATGGCTTGGGGTTGGTTCCAGTTCAGTCGGGGAATGGCTTGAAGTTGGTTCCAGTTCAGTCTGTGTCGGGGAAGAGTATGGGGTTGGGACGTAGTATGAGCCATCATCGGACAGGTCGAAGCTGGTGTCCAGGTCGAAGCTGGTGTCCAACAAAGTGTCTGGGATCACCCATGTTTCTTCCATGCAGTCTCGACTCCTCTTTGGTGGAATACCCTGTGCAGCTGGAATGAAAAATACTTAAAGTTATTGGTATGCATGCAAAGCAACAATGCATGTAACACTGGCCAAGATAATAAAGATAACTGTAGTTAGAACTGTAGTTACAACTAGTCCATTTTTGAGGAGTTAATAAAAAACATACTGTATTTCTATAAATGAAGAAAAAACATCAATAATCAGTCCATCTAATTTTATTTGAGCTTTGACTTTCTGTACTAATTAATGTACTAATTAATATGATATAATACAACATGGACCTATATGAAAGTGGATGTGCATATAGGGCCTACTTAGTATTAAGTTATTAATAGAGAGAGGCTCTCCTCTCTGGTCTTGTAGCCTGTAGCTGAACGTACGGCCACGTCGACTGCCTGCAGCACAAACTCTCTTCGTCTCCAGTGAGGTGACTGAGTGGAACATCCAGGTTCGCCGCTCTGTGTACGTCATGTCCCAAAACTGCCTCCATATCTCCTTCCGCCTGTCATCTGACATGTGGTCAGTGCACTTCCTATGACACTGGGAACCACATGGGCCCCTCATTGGTGGGCGTGGTTGCGGCCTTTCCTCCTCAGTTGGTTCCACTTCAGTCTGTGTCAGTTCCACTTCAGTCGGGGAATGGCTTGGGGTTGGTTCCAGTTCAGTCGGGGAGTGGCTTGGGGTTGGTTCCAATTCAGTCGGAGAATGGCTTGGGGTTGGTTCCTCTTCAGTCCGGGAATGGCTTGGGGTTGGTTCCAGTTCAGTCGGGGAATGGCTTGGGGTTGGTTCCAGTTCAGTCGGGGAATGGCTTGAAGTTGGTTCCAGTTCAGTCTGTGTCGGGGAAGAGTATGGGGTTGGGACGTAGTATGAGCCATCATCGGACAGGTCGAAGCTGGTGTCCAGGTCGAAGCTGGTGTCCAACAAAGTGTCTGGGATCACCCATGTTTCTTCCATGCAGTCTCGACTCCTCTTTGGTGGAATACCTTGTGCAGCTGGAATGAAAAATACTTAAAGTTATTGGTATGCATGCAAAGCAACAATGCATGTAACACTGGCCAAGATAATAAAGATAACTGTAGTTACAACTGTAGTTACAACTAGTCCATTTTTGAGGAGTTAATAAAAAACATACTGTATTTCTATAAATGAAGAAAAAACATCAATAATCAGTCCATCTAATTTTATTTGAGCTTTGACTTTCTGTACTAATTAATGTACTAATTAATATGATATAATACAACATGGACCTATATGAAAGTGGATGTGCATATAGGGCCTACTTAGTATTAAGTTATTAATAGAGAGAGGCTCTCCTCTCTGGTCTTGTAGCCTGTAGCTGAACGTACGGCCACGTCGACTGCCTGCAGCACAAACTCTCTTCGTCTCCAGTGAGGTGACTGAGTGGAACATCCAGGTTCGCCGCTCTGTGTACGTCATGTCCCAAAACTGCCTCCATATCTCCTTCCGCCTGTCATCTGACATGTGGTCAGTGCACTTCCTATGACACTGGGAACCACATGGGCCCCTCATTGGTGGGCGTGGTTGCGGCCTTTCCTGCTCAGTTGGTTCCACTTCAGTCTGTGTCAGTTCCACTTCAGTCGGGGAATGGCTTGGGGTTGGTTCCAGTTCAGTCGGGGAGTGGCTTGGGGTTGGTTCCAATTCAGTCGGAGAATGGCTTGGGGTTGGTTCCTCTTCAGTCGGGGAATGGCTTGGGGTTGGTTCCAGTTCAGTCGGGGAATGGCTTGGGGTTGGTTCCAGTTCAGTCGGGGAATGGCTTGAAGTTGGTTCCAGTTCAGTCTGTGTCGGGGAAGAGTATGGGGTTGGGACGTAGTATGAGCCATCATCGGACAGGTCGAAGCTGGTGTCCAGGTCGAAGCTGGTGTCCAACAAAGTGTCTGGGATCACCCATGTTTCTTCCATGCAGTCTCGACTCCTCTTTGGTGGAATACCCTGTGCAGCTGGAATGAAAAATACTTAAAGTTATTGGTATGCATGCAAAGCAACAATGCATGTAAAACTGGCCAAGATAATAAAGATAACTGTAGTTACAACTGTAGTTACAACTAGTCCATTTTTGAGGAGTTAATAAAAAACATACTGTATTTCTATAAATGAAGAAAAAACATCAATAATCAGTCCATCTAATTTTATTTGAGCTTTGACTTTCTGTACTAATTAATGTACTAATTAATATGATATAATACAACATGGACCTATATGAAAGTGGATGTGCATATAGGGCCTACTTAGTATTAAGTTATTTTATTAAAAAGAACCCTCCGTACATGAATTAGGCCTATGACTAAAATACTGCTTTCATTAGGCCAACACAATAATAAATAAATACCTGTAAGAAATAACAAATACATTTGCATCCTTTAAACATGTGTGTTGAAGGAGTTGAAAAAGTTATTGGTTACGTTTTGTGTGGCTCACTAACTATACATATCATTCTACTTGGCTGCTTGGCTAACCACAGTCTAAACTGATCCGTGAAACTGTTCCATGAGTGAATTTGCTTGTATTGTAAATTAAGACGTTTTCTTAGATACTGGGTTTGTTTCAAACAGCCTGGTTTTCTATGGCAAAGTGAGGCCATATTCATCTGAACGCATATGGAAAGGCAACATCTACCATTTCGTCTCTGATTATTAGCATTAGTCCTCCCTTTTCAATTATGATTAATGTGGACTGCAAATTGTGTCCCGGCATATTTCCGTGTTAGATGGTGTAACCGAGAGAGTCGGTTACACCATAGTCTGGCGAGTCAGGCTATGCCATGGATGCCTAAACAGTTTGTCTGCCGATCATAGCACAGAACATGACTGAGGAGGAAATAAAAGAGAGCTCTGGCATAGGCTAGCTTAATATTAGCTTGCTAGCCTAGCTACATAGTCTAATGACCGCAGTGTATTCTGAAGTTTGAACTCTCGTGACAGCACTTGTTTGTTATAGTTTTACACCATTTAGTTGTATTATAAATAGCGATGGTCTATTCAAGAACATTACACCGATCAAACAGATGATATAAAGTTAAGGAGGATAAACTAGTTTAGAGGGGGCGGCTTGGAGAGTGGGAGGGGGCAAGTAATATCGCCTGACAGAAATCAGCGATCTGACAGGATTTTTTGTGATACGTTTAATCAGTCATAATCATACGTTGTTGTTACTTACCATACTCGGGATACTTTCTCTTTAATGCCAGTTCCACCATCTTTCTCCCCCTGGATTGGGCCATCGTAATGGAGCAGTTTTCACAAAAAATTTCTCTCTGGTAAATTCACAGCGTCGAAAGATTCCCGCGAGCATCTGAAATCTGGACATTTCGATGTTCTCTATGGCAACAGTAACTTCGCTGTGGCAACAGTGTTATTATTACGTGAAGCGATACAACGCAGAATGACAGTAACTGACACGCTACAAGGCAAGAATACAGTAATGGCGTTTACTGCCTTTTTGCTTTGCTTTACTAGCAGTTTTTGTAGTTACTGTACAAACACCCAACAATTTTCTCCAAAACGACATACATTTGAGATGAGATGTTTTGTTACATGACAAAGAATGCTTTGAATGTTACAAAAAACACAATAACTCATTTTCACCAAAAAATGCAGTTACTGCCCTTTTGCTTTGTAGGGCAGTATGGGTAGTGAAATTGCATGCAGGTAGCCTACTAAAACTTATATGCTTCATAATGGCCCAACTATTGTAACAGAAATGCCGTTTTCAGATGACTTGTGACCATCAAGTCATGGTTACCAGTGTGGATGCGAAATGGCCTGGCTCGGTCCATGACTCCCGTATTTTTCGGGAGTCAAGTCTTTGCCGACAGTTTCAGGAAGGTGTGGCGCAATACACAAGATCACTAACTGTAAATGTTGATTAAGGCACTGATCACATTTTTCTTTCGGATAGGCCGTTATGATGGAATCCTTGTTGGGGACAGAGGGTATGCCTGCATGCCGTTCTTAATGACACCATACGGCGACCCACAGAGTGAATCGGAGGCACGGTTCAACAGGGCCTTAAGCACATGCCGGGTGAGGATCGAAATGACCTTTGGAATTATCAAGGCCTGCTGGAACTGCCTCCGCAGTTTGAGGGTCAAGCCGGAGAGAGAAAGCCAAATTATCACGGCATGTGTGGTGCTCCACAATATAGCAACAATTCGCAAAGAGAGAGCCCCACATGTGCCATTGGTGGCAGATGATGTGGTGGACCCCATCAAGGTGGATCCTCCCACAGGAACGGCGGTCAGACGGGCCATCACTAACCAGTTTTTTGGTTAGTTTTTTTGTTTTGTTTCGTTTCCCTCTTGGAAGGATGCGTTTGTTTTTTTGTTTTTTTTAGGGCTGGGCAAGTCAACGCGTTAATTACGCGATTTATTTAACGGAATTATTCCAAATGGACGCACGTTCTCTTTTGGAGCCTTTTTTTTTTTCCCCATTTAGATTTTCCAAGGTCTTGCCCACAGAATGTCAACATATCAGAAATGATTTTCGTTTAGTTTCACTTACTATACATTCAATTACACTTGCAGGGTCCTGCCTGTTTACAATTCCCTAATCTGTGGTGTTCCGTAAATGTCATATTCAACCCACACACTGGGTGAAACTCTCTCGATCACTTGGTCTAGTTTTTGCTTATTAAGTAGGCTACATTTGGTATGAATGTTAATGTGTCATTCCATTTGATAATCTCATAACTTCATTGTGACTTTTGTTCAATAAATACAATGGACGGAAAAACATTTGCTCTTGTTCAATTATTTTATTTATTAGCCATCGCATCGCCATGCAGTTGCTGTGAAAGTAGGAAAAAGAACATTATTTCGGTAGTCAGTCGAGCTTCACCAAAGAAAATCTAAAAATAGCCTACCCTCTCGAGGAGCTGGATCTCTATCTTCAATTTTTTTTTCACCAAGACTTTGATGTCGTTGTCCAGCTCCAAGTTGCGCTTGTACAGCGCCCTTATAGTGTCTGTTCCAATCTAAAGGAATTATGGGTTACAATCGTAATTCAGTTACCATGGTCAAAGCCTTGTGGCGCACCTTACAAAAGGAATAACCTAAATAAAAACCTTGTCTGTCCCTCGAGAAGGCCTTGAGAAGGTTGAGGTGGAGGTGGAGGTGGATGGCTCATCCAATGCCCTCTATAGAATAAATGAGTCATGTGAAACAGTTACAGCACTGCTCGGTTGAGTTTCCCCATTGCGATGGCTCTTTAGAAAGTTCAAAGATGGCCCCACGTTCAACATACCGGTATTTATGGAGAAAATGTTGGGCCGGTCGTCATTGCTCCCGTCGGCGTAACGTTAAACCAATGAACACTCGGCTTTTACATTACGTCAAACTCCCTCAGGCTTTACCTTCACATCTCGCACCTAAATAACTAAATAAATGCCAATTAAACAGGCGCATTGTGTTCAGCCCTCCCCCTGCTTTAATTTTCGGCCAATAGTAACTCTGTTAACATTGCGTCAACCTGTCAACGCATGCTCGAGTCTGCCCTGCGTTCACACCAAAAGATGCAAAAAGATGCCTCGCAGCACGATCCCATTCAAAGTGAATGTAGAGACGCGTTGTGGGTTTGCTGCCGGAACACTTGCTGCCGAGAAAACCGGCAGCAAAATTTGATTTGCGGCGCGGCAAGATTTGATTTGCAGCGCAGCACGCCCGTGCCCGCGTTCACGTATTTTGCGGCACGTCAAATGCTGCTTGAGTTGAAATATTTCAACTTTTCGGCAGCAAACGCGTGATGACAGCGAATCAGCGTTCAACAGCGTTGCCAAAGCTGTGTTTTGCGTCCCCTTCAAAGCTTCATCCATATATGCATGGCGAGCAGGCGATTTGTTACGATGGACCATTGGTAACAGTAGGTAACGTGTTTACGTGGGTGAATAATTTAACTGTTTTGCACCACTTTACTATCTCTCTTGTAAACCAATCCTTGCAGACATTTGGAAATAAACATGTCCTCTGCCGTAGTCCCATGTCCATTGTGACAACATTGGGCAATGTTTCCGTGTCCTGTGTTTGCTGGTTTTGTTTGGGGTGGGTATTGTGTGTGTGTGTGTGTGTGTGTGTGTGTGTGTGTGTGTGTGTGTGTGTGTGTGTGTGTGTGTGTGTGTGTGTGTGAAATTTTTATACACACATTTATAAAAAAGTAAAATCTATTTACATATTGTAAAGTTATTCCAAAATACAATAAAATGCTTATTTAACACTATTGTGGTATTAGCACTGAATGATTGAAGCATAAAAGAGTTCAAAAGCATCTAACAGAAAAAATAGACATGAGCCCATATGATTACATTTGCGTTGCGGTTATGAGGGGGTCCTTGAAATAATTTCTGCCCTATGGGGGGGTCCCCGGCCCCATATAGCTTGAGAACCCCTGCCTTACATAACCGCTATGTCAGTGACTCAATTAGGCCTAGGCATTTTTTAATCTACAAATTCATATTATAGCTGTGAGAATTGTTATGAAAAATCACCTCCATTGTCGCCCTGGAGTCACAGGCCGACAGTGTTTCCTGCAAGAATCAGTGACACCTATTATAGGACATTCTTTCAAAAAAATTAAACATTTAGAAGAATACCTGACACTGCTTTGATAGTTATATACCTCTGATTGGAGATTAATTGTCGGCGGCTTCTCCAAAACAATGTTTGTACCTTCAACTAAAAATGACACGATTAATTTACACTCAATCATTTCACATTTGATTAGCAAGACAATTATTTATGTCCATTGCCAATACATGAATACATACTCGTTACAAACGCGTTCGATGTCGAGGCAGTGGGGTCAGACGACATCCCCCCATCCACTCCTACCATCATTGGCCGACCTTTGTTGTTGGCGAGAGCCAACTCCTCCGAGATGGTGAAGGGCGGTGGATTGGTCCCCCACCCAGTCCTATTCATTTTTGTTTTCTTTTTATTTGCTACAGGTAATCAACATGAGATTAAAGGTTGGAGCCTAGGCAGGGCTCCAGAGTGCTCCTAATTTGGGCGCACATGCGCCTAGAATTCGGGGTAGTGCGACCAAATATTTTATTTGGGCGCACCGATGCGACTGAAAATATATCTGGTATAATTATCATTATTTTATTTTTTTACAGAGCAGTCTATTCATAATATTGTAATAACCACGGAAGAGGCAGTGAATGAAGTATAGATTAGACAGCGATTTATTAGATACCTAATAAACCGTTGGAACACGCAAGACGGTAACAATAGCAACGCCGGTAAACAAACCCGCGAAGCCCAATCCAGGGGCCTGTACTACGAAGCTCGATTAGAGGGTTAGCGAGGTATGTTGAGCTGAAAGCCTGGGTTAGCTGTACCATGAAAGTCGATCTCTTTAAGCGTCGCTGTATCACCATTGGTGACTTACGCTCGCAACCAAACCTGGTCGGGAGCAGCTTTTCAGCGAGTCTACCCGGAGATCGGCTACTTATATCGGCGTGCGCAGCTTCCTAGCCCCTCCTCCGATAATGGCGTCACCATTTGTGGGTGTTCCCATGGACCACGGCGCACTTATCGTACAGGCGTCTCTCCGGAGACAGAGGGTTTTTCGGGACAGAACCGATCCCTTGGGATTGTCTGACGATAATCTTTATGAGAGATACAGATTCTGCATTTATTTAAGGCATTTATTTAATGGTCAAAATATTATTAATCAATGGCGTAAATATCGACGGTGCAACCGGTGCAGTTGCCCGGTTGCCCCGTCAACAACTCAGCGCAAGGCAGGCACGGTCCAACGCCCCCCCCCCCCCCCCCCCCCGTCAACAACTCAAAACTTGGGTGCACCATAAATACGTGCTGGTGCACCCAAATTAAAACTTTAGGCGCACCAGTGCACCCAAGGAAAAAGTTAGTCTGGAGCCCTGCTAGGCCAATGCAAATCATAGCCTAGATTCACCTGAAATTATTAAAATGGATGCTTACAACTTACCACATTGAATTATGTTTTTATATTTATTTTTCACTTGCCCATGTTCGTAGGTGCGTGCTGGCACCACATCTATGGGGGTAAAAGGCATGATGATAGGCCTACATGATATTTTTTAGACAATATGCAGAATCTTTTCGCTTACGAATTAACACGGTCGGCTATTTTTTGCCAGCACGCAACCCTAGCCCTATTATGGGCAACCGTGTTCCCCTTGGCTGTAATTTGTTGTTTAAATTCCTCATACGAATTCATAATTATGCATTGCTCGTCTTGAGTGAAACACACCGCTCTTGCTCGATCCATTTTGCAGAAGTGAGTCAAATGACGCGATAAACGCCCCTTTTATGTGAACGTGCATTGAACCTAAAGTGGAAAACCTGGTTCAACTAATTTAATCTAAAGTGAGCTTCGTGGTACCACTTAACTCTGATTGCGAGTTGCGGCTCTGTCGAGCCAGGTTTTCCTAAGAAAGCCTGGGTATGTTCAGCAAGCTTCGTGGTATAGGGCACAGGTGAGTTGTGACTTGAAGGTTGTAATGGTGTCTGACTGTTTTATGTGTGGGGGGAGGGAGTTCCAGAGCCTGGGTGCTGAACAGCTGAATGACTGGGCACCCATTCGTAATGAGTCGTGATGTGGGGATACATAGTAGTCCAGCAGAGGTTGAGCGGAGGGAGCGGGAGGGAGTGTATTCTTGGAGGAGGTCGCAGAGGTAACTGGGGGCTAGGTTGTCGAGAGGAGTGGGTGAGGAGTGGGTGGAGACGGTGGGTCTCCCGACCCTATGTTTCGCACCCAGTGCCTGTAGCACTTGGGAAATCTTTGTGTTTACCACACTGGCGTCAAAACGTACCAGTGAGGATAAGTCATCTATCCTATCTCCCAGAACACGCACTCTATCTACTGCATCTGTGTCTTCAACACGATTGTTCTCCACATCATCGGCCAAACTTCGGAGCGTATCAATAATCTCCATTGGGGACCATGGACCCGACACATACGAACTAGAAGTGAACAAGGAAATTACGAGCAAGTGACGTAGTTCCCGCCCAGACGCTGATTGGCTGATACGTTTGCCACTTTGCATTTTGACTTTTTGGATTCCTCTTTGGATTCCGTTGTGGATTCCGTTTTGCCAAATCTTTTGCAAAGCGTTCGTTTTGCGGATTGAAATGTCATTTGAATATCGCAACACACGGAGCGTGGCGAAGTGGATTGCAATCACGGGGACGCTATAGCTTTTCAATTTGTATAAAGGAACTCAAAGAATTTGACAAAATGTTATTCTATTTGTATTGTTACAACTTTTGCAAATTTAATGGAGGATTGCATTGTCACTTTGCATGTTAAAATACACTTTGAATAACGTATTTACAAATTACATTATAAAATTGCATAATGAATTGTCAAATGCATAATGTAATTCCAAATTGCATTGCCATTTGAATTTTGCTACATATATGCTTCCATACACTGACGGCAGAGTCAACCATGCAAAGCGACAGCCAGCTCGTCAGGAGCAGTTAGGGTTAAGTGTCTTGCTCAGGGACACATCAACACTCAGCTAGGAGGAGCTGGGGATCAAACTAGCAACCTTTTGGTTACAAGACAACTGCTCTACCTATGTAAATACTGTTGAAAGAGAATTATTTACTTCTCCCATGTAAATACTGTTGAAAGAGAATTATTTACTTCTCCCCTTTTCATGGTGTTACAGAGACAGACAGAAAAGCCCTGATTTAACTGGTTAAAAATAATAAATACGTCATCTATAAACAAAGATATAAATGCATCAAGTTATTGTGGTTTCATATGGTTCAAAATGTGTTATTTTTGCCAAGTGGCCCGGCCCTTCGTAAATTTTTCTGTATTGTTAAGTATTTTAAGAAGCTGCATTACCCTCACATAGCCACAAGGGGAGCAAGACCTTATTGAAGGCTGCTCCCTCCACAGAAGGCAGCACCTTTACGCCTCGTGCCCACTGCACCGTCAGTCAACGGACGTGGGAAGGCGTGGCTGACGGATGGGGGAGTAGTCTTTGCAGAGGCATCCGTCAGCCAATCAAATCACTTCGCCGGGTTCTTCCCGCTTCTTCCTGCTTGTTGCGAGGCAAGATGACCCGCTTTCTCGCTTTCCAGTATCGTCAGAGCCCGAGTCGCGTCACAGCTTAAATTTGCATACGCGATCTGATTGGATGACGGAACCGTCGCTGCCGAAAAAGTTGAAAATTTTTCAACTTTCTGACGGTGGCGAACGCTCCAACTGAACGGACGGATCCACAATGCATTGCGTGTCCGTCCCCATTCAAAGTCAATGGGCAACGGTCAACTGACGGAGGTAGTGGGCACGGGGCGTTAGATAGGTGAAGAAGCCGAAGCCATTACGTCACCCCGGCCACGCCCACTGCATAGGCCACGCCCACTTGACGTCCTCTATTGGAGGACGTCAAGTGAAGACGACAGAGATCAATAGTTAGACGGCAGAGAGCCACCGGGCTTAGGCCCGGGGGCTTGAAGTAGATCACGGTATTTTCCTCTCCACGCGTTAGATACAATTCCCTCCCTTAAGCTTCATAGTTACCATACCGAAACATGCCTACTTTATAACAAATGAAGTGAGTTAAAAGCAACCCGGGATTGGACGACTTTCTTCAAGAATGCTGCAGTATGTGGCCCTCAGTGAAAAAAGTTGGGACACCCCTGCCTTAACCCATAAGGCGAAGCCTAGACGGCGTAGCCTACATGAAATAGAACGATAGTTATGTTATTATAATTCTAGTTCTATGATTGTGGGTGTAGCTGTCTAGTTTCCCACCTGCTGTACCCCTACAGATGCTGAAAGAATAGCGTGGAGGATGAGCTGCGGTACGCGCCGCCTTAAATACACGGTGCCGCGGGAAATGTGGGCGGTGCCAACGTTGATTGGTGCATAGTTGAAATGTTCAGTGCGCGCGAGCACGCGCAATGGACAAGCGCATAGAGCTCGTAAGTCACCATTGCGCATGGGACCTATGAGACCGAAAGAGATGAATGGGAGTCAATGGAGAGAAAGTAATTATTTTCTGATCCCAGTCTTTATATGCCCCGGATTACACATATGTTGTTTAACTGATAATTTTTCATGCAAATGTGACGGACGGGATTATTGCCGCCGCCTTGTAGGGGTAACGCAGTTCTTAACCTGGAGAGGACTGGGTGGGCCAGGATCTAGGTCCCCCACACCCAATGCCTTTGGCTTCAATGTTCAGGTGAGTGAACAGGTTGTGCGTAGTTTAGCTGTCTAGATCCACAGTAAAGTGTGTGCAGTGTTTGCGACCTGACACCACCCCCCTACTTTACTAAGATTTGGCTAAACAGGTGAAGCGCCCCTACCCCCAAGTAAGTAATACAATACAAAATAAAATAAATAAAATAGAGAATGTTTGTCCTTTACCTCTGGTGTTTACTCAACATGAAACACTGACATCTCAGAGAAATGGTTCAAAAGACACCTACCAATGTTCAACACAGCATTCATCCGCTCCAATCAACAATAACATTTAAACAGGGAAAACACCAATCACATTTAACGTTCGATCACAAATCACATTACACACATATTATAACACTCGGACAGAAAGACACTCTTTTTCGTCCTTCCTGAACAGGGGTATGTGCATCGAATGCACAGCGGTGCAATGTCCCTTCCAGTGCAGTGCGTGTGTGTGTGTGTGTGTGGGGGCGTATGCGTGTGTGTGCGTGTGTGTGTGTACCGGCGCAGCGTTAGTTCGTTCATTCACAGTTCTGTTCGGGCTGCGCACGGTGTGTCATCTGTTTCAGTGTAAATGGTTATGTGGGGTGCATAGGTTACCAATACCACAGCAGAGATCGCACTTCGGGATGTGTGATGGCTGGCAGGGCAAACCTCTCCCGAAACGTCCACGGACCTTGGCAGCTCTAGGCAACCGCGTAGGACAGCGCCCTTCCTCGCAACAATCACCTGGAGGGCCTCTCCCCGTCGTTTTCACTGGCGTCCAGACTCAGCGAACAACGAACGCCCAAAACCGCCGCACCACTCTCAGCGACCGACCCGACGCAAAACCGCACCAAACCCAACCTAGTAATAAACTGAACTTACAAAAACAAAATGAACAAAACCAGCGTGTTTGCACAATTTCGGGGTCTTTCACACTCCTGCGCCCCTCTTTCCGCGCCTTTTTCCTCTCCCCTCCCCTTTTCTGTGCCCGTCATTCGTCTTAAAGGCGCAGTCTATTTGTACCCGTTACACAAAGAAAACTATAATTTAGCGGGTAGGAGTTTGATACGGTTAGTTTTTGCGTGGGGCGCTTTGTGGACTACAACTCCCGCAGCTCTCGACGCGTATGATATACGTCACCACCACTCGCAAACAGATCCCGCAGTCGGAACATGGCTGTGTCTTTGGTGCACTTTACCACCTTCTTTCAAGGAGAGCACAAAAGCCTTGATTGAGGTGAAAACTGTAATGTTTAGTTGGGTTCCTTAATAAACACACCGTAAAAAGCTTGAAGAGAAGGGCTTTATATTCATGAAGCATACATGAGGTAACATTAACTCACCTTGTCGCATTCTTAACTCGGAACTGACATGAACATGCAGCGCGCCAGCCCAACTGCGCATGCTCTGCGTGACAGTCTAATAACTGATGTTGATATCATTACATCTCCCTTTCTTAAAATAAGAATGTAAAACATTCATATAGACAACACATACTTCTTTTTTCAATACTTATCTTTAACTCTTATGAACTGTAATTATTAACTACAACAGATACTTATTTAAACTTTTTCAACTGCAGTGTAAGAACATTAGAATATTCCATGGAAAGTATAAACACATAACTTTACAACAATACTCATGATCCCCTAAAACTGTTCAATAAGCCTCTGTGGTGGCTTCACAGCCCTGGAACTTCTTCCGAAGGGCAAGTCTTGCACAGGAACTTGCGCCTCAGGTGATGCGCATTCCGAGTGTACAGGTTCTTTTCCAGCAACTGATTGTCCAGTTTGTTCAGCAGCGGCATCAGCTCTTTGATCTGCTGTGGCTGGTCCCATAATGTCTCGCCGGTTCCGTCTCAGCACTGCTCCCTCCTCTGTTATAATGGTGTACGACCTTGGATGCACTTCATTTATAACAGTTGCTTTCTGTGACCATGTATTTGTTTTAGCTTTGAGCCTCAGATAATCACCAGTATGCAGTTCAGGTAGGTTCCTTGTTCCTTTATCATAGTATTTCTGTTTTGCTTTTTGCTGCTCCTTGAACTTCTGTATTTCCCCCCCCCTCCTTTGTTTTCAGCAGGTTTTCCTGAATGGGCAGGTTGGATCTAAGGCGACGTCCCATTAGGAGTTGTGCTGGTGAAATACTGCACTCTAGTGGCGTTGTGCGGTACACAAGCAGGCTTTGGTAAAAGTCAGCTCCACTGTCTTTTGCTTTACACAGCAACCTCTTCACAGTCTGGACCGACTTTTCGGCCAAATCATTAGACTGCGGGTAGTGAGGACTTGACGTTGTGTGCACAAAGCTCCATTCTTCTGCAAAGTGTGCAAAACTGGTGCTAAAAAATTGCGGCCCATTGTCTGTGAAGACCTCGCTTGGCACACCATGTCTGGAGAATATGACCGTCATAGACGTTATAACAGCCTCTGCTGTTGTAGCTTGCATTCTACAGACCTCTGGATACAGGGAAAAATGTCACCAAAATGTAGTCTTTCCCTGCCGAAACAAATACCTTTTCATATGGTCCATCAGGCACTGTGTGCGGCTTAAGTGGCTCAGCTCTATTGCTTGTGTGATATCTCAAACATGTTGTGCAGTTTGCCACCTAATTTGCCACATGACTCGGGATGACTATCTTGCTTCCTTTATACATGACGTCTCCCACCACCGACAGTTCTGCCCTGCAGTTCCAGTATTCTGTGATTTCAGGTGAAACACTCTGCTTAACATTGGGCCAGCCCTCAGTGATGAATTTACACTGGCCTTTTAGTGTTTCATCTCGGGTTGTCTCTGTTCTTATGAGCTCCATCTTCGCGTCTGCTACTGGCAGTGCTTTTGTGATCATGATCACATAAACATCCACGTCATCACTCATCTTAGTGTGCGCCGGCTCCTGTGGGTCAACTGCTCTTGACAATGTGTCCGCTGTGTACATCAGCTTGCCCGGAGTATACATTACATTCAGCAAGTAGCGTTGCAGCCGGATCACTCATCCTCTGTATTCTCAGTGGGCAGTCATTGAGCGGCTTTTGAAACAACGCGATCAGCGGCTTGTGGTCAGTTTCAACGCTTATGTTCTGTCCTGAAACAAACTGGTGAAATCTTTCACAGGCATATGTTATGCTGAGCAGTTCTTTCTCAATTTGTGCATATCGTGTCTCTGCGTCTGTCATTGAGCGCGATGCATATGCGATTGGTTGCCAGTCATCATATTTTTGTAAAAGAACAGCTCCGAGCCCACTCTGTGAAGCATCTGATGAGATTTTTATGGGCTTCACTGGATCATAAAACCTCAGAACTGGTTCTAATGTGAGCTGTGTCTTCAGTTCTTTCCATGACTTTTCATGTTCATGACTCCATTCCCATTCTGTCTTCTTTTCAGTCAGCTGTCTCAGAGGTGCCATGCGTTCAGAGAGATTGGGTATGAATTTCCCCATGTAGTTTTTCATGCCATTAAATCTCCGTCTGTCCTTCTTACATTGTGGCTTTGGCATGTTCTCTATTGCAGGCACTTTCCTGGGATCTGGTCTGATGCCCTCGCTGCTCAGGATGTCCCCCACAAATGTTAGTTCTTTCACCCCAAGCTGGCATTTCTCTTTATTCAGATTTAAGTTTGCTGTTTTTGTTGCCTTGAGAACTTGCTTTAGCCTCTCATCGTGTTCAGATTTTGTACTACCCCTTACTATGATGTCATCCATGGATGTGTCCACTCCTTCCAGATGTTCATAGATCATGTGTATCGTCTTATGATACACCTCAGGTGCTGAAGCTATGCCAAATGGTAACCGAAGAAACTTGTATCTACCGAATGGGCTGTTGAATGTACACAGTTTTGAACTTTCGTTGTCCAGCTTCATCTGCCAAAATCCGGATGATGCATCTAGCTTGCTGAAGTACTTTGCATTTGCAAACTGTGACATTATTTCTTCTCTTGTGGAAAGTTTGAAGTGTTCCTCTTTTTATTGCTCTGTTCAAGTTTCTGGGATCCATACACACTAGGCTTACCATTTTTCTTCTCTACAATAACAAGCGAACTCACCCAGTCAGTTGGCTCATCAATCTTTTCGATCACGTTGAGGCTTTCCATCCTGTCCAACTCGGTTTTCAGTGGCTTTTGAAGAGCAAATGGCACTTTTCAACATGGGTTAATAACTGGTGGCACATTTTTATCCACTCTGATTGTATGTTCTCCAGGAAGCCATCCAAGACCCGGAAACAGGTCACTGTACTCTTCCATCAGTTCATCATAGACTGTTTCTCAATCACTTTCCACCACAAGCACCTAAACCTAATATGGCCTGCACATCTCTGTGCACCACGACGAATGCGAGTGTGTGTTCCTTTCACAGGTATTGCTGCTCCTGAATATCCACGTACTTTCACTTTTGTTGCATGCACTTTAGGTCTGGGTCTGATGTAGAGCTGAAACGATTCATCGATTGATTCGAATAATTCGATTACAAAAAAGGATCGATTAATATTTCTTGCCTCGATTCATTGTTTATTTAATTTTACAGCTGAGGTCCCATTTTTCCGCACAGACCATTTTTAGTGTGACACAACCGACGCATACACCACCCACAGAACGGACAGACGCAGCATGTTTTGAATTGTTTAGGGGCTTGCTAAAATGGAAGACATGAGTGAGGAGAGCCAAACGGGCAAGAGAAAGCGACAGCGAATGTCCAAGGTGTGGGATCATTTCACCTTGAGAATTAATGAGAAGACCGTGCTGTGTTTCCACTGCAAGACCGAGCTGGCGTACCACAGCAGCACGACTTCCATGCTGCAGCATCATGAAAGAAAACATCCATTCTACTCGGCAGACCGCCGACCCGAGACAAGGTAATTTTAAAATCAATGCTGCTATAGTTTACACTACATAAGTCCAGATGGAGGCTAAGTTGTTGTTTATTATGACTAACGTTATAAGTATAGCTAGTTAATTAAATGTGGCGGCTAATAATTATGCCCCCAAGACTAACCCTGCGTTCACACCAAAAGATGCAAAAAGTTGCCACGCAGCATGATCCCATTCAAAGTGAATGTAGAGACGCGTTGCTGCTTTGCTGCCGCAGCACTTGCTGCCGAGAAAACCGGCAGCAAAATTTGATTTGCGGGGCGGCAAAATTTGATTTGCGGCGCGGCAAAATCTGATTTGCAGCGCAGCACGCCCGTGCCCGCTGCCTGGCACGGGCGGCGGGCGCGTTCACGTATTTTGCGGCGCGTCAAATGCTGCTCGAGTTGAAATATTTCAACTTTTCGGCAGCAAACGCGTGATGACAGCCAATCAGCGTTCAACGGCGTTGCCACTGAGTGACATGCCGTAACAGCCAATCAGTGTTACTCCCTTGGAGTGACCTAGAGTTCACTACCTTTACATTTATTTAGTAACTCGAAAAACCCCACAAATCAGCATTTTGTAGTGTAGTTGTGTTTACAGGTAAACTAAACCATGAGTAAGCTAAAGGGCTAGAATAAAAAACCCAAACAAAACCCAGTTGGGTGCCAGGCAGCACCAGCCTTCCAGGCTCCGAATGGTCTCATGAACCCATAAACGAAGGGCATTCCGACGTCTCTCCCTCTTCCACAACAGGTAAAGACATGCAATGCTCGTAATGTCGGCCGTGGTTGTGAATGAATTCAAAAGCATCGCGGGCAAAACTTGCCGTGCCACGAAACTTCCCGCGCTGCAAAACTGCGGCGCAGCAAAACTTTTGCTGCGCGTCAGTATCGTTGCTGCGCGTCAAAACCTTTGCTGCGCCGCAAAACTTCGGCGACAACGCGTTTGGGCAGCAAATGCATCTTTTGGTGTGAACGCAGGGTAACGTCACGTCTTTATTTTCAAAAAGTCAGCGCTGTTCAAGAAATAAATACACGATAGCTTAAGCTGAACCATAGCTGGTCACTTCTAGTAGACAATACGGTGTTTTGAAGCAGACGTGTGTGTCTTGATTGATGGATACAATATCTAAATAGCAGTTTAATGTGAATGAATTTACTCTATTATCATATTGATCCATAGTCATTTTAATATTTTATTTTTATTTTTCAGTAATCCATCACAGTCTCGGATTGACACATTTATGCTGAAAACCCCATCATGTACCCCTGGGCGTGCAGCTGAGTTGACAGACAGCATTTTAAACATGATTGTCGCTGACATGCGGCCGCTGAGCATGGTGGCAGATAGTGGCTTTAAAGCAATGATTTCCACTTTCCATCCAAAATACGAGCTTCCATCTAGAACCTTCTTCACAACACAGATGGAGAAGAAGTATGAAGGCATCAAATGCAAGGTGATGCAAGCCCTGCAAGAGACCAGCAGTGTTGCACTCACAACTGATATTTGGACCAGTGTTGCAACAGAGGCTTATATGGGGGTGACATGCCACTATCTTGGGAAGAACTGGGAAATGGTGTCCCACAGCTTGACAACAATGCCACTCGATGAGAGACACACAGCTGCAAATATTGCAGTGTGGATTGAGGAGGTAATTGCTAAATTTGAGATCCCACCAGAGAAAATCAAGGCCGTCGTCCATGACAACGGTTCTAATGTTGTAGCAGCAACGATTTTGCAAGAAAGGCATGGATGGGCCTCAGTGCGATGTGCAGGACACACCCTCAACTTGGTCGTGCAAAGCTCTCTGAAGATCAACCAGGCTATCATCAAGTGTGTGGCTGCTGCAAGAAGCCTTGTTGAACACTTTAAAGGGGACTTATTATACCACCAGGTGTGAGTGTGATTAGCCTTACAAGCCGTTTCGAAAATCGGCCTAATATGACATCACTAGTGGGTGTGTCCACCTAGATCTGCGCTGGATAGATGAGCAATGTTTACTTCAGTCCACTGGGTAGGCTGGTAGATGGATCTATCCAGCACAGATCTAGGTGGACACACCCACTAGTGATGTCATATTAGGCCGATTTTCGAAACGGCTTGTAAGGCTAATCACACTCACACCTGGTGGTATAATAAGTCCCCTTTAAGAAGAGTGAACTGGCATGCACCAAATTGAAGGCTAAGCAGAAGCAAATGGGTACCAAGGAGAACATCCTGGTGCAGGATGTCTGTACACGTTGGAACAGCACCTACGCCATGCTGTCCTCTGAACCAGCTGTGACCCAGAGAGGGAAACACTACCTCGATCTCAAGCCTGAACAGTGGAACCTGATTGAGGAGCTGAACCAGGTCCTTCAGCCCTTTGAATCGGCAACGGTGTTCCTGAGTGGACAACAATATGTCACACTCTCTGCACTTCCACATCTTGTGCACAAACTTAAGAAGAACATACAGAGTTCAGAAATTGAGGTTGACTGCTGATGAAGTCTTCAAGGTCCAAAGCACAGTACAAACCATGGCACTTGCTGCCAAACAGCATGCACAGCCGAACACTGTTGAAATTGGAGCATCTACCACAGCACAGGACTCCCCACCAGAAGCACCTGCCAAGAGGGCCACATCATTCCTTGACTCAGACTCCACCAGTGATGATGAACAAGATGAGGAGCAGCAGTCCAATGAAGCTGTACAGAAGGAGGCATGTTTTATTTATTTTTTTCCCATTTTGATTCAATAACAATTTCCACAAGCATTTTACACATAATTATAAATGTTCTACAGAAACTGGAAATTACTTTTCTAAAACAATATTACAATATGTAATAAATAATAGTCTTTTGTCTTGAATATTCTACAGGTCTTGATGTATTTTGGAGAACATCCCCTGTCCAAGAAGGAGAATCCACTGACATGGTGGAAAAAGAATGCAGCACACTATCCAACACTGGCAAAGCTGGCAAAGTCCCTGCTGTGTATACCCGCCACATCCACGCCATCAGAGCGTCTTTTTTCAGCAGCGGGTAACATCGCCTCAAAGAAGGGGGCAAGCCTCAGTCCTGAGCATGTTGATATGCTTACAATTCCTTCACTGCAATCACATGCTTCTTTAAAGACTTGTGTGTACACAGCAAGAGACATAAGGAGGTGTAGCCATGTTATTCTTCACACAGGGTTCCTACAGGTTTCTTCAAGTCAAATTCAAGTCTTTTTAAGACCCTTTTAATTCAAGACTTTTTCAAGTCTTTTTAAGGTATTATTTCCAAATTCATAAATTCAATGCTTTTAAGACTTTTTAAGACCCCGCGGGAACCCTGTTCACAGCTACACATTTTTGCCTCCTAAATGCCAAAAAAAAATGTAAAAGATGGTGGTTATGGCTGTTGTTATGTCTGAAATGTAGATTTTCAGATGTGAAGTTGCACAAATTTAAGAAAGTTTTTATGTTTTTTATTACGTATTTTTATTTTATGTATAACTTATTTTTGATACTAGGAACAGACTTAATAATTTTATTTATCTTTCTTTACATCTCAGGATTTGTTTTTAAAGCCAGAATGTGTGAAACTATGCATGGGCTTGTTCCAAGTTTCCAAGCTTATGTTGTTCCTGAATTGCAAAAGTTAAAAACTTTAAAAAAGGAAACAAATTGTTCATTATTAATTGACATGTGTTATTTTCTTATTGTCACGGGGTAGAATGTCGAGCGGTCTTAGGATCAGCACAAAAAGGCAGTGGTGAAGCAAAAATTACTTTTATTTCCATGTTCTTCTCACATAACACAGCATATACAGAGAGCACATGGCCTAGCTTCCGCCTTCTAGCTCCCCCCCTCGGGACTGACACGCCTCCCTTATATCAGCTGACCCGAGATTGGTACATACCAATCCCTCAAATATCGGCGGGGGTGTTTACACATCAATCAACTAAATATGCATCAAAACTGGTCAAAACAAACGTATCTTCAACGAATGAAACTACATCACCTTAGTTATTATTCGTGCGTGCATACCCGCCACTACTTACAAAGTATATGTTCAAACAAATTGATTTTGATTTTGCGGAGACGCAACGGTGTCTCTCGCGCATGCCCCGCACCATATAGCTGTCCCCAGTCGGGCGCGCGCTTCCTAGAAGCCGGATGGATCGCACAGCTGACAACGGTGGTGAGCAGTTTTTTTTTTTACCACTCAAAAAGCGAACTCGCCCCACAATCGCATAATTCAACAAACCCCAAACAATATGCAGACAATATGCAGAAACTAGATTACTGGTGATTACTCTTGCATGTCAGATAAATGCCCCGGTGCGGCCTCAATACGGACGCCGAGGACGCGCCAATAGCCGCGTCATCACACTCATGTTTATTTATAATTACTTTTCAATTAAGCAATGTATGTTTTATCCGATTACTCGATTAATCGATGGAATAGCTGCAGCCCTAGTCTGATGTTGTTGAACGTTGCCTCTGACATCACATTTGCCTGTGCTCCAGTGTCTAGTTTCAATGCAATGTGTGTTTCATTTACTTTCAGTGTTATCATCAAATCCTTTTTATCTGTGTTCTGTTCTGTCACTACATCCACATAAAACTCATCAGAGTCACCCTCATCCACTGCATGAACTTTGCTCTGTTGGTTTTGACATTGCTGTGCATAGTGGTTCTTTTTGCTACAGTTGTGACATACTTTACCATATGCGGGGCATCTTCTGCATGCCGCATGCCACATCGATCACGTCCTTCCCTGTGCGTCTCTGCGCACCGGTGCATTTACGTCGGGAGCGGTGCCCTTCTTCTTGACTGCTCTGTTTGCATCTCTTTTTACAGCATCCACGTTGCAGCTTTCACTAAACAGCTCTTTTGCTTGTGTTCTCACCGTTTCTGCTTCTCTACACATTCCTAGTGTTTTTCCTAGGTCCAAATCTTGTTCCCTTAACAGCCTCTCTTTCAGACTATTATCTGTAATCCCGCACACAAGTCTGTCCTTTATCAACGAGTCAGTCAGCTCTCCGAGTTCACACGTCTTGCTTCGGTTCCTCAGGTCCGTTACATATTGATCAACAGTTTCCCCCGTTTTCTGCACACGCGTGAAAAACCTGTGTCTCGAATGTCGTGACGTTTCAAACTTCAAGTATTTTATCCAATTCCATTTTGTCCGCGTCGTCTTGGAACTGAAAGTTATTATATACCTCCAGCGCTTCTTCACCCACAACATGCAAGAAAACTGACGCCTTCATCTTAGCGCTCTTCTCATCCGCCCCGATCGCCGTAAGGTACAACATAAAGCGTTGTTTAAATCTCCTCCAATTCTCAGCCACATTACCCGTCAACTGAAGGTTGGGTGGTGGTTATAATGCTTGCATCTTTGCGTCGGTATGTCCTCTTTCTCTCCCGGAAAGTAAATAGGCTACCGATGTCCCCTCCATGGGTCATTAGCGTAGCTCTTAGCTGCTCACCGGGCCGAAGCCTTTCCAACTTTCTCCCATTTCCAAAAAAAAATTGAATAATCCTTACTCTCCAAGTCCACCTTCTGACACCATGTAATGTTGAGTTGGGTTCCTTAATAAACACACCGTAAACAGCTTGAAGAGAAGGGCTTTATATTCATGACGCATACATGAGGTAACATTAACTCGCCTTGTCGCATTCTTAACTCGGAACTGACATGAACATGCAGCGCGCCAGTCCAACTGCGCATGCTCTGCTTGACGGTCTAATAACTGATGTTGATTACAAAAACCACTACAAATCTGGACACGTGGAGAGTTTTAGCTATGCCAGTGGGGAGATGATCGGCGTTGTCCACGCCAGTCGAAGACAAAGGCTTTACAAGGTTTCGGTGAGTATTATGACTCTACTAGCACTAGTTAGGTTATTGCTAGTACTGTAGTAAAGCTCCCGAGTATTAACCACAAGGTTAATAACCATTCTCTTATCTCGAGTATTTCTAATTGGTATTCCCTGCACAACACGCAAGTCAACAATAACACATTCTGCATTATCCAAGAATGTAACTAGTCAGCTAACTGCTGCAGTGGCTAAAAGTGCTGTTGTGTCTGTGCTGTTATGTTAGCTACTACTAGCTACTAGCTATATACTTCCGTGCAGTAGTAGTAGTAGAAGTAGACACTTCAACAAGCTATGAACGGTCTACTCCCGCTGATATTGTCTATCATCTGTCATGTTTTCAATAGCTTTTAAACACAAATTGCATGTCGCGATCCATCTAACCGTGGGATTAATATTCTCCCCACCTCCTGTTTTAAAAGATCTCCCTGCTTGATGATGGCAGCATACTACGGTCATCCTGTGAGTGCCCGGTGGGGGATTTTAAATGCAGTCATGCTGCAGCACTGGCTATTTTTGGCATGCGGGAGGTCAGCGTGACAGACGTGGAGTGTCGGTGGAAGAGACCTGCCTCCAGCAAAGTGTCGATGCCGGTGTCGGAGCTGTATCCCCAGGTGGAGGAGACCTACGACGCTCTTGCCAGGGACGTCACTGAGGAGGACATGGACTGGTTCAGGTCGGAGCATTGTGGGACGCAGTGCGGGATGACATGCCTGTTGTCACCAGAGCCACAGCCCCAGCCCCAGCATCAGGCTCTCAAAGCTGCAAACATGTCGCTTTTCGGCGACAATCGCCGTTTTCTTGGTGAATTTGGTCATTCACGTAAATCGTGGGGGGGGGGGGTCCAGAATTGCGAAAAATTATTGGATCATTCTTATAATTGACATTTCTCTGGGCCAATCGGAATCTCAGCACTTGCTTCAGAATATTTCTTATAATTGACATTTCTCTGGGCCAATCGGAATCTTGAAGCACACAGCGCCAACTGAGCTCGCCATTGGATGAGACGGTCGTCTGGCTACCGCGCATGCGCATCCGCATGCATGCGCATGCGGCCAAACAACGCAAGAGAGCTTGTGAAACACACGTCCAGAGGGGTGTTCCACGAACGGAGGTTTAACAAACACTGAGTTAACGCTGAACTCTAGGTTGATTTACCCTGTGCCGACTAACCCAGAGTTTTCTGTTCCACAGCAGCGGTTATGCATTAGTTCAATCAACTCGGGGTTGATTAACACAGGGTTGTGCACGTCCACGCCAAACCTTAAAAGACGTGATGTATGGATCATGGAAACCCTGATCGAAATGGCGAAACGGGCCGCTTATTTCAATGAAATGGAACTTCAGGTTCCCCTGGAGAGCTATGACGAGGAGAAGGACATTATCACAAGAAAAGGGAACGCTAAAGCCTCTGCAACCCGGAGAACCAAAGCCTGGCAGTGGATCTGTCAGGATCCTCGCATGGACTGTTGTTTTTGTCTCCCCCTACCTGTTGGAGTGTGATAGTTCGGGGCTTTGTTTATGTTTGGAGCCATGTGTCCGGGGTGACACCCATGTCCTTATTTGGGCGACTTCCTGTCTTTTGTTTGTGCCCTCCATTTTCTCTGTCCACCTGTCCCTCATCTTGCGTTGATTGGTGGAGTATTTAAACGCTGCCCTTTCTGCTCACTTTGTCACATCGTCACGTTAGGTACTGTTTGCTACCCGACTGCCACGTGAGTGCGACTAGCGTGAAGCTCTTAAAGAGAAACTATTGTTTACTGTTCTTCCCGGTTTTGAACCCTGCCTGTTTTGGACTAAGCCTTCTGCCTATCGGTTTTGGATCTCTTGCCTGTACCTGGCCGCCAGTATCTGTCTGCCTGCCTGCCTGTTTACGAACCCTGCCTGTACCTGGATTCTGATTTGCCCGCTGGACTGTATGGAAATAAACCCTTTTTTGATCTGCTATTGATTCCCGTTCTGTGTCGTGACAGTACGATCTGACCAAGATGGAATCAGCAGATCTGGATCAGGTGAAAGCTGTGCTGGAGAGGCAAGGAGCGCTTCTCGGTCAACATCAAGCCCAGCTTCAGACAGTTGAAGATTCTCTGGGGGCCATCGCGACCAGCATCACAGACTTGGCGGCCCAGCTGCAGCAGGTCCAATTGGCCCTGGTGCGGCCACCCCAGCCTCAACTGGCGACACCGCCCGACCCCCCCGTTCCACCTGGTAACCTGTTCCGAGAGCCCCGTCTGCCAGCTCCTGCACTTTATGCCGGGGAACCTGGAACCTGCAGATCGTTCCTTGCACAATGTTCGCTGGTGTTCCAGCTGCAGCCCGCCACCTTTCCGTCGGATCAGTCCCGGGTTGCTTATGTCATTACCCTCTTGGCGGGCCGTGCAAGAGAGTGGGGAACTGCGGTTTGGGACTCCAACTCCCCAGTCTGTCTCAGCTATCAGTCATTCATAGATGAGATGAAGAAGGTCTTTGATCGCTCGGTGCACGGGAGAGAGGCCGCCCGAGTGATGTTGCAGATCCGTCAAGGCAAGAGGTCTGCTTCTGACTATGCAATAGACTTCCGCACCCTCGCCGCCACCAGTGGATGGAATTCAGATGCCCAGTATGATGCCTTCCTCTATGGACTCTCTGAGGCCATCAAGGATGAGGTCGCCACCCGTGAGCTGCCTTCCACCTTTGATGACCTCGTTGAGCTTGCCATCCGAGTGGACAAACGCCTGAAGCAGCGCGCCGGGGAGCGAGAGTTCCGCCCTCCTCCGAGGTCACCCGCCTCGGAGGCCCCTCTCCCGTTCCTGCCTGCGCCAGCTTACCCCAGCCTACCAGAGCCCATGCAAGTGGACCGTACCCATCTGTCCCCAGCCGAGAGACAGAGAAGAAGGGACACCAATTCGTGCATGTATTGTGGTAAACCGGGTCATTACTCCGCCCAATGCCCGGCAAAAGGCAACGCTCACCCGTAGAAGGGGGATTACTGGTGAGCGTCACCCCTCTTCATCCCTCTGCTACCACCCGTACCCTTGTCCCTGCCACGCTCGTTACAGGAGCTCATTCCCACCTCGTGTCTGCACTTATTGACTCGGGAGCGGATGGCAACTTCATGGACACCTCCCTGGTCTCTGAGCTACACCTCGTCCCAGCCCAGCTGAAGTCCCCTCTGGAGGCAAGAGCACTAACCGGAGCAAGGTTCTCCCGGATAACCCATGTCACGCCCCCGGTGAGTCTACTCATTTCTGGCAATCATCAAGAGGACCTAGTTTTCCATATGTTAGACTCACCAACTGCTCCCATCGTCCTCGGCCGGCCCTGGCTGGTAAAGCACAATCCACACATTGATTGGGCTAATAACACCATCCTTGGCTGGGGCACATTCTGTCTGAATAACTGCCTTAAGAGTGCCCTTACCCCCCCGCCTGCAGTCTCACCAGCCACAGATGATTCCATGGTTCTGTCTGAAGTACCACCTGAGTACCTGGATCTCAAGGCTGTGTTCAGTAAAGCCCGTGCAACCTCCCTGCCACCGCACCGACCCTATGACCTGGCCATCGAGCTTCTACCTAGTACGTCACCTCCTAGGGGCCGTCTCTATTCCTTGTCTTCTCCCGAGACCGCAGCTATGAACAAATACATCTGTGAATCACTAGCTGCCGGTATTATCCGCCCCTCTTCCTCGCCTGCTGGTGCCGGGTTTTTCTTCGTAGGGAAGAAGGACGGCACCCTGCGTCCTTGTATAGACTATAGGGGCCTAAACAACATCACTGTGAAGAACCGCTACCCTCTGCCTTTGATGTCCTCAGCTTTTGAGTTGTTGCGGGGGGCCAAGATTTTCACCAAGTTGGATCTCCGCAGTGCTTACCATCTGGTCCGAGTAAGGGAGGGGGATGAATGGAAGACTGCATTTAATACTCCTTCAGGTCACTATGAGTATTTAGTCATGCCTTTTGGTCTCACCAACTGCCCAGCTGTGTTCCAGGGTATGATTAATGATGTCCTGAGGGATATGCTTAACAAGTTTGTTTTTGTTTACATAGACGACATTTTGATTTTTTCTCCGTCGGTTTCCCAGCACTCCCAACATGTCCGTAGTGTCCTGCAGCGCCTTTTGGAGAACCAACTGTTCGTTAAAGCGGAGAAATGTGAATTTCACAAAGAGACTGTTTCCTTCCTGGGGTATGTCATCACAGCTGGAGGGGTCCAGATGGATGGCCCGAAGGTAAAAGCAGTCACCGACTGGGAACGTCCAACATCTAGGCGGGAACTACAAAGATTCCTGGGATTTGCTAACTTCTACCGGCGGTTCATCCGCAACTACGGTTCTCTGGCTGCTCCCCTAACCGCTCTAACCTCCTCCAGGGTGAAGTTCACTTGGTCACCAGCTGCCGAGGCGGCGTTCAACGACCTGAAGAGTCGTTTCACATCGGCCCCGATCTTGAGCCAACCCGACCCTGACCGTCAGTTTATCGTTGAGGTGGATGCCTCAGATGTTGGGGTGGGGGCCATTCTTTCTCAGAAGTCTGGGGCAGATCAGAAGGTCCACCCCTGTGCATTCTACTCCCACAAACTCACTCCCACTGAGCGCAATTATGACATTGGCGACAGAGAGCTGTTGGCAGTAAAATTGGCCCTAGAGGAGTGGCGTCATTGGCTGGAGGGAGCTAAGGAGCCATTTTTAGTTTGGACGGATCATAAGAATCTGGAGTATCTACGTTCGGCTAAACGCTTAAATCCCAGGCAATCTCGTTGGTCTCTGTTTTTCACCCGTTTTGACTTTTGTCTGTCCTTCCGACCAGGATCCAAGAATGGTAAACCGGATGCCCTGTCTCGTCAGTTCCCAGATTCGGATCCTGCTCCTGCACCTAGCACCGTCCTGTCCCCACAGTGCCTCATAGGAGCTGCTAGATGGGATATTGAGACCATTGTCCGCACAGCCCTGTCTGGTGAGTCCGGCCCCAGCACTTGCCCTCCTAACTGTCTTTTCGTACCACAATCCGTCCGCTCCCAGGTCCTGCAATGGGGTCACTCATCCAAGCTGGCCTGTCATCCGGGTGTCAGACGTACCACTGCGTTAATCAAGCAACGCTTCTGGTGGCCTGCTATGGAGCGGTGTGTGCGTGAGTTTGTGGAAGCCTGTTCTGTATGTGCCCAGAATAAACCATCAAACCTTCCACCTGCTGGCTTTCTACAACCCCTACCAGTACCCAGGAGACCCTGGTCCCACATTGCCCTGGACTTTGTCACTGGTTTGCCACCTTCTCACGGTAACACTACAATCCTCACTGTCGTTGATCGCTTTTCCAAATCTGTGCACTTGGTCCCCTTACCCAAGCTACCCTCTGCCAAGGAGACAGCGGACTTACTCGTGCAGCATGTCTTCAGGCTACACGGGCTCCCAGTGGATGTGGTCTCAGACAGAGGTCCCCAGTTCACCTCTAATTTTTGGCGTGCTTTTTGCAACCTTCTCGGTGCGAAGGTCAGTCTGTCCTCAGGCTTTCATCCCCAGTCAAATGGCCAGTCGGAGCGAGCCAACCAGCAGATGGAGACAGCGTTGCGGTGCCTGACGTCACAGGACCCTACAGCCTGGAGTCTTCAGCTGCCATGGGTGGAGTACTCCATGAACTCCTTGCCATCTGCGTCTACTGGTCTGTCTCCGTTCCAGTGCTGCCTCGGCTACCAGCCTCCATTGTTCCCGACCCAGGAGGAGGAGGTTGGGGTTCCCTCAGCACAGACATTCATCCGACGCTGTCGCAGAACGTGGAGGCGGACCCGGGCCGCCATTCTTCGCTCACAGACCAGAATGAAGAGTCAGGCTGACCGTCGCCGCATCAAAGCTCCCCACTACACCCAGGGGCAGCGGGTGTGGCTTTCCACGCGTGACCTTCCTCTGAAGGTGACTTCCCCAAAATTGAATCCACGCTTCATCGGCCCCTACGCCATCTCCCAGGTGGTCAACCCCTCTGCGGTTCGCTTGAACCTCCCTCCTGCCCTCCGCCGCATCCACCCCACCTTCCATGTGTCCCGTGTCAAGCCCTTCCGGTGTTGCCGTCCGGGTTCCAACTCCGGCCCCAAACCCCCACCACCCCCCAGACTCGTTGATGGGTCTGAGGTTTACACAGTTCGCCGCCTGCTCGACGTCCGCCGTCGGGGTCGGGGCCACCAGTACCTGGTGGACTGGGAGGGCTACGGCCCCGAGGAGAGGAGCTGGGTCCCTGCCCGGAACATTGTTGACCCCTCGCTCATCAAGGACTTTCACCGTCAGCATCCCGCTCCTACCTCGGTCAACGCCAGGAGGCGTTGGTAGAGGGGGGGGTACTGTCAGGATCCTCGCATGGACTGTTGTTTTTGTCTCCCCCTATCTGTTGGAGTGTGATAGTTCGGGGCTTTGTTTATGTTTGGAGCCATGTGTTGGTCATGTGTCCGGGGTGACACCCATGTCCTTATTTGGGCGACTTCCTGTCTTTTGTTTGTGCCCTCCATTTTCTCTGTCCACCTGTCCCTCATCTTGCG
This sequence comes from Gadus morhua, assembly GCF_902167405.1. Lineage (NCBI taxonomy): Eukaryota > Metazoa > Chordata > Actinopteri > Gadiformes > Gadidae > Gadus > Gadus morhua. Next base: position 28,242,741 of record NC_044055.1, on the reverse strand, counting down.
TTGATTGGTGGAGTATTTTAACGCTGCCCTTTCTGCTCACTTTGTCAGATCGTCACGTTAGGTACTGTTTGCTACCCGACTGCCACGTGAGTGCGACTAGCGTGAAGCTCTTAAAGAGAAACTATTGTTTACTGTTCTTCCCGGTTTTGAACCCTGCCTGTTTTGGACTAAGCCTTCTGCCTATCGGTTTTGGATCTCTTGCCTGTACCTGGCCGCCAGTATCTGTCTGCCTGCCTGCCTGTTTACGAACCCTGCCTGTACCTGGATTCTGATTTGCCCGCTGGACTGTATGGAAATAAACCCTTTTTTGATCTGCTATTGATTCCCGTTCTGTGTCGTGACAGGATCGCTGACCGCGTAAATGCGTTAGTTACACGTCAAAAGCATGATCCTTAATATTTGAGCCATGAATATATAAATATCCCAGTTAAGCATTCTTAAAGATCCTACCACATAAGACCTTTCTTCTAAAAATATATGTACTCCGATGGCTTCCAAGCAGTCAGCGGATCAAGTATAAAAATGAAGTATAAAAAACATACAAACTGGTAAGCTTTTCCCACCATCGTATTGGTATAAATTTAAATAAGCCATTTTTTTAAGCCAATCGTGAAAAAGGCAGACAGTCGGCAGACTGGATCTGGCCCTTAAATTGTCTTGACCCCGGTGGAGGAGCTGTTAATAAACATAAATTCAGGGCGCCCTGGCATGGAGGGGGTACCTGGAGGTACCTACCTCCTCAGAGAGTCAGGGGCCATACCCCACTGGTTGAATGTAGGTTTTTGTGTTTTCTTGTATTTTAGATTTTTTTTGCCTTCGAAGTAACACATGCAAACCATGTGCTTGCCACAGCGCATACTATTCCAAATGTTCATTTTTTTGGTAACTGGGTAGAAAACCTAAAAGTGACAATTCATCAACTTCACAGATCAAGATGGATTAGTGCGTGTAACGATCAAACATTCTCCAATGGATGCAAGCCCACTGGAGACTATAGTATAAAAGAGAGACTAGTATAAAATAGTCCTCCACTGAGGACTATATTATACTTTGTTGTAAGTGCCTCTCGGCATAGTACTCAATATTGCTCTTTGTATGACAGGAGGCCGATACAAATCTTGGATGGGTCATCTGAAAGGACTGAGATGTGCTCAGTATCTCCAACATTATAGCCTAGATAAAACTACCATTTGCAAAAAACGGAGGGCTACGCAAATAGTCTGGAGTGAACTGAGGCTAGGTCCTCGATTGGTAGTGTTGGCTATGTAAGGGCAGGCTATTTAAATATATTAAAGATTTGCGCGAGAATCTATAGGCCTATCTCTCCACTCCAGCAAAAAGTCATTTGATATGCCAAGATGTCGAGCCGTGGTCTTATCAATCGCTCCCGGTGGATTGCACGTATAATTTGCGCTCCAATATCAGCAGTTCTCTCATCAAAAGGGCATGCCATTGTGAACACATGAAATCTGCTGTGAACGCGGGGTTTAAATACCCAAAACCGGGTTATGTTTCAAAGTTAACCTGCGCAAAACCTGCTCCGACCAGGTCTGATTCAGAGCATATGTTTCTATAGCAACTAACATACCGTGATCCTTTTGGAACGGAAAACCTAGGGTTACAGCAAACTCTGGGTTAACTTACCCGGTTATGTTATAAAACCGGCTTTGTGGAACACCCCACAGGCTAAGAGACAAAAAAAAAATTCTGACAGTTGTGAATAAAATATTTTTTATATCAAGGATGTTTTGACATTGAGTTTTGATAAAGTATGCTGAGTTTTGTTAAGTCACGCTCAGACTAGTGTCATTTGCATATTACAATAAAAAAAAGAATCCCCTGTGACACTGTCACCTTTTTTCCTCTGAGGAGTTTGCAGGTCTGGCTCTCCCCACTGTTCCTCAGCTGGTAAGGGAAAGCAGAGCTCGAGGACTAGAGGCAGTCCTTGCTTCATTGGGGCTTTCTGAGGACCAACGCCTGGCCGTCCAGACATGGGACAACGGGCCAATCCCCAGTGGCAGCAGCACAGGCAGGACCGGTTGACAGCCAGTAATTTCGGTGCTGTGCTATCTCGCCGCTCTTCTGCTCCCTGCCCATCCCTTTTGAAGAGGACCCTTGGGGGACAGAATTGAGATGGCGTGCTCAGTGTTAACTGGGGCGTCATGAATGAGGAAGAGGGAGTGAAGGCCTTCAAAAAGGTTTATCGGGTCGAGGTGCTTGATTGTGGACTCTTTTTGAGCAAATCGGGTATCCTGGGAGCATCACCCGATGGACTGGTTGAACCATCTGCTCTTATAGAGACAAAGTGCCCTTACAGCCAGAGAAACTCCACCATCGCTGAGGCTGTCAAGGCTCCAGCATTTTGTCGCTGTGTGGAGGGGCAGGGGTATGCCCTGAAACAGACCCACGCATACTGGCACCAGGTCCAGGGTCAACTCCACATTACTTGCCGGGATGTGTGTTACTTTGTAGTGTGGACCACAAAGGAGGCCATTATCATCCCCATCCCCAAAGACTCTGCATGGACCCAACACCTTGACGTGCCTGAGGAGTTCTACCGGCAGCACGTTCTCCCAGTGTTGGTCAGTAGAGAGGACTAGATATGTAAATAGTTTTTTTTCTTCTATACAATCAGTTATTTTGTTCATGTTCCAACCTTTTTGGGAAACAGTGGATCAGCGTTCCCGTCGTGTTTCCTGTCAGTACCTGTTTAATAAGCAGGGAAGCTAATGATCCAGACACAGACTATACTACTACAGTTATTGTAAACAAATGTTTTAAAAGGGCAAGATAGCAGGGGGAAAAATGGGGGAACAAGCAGGGGAAAATAATGAAAAATGGGAAATCATAGAGCCAGCTGATAATTTTACTGTGCATTAGTATAATGACCATAACACAGATTTTTTTCTTTCCCCATATCCAATTTGAAAAAAAGATATTTGGCAAATATCTTTTTTTCAAATTGGAGATATGGGGAAAGAAAAAAATCTGTGTTTATGGTCATTATACTAATGCACAATAAAATTATTATTGTTCATGAAGTGATACATAGACTTTTTCAGAAACTCAGTTACATTAGAAAAGCGTGGGTATAAGTTATAACCACGCTTTTCTAATGTAACTAAGTTTCTGAAAAAGTGTCATATCACTTCATGAACAAGCAGGGGATGTTGGCACAGCACCACCCCCTTGCTCAAATCCCATGGGGGTGGGAGCGAGGGTGCTGCCTACCTCTTTGATCAGAGGCAGTTGCAAATTAACCAATGCGCAGCACAGCTGCACCAGCGCATTGGCCAAGCTCCTTAGTTGGTACGGGATCATGTGGAGGATTCGGAAGTCCTTCAACCGTGCATTACTCCAAATTAATCCAGTTTCTTGCGACTTCTCTTGTGGCCCTGACTTCACTCTGTGAACTTTCCATTATTCAAAAATGGAGGGATGTTCACGCTGACACCTTGCGGAACAATGTCTGAGATGAGGAAGCCCTTGTCAGCCAGGACCATATCTCCAGGCTCAAGTTGTTCCAGCAAGCCCGAGTCCTTTGTTATGGCCTTGTCAGACACAGACCCAGGAAAAAGCTGACTGCAAAAGGTAATCACTCCGTTAGGGGCGACACCAATCAGCACTTTGAAAGAGTGCATTCCACGGTAGGCAGAGTACACCATCTTCGCCACATCCATGTCTTGAGGAGCTGCCACTTTAATGTCTGTGCAGTCAATTATGATTCTGCAGTTCCTGGCAGAGGGCAGAAATGACTCTGGCATGCTATTTACATTTTTATGCAGACTGGGCACAGTCGCCATAATTTTTTTGAAAAACAACGTGTGTAGCACATGGATGAAGGTCCTTACAACATTTGACACCGTTGCAGTGCTGCAAGAAAACTGTTGTGCCAGGTGCAGATGTGTGTAATTCTGGCGCACCTTCATCAAGGCCATGAAAACCTGGGACTCCAAAGTTATCCCCTCTACATTCCAGCCAGCTTGGACGATGGAGCCATGGAACCGCTGGACCAGCCCCACCACCCTTCTCAACATGGCCAAATCGCTAAGGCCAGTCTCTATTCGTATCACCTCGTCACTCAGGCCTCCTGGAGAATACATTATATGCATCCTGCTACATTGTGGCATTAACTGAGAGGGACAGGGCACCTCCTCTGGCACCTCAATTTCCTCTACTGCAACTTTAAAATACTTGTGGTCATGGTCAGTGTGGTTGGGGTTTGTTGGTTGGGTCTGGGTTGTTTTGCTGCAGCCACTTTCAAACGCATCTGACCACCGAAGAAGGGATGGGCCCTTTTTCTTGCCATGAGGGAAATGGCAGCTACATACCCTTGAGGTTTCGTCCGGCTCTCTGTCAGCTCGTCTGCAAAACCAAATGATTACAAATGATTAGTGTGTGTGTGTGTGTGTGTGTGTGTGTGTGTGTGTGTGTGTGTGTGTGTCTTTATCTTGATTTAGGCAGATCAATGAAGACATGATCCCAACTGACCTTTGACACAAGGAAGATAACCAACGGAAATGTCCCCTTTATGGTCAGTAGAGAAATAATGTTTCTTAAATGAAGCCCTACGCAACTGATTACGTAAGTTATCAATGCTAATGAGTGGTTATTTTTCCTTCTCCCTTTAGGCCCTTGCCAGGACCCTGAAGACCTGATCCTCACCATGATAATGTCCCACTCTGTAATTCAATCTTAAGCAATCAGACTTAATATGTTTTTCTAAGTTATGTCATCTTGACTTTGGGAATAAAGTCAGCTTGTGTTCTGAAAAATTATTTCATTTTTCTTTGAAATTAAAACATAATTTTTTTATTCCCGAAGAAACGCAGCATAAAGTCATAATTACAGTGAACGGCATTTATTTGAAATGGTATAAAAATCCAGGGTACTGCAAGTAAGACACACAAGAACATGGTATGATGGTGCTGAGGATAGAAGAGTATAGAAAACATAAGATCACATGTTAAACATTAAATCTCAAGCTACATGTTACATTTTTGGTGTGTAAACATTCTTGTGAGGTCTGGATGGTGTCTAAGTAATTAATTCACACAATATATGCACAAGGCACCACCCCACATCCCTCATGTTGTGTGCAATATAATTGACGTGGGGTGGTGCATTGTGGATTGAAAGACTTGAAAGAAGAATTAAAAGACATGGTAACAGTTATTGGCCTGACTCACCTCTCAAATCAATGAAAGAATTTCATGCTGATGGTCCCTTCGACTCTCCCTGATCTGGCTGATTTTGGTTTTTCATTTTGATTAAATATGATTACAAGAATGTACTTTACTGTACAATTATATCACCAGTTGCAGTTCACCTCAAAGCAAATACAATTTATCATTACCTTTTCTCACTAGCTTCACTACTCTGAAACCAAATCCCTTGTACACAGTCAGATTAAAAGAATAGCCATCATGTGCACCTATGCAAACCCTTTGGAATTGTATGGATTTCTGCACTGATTAATCATACAAATGTGACCTGTGGATATCTCATTGTCGCCAGGAGGACTTGGTCAAAGGGGTAGTTCGGAATTTTGGACATAGGGCCTGATTCCGAAGTGAGCATTGGTATTCTATATCACTGGAGACAGTTTTCAACACATTTCATTCAGTCCTTCTAGTTGCAGAGTTTGCTCGTGCTAGGCTAGCGCACGTCAACGGGCAATGCTAGCCTGCTATTAAAAACAGTCTTACCCACTCCACAGTACACCCAAGGTAAATCAATTATAACGACAGACTATAAATCTAAATTTCTGTTTATAGAATAATGTTAGAAATAAAACCAACCTTGCATTGCATTGCATTTTGAGGGAATTGCGGGGTCTCAGCAGCAGTGTTTATATTCCTGTACGTAGGCTACGGCAGCGGCGGACTGATACCTAGGTTACCGGCCGCTGTCATTGCTACAAACGCAGAGTACAGTGAACGAAGGAATTCTACAAGTGTATTAAATTAACAAGATATTGCCACGTTTGGAGGAGTTAGCGATGCATCTGCTTTTGAAGACGATTATGAGGAATTTGTTGTATCCAACTAACCGTACGTGTACGAGCCAGTGTTTTGATGTCAAAGCCAGCAGCAACAAGCCACAGTTGAGTCCTTTCTGGATCTCGCACTGGAAATTGGTGGAAACTTTGTGGGTGCCCATCTGTACCGTTTATTTCCACAATTTCTAAAAGCACACTGAACCATCATGTTGCCTAGTCGTTCAATTGCGCTTCTGTCCCACGCTTCTCTGTTTACGTTCTTCTGTCGTGATTCGGTTACTAACCTAACCAGCGCATAGTAGAATTCCGCTTCTGCTGAGAAGGTAGTCCCTCGATGACTCATGCAATGCAAGGTTAGTTTTATTTCTAACATTATTCTATCAATACAGACATTTAAATCTATAGTCTGTCATTATAATTGATTTACCTCGGGTGTACTGTGGAGTGGGTAAGACTGTTTTTAATAGCAGGCTAGCATTGCCCGTTGACGTGCGCTAGCCTAGCACGAGCGAACTCTGCAACTAGAAGGACTGAATGAAATGTGTTGAAAACTGTCTCCAGTGATATAGAATACCAATGCTCACTTCGGAATCAGGCCCTATGTCCAAAATTCCGAACTACCCCTTTAAGGGTTTTCATTTAAATGAAAATAATTCAAGCAACACTTTTTTATTGTGCTATTAGCACTAACAAGTAATATTATATATAAAACATACACAGAGATCCACACAATTCCAGAAGGCTCACCAACATTTTTATCAAAATAAAAATAATAAGGGTATGGATGTACTGGAATGGAAAAGATTTAACTGTCTTAATAATGGAAATTAAGACTAAACTTCATTAAGTTAATGTTAGTTGCCGCCAATTGTTGCTGCCGAAATTCACACACATCGCTTGCCGGATAAGTTTTATCCAGTGATTCCTGGTTTTAATGTCAGACGGGAATCTAAAAGAAGAACAGCCCATCTCAGTTGAATGGTGACATTCTGGTGCAAAACACACAGGCATCTTGATTTGATGGCTCAGTAGACCGTGGTACCGTGGTACGCAGCATTAGCACTGTGAGTTGAGAAGTGGAGGGAATGTGTATTGATGTGACGTCACATATGCGACGTGTAGTCTTTCTCGTTGGGGCTTTTCCACAGCCTTTAGTTGAATAATCATACAATATACTGTCAAACTCTTTACGTGATTTTTTTTTTATTTAGACCCACACAAAACATATGTGTAATCCAAGGCATTTAAAGGCCCACTATGCAACTTCGGGAATTTCTTCGCTGTTTTCTTGGTTTTGGCACGCACATTTCTCTACACAGCGCCCCCTACAGCTTCGTAGTAGATATTTTACAACACTGTCGTAACAACTCGTTGACGACCCTTCCCCATGCACTTCTACGCGAGCCATGTGCATTTGTTTTCAAAGAAGCCGGCGAATGCGTGGAGCCATTGCGAAGTAAATGTTCATAAAGTGTAGGCAAGGTTATACATTTTTAAAATGGTGTATTTGTATTGCAATAAACATAAAGCCATCCTTTTTATAGTTGACGGGGAGAATTTATATTCTAGATTATAATTGTTTTATCTTAGGTTGAACAGAACAATCAGTGTGAGAGTGTTGGCCAACATAATAATCGAAATAAACAAGAACCTGGATTCGGGGATTCAGTCTGTATCTGGGGGACGAGACAGACAAACAGCAAAACACCATTGGAAACAAAGGTGTTTATATGGCTGCAACCAAGCAAGCTAGAAACATACAGGGCTCACAACAAAACGGTCGAGAAAACAATTTTTACAGGGCTCACAACAAAATGGTTGAGCAAACACATTTGTACAGAGACTATCAACATCAAGAATACCACGAGGACAAAGTTCACCCAAGGGTACTTTCAATTTCAAAAGCAACACGGCCAAGTCGGAGTCTGATTTGTAGTCTTCTTTTTCTTTCAGTTCACGCTATTCCTGAAAAGCTTGCCCAACGTTTACTCGTGTCTGGCCTCTCTGTCGGTCAGTCTCCCCTTTCTCTTCTTCTGTTCCTCCGACATTGGGTTTCTCTGTCTCTTTTTAGTCGGCTGATCTATGATGAATGTAACAATCCCTTAGTTACTTGTGTTTATATCGAGCCGGTTCCGTGTTTGGGGGTCTGTGTCACAAAGCAATTCGTTACTTCGCGAGACCCGAGACTCCCGCGAGAGTGGGCGGCGGGTCGCCGGCAGAAACATATTCATTTTCTCCGCCAAGATGCGCAAGGGGGAGTTGAAACAACGAACAATCGAACAAAAATGTATAATGGAACCATCGCAATGACTCCTAGCCTGTTATATTAAGGTAAATCAAGCCAAATTGCCTCGCAACTGGCTGTATATATCTAGCCGGTGCCATGTTTGGGTGTGTGTCTGTGCCATAAAGCATTTTCGAAACTACAATCTGACTACATTTTCGAGGATACTTCCGCCGCGTCACATCCGGAAGCGCTCGGTCCGAACACATCAAGTTGCATATGCGCTTTTTCACTGTAGAGGCCACATGAGAAAATGACACACCCACCAATCGACCCAGAAATGGATGCAGAACCATCAGCATAACTCTGCATACTTAATGTAATTTTGGCTAAAAAAGTTGCATAGTGGGCCTTTAATGACTGGGATCAGAAAATAATTACTTTCTCTCCATTGACTCCCATTCATTTTTTTCGGTCTCATAGGTCCCATGAGCAATGGCGACTTACGAGCTCTATTGCCTTCGCCGGCGCTTGTGGGGTGGGACATAGCCCCATGAGCCTGTAACATAATTCACACATTCATACCAAGGCCATATATGCCCTTGCCAATTAATAGAGGCTTCTTTCCCATGCTAAGGAGGGATCCGGAGCCTAGGGAGGCCCCAGCTCATAAAGGAGGCCATTCATCATGTGTCAATTCTAGAGATACTATGAGCAGTCAAGATGTTCGAGAGACCCAGACGCTCAAGGCCACAAGAACAAGTGTAATTCCCGCACATAGCCATGTAACGTAATTCACACATTTATACCAAAGGCCACATATGCCCTTACCAATTAAACAGTCTTCTTTATCACGCTAAGGAGGGATCCGGAGCCTAGGGAGGCGTCCAGCTCACAAAGGAGGCCATTCATCATGTGTCAATTCTAGAGATACGAGCGGTCAAGATGTTCAAATGACCCAGATGCTCAAGGCCACAAGAACAAGTGTAATTCCCGCACATAGCCACAAACAGTTGCAATGCCAACACATAGCCACCAGGGGTCAGCACATATATCTCTCTCTACTCTTTGTGTATGTACATGCGTACATCTTTTGGGCAAAATACGGGAATGTTGTGCCACAGATCCAATATGGGATATTGGGATCTTGCATCTCTCTCTCTCTGTCTCTCTCTAGATATGCTCTCTCTCTCTCTCTCTCTCTCTCTCTCTCTCTCTCTCTCTCTCTCTCTCTCTCTAGATATGATCTCTCTCTCTCTCTCTCTCTCTCTCTCTCTCTCTCTCTCTCTCTCTCTCTCTCTCTCTCTCTCTCTCGATATGCTCTCTCTCTCTCTCTCTCTCTCTCTCTCTCTCTCTCTCTCTCTCTCTCTCTCTCGATATGCTCTCTCTCTCTCTCTCTCTCTCTCTCTCTCTCTCTCTCTCTCTCTCTCTCTCTCTCTCTCTCTCTCGTTTTACAGGAGACCCACAGTGACACAAACAATGAGGTGGACTGGGGTCTGTGGTGGAGAGGCCATTATACCATATCCCATGGCACCAACCTGTCGGCAGGTGTAGCTACGCTTATCTCTCCAGGCCTGGACATTAAAGTCATCTCCACATCGGAGATCATGGCAGGCAGAGCTGTGGCTGTTAAAGCTGAAACTCAGGGATTTATTTTTGGTTTCATTAACGTCTATGCTCCAAATCAGGGCCCAGACAGGCTGGACCTGTTTCAAAAACTCTCTGCATTCATCAAGCAGTGCAGTCAGGACGAGGTTCTAGTGATGGCGGGTGACTGGAACTGCACCACGGACTTCACGCTGGACAGGACAGGACAGGAGCCCCACCTAGTCTGCTGCGGCCTTGGCACAGCTGGGAGCGGAGGAGGGGGTGGTGGACGTTTGGAGGGTCAAACACCCGAGCAATAGACAATACACATGGGTGAAGATGGTGGATGGGAGGGTGAGTGCAGCCAGACTAGATAGGATCTACATGTCACATTCACACAGCAATAGATTATTGAACAGTCACATTTTTCCAGTAGGGTTCACCGATCACCATTTAGTCACTTTAGATTTTCACATCACACAAACATCTAAATGCACCTCATACTGGCACTTCAATGTAAAGCTGCTACAGGACGCAGACTTTTGCAGAAAATTTGAGGTTTTCTGGGAAATTTGGAGGGGGAGGAAGGGTGAGTTTGAGTCTTTGAGTCAGTGGTGGGAGGTAGGTAAGGCACACATTAGGGTTTTCTGTCAGCAGTACACTAGTCACTCCACAACACGGATCAGGAGAACCATACAGCAGTTAGAGCAGGACATCAGGGACATGGAGGACAGGCTTCACGCACACCACAGCATAGACACACACACACTGCACCAAAAGAAACAGGAACTGAGCACGTTTTTACAGGAGAGGGTTAATGGGGTTCTAGTTAGAGCACGTTTCATCACCATCCGGGAGATGGATGCTCCTACCGCTTTCTTTTTTAATTTAGAAAAATCTGTATCGCGCAAGAAACAGATGGTCTGTCTCCGCCTTCCTGATGGGTCTGTAACGACAGACCAGGGTAAGATGAGGAGACATGCAGTGGATTTTTACAGCGCCCTTTACAGAGTGGAGGTCGTCCATAGAGGGTGCCAGGACGAGCTGCTGCAGGGACTTCCTCAGCTCAGCTCCGAGGACAGTCTCTCCCTCGACGCGTTCATTTCGCTAGAGGAACTTACAACTGCAGTGGGACAGATGGCCTCTGGTCGGGCCCCGGGACTGGACGGACTGCCGGCGGATTTGTATAAACACTTCTGGAGAGTTTTGGGTGCTGACCTGTGGGGGGTCCTGCGGGAGTGCTCAGGGTCGGGATTGCTGCCGGCCTCCTGGCGGAGTGCCGTTCTTTCGCTCATCCCAAAAAAAAGGAGATTTGGCTCTTTTAAAAAACTGGAGGCCTGTGGCATTATTATGCACTGATTATAAACTTCTGTCCAAGGTGCTCGCCAACAGGCTTAAAAAAGTACTGGATCAAATCATCCACAGGGACCAGTCGTACTGTGTCCCGGACAGGTCTATTATGGATAACCTGTTTTTAATGAGAGACTTGATCGATGTATGCAAATTGTACAGTTTTGACACAGGGGTGTTTTCACTGGACCAGGAGAAAGCGTTTGACAGGGTGGATCATGGCTTTCTTTTTGGTACTTTAAGGGCTTTTGGTTTTGGTGGTGGGTTTTTGTCGCTGCTGAGTCTGTTGTATACAGACGCGTGTTTCTTGGTAAAGGTGGGTGGAGGGCTGAGCTGTCCAGTCAGAGTTGGGAGGGGCATCAGACAGGGCTGTCCCATTTCTGGACAGCTCTATAGTTTAGTGATTGAACCGCTACTTTGTCGACTTAGGGCCAGGTTGACAGGGCTGCGTTTACCTGGTCTGCCCCAGCGCCCCCCGTTAGTGTTATCGGCCTATGCGGATGACATCAGTGTTTTAATCAGAAACCAGGGGGATGTAGACAATCTGACAGAAAGCCTCACACTGTACCAGAAAGCTTCCTCTGCCAAAGTAAATTGGGACAAGAGTGAAGCCTTGCTAATCGGGCAGTGGACAGACAGACAGACACCAAAGCTACCAGGGGACCTGGGCTGGGGTAGACAGGGACTTAGGGTACTAGGTGTCTCTCTAGGGACTGAGGAATATGAGAGGAAGAACTGGGAGGGTGTTCTGGAGAAGGTGTGTGCCAGACTAACCAAATGGAAATGGTTGCTCCCTCAGCTTTCCTATAGGGGTCGGGTTCTCATCGCCAATAACTTGGTTGCCTCGGCCCTTTGGCACAGACTGACAGTCCTAACACCACCGAGAGGCCTGATTCATGCCATCCAGAAGGAGATTGTGGACTTTTTCTGGTCTGGGCAGCACTGGACACGGGCCTCTGTCCTGTATCTGCCGGTGCAGGAGGGTGGGCAAGGTCTGGTGGACATAAACTCTCGGGTCACAGCATTCAGACTGCAAACTGCCCAGAGGCTGCTGTACAGCCTTGGTCTACCATGGACAGACACAGCTTGTCTCCTGCTAAGGAAGGCTGGACGACTTGGATATGACAAGCAGCTGTTCCTGGTCCAGCCTCAGTCTGTGGATACAGAAACTGGACTAACATCTTTTTATCTGTCGGTGCTACAGGCCTGGCAGACACTAACAGCAAAGCGGAAGACTGGGACCGCACCAGGGATGTGGGTCTTTGAAGAGCCGCTCTTTGGGAATGACATCATTACCTCCCAGGTCCTGTCGTCTGCCAGCCTGAGGGTCAGACTGATAGAGGCTGGACGAGTCAAACTGGGTCATCTGCTGAAGACGTCTGTCCATCATCTTGCAGACATGCTCTGCATCACGTCCACCAGAGTGCTGCTCAGGCTGGTGGAGGAGGTCTGTGCTTCCCTGCCAGTAGGCCTTAGAGCGTTCGCTGAGAACCGTACTCTATCTGACCAATGGGATGGTGAATGTGAGTACGTCTTTCCCTCCCTGGTTGTGTCTCCAGTTGTGGGACAATGGCAGTCAGAGGAAGACGACCTGTTGAGTTTGAAGAACCCAGAGTCTACAGACTTGGAGACTCTGGGGAAGAAAGATCTTTATCTCCTCAGCGTTAAGGTCCTAAACTTACGCTCCCTGGCAGGGGTGAAGGTGTCCAGGTGGACTGAGGTCTTTGGCGTGGGTTCCTCCCCGAGGGGTTGTTGGCGGTCCCTGTACAAACCTGTCAATAAACGGACAGGAGACCTCCAATGGAGGATTGTACACGGGGCCATAGCTACGAACAGGTATCTGGTGCACATTGATCCGAACACAGGGGACGTCTGTCCTTTCTGCTCCCAGTCAGAGACAGTCTTCCATCTTTTTGTCCAGTGTCCCAGGTTAGAGGCTCTGTTCAGGCACCTAGAGAGGTGGTTTCAGGTTTTAGGTGAGGGTTTTTCTCTGTCTTTTTATTTTTGGACCACGTTACTCCCCGAAAAAGAAGTCTGTCCACCAATTAATGAACTTTGTGTCAGGGACAGCTAAGTTGGCTATTTGGAAGACGAGGAAAAATAGGATCAGAGGTCAGGGGTCAGAGGATGTGGTGTCCATGACGACTGGGCTGCTGGCAGCCCGGCTCAGAGTGGAGTTCGGTTTTTATGAACTGACTGGAAGGACGCAGGAGTTTGTGGGGATGTGGGGGGTCAAAGATGCTCTGTGTTCAGTTAGAGAGAAATCTTTGATACTGAACTTTTAAAGAATGTGTTTTGTTTGTTTGTTTTCATATTTTTGTTTCCGGTAATCAGCAGCTCCTCCAGCTTGACCAGATTTCCCAGGCTCACCTGATCAAAACGCTCATGAAGCTGGGTGGTCGCCATGTCAATGGCACTGAAAAACTGGACCCGGAAATACTCCTCTGGTGTCGCAGGAGTATGATGCTTGGCAGGACCACCATGTTTACTGGATGGCATTCGGACATGAGGTAACTGTATTTGCTGGAGATCCAAGTCTGCGGCAAAAATCCACAGCTTTATCATAGATGGCCTTGAACGCAGCATCGGCCCTCAAAGAGAGAAAGCCCTGCCTAACATATTCAACGGCTTTCAGCATTTTCAGCATTCCACTGATGGTCTTCCCTCTTGCCTGCAGACTTGAGTTCAGCCCCTCCAACCTTGTGATGACTTCTTGACCCAGGAGAAGGCCAAGAACGGTGTTTCCATTTTCCAGCTTCTGAAGAACACCATTTGCTCTAGAGGCAGTGTTGTCGGTGACCTTTGCAGCGGAGGCCATCTCCTCCAGCGCACTCAAGATGGCGTTGTACTGGCTGAGGACTGCTCTGATGGCTGGAGTACGCACAGTCCATCTGGTGGCACACAGAGGCTTGATGGAGGTGAAGGAGCCTGTGGTGGACATGGCAATGTCTTTGAAAGTGGTCTTGCATTTTCCAGACTGGGCAAGTAAGCATCCCAGCTCATGGATCCAATGCAGGGCATCCCTTATCACCGGTGTGGATTTGCACGTAGCCTGTGTGACGAGGTTTACACAGTGTGGGCCACAGTGGACAAAGTTGGCCAACGGTTGCTGTCTCCGGATCAGAGCTTGTGTCCCTGACAAGTGCCCCGACATGTTGGCTGCGCCATCGTAGGTCTGCCCACGAAGACCAGAGAACGGCAGGTTTAGACGGAGCAGCACATCAGAGGCAATTCTAAAAAGGTGCTCACCGGTCGTTGAAGAGGCCTCGTACAGACCAACAAAGTCCTCCCTTGGCTCAAGGTCAGCATCCACATACCGGAGGCAAATTGAAATTTGTTCCGTGCCAGATATATCCTGTGTTCCGTCCATTATCAAGGTGTACTGCAGTACAGGTAAAGCATGGATGTTTTTAGCTATTTGTCTGATAATGGCGTTGCTCATTAACTGCAGTATCTCATTCTGACACTCAGGACTTGTGTAGGCATGGTTTCTCAGCAACCAGCTTGCCAGTTTTGGGTCACTCTCAGCCTTCTCCTCCAGATGCTGCTTGAAGTTTCCCTCATCATTGTCATGGCCTCTGATAGCTAATCCCTGTCTAGCAAGGTACCTCAATGAACTCACAATCTTTACCAGTGCTGACCTGGCTGCTTCTTGTGAACTTTCTGAGATGCTGCAAAGTTGCATCCTGACTGAGTTGTGTGTATGTGTGTGTTTGTTTACAGCAACAATGTGTGCCTTACTGTTGGTGTGCTTGTCGAACGCCTCCCTACCCTTCTTCCAGTTCCTGAACCCCAAGGAAATGAAGGTTTGTTCAGTATTTCTGGCCATTGTTGGAATATTATGTTTAAAGGCCTTTACACAGTAGAAACACAAAACTCCCTTAATTGCAGAACTGTAATGTAGCCAGGGGTAGTCCTTGAACCAGCTCTCCTGGAATCGGAGAGTGCGGTTGGGCAGAGTTTGTGGCTCAATTAGCTGTGCAGCTGGTTGGTATGGGGAAACTAAAATATCCTCAGGGGTATTGAGCTCTTCCTCTGTTTGGGAAGGGTTATCCTGTTGTCCCTGAGGCACCTCCTCCTGTGATGTAGTCAGTGACATGGATGATAATTTGGTAGTATTTCTTTAAATAGTTCCCTGAAATGTTTTATTTATGTTTTTTGTTCATAATTGCCATTGTGTTGATCAACTTAATATTTGTTGTAGTTGTAGCCCTGCCCACTTCACTATAATTGTCTGTAGTGTATGTTTTAAATTTTGCAATAGCATCTTTTTTTTTTAGAAACCTCACCTGCTGCACCTCTACATTCTCCACCCCCTGTTCCTGTGCTTCTTTGTTTAGTTCTGTTCCACTCAGTTCCTGTTCCTTATGAAAATGTTAAACTTTGTTAGTAATGTTTCATGTTATAGTTTCTGAATGTTCAAGTTTTCCTGTGACCCTCACCTGCACAGCTCCCGGTCCCTGTACTTCTTTGTTTTGTTCTGTTGCACTTGGTTCCTTTTCCTGATGACAGATGGTTCATAAATAAAACAAACATTTATTGGCACTTGTGTTTGGTTTTTATTTAACGTTTTAGCATAGATTTGGGGTAAATCGTACTTGTTTTTGCATAGTTTTAGGGTAAATTCAGTTTTTTCTTATGAATAGTATGGATAATCATATAGGGACAGCTTGTGGTAAATCCGCAGATTTCAAACATGTGAAAAACGCAATTTGGTATCTAGTCGTTTGATTTGTCGACTGTCAGCCACTGTAGAAACATGGCGTTGTAAAATGACAAGAGTCTGCATTCCCATGGTGGCGCATTCAGATCGAACATTGTGACATGAGAGAACGTGAACTTGGAAGGCTAGCTTTTATGACTTCTAGTACTTGCGAAGGCTAACGCAATATCATGGAATTAACTTGAGATATATGGAACAGGAACACTAGAAACAATCGCTACTGTACAAAAGATATTCCACTCAACCAATAAAAGTGGAAGACAAATTTGTAGTAGGCAAAGCATAGACTAGCTAAAGCCGGTATGTAGCTAACTGCAGTGTAACTGCTAGATAACCGTTAACGTTAGCAGTAGATGAGAAATGTTAAGCTTGCTGGTAGTTCTACCAGGAGGACTCAAATCACGCGCGGCTGGCCGCCAATCACCAATCACCAGCTACCAATCACCTGCCTACACCTGCTCTATAAAGAGTAGTCTAACATATGTCTTTCCTGCTCAGGTCTTCGTTCGACGCATGCTGCTGCTTTACTGTGCTTCTGATTATCTCGCATATCTCGTCGCTTAGTTGCTACGTCGGTTAATACACACCAAGAGGTCATAACTTCGGATTCGTGCTGGTCGGCCTACTACTTCTGGTCCCGGCAAGCGAGCGCAGAAAGCCGTTCTTTTCGGTCCCCGGTATCCTCAACAACACCACCAACAAGTTCCCAACACGGACATCCGCCTGGTTCTACAAACCCTCGCCGAGTTGGTGCAAAGCATTGGCGCCAGGATGGACGCCGTCGAAACGCCATGCGGAACTCCCGGACGGGTCCAGGCCCCCAACCCGCTGTCGTCGGTCGCCACGGCGCCTTTCTACTTCCAGAAACCATCAGGCTCGGCTTCCTCCGCCTTCACAGGCTACGCACCTGGCACGTGCCCTGCTACCATGGCTACTGCAGTCCCCGCGTTAGCCCCTGCAGCGTATTTTCTCTCACAGCTCTACCAGTCCAGCTTCAGGATGCGGCTCCCTCGGTTGGGTTAGGGGGTTTCTTCCAAGGGCAATGGTTGCTGAGGGATGGCCAGTCGAAGCTGGTACGTTCGCCCTAGGGTCAGAGTCGTCTGTGCTGTTCGAGCTTTACCCTATCGTAGCAGCTAGCGTTGTGTGGGGCAAAGCATGGCGGCGTTAACGTATAACCATGTTTTGCGATAACAAAGCAGCGTCAAAACGGCTAGGAAGGTGGTCTTCCACAGCATACGGATTTTACATCCGGTTGAATTTGTTGAGTTCGTTGCACACGTCGGTGTGGTACAACACAGAACTCTACGTTCGCAATCAAAGGTTCATAATTATCTTTATACCGTGCACTGTTCGGTTAACTCCTTGTGTCTGAATTTCGCTGATGTCACCTTCTCTGCAAGGCATTTTTCATCTAAAAGCGATAGCCTAGGAGTAGCTGTTACTATTATCATTTCAAGAATCAACAACTCTCTGTGCTTCCATGTTCCTTTATCTCAAGCTTCGGCAACGCACGTCCCCGAATCACCTGTTTATTTGCGGCCTGCCAATGACTAAAGGGTGGTTCAGAGTCAATCTCGCGACGGTGGTAGAAGGGTGCGGCCCACCATCTCCCCTCTACATTGGCCACTCCTTCCGGATTGGAGCGGCAACCACAGCCGCTGAACAAGGGTTGCCGGTCGCGTCTATCAAACGGCTGGGAAGGCGGTCTTCCACAGCTTACGAATCCTACATCCGGTCGAATTCATGGTTCTTCCTTCAAGCGCACACGATGCTCTAACGTCGGTTAAGGCAGGTTTATCACGTTTGCTACTACAGCTGTTTTTGGCGGCCTGTTTCCATTCTAGTTTTAGTCTTTGTGTCAAGGCGTCACTTTTGTTTTTATTAGTTTAGACACGTTCATACTCTTTCTAGTGATATGTGATAAGTATTTTAAGAAGCTGCATTTCTCTCACATAGCCACAAGGGGAGCAAGACCTTATTGAAGGCTGCTCCACCACAGAAGGAGCCGAAGCCTTTACGCCACCCCGGCCACGCCCACTAGGCCACGCCCACTTGACGTCCTCGCTAGCGGGTGGTTTCGAACTCGAGAGGCCAGAGATCAATAGGTAGATGGTAGAGAGCTACCCCGGGCCTAAGCCCGGGGGCTTGAAGTAGATCACGGTATTTTCCTCTCACACGCGTTAGATACAATTCCCTCCGTTAAGCTTCAGTTACCATACCGAAACATGCAGACTTTATAATAAATGAAGTCAGTTAAAAGCATCCCGGGATTGGACAACTTTCTTCACGAATATGCAACATATTGAAATTCCGTTTAGGTATTATCAAAGATACAAGTGCGTAGATTTGTTAAATAAGGTAAACGGTCGAAAATTGATGTTGTTATGTCTTAAACAGTTGAGGTTCCGTTTGGACAAAACGTTATTACAGTTTATCTTTATCGCCTAGTTTAGGTCAACAGAAATGAAGACATTTTAGCAGTCTTATTTTGTAAAACACTTTCAGTCTCGTTTGTATTCACCAACAACAACTACGTATTTAATGATAGTTATTGTCATATGACCAGCATTGTTTTTTCCTCACGCGATAAAGGTTTGTTGATGACGACATTTAGTCATAATTTTCGGTGTCAAAAGCAACACTATTTGCAACTACTGGTGGTGGTGGTTATCAGGTACTAAACTCATGAAGCAAATTCGGCTATATAACTCAAGGTTAACCTGCAGCAACCCCGGCAAGTTCGACCACGTCGGTGGATCATCTAGAAAACACTCTTTGAGTTCGGTGTCACGTTGGTGGCATATCAATGGAAAAAATAAAACTCAAGGTTCGCAGCGGCGACCCCGGTGAGTGCGTTCACCAAAGCGCAGCGGTAACAACTCGGGCACTCGTGACTATGACCACGTGACGGCGACACGTTATCTATTACTCATGGTTGACTGCAGTAACCCCGGTGAGTGCGTTGACCACGTCAACGCACAACTGGGGCACAACTCAGGCACTAGTCGTGAGTTCGTTGCACACGTCTGTGCGGTACAACACAGAACTCGACGTCCTACATCCGGTCGAATTCAAGGTTCTTTCTTCAAGCGCACACGATGCTCTCTAACGTCGTTTAAGACAGGTTTTACACGTTTGCAACCATAGCTGTTTTTGGTGGCCTGTTTCCTTTCTAGTGTTGGTCTAGTCTTGTGTCAAGCTGTCATTTTAGTTTTTATTAGTTTTAGTTACATTCATACTCTTTCCAGTGTTATCGTAATTCCATTTAGATGTTATCGAAGTTACAAGTGCGTAGTTTTGTTAAATAAGGTAAACGGTTGAAAATCGATGTTATGTCCGGAACAGTTGAAGTTCCAGTTGAACAAAATAACGTTATAAGTCTTTATCGCCTAGTTTAGGTCAACGAAAATGAAGAGACATTTTAGCTTAGCAATTTAGTCTTATTTTCGTAAAACACTTTTTTGTCTTGTTTTATTCGCCAACTATATTGTACTATGCATTTAATCACAGCTATTGTCACACACCCAGCATCCACGTTGCGTCCAGTCTCGTTTTTCTCACGCGATAAAGGTTTGTTGATGACGACTCTTAGTCATAATTTTCATTGCCAAAAGCAACACTATTTGCAACTACCGGCGGTGGTGGTTATCAGGTACTAAATTCATGAAGCAAAATTCGGTTTCATAACTCAGGTTAACCTGCAGCAACCCCGGCGAGTGTGACCACGTCGGTGGCACATCAAGGGCACTCGTGAGTATGACCACGTCGGTGGCACGTTATCTAGTACTCATGGTTTGACTGCAGTAACCCCGGTGAGTGCGTTGCCCACGTCGGTGGGAACAACTCAAGCACTCGTGAGATCGTTGCGCACGTCGGTGTGGTACAACACAGAACTCTACGTTCGCTGCAGCAAATCCGGTGAGTGCGTTGCCCACGTCGATGGGAACAACTCAAGCACTCGTGAGTTCGTTGCGCACGTCGGTGCGGTACAACACAGAACTTCATGTTCGCTGCAGCAACCATGGTAGTGCGTTGACCACGTCGGTGGGCACAACTCAGGCACATGCAAATTTAATTACCACGTTGGTGGCATAATATCAAAAGCTCAAGTGCAGGGCACTCGGAGTTCATTGACCATGTCGGTGTTCAACACGGAAGTTCACAATATTTGCTGCAGCAACACCGGTGAGTGCGTGACCACGTCGGTGGCACAGCATGGGCACTCGTGATTTCGTTGACCACGTTGGTGTTCAACACGGAAGTACATAATATTTGCTGCAGCAACACCGGTGAGTGCGTGACCACGTCGGTGGCACATCAAGGGCACTCATGAGTTAGTTGACCACATCGGTGGTTCAATCCGGTGAGTGCGTTGCCCACGTCGGTGGGAACAACTCAAGCACTCGTGAGTTCGTTGCGCACGTCGGTGCGGTACAACACAGAACTTCATGTTCGCTGCAGCAACCATGGTAGTGCGTTGACCACGTCGGTGGGCACAACTCAGGCACATGCAAATTTAATTACCACGTCGGTGGCATAATATCAAAAGCTCAAGTGCAGGGCACTCGGAGTTCATTGACCATGTCGGTGTTCAACACGGAAGTTCACAATATTTGCTGCAGCAACACCGGTGAGTGCGTAACCACGTCAGTGGCACAGCATGGGCACTCATGATTTCGTTGACCACGTTGGTGTTCAACACGGAAGTACACAATATTTGCTGCAGCAACACCGGTGAGTGCGTGACCACGTCGGTGGCACATCAAGGGCACTCGTGAGTTAGTTGACCACATCGGTGGTTCAACGCGAAAGCACTCAGGTCACGCAGCGACCCCGGAGAGTGAATCGACCACGGCAATTGGTACAGCACGAAAGCACTCGTGGCTCGCTGCGTAACAGCTGCAGAGTGCTCTAAGTTTTAATTGATCTCGCTGAGGTATTTTAAGTCAACTGCTTTTACGTGATTCATCGATCTCGCTGACGGTCTTAAGCTTATCGTTTTACGGTATGTATGATTGACTCTTAATTTGTCGTATATTGGGTATGCCTTTTATCTTCCAGAAGCAGTATAGATCCTTGTCCACTTCTTCTACGCGGGTATGTATGGTCTCATTACCCCCTTTCGCTATTCTATTTTTGGGGTCGGCTCCGCCCCTGCCAGTCCCGGCAGGACATGCCGAGTTATCACCTATTTCCGGCATAGGCCTACGTCCTCTCTTTTGGGGAAGGCTCCGCCCCTGCTAGTCCTGGCAGGATACGCCGAGTCCGCACGTCACCCTGGATCAGTGACGGGGCTCATGCCAAAGATTTACCATGCAAAATATTCCCATGTCGTTATTTAAATAAATCCTGTTCATACTTATCAGTGATCGAGTCTTTATGGGAGAAATGTTAAGCTTGCTGGTAGTTCTACCAGGAGGACTCAAATCACGCGCGGCTGGCCACCAATCACCAGCTACCAATCACCTGCCTACACCTGCTCTATAAAGAGTGGTCTAACATATGTCTTTGCTGCTCAGGTCTTCGTTCGACGCACCTCCATCCACCCCACCACCACCAGGTCGGCCTCAGTCTACTTGTCCAGGGGAAGGCTCCGCCCCTGCTAGTCCTGGCAGGATACGCCGAGTCCGCACGTCACCCTGGATCAGTGACGGGGCTCATGCCAAAGATTTACCATGCAAAATATTCCCATGTCGTTATTTAAATAAATCCTGTTCATACTTATCAGTGATCGAGTCTTTATGGGAGAACTAGCAGTTAACCAAGTTAATATCAAACATCATAAAACAAGGTGATTTGTAGATTTCTCTAAACTTACAGCGCATTTTTGCTTGCTGAAAAAGGATCTTATATCGCTTCCCGCTTTTCTCTTAGACATTATGGATCCACTTGAATAGCCTTATAATAGCGAATTGTTGTTTTTATATCATCGCGAGGGGGAGGGGGCAGGCGGCTACGTGGGCTGTCTTTACACACAGCGTTATAATAAAGAAGTTTCAAGACAGCCAGCCAAAATTGACATTTTTATTCAGAAAATAGCCGGTCCTTTTGCTTCCTGTAAAAAGCATGTTTGTGACTATGGATACATCATCTAGCCTGCATGTGGAGGGCCACATAAGGTAAGAAATTGGTTTACGTAAACTTTGCTGCTGGTTTTGTTTGCTCGTGATGACCTGGCTAGGTTACCCACGGTCCTAAGCGATTGTGATCATCTGATTCTGGTTGGTGCTCCAGCTAGTATGCATTCATTGTATATATAGATTGCAGCTAGTAGCAGCTACACACGGTTCGATTGCTATGCCAATGTGGTTAGAGTTGTTTTGTCTGATTGAGATATTTGACGTTGGACTTGGAGCCAGTGGTAGGCCTATCCTGACATAAATATGTTCTCGTATAACCTGCTGTGTGATTATCCTAAACTCTAGGGCAGTGGTTCTCAAACTTTTTCCCATGAGTACCACCTTAGAAATGATTTGGCTCTCCAAGTACCACCGGAATTAAAATAAAGTGCGTAGGCCTATAACTACATAGAGTTTACACAGAAGGCATTAATATTAATAACACGATTTATTATTCACATAACTTGAGTTGACTGAAGCAACCAACTGTCTATAACTCATGTATTGTATTTAAACACTTGCAACGGGATAATACTAACAATTGAACAACTGCCTCAATAGGGCTACCCAGCAAATGGGGATATCATCTGGCATATAACATACCAGTCAATCTAGTGAGGTTTTTAACAAGTATACTGCATTAAAGCATTCACAGCACTGAATATTAATTTTAACTGCAGTCAACCAATCATGTGAGGTAAATTGTACTGCATCAAAACATTCAAAGAATTGAACATGAATATTTAAATACTGGAGTCAAACAATCCAAAACAAAAGTTATAAGTAATCATGCGCAGCAAAGAGAGAAATCATGTGTACTGCGATAACACTGTAATCAAACTATCATGAGTAAGAGCAAGTGTATCATAGAAAAACAACGTATTCAGTATTAAAAAATACTGCAGTAAGTGCCATAAGGTCAGAATATAAACTATGTTTAGGTTTGAAGGAGAATGTACTCAGGCACACATTGAAAATTAGGCCTATCATGCTTAGTGGGAGGGGTGTGATGTCTGGGTCGATTGAGGTTAGCTTTAGCCTCAGCCTTGGTTCAGTATCCAACCTGCTTCCAGCACACAAGTTGAGGGGGGATGGCATCCCCCTTTGGAATTAAAATGATCAAAATCATCCCCCTTCTGAAACAGCCATCCCCCCTTCCCATCCCCTGTTATTTTATCAATTAATGTGGAAATATTACCGCTATTTCATTATAGCGGTTTCCCTTTTCAATTCGGCGCAAGCAACGTTACTTTTCCCAGGGACAGATTTGACAGCGATACTGCATTCTCGGGCAGTATGCTATTGCGCAAGCACGCAGGCGTACTTGCGCAATAGTGCCTTCCCGAGCTCTCGTTCCACACCGAAACTGACACTGGTAGCGTGAAGCAGTCTCTGCATCTCAGACATCGCTTCCGCAGGCAACTCTGTCCCCTTTTCTCCCTTTCATTCCAACCCGTGAGCAACGCTAGTCTCCCTCTTCTTCCGAATGCATTTTTTTTTTAAAAAATAATAAGAATCAGTTTTTAAAATCCTTAAATGTGATGCATGCCTCCGAATCGTGTGATGCGTCCGATCAGCTGCGTTTTTGGGGATAAATTAAGAGCGATGACATGACAGTAGTCATCGCTCTTATTTGAGACCAAGAGAAGCCTGGTCGCAAATGGAATGAGAAAGCGCACAGCCTTGTCTGAAAGCGCAGGATATTCGCTGCGTCGCTGCATCCAAAAGTCCAGAAATGTCTGGCCTCTGAAAGCAGACTTTCAACGTCTCGTCACAGGACGATTTTGCAAAAATGTTGCTTCCCCTACTCGTCGTCACAGCAGTTAGTCAATGCAGGTTTAAGATGATTGCATATGATGGGTACATGGCCTAGGGATGGGCACGAGTAAACTCGAGTGATCGAAGGAAATCCTCGAGGATCAATCGAGATCTAGTACTCGTTTAATCAAATCTATTTTTAGAATGCAACGCATTTGCAGCAGGAATAGGCCTGTTGATGAACGGCAATATTACCAACCAAACATGTAATGCATATTCTCCATCAAAACAGTCAGCGTTATCAGAGTATTCATTATTTATTTTTGCAAACGTTCAAAACACATTTTCCTTACAAAAATAAATAGGCCTATGCGTCTCACAATTTAAATCACGTCGAACCAAGGCCTGTAACGAAACAAGTAGCCTAACCATTGCAAATAATTTAAAGCTGCAAATAAAACGGCAGCAAATGGACTATGGACTACGCGTTGTGATCTACTCTACACGGCCGGGATTACGGCTGCGTCTTGCGGCGGTTAAAATAGCCGACACACTTGGTTGCTGCGGGTCTGCTTTCCCAAACTCACCATTGTGTTTCAGGAGCATATGTTGCCGCCTAGTACTTGTAGCTACTCTGGTAGCTCGATTTCGCTTGGAATATTTTACATTTCACCTTATCCTATTTCTTTAAAGTAGGCCTATTTCAATTCTTCGCTGCGCTTTGCTTTAACAGCCATGCTCCACACAGAAATGGATACATTTAATTTGCTTTGTGCCCACGGCATGCGTTAGTGGCGCCGCACAGAAAATGTATACATTTGCTTCAGAAAACTTTGTTTGTTTGTGTGTATGCAAACTCGAGTTTGCCTGTCCACCAACCGAGTTCATTTGTAACGAGTAGTACTCGAGTTATCGATTCCCCACGCCCATCCCTGATTTTTTTTTTAACGGTTGCTTCAACTTCAAAAAATTGCTTCATAAAATCGTTCATACTCCGCGTACCACTAGAGGGCGCTCGCGTACCACCAGTGGTACGCGTACCACAGATTGAGAACGGCTGCTCTAGGGGATTTTATTTGCGGGCAATTTGCTCATGATGTTGTAACGAGTGAAGTGTGAATTGGTCCTTCGCGAGTGTTTACTGGTGGTCAGGATTTGGCAGATGCAATTCTCCTCTGGGTGCTTGTTTTTTTCATTTTTTAATGCTGCATAACAGTATGCTACCATAATGTTATGCTACCAGCAACCCTTGGTAGCATCAGCCTTTTTCTCTTCTTCAAAAGGCTGATGCTCAGTAGTACCTCGTTTCATTTCGTAGCCTACCCCCTTTAGAGTCTGCCATTGTTTGTCTGGTAAACTTTGTTGATGTCAAGATAAGTGTTAAATTGCCAACACTTTTCTTTGTCCTGTGTGTATTAGTATTACATATCCCGAGCCAATACCCTGGTGTTTCCAACGCCGTTTTGCAAAACAAGCCAAAACACAAACTGGTTTTCAACTTTTTCTTGTTTGAAAAGGATTTTCAACACCTGACAATACACTGTAGAGCATATTGTAATGCAGCGTTGAATGGATGAATAGCTTACATAAGGGTACCCACCACTTTTCAAACCACACTCAAGCTTATGGTTATTGTCCCCACCACTTCTAAAAACAAACTGACGCCCTTGAGCTTGTAGTACCTCCGTCTGGTCGCGGAGCTCCGTGGTTTCGGGCCTTGGGTAGAAAATCATAACAGCCGTGTACTTGGACGGCCGCGGACAACGCTAACAGATTTAATTAAATAATTATATTCAAGGAGCAAGGGGCCAGAAGTGTTT
The DNA here is from genome assembly GCF_902167405.1 of Gadus morhua. Taxonomy (NCBI): domain Eukaryota; kingdom Metazoa; phylum Chordata; class Actinopteri; order Gadiformes; family Gadidae; genus Gadus; species Gadus morhua. The sequence goes on along the minus strand of NC_044055.1, from coordinate 28,217,159 downwards.
TTTATGGGAATGTAGATATAAAGTATCCATTCCCATCTAGATCTAATGTTTGTACCGTTTTGGAGACATATTACATGCGGTTTAATTGTTAAATAGTGAGGGGACGAAGTACTCACTGTTGTGTTACAGCGGTTTTAATTGTTAAATAGTGGGGGGACGAAGTTTCCACTATTGAATTATTGCGGTTTAATTGTTAAATAGTGAGGGGACGAAGTACTCACTAATGTATTATTTATAACCGACTACTTGGGTTGATCGCCGTTACGGAGCGGTGCAAACTGGTCGGATAGTCTACTTACTCTATTAATTGGTTGCATATTCTCCCGGTGGCTTGGGCTTTGTTTGCCCTGGGGTTCGAATGGGATTGGTTCCCCCCGGCACGGTTGATGTGAACACCATTGTGCAATTTTTCCTAGAGTAATAACCCATCCGTAGAGGCGGCCGTGCGCAGTTTTAACCCAACTGGTTTGCATGCTTCACTAACCCGCTGTGGAAACAAACTTGCCGGCATCTCATACTTCCTACAGGGATCCAATACAGTGCGTTTGGCCGTATAATATCTAGGTCAATTTGCGACGCACTTTGTTTCGTTACACAAGCATTGGGTGAAGCACGTGGTTTCGGTGTTTAAAGGGACGGCGCGTTTTGTTGACGTAGGTTTCTTTTGTTATAAACGCCAGCGCCATCTTTGTGGTCTGGGAACCTCTGGCTCATTTCAGAAGTTCAATAGACGCCATCTTGCTTTGTATAAGGACCGCTTGGTCTGGCATAGGACAAGAACAGTGGGGTGCCCAGTTCAAGTGTTACACCCCCTCCCCCCTCTCTCTCTCTCTCTCTCTCTCTCTCTCTCTCTCTCTCTCTCTCTCTCTCTGTCTCTGTCTCTGTCTCTCTCTCTCTAGGAAAAGGTGATTGACGCGTTTTGTTATTCCCTTTTGTTCAGACCACCAGTGCCATCTTGTGGTTTGAGTGCCTCAAAATCTGTTCTGCAGGTCGGTAGACGCCATCTTGTCTTTTGTGAAGGCCGTCTCTGGTCTCTGACCTGGGACAGGAGCAACGCCCAGTTCGGGTGTTAATTCTCCCTCCCTCCCTCTCTCTCTCTCTCTCTCTCTCTCTCTCTCTCTCTCTCTCTCTCTCTCTCTCTCTCTCTCTCTCTCTGTCTGTCTGTTTGAAGGCAACAGTGCCATCCTGCGTGCTCCGGCGCTGTCCGGTATGGCGATAGTCACCATCTTTTTTACTGAAACAATTGCAACAGAATACCCAAAGCGGGTGTTGCTCTTTCTCTCTCCCTCCCCCTAAAACTCCTTTGCTCTCCCACTTCTGCCCCCTCCCCTCACTGGCCTTTGATATCCCACGTCCCTTTCTCCCGCTCCACAGATCCTGTCGTAAACCCCCCCCCTTCCCACCCTTTTCTCTCTCTCCGCAGGCCCTGGCGCGGAACCCCCGTCCCCTTCCCATAGGGGTACTTGTTTATTGACAAGTACACTCGCAGCGCGGCGTGCGGATAATGTGTACATTAACATTTAAATGTTGGCCATAGGCAGTAGATTCCCACAGCTTTCTGTCATACAGATAGAACTCGAGGGAGTTTCTTTAACGATAGAGTTTGATTTCCAACACCGTCATATTCTGAGTACTTCGCAGCCCCCGTACCGACACCCCCTCCCCCACCTCTACGCCTACCCCTGCTGGCCAACGCCGGTACCTACCCCAATCTAACTCTACAACTCTCTCTCGCTCTACTCTTTGTAGATGTACATGCGTACATCTTTTGGGCAACATACGAAAATGTTGGGCCCCAGATCCAATATGGGATCTCGATCTCTCTCTCTCTCTCTCTCTCTCTCTCTCTCTCTCTCTCTCTCTCTCTCTCTCAATATGTTCTATATCTCTCTCTATCAATATGTTCTATATCTCTCTCTCTCTCAAAATGTTCTATATATCTCTCTCTCTCTCTCTCTCAATATGTTCTATATCTCTCTCTCTTTCTCCATAGATATGTTCCCTTAAAGATCCATCTGTTTCAAATTATAGTGATGTGTTGGCAGCTACTTATTCAGCCAATGGTGCAAGTATAATTGCCACATTTCACTAGTCAATAGCTGGAGGTAATATTTTGTATATTTCATTCCAATATTTGAGGTATTTAGTTTGAGTTTGCTTTAAATATCAATATTTTAATCATAACTACAGTTTTCGCACGCTCATTGAGTGCCCTCAACCTCTAAGTCATTAAATCCATAGCAATAACTTGGAAACCATCAGTAATGTCACTAGTTTCTAAGCACATATTTGGCTATAATGTGGCAACGTAGGGGCCTGCCCGTAATTCCGACGCCTCATTGTTCCGACGTCTCAATGTTCCGAAATATTTCCCATTAGATCGACATGCCACTATTCCGACGGTTCAATGTTCCGAAAACGAAACCCATTGGTCCGAAGGTCCGTTAGTCCGACTTTTCAAAAAGGAGGCGCATTAGGCCGACAGTTCAATATGCCGAATAGGAAAAAGAGTTTTATACCTCGCTCGCTCCCTCTCTCTCTCACTCTCACTCTGTGTGTGTGTGTGCTCTCGCATTTATTACTTGGTGGGGCCATACCACCTGTAGCCCACCAACAGTATGGGGCCATGAATCCTCATGGGGCCATTTTGCTGGGCCCCACACCGTTTAGTGCTTTAAAGTGGCTCAGGAACCTTCCCTGATGCTCCTCATGCTTTTTTTTTACTTGGCCCACAAAGTGACAAAAAGTGGAAATGTGTGTGTGAAGTGTGTGTGCTCACTGGCCCCCTGTAGTTGGGGGGATGCCACTGCAGCCACACACACACTTCCGGAAGTGTGTGTGATATTAGCCCATATTAGCTAATGTTCAAGACCATTAACCCTTTAACACCTATAATATTAACCATTCCGCCTGAACTTATTTATTTTTTTAGCTGTAATAGTGTCATACAGTCTGCTATGAGTATGTGCTTTTGTCTCTTTTTTCAGGACAACTTATTCTTTCAACATCTGGCAGTTGTTTTTCTCTACTGTATGATATAAGTGGTGTAACAGGGTGTAATAACAGAAAAACACAAAAAACGGAATTGAATTTTTGTGGTTTTTACTCAATAAGACACTGAGAATATGCATGAACAAAAATAATTTGAATGTACAAAATGAAATATAAAATATAATACACTAAAAAATTAAAAAGCTAAAAAACTAAAAAAAACAATTATGTCAACTTTGCGAATATTCATGAGACGGCGGAGCTCTGAAGTGAGGAGTTTCAACGTCTGATAAGGTATTGATAATTTGTTTAATGTGTTATAAATGTGTTATAAATGTGTTTTTGCCGCTTTTACCGCGGAAATGCTCGTCTCGTACTTATTTTATGGAAGCTACGATACGAAGTACGGTAGAAACTGTTTTGCTAAGAGCGAACATCCGGGTGACTTACAGCTAACTAGCTAGCTTGTGCTAACAGTGTTGAACGCATGCTTTAAGGGGGTATACGAGCAAACGCAACGTCATGTTATACTAGTCAAAAATGTCACATAATCATTGTAAAACAAACTTAATTGTTCGGTTACGTTATATGCCTTTGCGATAGGCACGGGCCCGGTCAGTAAAGCTACCTTTCACCCCAGGCTTGGGCCCGGTCAGTAAAGCTACCTTTCACCCCAGGCTTGGGCCTTGTCAGGTAAGCTAACTGTGCTCCGGTGCTCAGGCCTGGTATGGGAGAGAGTTGCGGTAGGCATGGCTAGATCAGTTAAGCTTTGTGGGGTCCGGGCCACCCCCTCAAATGCAGTCGTGTTGAGAAATAGTTAAGCTAACCGATGTTATTAGTCAGGGGTTAATGATCTGTGTGAGTCACAATAATTGAAGCATGAATCCAAAACAGCTATTTTCGTAGCACATGCCATATTCTCATAATTGAGAAAATAAATAATAACGTGCTAAGCTACAGTTCAGCTAATATCATAAACCTTGTTTATGATATTCTTTAAATTACAGAAGTAATGAATGAGCAGTCGGTTTTCTCATGCTGCACAGCTGTTTAATGTTATAAAAATATTTTCACAGAGCAATGACATCCAAAAGGAAGGCCCGGATAAAGCCTGTTGAAGATGCAATCTCATATATTCTGTCAGCTGGAGACAAGCCATGGTTTGCAGTGAGATGTATCAATAAAATCAAAGGTATGACCTCTAGTGCTTTCAGTAGCTGCAAATTACAGCAGCACATTTTTAGATACTATTCATTATTAACATTCTTCATTCAGAAGATACCTTATAGAAATAAGTGGCTTCAATCGTCTGTCTTGTTTAAATCCAATGTGTTTAGGTATACAGTAGGTGTGTATAAATGAGCCTGATTTCCATAAGAGAAGTTTCAGGTACACACTGGTATAAATATACCAAATGTAAAGTTATCTATTTTATTTCTGCTGTATGTAAAGTGTCCAGCACATTCAAGTACTATTAAGGTAAGTGCTGGACCAATAGAAGACTAGGGCTGTCCCCTGAAAGTCGATGATTCGAATCATCAGTCGGGAAACCCTGCAGTCGACTCAGAGAATCTGAGTCGACTGCAGGGTTTCCCGCATCTGAAAGTATAGTAAAAAAAATAGGAATAATTGGAAAAGTTGAATGAATATGAAAAAGCTGAATACATAGCCATAATGTCGTCAAACATATGAACATTTTGATATTTGAATGGTTTCTGTAGCTTAAAATATGAAGAAGTAGAAGAATGTTAAAAAACGGGTGAAAAGTGAATGAATGAATTAGTTACGATGTCTTATACAGTGGAAGGTCCGCCGGCCGGTTTCAATGGGGCGAATGGTGGAATATGCCGGTTTGAAACTAAAACGGCGATACAGAAAAAAGTTTAATAGCTACCGAAATTTCGTGAATATGCCTAGATAGATATGAATCTCTAGATTCGTTTCATTGTTTGAACCATGGGAAACGGATTTGAATTCGTTTTGAATTAGTTACGAGCGTAAAGCATTGTAGGGATTGTGCTTCGCGGGGTTTGTTTACCGTTGCTATGGTTACCTATATCATTAAACGCAACTGAAAACGATGGCCGATGCGAGTTTGAAACTAAAACTGCGATTGCGAAAAAAGTGTAAATGCTATCGAAATTCCGTTACGATAGGATTGAAGATACAAGTGTGTAGATTTGTTTAATGGTTTGAACGATGGTAAACGGTTAAAAAAATACTGGTTACGATGTCAAACAGTGGAAGGTCCGCCGGTTAGAATGATGTAATATGCCGTTTTAAAACTAAAACTGCGATAGCGAAAAAGGTTTAATAGCTACCGAGATTTCGTGAACATGCCTAGATAGATATGAATCTCTAGATTTGTTTAATTGTTTGAACCATGGGAAACGGTTGAAATTTGAATGAGTTACGAGCGTAAAGCATTTGAAGAATTTGAAGAATCAGAGTCAATGGGCGGACGGCTTCGCCGTCCGCCCATTGATTTCTATTGGGCAAAAATCGTCGGAAAAATGGGAATAATTCGAAAAGTTGAATGAATATGAAAAAGCTGAATACTTAGCCATAATGTCGTAAAAAATATGAACATTTTGAAATTTGAATGGTTTCTGTAGCTTAAAATTTGAAGAAGGAGAAGAAGTACAAAAAACGGGCGGAAGAATAGTCGAATCTCTGGTCTGAAAAGGCATATCTGATTCGACTCAGAAAATTCCGAGTCGGGGACAGCCCTATAGAAGACTGTAATGAAAATGTGAAACTGTTTTGCATATTCAATAGTAACATTTTAAGTTAATGCATAGAAGTAGTTACACAAACTGAGAACCAGAATACAGGCTTGTAGGTCATGTAGTTATCACATGATGGTCCCTGTTAAACAGAAAACCTTCATATTTAAAAAGTCATGTCACATTTTAGACAATTTTAGAAAGACAACTATACAGAGAACAAAAGCACACAATTAGACCTATGATAATCATGCATTCAATCTGGCCTATAACTAGATAAAGTCATCTCTTTATTTGAGATAGTATGTTCCAGAGCATTTAGGGAATTAAATCAAGCTCACAGGTCTTCCCGAAGGAGGGAGATGACATATTGATCTGTGGTCAGCTCATGGGAGCTAAAGAGTACAGACTTTTTTAATGCTGTATGAGAAAAGTTAAGGCAACTTGGTGTGACTTTTATTTAAGTTTATTTAATTCTGTGTCATTATAGGAAGAGGAGTGTTTGCTACCGAGGCAATCGAGCAAGGTTATTTTGTGTTGGAGTACAGGGGTGAATTCATATCAGCAGAAGAATGCAGATCAAGGAACTACTCAGAGACACAGAGTACCTTTCTGTATGAGTTTGATTGGCAGAAACGCCAGTGGTGGTAAGTAGGCCTATATGAGATGTATTTTTAGTAGCAATTAGGGGATTCTTGTTTAGACCTGAAACGTGCTTAAATATTTGATGAACAAATGAGTAAAATATTACACCTAATGTACTTTAAATCTCAAGTGGCTCTTCTAACAAAACTATGAAGATATATTTTTATAAAGTTTATATTTATTTGATGTATTGTTTTTGTTTATTTTTAGTATTGATGCATCCAAGGAAGACGGCTCCCTTGGAAGATTAGTGAACGACAACCACAAATCTCCGAACTGCGTCATGAAAAAAGTTACAGTGAACAACAGGCCCCATTTGTGTCTGTTTGCTGTGAGGAACATCGAAGTAGGGACTGAACTTGATTACAACTATGGGGATTCAAAATGGCCATGGCGTCAAAAGGTGATGATGATCATGCATTGGTTACACTACATGATTGTTACAGATGTTAGTTTCACTTCACACAACTTGAGATGAAATGAGAATATTTGAGTCATAGTAAGACCAGTGTTCAAAGTATATTTTTCTAAAAAAAAGTGAAAAATAATGAAAGTTCCTTTCATTCTAATTAATGAAACTGTGTACACAAGGTTGAAACCAGCACTTAGAACGGGGTGTGTTGGTGCAAAAGAAATCTGCTTTACAAACTTAAAAATATTCCATCCTTCTATGTCATTATTATTATATAAAATGCATCATTAGGTCAGGTGTCTTTGAGGACATGAAGAGTAGTTAAACACAGTAGTAGAGTAGTAACAAACAGTTTCAAATGCAGATTTAATGAGCAAACTTTTGTGATCTGTAAGTATTTCCAGACTCATGATTCCTGTCAGAGCTGACTGTCTTCTTCTTTTATGTCTAAACACCAGGTGACATCCAAGCAGGCTCCAGCAACAGAAGAAGAGATGGCTGTGACTCCTGTTGATCTGTCCTCCAAGGTTTATGGTGAAGATGATTGTGATGATGCTGCTGCTGAAGATGGTGGTCCAACGGTAATGGAAAGAATGAATGTGATTGAGTTCTTTATAAAGTGCACTGATAACTTGACACACCAGTTTCTATTTGATCTCCATTTAACTAACTGGTTTCACACACACACAAGGTTCAGGTCATGTCTTAATGGGGCCCTGTTAGGTACTCTTCCTTCAAAAGGGTTTTCCAACTTTTCTCTTCCACACACACACCAAGTTTCAGTTCATGTCCTTACTGGGGCCCTCCGTATGGACCCCTCTATAAGTGATTGTTAACCTACAGGACAACACTTCTCTGCATCCAAGCTAAAGTATTTACAATAACAATAATGCACTTTCTGAGCTGCTGCATGATGAAGAAAATATTTTAAAGTGATATCCGTTTTTAGGCCTCTGTTGGGATGTTAAGATAGGGAGACTTCTAACACTGACCCTCGTGGGGCCCTGGATTATAATACCTTTGTGATCTGTAAGTATTTCCAGACTCATGATTCCTGTCAGAGCTGACTGTCTTCTTTTATGTCTAAACACCAGGTGACATCCAAGCAGGCTCCAGCAACAGAAGAAGAGATGGCTGTGACTCCTGTTGATCTGTCCTCCAAGGTTTATGGTGAAGATGATGATGATGATGATGCTGCTGCTGAAGATGGTGGTCCAACGGTAATGGAAAGAATGAATGTGATTGAGTTCTTTATAAAGTGCACTGATAACTTGACACACCAGTTTCTATTTGATCTCCATTTAGCCAACTGGTTTCACACACACACAAGGTTCAGGTCATGTCTTAATGGGGCCCTGTTAGGTACTCTTCCTTCAAAAGGGTTTTCCAACTTTTCTCTTCCACACACACACACACCAAGTTTCAGTTCATGTCCTTACTGGGGCCCTCCGTATGGACCCCTCTATAAGTGATTGTTAACCTACAGGACAACACTTCTCTGCATCCAAGCTAAAGTATTTACAATAACAATAATGCACTTTCTGAGCTGCTGCATGATGAAGAAAATATTTTAAAGTGATATCCGTTTTTAGGCCTCTGTTGGGATGTTAAGATAGGGAGACTTCTAACACTGTCCCTCGTGGGGCCCTGGATTATAATACCTTTGTGATCTGTAAGTATTTCCAGACTCATGATTCCTGTCAGAGCTGACTGTCTTCTTCTTTTATGTCTAAACACCAGGTGACATCCAAGCAGGCTCCAGCAACAGAAGAAGAGATGGCTGTGACTCCTGTTGATCTGTCCTCCAAGGTTTATGGTGAAGATGATGATGATGATGCTGCTGCTGAAGATGGTGGTCCAACGGTAATGGAAAGAATGAATGTGATTGAGTTCTTTATAAAGTGCACTGATAACTTGACACACCAGTTTCTATTTGATCTCCATTTAGCCAACTGGTTTCACACACACACAAGGTTCAGGTCATGTCTTAATGGGGCCCTGTTAGGTACTCTTCCTTCAAAAGGGTTTTCCAACTTTTCTCTTCCACACACACACACACACCAAGTTTCAGTTCATGTCCTTACTGGGGCCCTCCATATGGACCCCTCTATAAGTGATTGTTAACCTACAGGACAACACTTCTCTGCATCCAAGCTAAAGTATTTACAATAACAATAATGCACTTTCTGAGCTGCTGCATGATGAAGAAAATATTTTAAAGTGATATCCGTTTTTAGGCCTCTGTTGGGATGTTAAGATAGGGAGACTTCTAACACTGACCCTCGTGGGGCCCTGGATTATAATACCTTTGTGATCTGTAAGTATTTCCAGACTCATGTTTCCTGTCAGAGCTGACTGTCTTCTTCTTTTAAGTCTAAACACCAGGTGACATCCAAGCAGGCTCCAGCAACAGAAGAAGAGATGGCTGTGACTCCTGTTGATCTGTCCTCCAAGGTTTATGGTGAAGATGATGATGATGATGCTGCTGCTGAAGATGGTGGTCCAACGGTAATGGAAAGAATGAATGTGATTGAGTTCTTTATAAAGTTCACTGATAACTTGACACACCAGTTTCTATTTGATCTCCATTTAGCTAACTGGTTTCACACACACACAAGGTTCAGGTCATGTCTTAATGGGGCCCTGTTAGGTACTCTTCCTTCAAAAGGGTTTTCCAACTTTTCTCTTCCACACACACACACCAAGTTGCAGTTCATGTCCTTACTGGGGCCCTCCGTATGGACTCCTCTATAAGTGATTGTTAACCTACAGGACAACACTTCTCTGCATCCAAGCTAAAGTATTTACAATAACAATAATGCACTTTCTGAGCTGCTGCATGATGAAGAAAATATTTTAAAGTGATATCCGTTTTTAGGCCTCTGTTGGGATGTTAAGATAGGGAGACTTCTAACACTGACCCTCGTGGGGCCCTGGATTATAATACCTTTGTGATCTGTAAGTATTTCCAGACTCATGATTCCTGTCAGAGCTGACTGTCTTCTTCTTTTATGTCTAAACACCAGGTGGCATCCAAGCAGGCACCAGCAACAGAAGAAGAGATGGCTGTGACTCCTCTTGATCTGTCCTCCAAGGTTTATGGTGAAGATGATTGTGATGATGCTGCTGCTGAAGATGGTGGTCCAACGGTAATGGAAAGAATGAATGTGATTGAGTTCTTTATAAAGTGCACTGATAACTTGACACACCAGTTTCTATTTAATCTCCATTTAGCTAACTGGTTTCACACACACACACACACACACACACACACACACACACACACACACACACACACACACACACACACACACACACACACACACACACACACAAGGTTCAGGTCATGTCTTAATGGGGCCCTGTTAGGTACTCTTCCTTCAAAAGGGTTTTCCAACTTTTCTCTTCCACACACACACCAAGTTTCAGTTCATGTCCTTACTGGGGCCCTCCGTATGGACCCCTCTATAAGTGATTGTTAACCTACAGGACAACACTTCTCTGCATCCAAGCTAAAGTATTTACAATAACAATAATGCACTTTCTGAGCTGCTGCATGATGAAGAAAATATTTTAAAGTGATATCCGTTTTTAGGCCTCTGTTGGGATGTTAAGATAGGGAGACTTCTAACACTGACCTTCGTGGGGCCCATTGTGTGGATCCCACTTTCTGTGTTTTTTTTTCTCACTGGGTGACACCTTTCACATCCAAAGTAACAAGTAACCTTTGGATTACCAGTAAAGTAATCCAAAGGTTTTCCTGTACTTATTTTACACACTTTCTTAACTGCTGCATGATGAAGAAAACTTTTTAGAAAAATAACTGTTCAGCCTCTTTTCTGATGTTGGAAGTTTATGAGACTCCTCAAAAAAATAGTTGTACTTGGCCAAAAGTTTTATGCTTATCAGTAGTGCTGCACAATATATCGCAAATTTATCGTCATTGCAATATCAACATATGCAGTTTCTTATTCCCCACCTTGTTTGATTGAGAGTTTTTCGGGATGATTTTCATGAATGAACCGGCAATAGCCTATGTCACTGTCAGACCGGGTACGACGGGAGGGGGGGGGGGGGGGGGGTCGCACTGCTGTCATGCAGTGATAAAAAGAGCCTATGTGGAGATGAATGGAACGAGCCAAAAGTCACACATTTATTTGTGACATCCGCGGTCGATATAAAGTGGATATGTTTCATTCATCCATGTTTTTACAGACAACACAACAGCCGATGATAATGAGTTGCGCCGCACCGACAGTCATGTGGCTCAGCAGCCAGGTGACGCACAAAGCACAAGAGTCAAGACACAGCGCAGCAACATGTGCAGGCTGCTGCAGCAGTGCACGTCAAAGGGACACCGCCGAAAATAAATTATAAATAGCTAAGGCTGCACGTAGTTTTGAAATTGTTTTTGCGCATGTTTTCATCCATAAAATGACCAAAAATGAACACTATAAGCGGATTTCTTGATAACGAATTATTTAAACAGCATTTGTATAGGAATGATTCCGTCCCAAGCCTTTTGATCCATAAGCGGTTTCCACTGTATTTTGATTGGTTAAAACAGCCTTCCACACGTGCATTGCGTCACTTGGTAGCGGATTCCACGGTTGCGTGTGTACGGAGTGTTTTTATTACACCACTCTTGTGGACGCGGAGCAAAACTCCGGTTTCAAAAATACCCGGGCTCGTGTGGACAAGGCCTCAGAATCCAGAAACATCAGTGCAGCACTGGATGAAAAATGCTAGGGTCTGTAAGGAGTCCAGAAACTCACTGACTTTTTGTACACACACACTGATTACAAGCAAACAGATCACAGGTGAGGATGGTTACCTTTAGTAGCCATTCAAACCCGTTTGTGTCAACTTGTGTGCTCATTATCAGGCCAAAATCTCCATAGTATGTAAACTTTTGATCAGGGTCATCTGGGTAGTTTCTGTTGTCATTATGATTTAAAACGAGTAAACACAGTTGTTTGACAATAAATGGCTTCACCCAACAACTAAACATGAGTGAAAAAAAAGTTTTTCTCTTTTCTAATTACCTGAGCCTCATTACAAATAACTGCTTATCACAAATACTGATGCTATCAGCCTAGCACTGATAGTGAAACATGTACAGTCTGCCTGTGGTAACTAACCCACAGTGTCTATATGAGATGGTATGCTCAACTTCTCTGATTATTTTGTCTTTAATGATATTTAGGAATTTGCTATCAGAGGATCATCCCTGGTGGATTATTCTGACACTGATGGAACCGATGTGGATTGTTTAAATGATCAGCCATTGGCTCCACGCTGTGATGAAGGTGTTCCAAAGTTGAGAAGGACGAAAAGCATTTGGGTATGCCCCTGACACTTTAAATATCAATAATTTATTGATCAGTCATTTACCCCTGTAATCTGTTCTCTGTAATTGATATTGATAAATGTAAACTAAAATGTATAACCACGCCATAACATAACACTCTGCAGATGAAAAAAGTTCCAGATTTTTCTGATGCCCTCTACGACAGTGATGACAGTACAGAGGGCCCTTCAGCTCATTCCAAGTCTGAGATGGGTGAGTGGAGACTGACAAAGGGTGAGTGGAGACTGTTAGCATCCTGAAAGCCTGTCAGTAAAAGAGGTATTCAGTTTAGAAGATGTTAACCTTTAAGAGATAATACAGAGCAATAACAAACTACTATGTCAGACATACATATAACTGGTCAGATAGTCATGATTACATGTCTTTTGCTCTAGTTGGTGAGTTTGGTGGTGTTGTTTTTTTGTAGGTGCTGCCATTTTAGTTGTAAATATTGTTCTTGCTTTCATTCATATTTTCTAAAACATTTCTGTACATTTCTGCAAAGGGTGGGCCTATTTAATTTTACCTCAGCATTTGACAAACAAATTAGGATATATTTACTCCATTTTTGTGACATAACTAGAGTATAAACAAAAAGAGATAACCTTCACCTAACACAACTCTCTTTGTAGATGCATACATTAGAAGATTTCTGTCAACGTGTCAATGATTCAGATGAGAGTATTGTGGAAGAAACCGATTATGAGGATTCCATAAAGGATGATTCCAATGAGCAATCAGACATTGAAGTTGTTCCAAAGCTGAGGACAAAAACCATTCAGGTATGACTCTGGCACTTTAAATGCCACTAACTAAGTGACAGACCTTTCCCCTCTAAATCTGTCAACAGTTATTCATTTTGATGGTTTCTGAAAAAGGATGACCACACACTCTTTTTACAATTGAAAAAAGTACCAGATTATGATTCAGGTGATGACAGTGCAAAGGATCCATCTACTTGGTCTAAGTCTGAGATGGCTTCACAAAGGCGAAGGAGAAGCTGCTTCCGTCCTGTAAGTCTTCTAACTACTTTTTCTGGGTAATCACTTTGAGGGTTGTGCCTCCCCCCCCTAACTGAAGTTCTAGACATGCATATAGATGATTCAGTCATCACTATCATCAATGAGCCTGTCTGTTGATCTTGTAAATGTGGCTTCCTTAGTCTGATGTAACTTAACAGTATTTCTCTTAACATGTGATTTTACTAGACTGAAAGCACCCCGAATTTTACTCATACCACTCTAAATGCACATCATTTTAACATATATTAAACTGCCTAGACTGCTATACATTTTAATCATATTTAGTATAAGGGAGAGGGGATTGAGTTATTAATTTAGGTTTTCTTTTTCTTCTCAAGATGCAAGGGATTCTTGCAGGATCAGATGCCTCAAGTGGAGATAGTGGAGAGGAGTATATTCCAGGTCTCATGGAAGAGAGCACAGACAGTGACTGCAGCTTAGAAATACACATGGCAAATACTAAGGATAGGCTCAAGTCCTCCAGCAAGAGCCAGTCCGAGTCCTCCTGCAAGGGCCAGTCCGAGTCCTCCTGCAAGAGCCAGTCCGAGTCCTCCAGCAAGAGCCAGTCCGAGTCCTCCAGCAAGAGCCAGTCCAAGTCCTCCAGTCAGAGTCAATTTGAGTCTTCCAGTCAAAGCAGCTTCAAAACAAATGATGGTTCTGCTGAAAGCACTTCTATGAATGAAGAGAAGGTGGGGCAAACATGTATTGATGAGCATGATCTTGAAAATGATGCATCTGTCTTTGTCAATCCAGTTATGAAGAAGGAGGATGGTTCAAGACAGTATAACAAGAAGCATCACTGCTTTTATTGTAAAAAGGTAGTTCAAAAAATGTCAAGACATTTGGAACGTATGCACAATGATGAAATGGATGTTTCAAAAGCATTCAGTTTTCCAAAAAACTCAAAAGAAAGACGATTGGCCTTAGATTTAATCAGAAACAAAGGAAATTTTGAACATAACACAGACATTTTGGAGAGCCAGAAAGGAAAGCTGATCCCATTCAAGCAGCCAAAGAAAAAGACTGAGGGACAAAAATTTCTACATTGTGTGTACTGCTACGGACTGTTTACAAAAAGAAGCATGTGGCGACATTTTCAGGTTTGCAAGTTCAAGCCTCAGGACGAGACAAGGGACAAGGGACAAGGTAAAACAAGGGTACAGGCATTGTGTGCCTTTGCTGAACCAGCTCCTCCTGGATTTAGTGATGTGTACTGGAAGTTCTTGAATAATATGAATCAAGACAAGATTGCCATAGCTGTAAAGAAAGACCGCTACATTCTGGAGTACGGCTACAGACTGTTTAAGAAGAACGAAAGGGTAATCAGCCAACACCAGTACGTTCGACAAAAGCTGAGGGAACTTGGCAGGCTGATGCTGGCAGCAAAAAAAGTCGCACCAGTGAACACTATAAAAGAACTTATAAAACCTGAAAAATATTCTCATGTTGTCACTGCTGCAAGATGCTTAGCTGGATTCAATGATGAAACAGGCAAATATAAATGTCCATCACTGGCTCGCAAAGTTGGACACAGCTTGCTTGCTTTGGCAATGTTTAAGAAATCTGAAGGATTGAAGGCAAGAGATAAAGGAACAGTCCAAGATGCTGAGGAATTTGCACAGCTCTACCAAGAGAGCTGGAAATTTGACATTGCAAGCCAAGCACTGATTCAGCTCATCCAGTCCAAGTGGAATTCCCCTCAACTCCTACCGTTCACGCAGGATGTCCAAATTCTTCATTCCCAGCTGTCTGAAAAACAACAGCAACACTTACATGCCCTGAAAGAAGAGGCTTCCCCCTCAAACTGGAAAGACCTGTCTAAAGTGACCCTGGCACAAGTCATACTCTTCAACCGCCGGAGAGCAGGAGAGGTATCCAAAATGCCTTTGTCTGTGTACTTGTCAAGAGACCTATCAGAAACGCATGAAGACATTAACTTGGCCCTGACAGAGCTTGAGCAGAAGCTTTGCAAACATTTTGTCCGGATAACCATTGTTGGAAAGAGAGGAAGGAAAGTTCCTGTTCTCCTCACTCCACTCATGAAGGAATGTCTTGATACTCTGGTCGAGAGGCGAGCAGAATGTGGGGTACTGACTGAAAATGGTTTCTTGTTTGCATTGCCTCATTCTGTACATCACCTCAGGGGTTCTGACTGCATAAGACAGTTAGTGCATGAATGCAGTGGCATCAAAAATCCCAGAGCTCTGACCTCAACAAAACTCAGGAAACACATTGCAACGCTCTCCACTGTTCTAAATCTGAAGAACACAGAACTTGACCAGTTGGCAGACTTCCTTGGCCATAACATAGATGTACACAGAAAACACTACCGCCTTCCAGAGGGGACCCTCCAGCTCGCCAAAATAAGCAAAGTCCTCCTGGCATTGGAGCAGGGAAAGCTTGGAAAGTACAAAGGAAAGAGCCTGGATGAAATTCACATTGATCCAAATGGTTCTTAGTCATATATATTTTTATATATTTACATATATTTTAATGGAAACAGTTTTGAACAGGGGCAAGCTTGTATTGGCTGGAGTTTGACTATAACAGCACAATTTAAATTTAACAATTTAATCAGTCTAGCTATTTATGTTCCCCTTGATTGTCAGAGGTAGATCACTACACTTTCAGCTGTCCAGCTCATTCATACAGTATTTTGTCAATTCACATTTCAGAGGCTGTTGAAATTGAAGCTTGTTCACAAGAGGATATTGAAGGTATGTTTGAAGCATTTTTGACACTGGTTCTGAATTATCATTGGATTGGAATATTTGGGTCTAAATCTTCTTTGGCTATACAATGACAGCAGGTTCCCCTACGTAAATTATTGCCATTGCATATTTGGAAATAGGGAAAAGTGACGATATCTTATCACACAACATTTAAAGCTTTCAAATATTCTGTGACTTTATAGACTCAAAAATTTGATCTGCTATGATTTAATCAGTCAAATTAGAACAGTATGCACAACTTTCTGTCACCTTAGATAGATTCACATTATATACTAAATTATCAGAAAGAAAAGGATCAAATGTAGTCAGTTTCTGGAATGCTAGGACTATCTTGTTAATTTATTTAAACTATTTTCTTTTTTCAGATGCAAGTATGGCAGATCAGGGTTCAGAAGATGAGACCATCACCACACCACCATGCAAAAGTAGGCGCAGAGGTTATTGTGTTATTAGCAGGGGGGTTGAGGGTGGAGGGAACAAACCCTTATAGTCTGAGTGACAAGTAACTACTGTATATACAGTAGATGCACAGAGGACATGGGGGCCTAGTGGGTGTTAGGCATGTGTTTCCTACTGCAATTGTTGAGGTCTTCCTGTAAGTCTCTTGTGAAGGCTGCAGAGACGTGTCTGATTGCCTTGATTATCTTGTTCATAGTCCTCACAATCTTGTTCAAGGGTTTCAATTTAGCAGTTGTTTGTTCCAAACCACACTGGGTTGTTGAAGAATCAGGCAGGTTCATGGACAAATTCTGCCCATTTATCTGTTAAAAACTCAGGCACCATGTACAAATTATATACAATCTTTATTCCCTATTATTACAATTTTATAGTTGTTGCAATGACAAAATTAGGTATGCGTGACAAACATAAATGCAGCCAGCTTACCAAGAGCTACTTTGTATTCATATTTGAGTCTATAGCTGTCTTGTTTTTCTGTTTAAACTTTTTTCTCTGACCAGATGCAAGCACACCAGAAGAATCAGACGACGAGGACAGCACCACATCCCTACAACAGATCCCTTCAAAAAAGAGAGGTACGTTAAGAACACGGGTTTTTATTTGACTGTGTGACATATAATATGCAAGACAAGCTTAAAGCTTTGGTATCTGCATCATGGCATCACAGTCTTCATGTCTTTCTAATTACATGGTCATGGTTTTAGGGCTAAGGAGGGGAGATAGACCTACATTTTCATATATTTAAAGCTCAGAGAATTGTGGTGGGTTGTGGGATGACTAGGCCTATGTCTGAACAACAAAAATCAAAAGACCAAAACAGAACGTGGTCTGCCGCTCATGACAAAGCATGCTCTCTTTCCCTCTCTCGTCGAGCAGCTTCACCTCCCTGGCCCTGCTTGTCACTTCTTTCTGTAAATGAATACAATAGAGACAAATAGTTAGGGGGGTGTGTGTAAAAGGGGTATTTAGTTAATGGTTGGTAAAACTGTATTTTTCCTGACTGTGGGACAGTCCTATATGGTCTCAACCAAGTCAGTACTTCATTGGATGACCAATGGAATCAATCAGATTTTTTCAGTTGTAGTTACAAGTTAAAGTTCTTATAACTCTGTAACTTGTCACTTTTATGCCCATTTAGGTAAAAGAACTGTTGTCAAAAAAAGCTGGACAACGGAAGAATGTGGTGCAGTCGAACGTCATCTAAAAAAACAAATTATCATGAACCAAGTCCCAGGGAAGGAGGAATGTTTGCGCTGCATCACTGCAGAACCTCAAGCCCTGAAAAATCGCGACTGGAGGGCGGTGAAATATTATGTCAAGAACAGAATTACTTCTCTGCGGAGAAAATTAGAGTGAAAGTATAATTTTTTTTTCTATAATTTCTTTTTTTTTTTCAATGAAAATACTCCCTTTCACCCTGTTAAGGTTGTTTGAGTCCTTTGAGTTAAGGTTGGTGAAGTCATAACTTTTTAATGGTTTTATATTTTGAGATTTTTATGTTTGATGATTTTTATGTGAGTTTTATATTTTTGTTATGTTATTTCTCCTACAATGACTGTTCATTTCCAACAATAAATTCATTAACTAACCCTTTACAGGCCGGTTTCTGTGACGTACACTCATTTCTACACACAAAACAGCCCAAAAATTAGATATTTTCTAATTAGAGATGGATTTTCTTTTCATGATTACAACTGTCTGAGGTCAGACAATGTTTATGGGGAATATCAGTTTTTTTGCATTTTTACTTTTTAGTAAAGTGTTAGATTTAAGTAAAAAAATAGCTTTTGCAACAATAACTCCATCTAGTTTTTGGTCCCTGCTAAGGTAGAAAGACTTGACATATCTGTGTGTGTGTAAGTGGACCCCACAAGTAACAAATGCTAGAAACCTGTCCCATAAGTGACCGAAAAAACTAGCGTAGAGAAAAAACTTTAGAATATGGCTAACCTAAAGTGACTGAAAATTTTGTTAATTTTTTTTAAGCTTGCCTGATTTTTTACAGAGGTCTGGGACCATTGGAAAGGGTGGGCCCCACAATTGGGTTAAAAACGCATGACCCCATGAAGGGACAAATACGAGTGTGTGTGTGTGTGTGTGTGTGTGTGTGTGTGTGTGTGTGTGTGTGTGTGTGTGTGTGTGTGTGTGTGTGTTCGTGCCCGTGTTGAGAATTAGACCTCCGCTCTCTGTCCATGGTGCTGCAACACCGTGTCGAAATGAAGTGAAGCGTTGTCTTTTTGCCCTCCAAAATTCATCGTGAACGTGATATGTAGGCCTAGGTTGTATTTTGGAGACAGAGAGAGAGTGAGATTGAGAGAGAGAGGGAGAGGGAGCGAGCGAGGTATAAAACTATTTTTCTTATTCGGCATATTGAACCGTCGGCCTAATGCGCCTCCTTTTCGAAAAGTCGGACTAACGGACCTTCGGACCAATGGGTTTCGTTTTCGGAACATTGAACCGTCGGAATAGTGACATGTCGATCTAATGGGAAATATTTCGGAACATTGAGACGTCGGAACAATGAGGCGTCGGAATTACGGCATGGCACCATAGGATGTTGTGCAGAGAATAAGGCGTATGCACGTTTGATGTGGTATGCGAAGTACATAGGAGTGAATCAAAGTGTGGACAACATCAAATGCGAGCAATAGGTAGAATAAATGAAGATTAGGTCATCCAATATACATAGTTAGTGTAGGACAATCGGGTAGTATGATGAAGGTAACTGTTATTATGAGATACGGTTAACACAGAAGTGATATTGAACATGCAAATTTTAACATTGTTATTTCCCTTTTACATCTTTTTGGTTATAGCAACTTGGTTGCACTACGGCGTTGTTAGGTTTGGTTGTCATTCAATGCGCATGGCTGAAGCAATGCGCAAGGAGGGATGTAGTGTGAAATTAAATCAAAGTAGATCCTGTAAAACAATTAAAATTAGTATTAAAGGAAATATGTTTTTGAACATCTAACTGCTGTACATGAGTTTGTATTTCTGCAATAGAAACAAAAGTTCCAGAACCAGATGCAAACACACCCGGAGCCTACAAACTACCACCGCCGAGCAAGGACTAACAGTCACATGAGGAGATCAAATAACAGCAGGATTTGAATCGGCTCCGGATGGGGTGGTGCCCAGGATTACAATCCCTCAGGTTCGAATTGGCAGAGAACTCCGGCATGAATGACCCTTTCACAGGATGGATGGAGAATAAGTTTTGGAGGTGGAAAGGCATGATCCAGTAAGTGCCCGTCGCGGGAATAAATGCACCTATACTATTCTAGTAGAATCGCCTGTATATAAGATAATCAATATCCCGGATTTACTTGAATAACAAATTTTAAAACAACCATACTAGGCTATGTTTGTTATTGTGTAGTGTTGCTTGGTTGCGAGTGCAACCCGTTATTTCTGAATCGCTGCATTGATAATGGTACTGTTGATCTTCTTTGAGACGGTTGTTTACAGGCCACCTGTTGCTGACACGACGACGACGGAGAACCTGTTTGGAGGCTCCCGTGATGTAAAAGTAACCTCTCTGTGAGCTGAGCCCTTGACAAGGAGGGACGAGTCTTGGGTTCATGAATTACAGGCCCGACGGCGTCAAAAGAAACAATGGCTACGATAATAACAACCAGGCATGCAAACTGGCTCGGGGTGAAAAAGGTGAGAATGATGCGTGAGCTGAGAAAAACACAGACCCACTATAGGGTTCCAGGTTTATACTCCGGGGAGTTTTCTTTTACATTTTTTAATGTATTAGGGTTAGTCACAAGCTAAAAAAAAATTACAGGACTGCGCACAATTACGAACAAAGCATTAATTTATAATGTGCAAGGGAAGCCCCAATAGGTACATAACTTATTACAAAATTAAGAAAGAATATTGAGAAGAATAAAAAGAGGTGGGAGGACAGGGCAATAGGAGTATGCCATTATTTATTTTTCTTCTTGGCCTGGACCAGTGTCTCAAGGGCCCGCTTTCGCTGTTTTGCAGCATGCAAAACAGCGACTTCTCTCACCTATATCGACAAGTATGTATCAACACAACTGGTGACCCCGCTGAAAAATTCTCTTTCGGCGCGTTCCCACCTGAGGGTGCGTTCGGTTCGGTTCGCAAAGTTGCGGCACGGTTCGCGTTTCCACTGCCAAAAGTGGGCGTGACATGGGGATAAAAACAAACCGCGAGGTATTATTCTGGACAATGGACGTGTCGCGTAAAACGTTAGCTTGGGCGAACAAGGAGTTGGAGCATGGACCTATTAAAGAAGACAATACTTTATTAAAGCATGCAATTGTGATGTAGAACAAAATAAAAAGAAAACAAAGTGCTTGCATGATATTGAAGCCTACAGCGATCGTTAGTTAACTTGTGTGGTGGTGCCTTATCATTTGTTTACCCTTCACTCCCATTGGCTGAATCGATGAGAACGTTTTAGATAATATAAGGTCGCGGGGAGACGAAGCTCTGTTCGTTTGTATATTTTATTTACGTGACCATATTTTTGTTATGTTTGTTTTGGGAATCAGTTCTCGTCGTTCACCTTCGGGATGTTTACGTAGCTGCCGCGGCGATCGACATCCGGCCTACCATGAGCTGTCGGCGGTGGAAACGCTCGGTGGAAACGAGGCATTTAAAGGCTCCGCTGGGCTCACGCTAGGCCGTTTCAGATGGTAGGCGACTTTCCGCTCGCGCTGTCGGTTGGCCACGCGGCTTCACGAGCGCGCGCATGCGTTCGACGAGCACGGAAGCGACAGTTCCACGGGAGTGCGCCCACTTGTCGTGCCGCCTGACAGAATGCTGCGCCTTCTCTCTGTCCGCTCGCCTCTCCATTGAGAATGTATTAGCAGGCGCTACAAGGACCCCCCCCCCCCCAAAAAAAATGTTTTCTCAACGGATCTCCACGAATCACACAAGTGGTCAATTTTGTCTTCAAAACGGCGAATTTCGCCGAAAGGTGACTAGTTTGCATGCCTGAACAACGCCCAAAACCACCCACATTTAACAGCGCACCAATACACGAAGATCACCTGAACCACCCAAATCCATGCTAGCCTAACAATCATTTTGAATTTTTAAAATTGTATTATGACTACCAATTTTTACTTTACTTTTGCACATGAAAATGTTATGACCTTGTTGCACACAACCAAAAGTATTAGCTCAGGATTTCTATGGATACTTTTGTTTGTGTGCTGTTTGACCATATGATTGTATGATAACAAGATATATGTTCATTGTTGTATTGTTAAATAATGACCTGTATTTCCTATGAGACCCACAATGTGAATACCGTTTCAGTATTATGGGACGCGTAGTGGTTTTTCTCTATTCGATAGAGTTATTCCCACACGGTTGATGGTGTTGATGAATTATCCTACTTTGACCATGTTTTCGGTGTGGTAAATGGTGTTTATGATTTAAAATATTATTGTATGGTCATCTGAGATGACCAAGGAGGGATTGTTACGTATTTTAAGTACACAAGCTGTATTTCCGTCACTTGTCCACTAGGAAGTAGGACCAAACATATAAGCTGCGTTACCCTCACATAGCCACAAGGGGAGCAAGACCTTATTGAAGGCTGCTCCCTCTTCACCTTTAATTAAGTGAAGAAGCCGAAGCCACAACGTCACCCCGGCCACGCCCACTAGGCCACGCCCACTGCATAGGCCACACCCACTTGACGTCCTGTACGGAGGACGTCGAGTGAACAGGCCAGAGATCAATAGGTAGACGGCGCAGAAAGCCACCCGGGCCTTAGCCCGGGGGGCTTGAAGTAGATCACGGTATTTTCCTCTCACACGCGTTAGATACAATTCCCTCCGTAGTCTCCATTTACCATACCGAAACATGCCGACTTTATAACAAATAAAGTGAGTTAAAGTAAAGCAACCCGGGATTGGACAACTTTCTTCAAGAATATGCAACATATTTTGAAGTCAAGCTATATGACAATTCTGTTTTGTAGATAAAATTGTAATGTCTATATATATTCTTTTGTTCTGAAACTTTTCAACCTTGTAGAGAAGGAGCTTGGGGAACATCTTAACGGCAGGAACCTCACTGAGGCAGAAAATGCGTTTATCCTGACATTGAATCCTGGACACAGCCTAGCCTTTGCAACGGGAAGCAGCAAAGTTCCTGCAATTGGATTTTCTCCCAGTCCAAAACGGACTTTTGTTCATGATGACACGAAGCACCACCTCATTGCTCACACCTGCTCAAATGAGCTTCAGATCTTTGTTAATAGAAAGAATCTGGCAGATGACGATGAATTTGATTACAATTGTCTGGTGGCTCTCATGAATGGATCAATTTTTAGTGCTGTGTAGTCTCGAAAAAAAATGCTTGGACTGTACATTTGGAGCCCAGATCTTTTAATGGGTGGACTTGTTTAGAATCTGGCGTAGCATGTTGTTTGAGTTAAAATGTTGTTTCGCCTAAACTCTGATCTGAACTATGTGTCATATATAGTTTGGACGACAGTTTACTCGTGATTTTATTAATTATTCTCAGGTGTGTTGTCTGATTAATATTCATTGTTTTATGGGATAAAGAAAGAGTGATTAGGATAGTGAGAGAAGGGGATAACATATAGGAGGGGAGTGATTGTGAAAGTGTTGGAGAGAGTGGAAGAGTGTGTGATGAGTGAATGGGGGGACGGGTTTAGAAATAAGGGGAGGGTTGGGCAGGATGATGCGGTGGGAATCTCCCTGTGCCTGGGGGGGAAGACACACGCCATTGCTGATGTCACAACAAAGATTTGGTATAAGCATGCATTGACACAGAGTACAAAAACCCACATGCGAGAGTAAATGGACAGACAGATATCCGGACATTACACCAACATTTTGTGGAAGTATATTAACATACCGCACACACCGCACGCAATATTCGATCTTGATTTCAAGATAAGGCACAGGAGGATTTTCACCTGCATCATCCTGCACCAAATGCACCGCGGAGTGTATGGGAGGACGTGTATGGTGTGTGAAAGGGTGGATGAAGATGTTAATCATATTTTTGTGTATTGTTGCGAGCTAGCAGAATTCTGGGGAAAAATCAAGGGGCTGCTGGGAGGTTGCAGTGTGGCAGACTGCTGGGTGGATCGTGGGTGGGAATTATCTGTACTCTTGGGAGTAGATAGGAAATATAAAAACTGGAAAACGATCAACATAATCTTTGGGTTCACAAGGAGGGCGATTTTTAACAGACGCAATTTTGCACTGTATTAAAGGAGAAAGTTGGATGCATGGAGGTTGTTTGTGAATGAATGGAAAAGACACTAACGAATGCTGTATGTTGTGGATGAGGTTTTGTTTGTGAGTATGTTTGTAGAGAGCACGGGAGTGTATGTGGTGTGAATGAGAATGGAATTGTATGGATGACTGAGCAGGGCACCGTTTGGGGTTGATTTGGGTGGTTTAAAGGGGGAGGCTTAATTTTGGAGGTGGGAGAGTGAGGGAGTTTTGTGTGGGATTTGGGTTTTGTGTGGTTTTTTGAATGAGGGGTGGTTTAATTTTTAAAAGTGTTCGAGGTTAAAAGATTTTGTGTTTGTTGTCTGGTTTTTGGGATTGACGGGTGGTTTTATTTTGTGGGTAAGTGTTCAAGGTAAAAAGATTCTGTGTTTGTTGTCTGGTTTGTGTTTTGGGACTGAGGGGCGGTTTAATTTTTAGGGCAAGTGTATTGGGGAAAAGACTGTGTTTTTGCTGTCTGGTTCTTATTTATAATTTAAAAGAGAAACTAAAGGGCTGTGCTATTGACAATACTGGATGCACTTTAGGGCTTTTTTGGAAGGGAGATTTCATTTGTGGGATAAATGTATATTGTAGTGGGGATTGTGTTTGGTTTTGTGTTGTGTATGTATACTTTTTTGGAGTGTAGGCCTTAAAGGTCAAAAGGTCGGGGGTTGATTTAGGAGGGCTAAACTTTTTTTTTAAATTGTTTGTGCTGTTTCTGAGGGTGGTTTAATTTGTGGGACTGTTTTTATTTATTTTGATTGATACAAATATAAATGAATACGTAATTGCATAAAATGGAATATATTTTTGATAATAAAAAAGATTTAAAAAAAAAAAGCACGCCCGATCTCGGAATACCTCCCAAGGTATTTTTAGGACTAAACCTACTAAAGCCACCAACGATTCTCGAGAGGAGCTCAAAGAAGGTGGTTTTAGGACTAAACTACCAACGTTTCCCGAGTGGAGCCCAGGTTTTAACGTTGACGCAACTCTCGTGCCCCAGTACACCGCACAACCCCGAGAGCTGCCTTTATTTAATCACGCTTAAGACTAAGCCTATTAAAAGTACCAACGTTTTCCCAAGAGAAGCTTGAGGTTGGATTTCTAAAACTAAACTAAAAAGAAATAGAGTCTGAACCGAGCGCTATGGAGTCCTTAAGATAAAAATCTATTGCTATGAAGGCCGCAGTTTTTTGGAAGCAGAAGAGCAGGGCAGAGCAGAGCACACGACACCACACCAACAGCAGAACACCCCAAAAGACCGACTGAGCTCTCGCTGCAGATCTCCCTGCTTAACTCTTCTGATAACAAAAGATCCTTTGTTAAACGTTCCCAAGTTTCCCTTATTTTGCCCGAGGGGCAACACAAGAAGCTTGAAGTCATGCACATGCTATCACGTGCCGAGTGTTCATACATCATGGGGTCTAAAGGGACACACGTTCTTTGTATTCCTCCAATGTTTCTCCACAAGGAGATATGTTTAAGCATTCAATTTACTACAGAAAAAGGGTATATAATGTAACCAGTTGGCTCTATGATAAGACATTTTAAGGCACACAATTTTAACACACAAGAATATCTAAAGTAAGCAATTTACTTTCTCATAAGATATAAGGCACACAAGAATTTATAAAGTAAGCAATTTACTTTCTCATAAGATATAAGGCACACAATAATTTATAAAGTAAGCAATTTACTTTATCGTAAGATATATGAGGTACACACGAATTTATTAAGTAAGCAATTTACTTTATCGTAAGATATATATAGGCACACAAGAAGTTATAAAGTAAGCAATTTACTTTATCATAAGATATATATATAGGCACACCTATATATATATGGTGACCTTGTTGACAGCATGGTGTCACAGCATGATTCTGGAGTGATTCTGGAACGGCTAGTGTGGTGGGATTTCTAATAACAACTTATCTAATTCACTTCAACTAGCTAAAAAGCAAGAGGAATCGGGGAGTCCAGGTCAAGTATAGATGGAGAGTTTATTGCCACCCGCAAACGAGAGACAACAAAGCCATGCACACGTGTGAATGTAAGCATTGTCTTCAGAGAGTACATCAAATGGGAGTAGACTGGACTCTCTTACTGGTGTGACACATCAGATGGGAATGGACTGGACTCACTCACTGGTGTCACACGGCACATAACATCTAGGCCAAAGGTGATCAGCTGTTTTCCACTATTAAAGTATCTATATGATATGTAGGCCTAATAATAATCATAGTTTAACATAAAATGTAAGGTTAATTTCTACCACACTAGGTGCATCAATATAGTGAGTCCTATTGGGACACACGTCAATACACACACAAACAAAGTTTTCTGAAGCAAATGTATCAATTTTCTGTGCGGCGCTGTCACGTTAAAATTGTACCGGGGGCGAAAATTGTACCGGCCTACGTCATCGTTTGTTTACATCCTGACAACCTGCCCGGCAACAGACGACGCGATGCAGAAAACATGTTTCCAAACGACGAAATAACATAATACAGATAGCGGATCGCTATCTGTATTATGATAGATAGCGATAACACTTGTTTTTACTTTATATTTGTATTGTATTTAATTGTTTAATCGAAACAATAAAAAAATCTGCCCGCAAAACGGGCGATCGTGTCAAATGACAAATGTTTTGCCCGCGAAACGGGCGATCGCGTCAAATGACGTAGGAGGGTTCTTGAAACATAATACAGATAACGGATCGCTAGATAACACTTGTTTTTACTTTATATTTGTATTGTATTGAATTGTTTAATCAAATTTAGCTAGTAAACTGAGTGTTTTAAGCAGGTTTCATAGTCTAGAATGTTCAAGAACCTTCCTACGTGATTTGACGCGTCATTTGACGCGATCGCCCGTTTTGCGGGCAAATTTTTTTATTGTTTCGATTAAACAATTAAATACAATACAAATATAAAGTAAAAACAAGTGTTATCGCTATCTATCATAATACAGATAGCGATCCGCTATCTGTATTATGTTATTTCGTCGTTTGGAAACATGTTTTCATGTTTTGCGTCGTCTGTTGCCGGGCAGGTTGTCAGGTTGTCAGGATGTAAACAAACGATGACGTAGGCCGGTACAATTTTCGCCCCCGGTACAATTTTAACGTGACAGCGCCACTAACGCATGCCGTGGGCACAAAGCAAATGAAATGTATCAAATTTCTGTGTGGTGCGTTCCGTGCCGTGTACAGGCACGCCAGAATTCAAAAAGTTAAGAGATGGCAGTTAAAGCAAAGCGCAGCGAAGAATTGAAATACTTTAAAGAAATAGCAGATCATAAGGTGAAATGTAAAATATGCCAAGCGAAATCGAGCTACCAGAGTACTACAAGTACTATGCGGCAACATATGCTCCTGAAACACAACGGTGAGTTCGGGAAAGCAGACCTGCAGCAACCAAGTGTGTCGGCTATTTTCACCACCGCAAGATGCAGCTGTAATACCGGCCGTGTAGAGACGATCACAACGTTGAGTATTTTCATAGTCCATTTGCTGCAGTTTTATTTGCAGCTTTAAATTATTTGCAATGGTTAGTGGGGGTGTGACGATACACTCAGCTCATGAGACGAGACGAGACACGATATTCGGGTCACGAGATCGAGACGAGACGAGATTTTAAGAAAACTACAATGACAAAATATATGACTTGACCAACAGACTTTTATTTAACCGAGTTGTACATGCATTTTGAAATGTTTTATTATAACTCTTAACATTCATGAATGATTCCCAACATTTTTTCCAGTTTCGGAACCCTACAGAGATGAATGTTTTTTCAGCACTTTTGGCCAATGTTAATTTTTGGTTTGCAAAAGCAGTGGTTCTTTTGGTTGGTTGAACCGGTTCCTCCCGGCCCGGTTCATGTGAAAATCAAAATGTGCAATTTTGTTTAGTATAAGACGCAGCCGTAGAGGCAAACTTGCGCAGTTTTAACCCAACTGCTTTGCATGCTTCGCTAACCCGCCGTGGAAACAAACTTGCCAGAATCTCATTCTTCTTATAGAGATCCAATACAGTGCGTTTGACCAGTGCTATCTGGGTTGAATTGCGAACAGTTTGATTCTACCGCGGATATTGGATGTACCACGTGGTGTACGGTTTAAAGAGATGGCGCATCTTGAAGACGTGGGTTTATTTTGTTTCGAACCTCCGCCATCTTTGTAGTCAAAGCCTTTTTGAAAAACGAAACGCCATCTTGCTCTGTGTAGGAACGGTTAATCTGGCATAGACCAAGAGCAGCGGGGGGTCCAGCTAAAGTGTTACTCGCAGGTTTAGGCCGGGGGTGGCTAGGTGCGTCAGGTACGGCAGTAGCGAGAGGTTCGCCAGTTACTGGTTGCCCTTCCTCCCCTTTGGTATGAGCTAGGCCTTTGCGGTGGCCTTCAGTGCATGGGAATCCTCCGCAACCGGCACACGAAGAGGGTGGAGTTAGCTGGGGTTTATATAGGCTAGAGGGGCACTTGTATTGTATTTTGTTTGTTTGTTTTTTAGTTTGGTTTGCCAGCTAGGAGGCTCTTAAAGCGCACAATACCCAGGATGGTGACAGTAAATGAGGTTGTTCAGTCTCCCTCTGTGGAGCTCTTAAATCAATGAACCAAAGACATTGCAGATCGATTTGGAGTGAAAATTGAAGCTAGTGATAAAAGGTTAACGGAGACATTGTTGGAAGTCTTGAAAAGAGAGCTATTTGGTACAGGGGTTTCAACTGAGGAACGGCATAAGAAAGAGGAGGCGTGCATCTCTTGCTCCCGCAGTAAGTGCCGCAACGGCGGTACCTTCACCAGCAGCTATGTCGGGTTGACGTTTGACCAAAAAAATAATTGATTTTGCAAGCTAAATTACAAACTGATCAGGAAAAACTTAGGCTAGCTATTGAGTATGCTATTGGAAAAATGAAACAGCAGACAGAACAGGTTAGGTTGCAGGTAGAGCAAAATAGTTTGGACTTGATAAGGGATGGTAAGATTTCAGCGGCTGCACAAGTGTCTTCAGGACCTAACAGTCCGCAGGGGGGGTTCACATTAATGGCAATCTACGTCTGGTGCCCAAGTTTTCCGAAAGTGATCCTGAGGCATTCTTTGCCATGTTTGAGAGGGTGGCAGATGTACGTTAATGGCCTGACTCGGCGCGCGCATTGATGCTGCAGTGGGTCTTAACAGGCAGGGCGTAAGATGTTTTTTCGGCTATGAATGCGGCTGACAGTCAAAAGTATGCCCGTGTTAAGGCGGCGGTGCTGAAGTCATACAAGCTCGTTCCTGAGGCGTATAGGCAGCGGTTTCGATTTTGGAAGAAACATGAAAAAACAAAGTCATTTGGAATTTGCACGTGATTTGACTACGAACTTAGATTTCGAAGGCATACATGATTTGATGATTTTGGAGCAGTTCAAGAATTATGTTCCTGTTCGTGTGGCAACTTATATCAGTGAGCAGAAAGCACGCAACGCAGCAGATGCGGCGGCGCTCGCTGATGACTTTGTCTTAACGCACAGTGGAGAGTTTAAAGCGGGCGGTGCCAATCATGTTGCTGCCAGTGAGTCGCATGGCCGATTTAACAAACCTCTTCCTGTCGATTCCAGAGCTAACACCAACAGCAGTAGGGATGTGCGTGACCCAGAGAAGGTTTGCAATTAGTCACAAACCGGGGCACTGGAAAAAAGATTTCTTCATGTTAAATTCCCCTGGGGCTAAACATTTTAAGGCAGGTCATTGGCAACCAAAACGGGCTGCTGCGGCCGTTTCAGTTCGTCCGGTGTCCACTTGTGTTGCACCTACTTTTGGTCGAAATAAGAATACATCGGTTGTAGCTCTGAAATCTTACAGTCCATTTATCATGCAGGGGTCTGTGTCTTTGGTGCAGGATGGGGAAGAAGTACCAGTAACTATTTTGAGGGACACTGGGGCTTTTGATTCATTCATTCAAGCTGGTGTTCTCCCTTTGACTAATGTTTCTGACACTGGTGACAAGGTTCCTATCCGGGGCATAGACATGAATATTTTGTTGGTTCACTTGCATAATGTTGTCCTAAAATGGGAACTGTTCCAAGGAGAAGCAAAGCTCGCTGTGCGCCCAGCCATTGCCGCGGGAACGTATTCTCAGCAGGGGGTGCTGGAAAAAATAACTCAGCCTGCACTAGACTCGCAACTCGCTACATTGATAAAAAAATATGTATAGCAGCGCAGCTCAATTACATCAGTGCATGCGCGCACAGTCGAAAATCGATCGTTGTGTTCACACCATGGTTCACATCCAGCTGCTCACAGAACAAGTTTAGCGCACCACCGCTCCCCTCACACTTTTTCATATAACTTTTTTTCAGCACTAGGTCATATGAGCATTAAATAAATGCTGCGTCTCAAAATGCCTTGGACAGCAGCGAGGATGACTCGCTTTGCCACGGGCCGAAACAGTGCAGAGCGACCACAGCCAGAGCGAACACAGCGGGGCAGAGGAGTGTCAGGAATAGTTTTTGGTGGACACATCAGTACGGCCGATTTGCACTACTGTTTAGTGGCAATGCAGTGTTTTATTCTATGCCTTTTTATTTTAGTTTATTATTTCAATGAATACAATTTATTTATTTATAAAAACAAGATCTGGTCTTCAAATCTTTTTTCCAAATATAGGTCGTCTTACAATGGGGTTTGTTTGTATTCGGACCAATACGGTATGCACATTTTTATGAAATAAAGAGAAAATCATGAAATAAATACAATCAGGTATTGCGGTGTGAAAAAAAAACGTACACAACAATAGAGCGAATTATATGGAACATCCTGTGTCTTTGTATGCGTGTACACAAACATAATGGAACCAGAACAAACATTGTGTGACAAACTCTATATAACTATTCATGGTGCTGCTGGCAAGAACAGACAGTAATCAAATTATACAGCTGTCCATGTAACTGTGGTGCTGAACACGTGCGCAAAGGCGTGCTGCGCGGCGGCAGCATTTAAAAAAGAAGTGTAGACTCTTATAGCTACACAACTCCAAATGTGGCCTTCCTCTCCGGGTTGGCGCTAATGAAACTCCTCATTAGGCTGTCGATGTCCAGACTGTCCAAGATGTGTCCATGCATATGCATGAGAGCAAGGTGCGTCAGCCTTTTTTGGGTCATGGTTGTTCGAAGCCATGTCTTCAGGTGGCGCAGAGCAGAAAATGTTCTGCCTCTTTGAAGACAGCCCTCGTTTGTGGATGGAGTTTAGACATATTTTCGGCTATGTCTTGTACAGTGTTACCGGGTGAGGCGCCGAAGACGTCTCCAATCATCTTTTGCTGCATCTCTATTCGGCCCCTGTCAAAGTGCACGGGAAGGTGCAGGGAATCAACATTCAATGTGTGTTCCCTTTTGACTGCCTGAATAACCACCTTCTCCCTAAGTGCGGCTGTCTTCATCCCATCTTGGTCGAATCTCCTCTTTAGTTGTTATGTCACTAAGTCCACTGCTTCAAAAAACTCACAACGCCATGAGTGCTGCGCTGCTGCCTCTGGCTCTGCTGTGTGCCGATAGCGAACTGGTGTTTTTTTCATCCGCTCGTCAGGCATTTTCAGTCCAGCTGTGGTGGATACCTTGTGCAGCATGTTCTCCACCACTTTGTCATCTCGCAGCGCTTCCATACGTTTTCCCAGGAATTCGGTGCATTCAAGGGCACCCAGTGCGCTGGCTTTGGAGTGCTGCAAACTCCTAGCCACTGCCTCACAAGGCTCGAAAAGTGCTTCGCAGCACAGGAGGCCAAAGTAGGTTTTAGCTTTCAGCGCCTGCTTATACAGGCCTCCGATCTTGGCTCTGGTCTCTCCTCTCACACTTTTGTCATCCTTAAGCTGCTCCAAAGTTTCAATGATATGTATGTAGGCATTGCATACACGCTTGATAGTTGTTGTTCGTATGCACCATCTTGTCGGACATACAGCCAGTATAGTAACTACTGCATCACAGCCAAACATCGACTCGTAGAGCTCCTTGCGTTTGGATGACTCACGGATTACCACAGCTATGCCCTGAACAAATGTCATGGTGTCAGCGATCAGACTCGCTTCTCGTGCGGCCTCTTGGAGAACTAGGTCAAGTGAGTGGTTGGCACAGTGCACAAACAGAGACTCAGGACATAGTTCTTTCAGCCGCGCCTGAACACCCGAAAACCGTCCCGACATATTACTGGCTCCGTCAAAACAGTATCCCTGGAGACGTTCAATTGGGATGTTCAGCCTAAGAAATACATCCCTAATGCACTTGAACAGTGTCTCCCCGCTGCTGTCAGGGGCATTGTAAAATCCAAGGAAATCAGAATGAGTCTCCATGTTGTCATCCACATATTGCAGCGTCAATGAAAATTGTTCCATCGTACTGGCGTCCGTGGTACCATCGGCTGTGAGTCCATAGTAGGGACAATTTGCTGCACGGGACACAATCTCACTCTGAATGGAGCAGGCATATTGTTGAATGACTTCATTCTGAATTGTGTCCGAGAGCCAGTTATCTCTCCTGAGGATCCATTCTCTCTCTTTTGGGAGGTTGTAGAAACGTTCCAGCATAAGTTCATACAAAATGCCATCATGGTTGCGGTCACCCCGAAAATCCACCCCCTTCTTTCCCAGGAAGCGCACTGATCTAAACATCAGTTGCAGAACATGCCTTGCTGTATTCTGAGCTTGGCGGGCAGCGTCAGATAAAAGTGCGTTAATTGGGGTGTTTTTTAGAGCAGATATTTTTTGAATGGCATGGCTGTGAAGGTGAGACTTCTCGTGCTCCTTGAATTTTTCTGTGGCTTTCCGCCAGTTTGTGAATCCTCCCTTTACAAAACAGCTGTCAAACCGTACACTCTCCTCATTAATTAGACATTTCTCCACTGCTTTGACACAGCTGAAACAAACAACACGATCACCGTCCTCAATATAATGCAGCCAACTCCATTTGGTAAACCAGCTCGCATTGAATGAACGACAAAACGTTTCTTTCCCAAACGGCCTTCCTGGAAAACTGAAGCTACTTGGTTGATGTGGTGCCTCTGAAACGTTAGTATTTCTACCTGGGACGTGAGCTCGATCACTGCGGGGCGCTGTTGCTGATTTGATCGTTTCAGGGGTGCTCGGGCTGGGCTGCGAGTCTGCCTCTTCCAAATCTCTGTTGCATCTCCTTTTGTTTTGGTTTTGTTGAGGCTTTTTCCAAAAAAGTCTGAAATGCGTTTTTGCGCCATGATGCCATCTGTGGTCAGCTAGCACGACTACCATTCCATAGACGGGTTTCTGTGCAACGTCAACACAGCTAGGGGGCAAGAGAAGCGGGATTCTTATTTATTTATTTTATTTGATTTTTGAAGAGGGATCAGGCCACGTTTATACGTAGCAGGGTATTTATAGAAACAAATATTTCCCCCCCTCCGTTTTCAAAAATAACATTGTGCACACATCGTTTTCAAAAAAGTTGTCGTTTACATCAAAACGCATAAAAACACCACAACTGCAAATGAACCACACGGAGATAACCATGGCAACCGGTCAAACACATTTTCTTTTTGCGCGCGCATCCGCCGTGTTGATAAACAAATAATCCCCCGGTTCGTTCGTGTGGAAAGACAGCGGGCGCTCACATGACGTTAAGCATTTCCTGGTGCATAATGTGATGTGACGCTTCAGAACCTAAAATCCCGTTTCTCCCCGTTGACACGACAACACATAACCGGCGTTTTCAGAAATCTCCACTTTGGCCGGAGTTTTTAGAAAACATTTTGTTTTCTGTGATAAGACAGGGCCTCTGACAGGGCTACACCCCTACTTCCCGCGGTACTGCGCCCAGCACTGCCTATTCCAGGTTTGACGCTGATCCTGGGCAACGATCTGGTGCGTGCTAAGGTCTGGGCTGGGGTCCCGCCGCCGCCGGCAGTGGTGAGCCCTGTTCCCTTGGTATAGGGGGAAGCTGATGGTGACCCGTGCAATGGCTAAGTTAAAAGAGAAATCTCATTCAAATGATTCAATTAAGACTAAAGTATCTGAAAAGTTTTCGATACCTCTTTCTGATTTTCCATTGTCCATAACCTGTTCAGATCTGGTTGAGGAACAGCAGGCTGATGCCTATCTGAAGGAGATATTTCCATTGGTACGGCCAGAGGAGGAGCTGTTTGACAGTGCTTGTGAGAAACTTTGTCAGTGTTAAAAGTAGCGCATAATGAATCTGGACATGCTGGTGTGAGAAAAACTTACGATAGGCTACTAAGGCTTTTTTTTTGGCCTCGTATGAAGAGAGATGCGTCAACATTTATCAAAACTTGTCATACATGCCAGTTAACTGACAAGCCTAATCAGAAGTTGAAACCAGCACCATTGTATCCCAGTCCTGTCCATTAGCCAGCCGTTTGAACATCTGATAATAGACTGTGTAGGTCCTCTGCCACGCTCAAAATCTGGAGCAGTGTATTTGTTAACAGTAATGTGCCAGGCAACTCGCTATCCTGCTGCGTATCCTGTGCGTACTATTACCACTAAGTCAGTTGTGCGTGCCCTTTCTCAATTTATTTCTAGGATTTTTAAGGTCATTCAAGCTGATAAGGGATCCAATTTCTGTTCTCATGTTTTCCCAGGTTCTGAAGCAGTTGCGTGTGCGCCACAATCAAAGCTCGGCTTACCCCCTGCCTCTTACACAGAGTCAGGGGGCTTGGAAAGATTTCACCAAACGCTGAAGGCTATCTTGCGCGCCTACTGCACAGAGCTGGGAAAATATTGGGAAGAGGGTCTGCCTTGGCTGATGCTTGCTGCTAGAGAGGTAACACAGGAGAGCACAGGGTTCAGTCCAAATGAGTTGGTTTTTGCTCATACAATAAGAGGTCCTTTGGCTGCACTGTCGGGCGATTGGATAGAGGCACAGCCTCCAAAACATTTGATTGATTATGTTAATGGTTTCCGCCATCGGCTTTACACAGCTGGGTTGTTGGCTAGCGTCAGTTCAGGATAAGATGAAACAGTTGTATGACACTAAAGCAGAGCTCCGGGTGGTTAGCCCTGGAGACCAGGTGTTGGCTTTACTTCCTATTGTTACTTCACCCTTTCAGGCAAAATTCTCAGGGCCACATACTGTAGTAAAGCAGATCTCTGAGCAAAATTACATTATCTCAACTCCTAAACGTAGGAAACCAACCCAACTTTGTCACGTGAACTTGCTTAAGCCTTATTATTCATGCACTTCTGAGACACCTGTGTTGTGTGTGCAGCCAGAGGTTGGCTTGGCTCATGCAGTTTGCATGGCAGTTCCGGTCTTGTCTCCCAGTCAGGAGGTAGAAGAAGATGGGTTGGGTACACCAGATACAGCGTTAGTGTATGGTCGTCTAAAAAATTCAGAGGCGCTTGCATGCCTCGATACACTGTCTCATTTACTTGCAACAGGCCGGAGGGAACTGGCGGCATTAATCCAGGAGTTCCATGCTTATTTGGTGATATAGGCAAGGCAAGGCAAGGCAACTTTATTTATATAGCACTTTTCATACACAAGGCAGACTCAAAGTGCTTCACATATAAACATTGTCATACAATAAAATAAAATAATAGATAAGTAAAAGAAAAACATATGCAAAGAAATGGTTAAAATAGAAAAAGGCATTTTAGTATTAAAATAGAAAATAAAGGCAAAGTTAAAAAAGCTTTTTAGAAAGTGCAATGTATTTAAGATTTTAGCAGAAAGCTATAGCAAACATAAAAGTCTTCAGTCTTGTTTTAAAGGTGCTCAGAGTTGGGGCAAGTCTTAAATCCTCTGGGAGTTTATTCCAGCTATTTGTTGCATAGTAACTAAATCCTGCTTTCCCATGTTTTGTGTTTACTCTGGGGATAATTAACAGATTGGTCTCAGAGGATCTTAGTGGTCTAGAAGGCTGATGTAGTGGAAGCATATCAGTTAAATATTTTGGGCCTAAACCATGTAGGGATTTATAGGTTAGCAACATGATTTTAAAATCAATTCTCTGACCTACAGGAAGCCAATGTAACGATTTCAGAATTGGTGTTATATGATCCAATTTTTTGGTCTTTGTTAGAACTCTAGCAGCAGCATTCTGAACAAGCTGAAGCTTCCTCAGAGTTTGTTTTGGAAGACCTGTGAGGAGACCATTGCAGTAATCAAGCTTACTAGTGATAAAGGCATGTACAAGTTTTTGTAAGTCTTCGGTGGACATGAGCCCTCTAAGTCTTGCTACATTTTTAAGGTGATAATATGCCGATTTTGTAACTGATTTGATGTGACTGTCAAAATGTAAATCTGAATCCATAATAACCCCTAGATTTCTGGCTTTGATTGAGGTTTTCAGGGACAGAGAGTGAAGGTGTTGGGTTACTTTAAGCCTTTCCGTTTTAGAACCAAATACAATTATCTCTGTTTTGTCCTCATTTAGTTGAAGGAAATTTCGGCACATCCATTCCTTCACTTGCTCAATGCACTGGCACAGCAGATCTATGGGCCGATAGTCATTTGGTGATAGCGATACATAGATTTGCGTGTCATCAGCATAGCAATGATGGTCAATATTGTTATTTTGCATGATTTGCCCTAGTGGGAGCATGTAGATGTTGAATAAAGAGGGTCCTAAGATCGAACCTTGTGGGACTCCACATGTCACGTTGGTTGATTCTGATACAAAGTCGCCGATGGAAACAAAGTAGTTCCTATTTTGTAGGTAGGACCTGAACCAATTTAAGACAGTGCCTGAAAGCCCCACCCAGTTTTCTAACCTTTCCAGAAGTAATGTATGGTCTACAGTGTCGAATGCAGCACTGAGGTCAAGTAGCATTAGTATTGAGGTTTTGCCAGAGTCTGTGTTAAGACGGATGTCGTTTACAACTTTAATAAGGGCGGTCTCAGTGCTGTGCAGGGGTCGAAATCCTGATTGGAAGGTGTCATAGCAACCAGTTGATGCCAGGAAGTGATTTAGTTGCTGGAGGACAACTTTCTCAATGATTTTACTTATGAAGGGTAGATTTGATATTGGTCTGTAGTTGTTAATAATAGAGGCATCTAGGCTCCGCTTTTTTAAAAGGGGTTTAATAACTGCAGTTTTCAAAGCTTTTGGGAAATTGCCTGACTGGAGAGAGTTGTTAACTATCTGCAATGTGTCTACTGCTCGGCAGTCGAAAACATGCAGTTCTTAAAGAGGTTGGTAGGTATAGTATCAAGGCAACAGGTGGATGGCTTTAGTTGTGTCACAGTTTCCACAAGATTTTGAGAGTCTATAACATTAAAGCATGCCATCCGTGCCACGTAATTTTTGCCTGAACAGGGTGGTAGTCCAACATTTTATTTAAGCAAAATAAAACTTT
Source organism: Gadus morhua (assembly GCF_902167405.1). Taxonomy (NCBI): domain Eukaryota; kingdom Metazoa; phylum Chordata; class Actinopteri; order Gadiformes; family Gadidae; genus Gadus; species Gadus morhua. The sequence goes on along the minus strand of NC_044055.1, from coordinate 28,180,260 downwards.
TTTTGGGCTTAAAGTATTACATAATTAAAATGTTGACCGGTCTCCCTTTGCGCAAAATGCGGCTGTAGACGATCACACACTCTTTGGTAGAGACGTCTGTGTCGCCGTCAATCATGAAGGACATGTAGGCCTATGTGGCGTTTCCGACGTCCGCAGCTGTCTTTTGCTTTAAGGTGTCGCCTATTACTGCAATGAATTGTGCATATGCCATCTCATTGCTATACGTCGGGTTGATGTTTAATCCATTTTTCTTCATGAGAATAATTTCGGATTTAAATTGAGTAAATGGCAACTCCTCTTTGGCAATGTTGTATGCAACATTAAATTAGATCATTTCCGATTCCTTAGAGAACCTTATTGTTACTGCCTGTCGCTGAAATGCAGCTGGGAGAGGGGCCACTTTCTCTACACACTTGTCACGTCATGTTGGGTTATTTAGACAGCTTTTTTAATGTTTCGATACGAAACGTAGTTGACCCGCATACAAATGCACTATTACCGGCCATATTCTGACCGCACTCCTGACAGTAAATCTGTACATCGTTTGGTTTATGTGTCCCCAATCTCTTCACTTCCAATTTTTCCTCCAAAGACATTAAAGAAAACCGATTAGAAAGTAAATAATCCACTTCGTTCATTTTCCTGCTAACGCCCGCCATACTGCACTTGCGCTACTGTGCTGTGATTGGTCGAAGGTCACTGTACTGTAGCTACTGTGCTAGGTCAGCCTTTGGGCTAAACTAATTTAGCCCAAATGGGAAGCATATGAAGGGGGCGTGTCAGGGCACCTGTCAATCAAACGTCAATGGAAGCTTACGCTACTGCGCTTGGGCTAAATGAAATTAGCCCAAATGGGGGCGTGTCATGACACCTGTCAATCACAATAAAATGGCCGCTTACGCTACTGTGCTTGGGCTGAATGACTTTAGCCCGAATGGGAAGCATATGAAGGGGGCGTGTCACCATACCTGTCATTCAAATTTGAATGGAAGCTTACGCTACTCCACTTGGGCTGAATACGTTTAGCCCATTCACAGGAAAAAACCGAAGGTATGTCATATATCCTGGGTTTTTCTGTCACTTTTTTTTGCTGTTGCTCCTTTAGGTTCTACCAAAATTTAAAACAATCTGTTCTAAGTTTTTAATAATATTTTTTCATTTTTACTGTAAAAGGTAGGGAGGGCTTAGACCTGTTAGCCCATTCATACTAGCCGTCCCTGGTGTTGACTATTCTACATATTACAGCTGGATAGGGTCGGGCCCCTCAGGTGATGTCTCGTCCACTTTCACCGGATCATATCTGATCCCCATGTAAGCCTTAATGGCACTTGGCGCTTCTGTAGCGCCCAGTGCTGTGGTGATCAGCCAATGCAGTAGCCCTCGTGCGCAGGGAATACAACGGCAGCCGGCTACAATTAACACGGTTACTGCCATTATTCCCGCGACGGGCACTGACTGGATCATGCCTTTCCACCTCCCAAATATATTCTCCATCCATCCTGTGAAAGGGTCATTAATGCCGGAGTTCTCTGCCAATTCGAACCATCAGCATTCTTCAAAGGAAGTAGTCCAATCCGGATCGCTTTTAACTTACTTTATTTGTTAAAGTATTTCGGTATGGTAACTATGGAGCAAAAGTAGGGGAAGCGTGTTTAACACGTGCTGAGCGACTCCAAGCTGATCAAAAACTATAACCCTTAGTCTGTGCGCTGCTAGAAGTTTCTGAGGTCCAACCTCTCTGTCGTGATTGATAGGGTGAAGTGGGCGTGGCCTATATGAAGTGGGCGTGGCCTATGTAAAGGTGCTTCACCTATCTAAAGGTGCTGCCTTCTGTGGATGGAGCAGCCTTCAATAAGGTCTTGCTCCCCTTGTGGCTATGTATAGTATATACGGCTTATATGTTTGGTCCTGCTTCCTAGTGGTTAAGTGAGGGTAATACAGCTTGTGTGTTTGAATCTGCTTCCTAGAGGCTATGTGGAGGCAGCTTATGTTCTTAAAATACGTAACAAACCTGAGGGATTGTAATCATGCCAGCGCCCTGGCCACCAACCCATCCGGAGCTGTGTTATTGGGGATAAAAGTACAACATGTTGTGCCTATCAGTGCATACACCCCTCCTTGCTCTGCCAATAACATATCCCTATCTATATATTCCTTTAACCTTATTCGTGGAAAACTGTACGAACTGTTGCTAATTATGATTTATGTAATTTATCCAAACAATATTTTTTCTAAAGGTGGACAACCAAAACAAAAAACGATTCAAATCCTGCCGTTATTTGATTTCCTCATGTGACTGTTACTCCTTGCTCGGCGGACGTAGTTTGTAGGCTCTGGGTGTGTCTGCATCTGGCCCTGGAACTTTGTGTTTCTATTGTAGAAATACAAACTCATGTACAGCAGTTAGTTATTCAAAACCATATTTCCTTTAATTATATTTTTAATTGTTTGAATGGAAGTCCCTTATGGGACCCTTGAAATGTAAGTGTAAGCATGAATCTAACCGTAAGCATTACGTGCAAAGTTAGCTGTGTCAGAGTGATACACGGTACTCATCTTGCTTCTGGAAACATTGGACCTGAAAATTGTATGTGTTTTAAATATGTTTGTATTATAATTGATAATGCCTCATTTGCATTCCTTCATCTAACCAATTCTATTTAGTGCTTGCACAGATTTAAAATTTTTGTTTGAGTGTCCCATTCCTTATTCTGAGCCGATTTCAACCTTGGCATGACAGTTCTATTTTAAAATGTTTGATTTACGGTATCCACCTTGATTTAATTTCACACTACATCCCTCCTTGCGCATTGCTTTAGCCATGCGCATTGAATGACAACCAAACCTAACGGTGTATTGCAACCAAGTTGAAGTTCCCTTCCTTAATCATCTGTATATAAACCAATCTATTGTGAAGAGAAATGAAGACCAGAGGGGTGTTCCACGAACGGAGGTTTAACAAACACTGAGTTAACGCTGAACTCTAGGTTGATTGACCCTGTGCCGACCAACCCAGAGTTTTCGGTTCCACAGCAACGGTTATGCATTAGTTCAATCAACTCAGGGTTGGTTAACACAGGGTTGTGCGCGTCCACGCCAAACCTAAAAAGACGTGTTGTATGGATCATGGAAACCCTGATCGATATGGCGAAACGGGCCGCTTATTTCAATGAAATGGAACTCCAGGTTCTCCTGGAGAGCTATGACGAGGAGAAGGACATTATCACAAGAAAAGGGAACGCTAAAACCTCTGCAACCCGGAGAACCAAAGCCTGGCAGCGGATCGCTGACCGCGTAAATGCGTTAGTTACACGTCAAAAGCATGATCCTTAATATTTGAGCCATGAATATATAAATATCCCAGTTAAGCATTCTTAAAGATCCTACCACATAACCCCTTCGTTCTAAAAAGATATGTACTCCGATTGCTTTCAAGCGGTCAGCGGAGCAAGTATAAAAATGAAGTATAAAAAACATACAAACTGGTAAGCTTTTCCCACCATCGTATTGGTATAAATTTAAATAAGCCATTTTTTTTAAGCCAATCGTGAAAAGGCCGACAGTCGGCAGACTGGATCTGGCCCTCACATTGTCTTGACCCCGTTGGAGGAGCTGTTAATAAGCATAAATTCAGGGCTCCCTGGCATGGAGGGGGTACCTGGAGGTACCTACCTCCTCAGAGAGTCAGGGGCCATACCCCACTGGTTGAATGTAGGTTTTTGTGTTTTCTTGTATTTTTTTTTGCCTTCGAAGTAACACATGCAAACCGTGTGCGTTCCACAGCGCATACTATTCCAAATGTTTCTCTTTTTGGCAACTGGGTAGAAAACCTAAAAGTGACAATTCATCAACTTCACCGATCGAACATTCTCCAGTGGATGCAAGTCCGTTAGGACTATTTTATACTTCATGTTGTAAATGCCTCAAGGCATAGTACTCAGACAATTTTGCTCTTTGTATGATAGGAGGCCAATACAAATCTTGGATGGGTCATCTGAAACGACTGAGATGTGCTTAGCATCTCCAACATTATAGCCTAGATAAAACTACCATTTGCAAAAAACGGAGGGCTACGCAAATATTCTGGAGTGAACTGAGGCCAGGTCCTCGATTGGTAGTGTTGGCTATGTAAGGCTATTTAAATATATTAAAGATTTGCACGAGAATCTATATCTCTCCACTCCAGCAAAAAGGCATCCGATATGCCAAGATGTCGAGCCGTGGTCTTATCAATCGCTCCCAGTGGATTGCACGTATAATTTGCGCTCCGATATCAGCAGTTCTCTCATCAAAAGGGCATGCCATTGTGAACACATGAAAACTGCGGTGAACGCCGGTTTAAATACCCAAAACCGGGTTATGTTTCAAACTTAACCTGCTCAAAACCTGCTCCGACCAGGTTTGATTCAGAGCATATGTTTCTACAGCAAACATACCGTGATCCTTTTGGAACGGAAAACCTAGGGTTACCGCAAACCCTGGGTTAACTTACCCGTTTATGTGATAAAACCGGCTTTGTGGAATACCCCTCAGTACATACAAAACCAAAGGTCGATATTGGTAGGTATATGCAGCCGTCTTGAGACCACGCTGTTCTCAAATGCAGTAAACCGTAGTGGTGCCTAGATGATGCCTCGTGAAACGTCAAAGCCTCGAAACCAGATGAACCATCAAAGTGGTTCGACCTCGAAGCTTCAAATGAGTACGCTAGGGACACCTGGTGGTGAATGAAATTATGATGAAAGAAAGAGTTTCCTGTGATGATGTGATGTTTGCTTCGTACAAAATCAAAAAAATTTAGAATTACAGTCATTTCGGTGATACGTGAGTGTGCTGTTCATATCTCCCGAGCTCATGGTAGAAAACAAATCATTTGACAAAGATTTTAAATCATCCCGGGCAAAATAGAATGTCTTATCAACTACAGTAGCCCACGAATAATTGTAATAATATAACTGCCTGATGACTGAGAATGAGTGTGATTAATTAAGTAGCCATTAAAGAGCCCATGCCATTAAAATCACATTTTTCCTATTGTTTGTTAAATAACATAGGTCTGAATAAGTTTGTGAGCTGTGGTAAGTTTGAAATCTATGCAGTTTGTCTGCTGAATGCAATAGGCAATGAAAGGAAAAAGGCAGAAGAAATGAGCCGATCTGGATAAGGTGACACTGTGACGTAGCGTTGTCAAATTATTATTCATGGCCCTGCCCACTTGGTTGGTTCGTAACCACCCACAAGAATTCTGAAGGAGTCGTGATTGAGCTAGTGCTAAATGCTAATACGTGTACGGTAGTTGCTTAGTTCGTAGTAACAGGCTAGTTACAGAATTTTGAATGCAATGGCAGAACGACATCGAACTACATGAACTGCGACATGCTGCCTGCCGCCGGTTGCCGCGAGGCACCACCGCCCGGCAGCGGGCAGCCGGGCGGTGGTGCCTTGCGCCGGCAGCAGGCAGCAGGCAGCGCACGGTTCTGTCTACTACAGATTGATGGAAGTGGAAGAACCAGAGACGTCGGAGAACCCGACGAAGTCCTTTGTGATTCATTATATCTTCTGGACGTGCACACAGCTTTTGGCCGTGATAATATGTATTATTTGATATAGATATCTATGTATTATATGATATTATTTAGATATAGAGCTCCAGGACTGTAACGCAAGTGTTGTACACTTCCTTGTTATTTGGATAACCGTTCTGCTGTTGGTGTGATGGCGCATAACACGTCGGACTCTCGTCTTTCTACAACTAGACCCGTAGTGGGGGTTATCTCAGCCATGGTTGAGAATGAATTGGGGGAAAGGAACTTTGGCTTTGACTCCCTGAAGTCATGAACCACGACATGGAGGAGAAGGGGATTGTTGACCGCGGTCGTCTCCCGCCGGAGCCTCGCTGCCGATGGACCACCGCCTCGGCTTCAGGATGCGGTGATTAGCGCTGACCGCTGCCGAGGCGGCGGGAAGCAGGGCTCAAGCGGGATACATTCGCGGCCAACAATCCCTTTCTCCTCCATGTCGTGGTTCATGTAGCCTACTTCAGGGAGTCAAAGCCAAAGTTCCTTTTCTCCCAATTCATTCTCAACCATGGCTGAGATAACCCCCACTACGAGTCTCGTTGTAGAAATACCAGAGACGAGAGTCCGACGTGTTATGCGCCATCACACCAAAAGAAGAACGGTTATCCAAATAATAACAAGGAAGTGTACAACACTTGCGTTACAGTCCTGGAGCTCTGCTCTATATCTAAATAATATCATATAATACATAGATATCTATATCAAATAATACATATTATCACGGCCAAAAGCTGTGTGCACGTCCAGACGATATAATGAATCACAAAGGACTTCGTCGGGTTCTGCGACGTCTCTGGTTCTTCCACTTCCACATCAATCTGAAGTAGACGCGGTCGTTTGAGATTCATAATAACCTATCTTCTGGAGGCTCACACAGCTTTTGGCCGTGATAATATATATTATATATTATATGATATAGATATCTATGTATAATATGGGTTTCTAAGAGCCATTGCGATACATCCACCGTAAACAGAGCGCATGGTACCGTGGGTACAAGCTGCTCAGGGCCAGGTGATAATATATATTATATATTATATGATATAGATATCTATGTATAATATGGGTTTCTACGAGCCATTGCGATGCATCCACCGTAAACAGAGCGCATGGTACTGTCAGTGGCTACAAGCTGCTCAGGGCCACACCCCCAGCCCGCTCCTTGACCTGCCTTGACACGCCCACCGTATACAGAGCGCATGGTAGTGGCTACAAGCTGCTCAGGGCCACACCCCCACCCCCCTCCTTGACCTGCCTTGACACGCCCACCGAAACAGCGCGTTTGGGGGAAGCTCAATGTGCGACTGTTTCGGAGTGACTGCAACTCTGCACCACGGCTGAATTTCGGGGACGTCTTTGAATACTGTGTTTGTGGCCCACTAATACCTATATTAAAGCATCATAAAATAGAATGGCATGGGATCTTTAAAGTGATCTTGGAACTGGGTAGTGTCTTTTTTTGTATAAATGTGCCAATTGTGAACCCATATCGCGGAAAAGCCCGAGATGAAGCCTCGAACGTCACACGCTACGTCATTCCGCCTATGTGAATCCTACTCGATGCGGAGCTTCGCTGGGGGGAGGAGCCGAGGTACTGTTGTGGGATTTCTAATAACAACTTATCTAATTCACTTCAACTAGCTATAAGCAAGAGGAGTCGGGGAGTCCAGGTCAAGTATAGATGGAGAGTTTATTGCCACCCGCAAACGAGAGACAACAAAGCCGAGTGGTATCCTCGAATACACACTACTGAATGAATCCCGGACAGCTCCTTATATCCCTGATTTTTACACAACACAAAGTTGGACTTTCATCAAATATAGAATTTCTCATCAGTGTCATACTGTGTGGATGTCAGCATACTCTTATGTCTTCTGGCTACCAATGTGACCTTAGAACATATATTATCCTTATACAAACAGAGATGATGCACATGTGTGAATGTAAGCATTGTCTTCAGAGAGTACATCAAAATGGGAGTGGACTGGACTCTCTGACTGATGTGCCACATGGCCCATCAGGTGAGAATGTCCTGGACCCACTCACTGTTGTCAAACGGCACATAACATCTAGGTTAAAGGTGATCAGCTCCTTTCCACTATTAAAGTATTTATATGATATGTAGGCCTAATAATAATCGTAGTTTAACATAGAATGTAAGGTTAATTTCTACCCCAGTACTCGACACACGCCCCGATGCTTCGACGCAAAGCATAACATCACTAGTAAACCGTAAACGATTCATGAGTCATGGTGCCTATGTGCCATAACTTATCAGAGTAAAAAAATATCAGACTATAAAACGCTGACGTTGTATCAAAGCGTTACAGCAGTAGCAGTGGCATTTGAAAGGTGAACCCACTTCTTCTGAATCTAAATTGAGAACCTCTATTTTACAAAACTCAAAAAAGTAAGTCAGGGTTGTTAACTTAATATTTCAAATTAAGGTTAATAACATTTAAAAAAAAAACATTTCAAAGAATGCAAAACAAGTTTTAAGTTCACTTTATTAAAAGTAATAATTGGAAACTTCCATTTTACATTTCTGAATCCCAGACAGCAATAGAACAAGCAACAAGTAGCTAGTTCATTAGCAGAGAATCGCTGTCTAAATGCAGCAAACCAAAGTGCAGAACAAGTTTGACATGATGGTCAAACTTGTTCTGCACGAGACGCGAGCCCAGGTTAAACGGTGATGCAACTCTCGTGCCTCATACACCGCGCGAACCCGGGAGCTGCCTTTTTTAAACACACACCCACAACTAGGGCTGGCCCGAATTATTCAAATACGGAATATTATTATTCGAAGCTTCAATCAGTATTCTGAGCTTCGCTTTTTTTTTTTTTTTCCACGTACGTGACGTTACCAGAGCGAGGGAGGCAAACTCTTAAGCGTCAGCGACACCAAGCAGAGAAGCGAGAGAGGTGGAGGAAGAATAGATATTTTGTTTCCCTTTACTTTATAACACAACATTAGCGGGATCTCTGGAGGAAAAGTAATACTTAAAAGCTTAGCTTAGTTGTTTGTTTACGTTCGCTGTACAGCGCCGCGCCAATCAACTGTGACTTGCTTGCTGCAGAGCGTGAGCGTCTTGGGAATACCCGGTCAATATAATGGATATAATATGGACACATAAGACAATCAATATTCGATATTTGTTATGGATTTATTGTACAAATTTCCTGAAAAGATGCACGTTCCAGGATGAATTGAAAAGCTCCCGTAAGGGCTGAGATGGCAGAGAACAGCTGATTTGGAACGGAGCAACAGCTGTTCGCTTTCAGGGGGAAAAACTAAGAAACTCAACCTACTTAGGCCTACTAATTAACGTTCAAAAGCTATTAAATCTTCAACAAAATATGCAGATACTGTCAAAATCGGTTCCAGGGAGTATATAGGGATTATTAATGTTGTTTTTGATGGTGTTTTTTTCTGGAACGAGTATTCGAATATTCGCTCGGAAAAACCAACGAGTATTCGAAGCTTGAAAAATGGCATTCGGGCCAGCCCTACCCACAACACACAGCGCACCGCACACCCAACCAACGGTCATGCAAGTCTCGGTAACGGTGGCGGCATCCCAACCGGCATCACGAATACCCAGACTCCCCGGGGGGTAGGAGTCGCCACAATATTTACCATCTTGTAAACTTGTCATGCTGCTATCCATTTGGATGGTAGGCTGGTACGAACGACCAGCTTCAGCGAGAACGTGACGTATTTCCCTTGCTCCAGCCTTCCAGTTTGCTATTTGTGTCCGACGAGTTTGAGAAGAAAACTATTTTGGAAAAAATAAATAATCCAGTGTATAATGGTTGCCAGCCTTTACAGAAACATTAACATTGCAAGCCTTTTACATTGCAATAATATTTTGCCATTTTCGCCAATTTTAATTTCAACAAGTGCTGTCGTGTTTCTGGCGAGCCACGAGGGGTAGTAGCGGGCTAGTCATCATTAGCAACATAGCCTCTTTAGCAAACCAGCTTGAAAACACAACTTTACATTGAATTTCGACATTACAACCCCCAACGTGGTACAAATACAAAGAAAATAATAATAATAATAAATGAAATGTATATAGCGCTTAATATGGTACTCTAAGACGCTTAAAAATACAGCTCAATCCCCATTGACTATGGGCGCAGCCATATTCTTTGCTAGTTGTACAGATCTGCTCGCTCTACTTTGAAAGCGACGAGATACTACGACCGAAAGGGGGCGTGCCTCAGTGAAATGCCGCAAGAAAGCTGGGAGATTTGCGACTTTACCACTTCGTACATCCAAATGGATAGCAGCATCATTGTGCAGTGCATAACAATTGTAATGAAGGGAAAAACGGTCTGTCTAGTTACTGGACCAGATGAAATGAGACGGAGAGGTAATAAAGTCTGTCGGCACGAGGACCTTGGATTTATTAAGTAAAGTGGCAACGGTTATACAGAGTCATAAGCGTGAGAAATCGAATATGTCTAAGTCCCTAATCAGCGCTGATGGTTCGTCCGGAGCTTCGCCTCCGTGGAAGGTCTGCTTCAGAAGAAGGGGAAGAGTCTCTGTGTGATACAGTCTTATGCTGTATCTTCCTTGTGATGAGGTGTGTGCGTTTGAGATGTGTATGGTTCTGTGTGTTTTTGCTTGGCCTTGGCTCCCAGGCCCTGCTGTGTATGCCTCCTAACGGGGGAGAGCTCCTCGTGTCTCCTGTGTGGTAAATTAAACCGGGGAGTGCCCCCCGAACTGTCTTGTGTGTGATAATTTAATGTGGCTCTCAGGCTCTTGGTATGGGCAGGTAACGGGGGAGAGCTTCAAAGTGTCTCCTGTTGTGATAAATTAATGTGGCTCTCCCGTTCTTGAGGATGACTGGTGCATTGTCTGAGTGTTTACCATCTGCCTGGAGGAGAAATGGGGCCTTGGCTCTGGCCTTGACATGACTATATTCTCATGTATGTGTTATGTGTTAAAAGTTGACTATATTGTAAGGTGACTGCCATGTGATGTGCTCATTAGGCTAGGGTAGGAGTTAGCTATATTTATAATGTACATGTGATGTACTCAGCAGGTTATTTTGCCCAACAGTAACAACAGTGTTGCAGAGTTCTTCAAGGAAAGTGATCAAATCCAAAGGATAGCTTTTAACACTTACTTTAATTGATAAAGTAATTCGGTATGGTAAACTGACTATGAAGCAAAAGGAGGTTGAAGCGTATCTGGACACGTGTCGAGCGTCTCCTAGCTGACCAAAACATTATTAACCCTATCGTATGGGCTGCCGAGAGATTCTGGAGACCTCTCCCGGTGTTCGCAGTGTTATCGTCTGGTCCGCAAGACATGGAAGGAGTGGGAGGAGCGGTGTGACGTATTACCCTCGGCTTCCTCCCTTGTCTGTGGTGCTGCCTTCTGTGGCTAAACTAATTATTGCAGCCTTCAGTAAGGTCCCGCTCCCCTTGTGGCTATGTATAGTATTTACGGCTTATATGTTTGGTCCTGCTTCATAGGGTCTATGTGTGGGTTGCTTAGGATCTTAAAATACGTAACAACAGCAACAACATTTCTGACATATCTGAAGTGGCCGTGTCAAATAAAAATTACATTTTTCTATTATACGTAATTTTCTATTATTACTGTTGACAGGAGTATAACAAATAAATTGTATTTCATAGTCAAACAACTAGCACATATGAGGTCCTCAAATTCTCACCCACTGCCCCAATCCAGGTTGAACAGGATTTCGTTCTGAAGTTCGGTGAGGGTGTGTCCGACAAGTTTCTGGAGCGATGGCCAGGCACATTCAAGAAAAAGATCATCCAACCATGCAGAAAGCTTCCCAACATCAGTGAGCTTGAAGAACTCCTGCTGGCAGCTGATCCTCCTCTGGATGGCATTGACGTGGAAGATGACTTGGGTAAGTTATCTGTAAACATACTGGTATTGAGTGTACTAGACTTGTAGGCTTAAAAGGATACTTCAGTATTTTTGGTGTTGCATAGGGTACTTATGCATAGTAAGTATTTTACCTTATCGGAGATGGCAGACAGAGCAATCATTTTAAGGAGCTGAAATCATTTTAAGCTTCATGAAAAATGTTGTGGCAGAAATTAACCTTACATTTTATGTTAAACTATGATTATTATTAGGCCGACATATCATATGGATACTTTAATAGTGGAAAATAGCTTATCACCTTTTCCCTAGATGTTATGTGCCATGTGGCACCAGTGAGTGGGTCCAGTCTATTCCCATCTGATGTACTCTCTGAAGACAATGCTGACATTCACACGTGTGCATCATCTCTGTTTGTATAAGGATAATATGTTCAAAAGTCACATTGGGACCGAGAAGACATGAGAATATGCTGACATCCACACAGTATGCCCCAGAAAAACTTGCTATGCACATCAATATTTGATGAAAGTCCAACTTTGTATTGTGTAAGGATTGGGGATATAAGGAGCATTACGGGAGTCATGCAGATACCATTCGGCTTTGTTGTCTCTCGTTTGCGGTTGGCAATAAACTCTCCATCTATACTCAACCTGGACTCTCCGATTCCTCTTGCCTATAGCTAGTTGAACTGAATTAGATAAGTCATTATTAGAAATCCCACCACAATGTCAGACATTTTTCTATATCGTAAAAGTCAAAAACGTCATTCCCTTGAATGAGAAAATGCATTCTAACTTTTGACAGGTACAGTATATTCAACAAAGTTTCAAATAAAAGAGTTGGCAAGATTTCTAGTCTGTGGCAGCTTTTTCTGCAGATTTAAAACCGCTATCCATTCTTTTTTGTGAAAATGCTTACATTGCAGATGAATTGTAATGTAAAGAGTTCACACAATTCAAGCCTGTAAACATAAAACTGGTGTTGTTACAGGTTGGTACAGTGGCCTCTTATCAGTTTTACTGCTGTCATACCTGATTCCACCGTCTGCCCAGGGACGGAAGAGACCAGGGAAAGTGTCCGCGTCCCAAGCAGAGAAACATCTCGTCATCTTCAAGAAGGTTTATATTTTTCCTAATTAATATAAAGATTATTCATTACTAAAATATTGCATCCATTGTAACGTCTAATGATACACACAAGACCCTGTTCTTTTCACAGATGTTTAATGTTGCACTTGTCGCCTTCAAACAACTGCATTCTTGCATTCTTCAGCTTGCTAACAAGTTTCACCATGACATCATCACACCCTAACACCATAGGACTAAAATACAGACATACAATTAGCTCAAGCTAACTTCTGGAAGCTTCCAGGGAATAATCAAAGGGTCAATCACAGAAACAAAGCAACAGGTACATTTACAAAATACTACTAGAGTCCACTTTGTGGTCAAAGAGTGAAATTACACATATAGTCCACAGGGCAAGAAAACGCTGCCTGAAGTTACTACCATGTTCATTTAATCAGCTATGTGTGCATATTTCTTCCCAAGAATACAAAAAATATTTAATTATTACATAACAACCAAGTTAATTTTGTCATCTGTGTATGTGTATCTTCTCAGACTGGAACAAGTATCCAAGAACATCTCGACACCATTACTACCAGCGCTCAACCATATCTCCTGGCTGTTGGAGTAAGGAAGGATGCAGTCCACCAGTTCTTAATCATTCTGGATCGGAGTGCCATACCTTGCAGGTCAACTTCTTCTCTAGGGGCATTCGATGAGCTGTTTAAGGCACATTTTGTGTTCGGCACATCATACAGCTCCATAACATGTACATGTTCATCCAGACCACAGTGTACAACATCGATGTTGGGAAAGTCAAGGAGAGTCCTCGTGTTGCTAAAGTAAGGGCAAGGTTACTCAATTAGTGCTTGAGGGTTTTCCTCCATCATGAGGTGCTTTGTTTGTCAGGCTGAATTAAAAAGTTCCAATATGCTTGTTAGGCACTTGCGTTTAGTTCATGGTTACGTGCCTGGAAGAAAACTTCGCCTTAAATGTGTTCAGACTGGATGTGGATCTGTGTTCGGTACTTTTTCTGGTTTTAGGAAGCATTTAAACACCAAGCACACAGAGTATTTAGACCAGCAGGCTGAAACTGATGTTACGTTAAACGGTACAGGAGAGGTTGTGGCAAGTAATGTAGATGAGACGCCAACATCATCTGAACCTACTATAAATTCCGAGAAGAGCACTCTTGATATGTGTGCCTCTGCTGTTGCACAACTCAAGGCAGCTGGATTAAGTCAGTCTACTGTAAACAGTTTTGTCTCATCCATGGAAGAAGTGTTTTTTGAGATTAATAGTCAGGCTAAATATGCAGCTTTACAGTGCTTATCTCCTCAGGACACTGAAAATAAGAATAAAATAGAGGAATCCTTCAAACAGTTGGAAAATGGAAATCCCTTCACATGCTTGAATACAGAAACCAAACGAAACAAACACTTCAAAGAGAAATGGGGAAACGTTGAACCTGTTGAAAAGGTGCTCGGCACAAGATTTGACAGCATAAGAAACAAATCTACTGGGACATATGACCAGGTCATTATAACAGATAAGTTTGTATGTTCCCATCCTAGAAACGCTTAAGAACATTTTTGATAACCCAGAACTGACCAACATGTTCAAGCCCAGGCACATTCCCAAAGAAGGTGTTTATACAGACATAAGAGATGCCAACTATTTTAAAGAAAATCTGTTATTTTCTAAAGAGAACGATGCATTGTAGATTCAACTGTTTTATGACGACTTTGAAACAGCAAATCACTTGGGCTCTAAAAAGGGTATCCATAAATTAGGGGCTATATATTTTGATATTTTAATATAAGTAATGATTTGGGACTGAATGCTATACAATCCTGGTGCATATTGCGCAACATGCCGTTGCTTTTTGTTGATTTATTTCAGACAGGTGAGGGTTATTGGCGTCTTCTTCTTTTGCTTCTACAGATTGTTAACATTGTTTTTTCACCTGTCCTCTCAGAGGGCATGACCATATACCTCAAACACTTAATCATTGATCATCATCAACTCTTCAAGCAGTTATTTCCTCAGCTCAATCTCTTGCCAAAGCATAATTTCATGATTCATTACCCTCGTATTATAAGGACCATTGGCCCAATTCTGCACATGTGGTGCTGTGGTAGAAATTAATGATTATATTCTATGGTAAACCATGATTATTATTAGGCCTGTATATCTAATGGTAGAAAACATTTAAAGCGTCTCTGGATTCTGATCCAGGGCAGAACACGGTGCCTGGGAGTCTGGGGTCAGAGCAGGGGTTGGGGCCAAACCCCCCAGGAGCAGGAAGCTACTGAGACAATGCATGCTGACTCCACTCCTGGGTTCCTAAACTATCTCGGTGACCATATGGTTAGAAGAGTTTGTGATTGATTATGGGTTGACACCTAAAACAAGAAACTGCTGAGTAGTGTGCTGCTGTGTGTGTATAAGAAGAGGCTGGAATCTGTTGACCGGCAGTGACTCTGCAGACCCACCCGGCTGTTATCGGTGTTGTTGTTCTTCACGATAAAGTCTTCTGTCAATACTTGCTCCGGACACCTCGATTTCTTTTACTCTCTCTCAAATTAGTCGAACTGTTATATCTCGGTTAAAATCTACTACAGTGCATGCGTTATGAAGCTAAACATAATTTCTTTAAAGAGCCCATGCCATTAAAATCACATTTTTCCTATTGTTTGTTAAATAACATAGGTCTGAATAAGTTTGTGAGCTGTGGTAAGTTTGAAATCTATGCAGTTTGTCTGCTGAATGCAATAGGCAATGAAAGGAAAAAGGCAGAAGAAATGAGCCGATCTGGATAAGGTGACACTGTGACGTAGCGTTGTCAAATTATTATTCATGGCCCTGCCCACTTGGTTGGTTCGTAACCACCCACAAGAATTCTGAAGGAGTCGTGATTGAGCTAGTGCTAAAGGCTAATACGTAGTTGCTTAGTTCGTAGTAACAGGCTAGTTACAGAATTTTGAATGCAATGGCGGAACGACATCGAACTACATGAACTGCGACATGCTGCCTGCTGCCGGTTGCCGCGAGGCACCACCGCCGCGAAGCACCTCCGCCCGGCAGCGGGCAGCCGGGCGGTGGTGCCTCGCGCCGGCAGCAGGCAGCGCAGGGTTCTGTCTACTACAGATTGATGTGGAAGTGGAAGAACCAGAGAAGTCGGAGAACCCGACGAAGTCCTTTGTGATTCATTATATCGTCTGGACGGGCACACAGCTTTTGGCCGTGATAATATGTATTATTTGATATAGATATCTATGTATTATATGATATTATTTAGATATAGAGCTCCAGGACTGTAACGCAAGTGTTGTACACTTCCTTGTTATTTGGATAACAGTTCTGCTGTTGGTGTGATGGCGCATAACACGTCGGACTCTCATCTATGGTATTTCTACAACTAGACCCGTAGTGGGGGTTATCTCAGCCATGGTTGAGAATGAATTGGGGGAAAGGAACTTTGGCTTTTACTCCCTGAAGTCATGAACCACGACATGGAGGAGAAAGGGATTGTTGACCGCGGTCGTCTCCCGCCGGAGCCTCGCTGCCGATGGACCACCGCCTCGGCTTCAGGATGCGGTGATTAGCGCTGACCGCTGCCGAGGCGGTGATTAGCGCTGACCGCTGCCGAGGCGGCGGGAAGCAGGGCTCAAGCGGGATACATTCGCGGCCAACAATCCCTTTCTCCTCCATGTCGTGGTTCATGTAGCCTACTTCAGGGAGTCAAAGCCAAAGTTCCTTTCCCCCAATTCATTCTCAACCATGGCTGAGATAACCCCCACTACGAGTCTCGTTGTAGAAATACCAGAGACTAGAGTCCGACATGTTATGCGCAATCACACCAACAGCAGAACGGTTATCCAAATAACAAGGAAGTGTACAACACTTGCGTTTCAGTCCTGGAGCTCTGCTCTATATCTAAATAATATCATATAATACATAGATATCTATATCAAATAATACATATTATCACGGCCAAAAGCTGTGTGCGCGTCCAGACGATATAATGAATCACAAAGGACTTCGTCGGGTTCTCCGACGTCTCTGGTTCTTCCACTTCCACATCAATCTGAAGTAGACGCGGTCGTTTGAGATTCATAATAACCTATCGTCTGGAGGCTCACACAGTTTTTGGCCGTGATAATATATATTATATATTATATGATAGATATCTATGTTTAATATGGGTTTCTAAGAGCCATTGCGATACATCCACCGTAAACAGCGCATGGTACTGTCAGTGGCTACAAGCTGCTCAGGGCCACACCCCCACCCCCCTCCTTGACCTGCCTTGACACGCCCACCGTATACAGAGCGCATGGTAGTGGCTACAAGCTGCTCAGGGCCACACCCCCACCCCCCTCCTTGACCTGCCTTGACACGCCCACCGAAACAGCGCGTTTGGGGGAAGCTCAATGTGCGACTGTTTCGGAGTGACTGTAACTCTGCACCACGGCTGAATTTCGGGGACGTCTTTGAATACTGCGTTTGTGGCCCACTAATACCTATATTAAAGCATCATAAAATAGAATGGCATGGGATCTTTAAGAAAAACTTAAAAAACATTACACAAACATAAGCCAAAAAGCACCAGAGTTGTATGGCATTCTATCGAGAATCCTTTACCAAGGAAAGACTAACTTTAGGCCCTGGAAAAATGCTTCCACTAAGCGAGCTCAAAAATGGCCCAGACATTGCTTCCAAATTTGGAGCTGAATTGTCAACCAGTATTTTTTCTGCCAAATGGATTAAATACCATGGTACCGAGTACCGCCGTGACTTCATTATCTGTACTGAATATTTCTCTCCAACGTCAGATCACTGTGCATTAAACTGGACGAGCTCCAGCTACTGGTGAGGAGGAACAGAGACTTTTCTTCATCTTCTGTTTTGTGCTTCACGGAAACTTGGCTGTGTGGATCAACACCGGACTCTGCGCTACAGCTGGCAGGCTTCCAGCTGTTCCGAGCGGACCACGACACGGAGCTTTCTGGCAAAACGAAGGGTGGAGGGATCTGTTTCTACCTCAACAGCGGCTGGTGTAAAGATGTTACAGTGATGCTGCAGCACTGTTCTCCTGTTCTGGAAACCTACATTATAAACTGTAAACCCTTTTATTCCCCCCGTGAGTTCGCTTCGTTCATTCTGGTCGGCGTTTATATTCCACCGCAAAACAACGTGCAGGAGGCAAAACGTCAGCTGGCCGACCAGATACTGGACGTGGAGCGAACTAACCCGGACTCCTTTGTTATTGTCGTCGGTGACTTTAACAGAGGAAATCTCAGCCATGAACTTCCCAAATTGCCAGCTCATTAAGTGCCCAACCAGAGAGGAGAACACGCTGGATCACTGTTACACAACTTTAAAGAAGGCCTATCACGCCGTCCCCCGCGCTGCACTGGGACACTCTGACCACGTCATGGTCCACCTGATTCCAGCATACAGGCAGAAGTTAAAACTCTGTAAACCTGTTGTGAGGACGTCTAAGCATTGCACTAGTGAGGCTGTGGAGGATCTGAAGGTGTGCTTGGACTGCACTGACTGGGATATTTTCAGGTCTGCCACCAACAGTCTTGATGAGTACACTGATGCTGTGACATCTTATATCAGCTTCTGTGAAGACAGCTGTGTACCATCTCGCAGCAGGGTGAGCTAGAACAACAACAAACCCTGGTTCACAGCAGAACTCGGACAGCTAAGGTTGGCAAAGGAGAAGGCGTTTCGGAGCGGAGTCAAAGACAAGTTTAAGGAGTCGAAATACAGGTTTAGCAAGGCAGTGAGAGATGCTAAACTCTCGTATTCAAAGAGACTCCAACGGCAGTTCTCAGATAACGACCCAGTGTCTGTCTGGAAGGGTCTGAGACTGCTCACCAACTACAAACCATCTGCCCCCCACTCCATCGACGACCCTCACCTGGCCAACGACCTGAACAAGTTCTGCTGCAGATTTGAAAGACAATGCAGTCCTGTTACCATCCCCCGAACCCCCATTCACCACCCCCAGACCACCACACCCTCCTCCCCCACCTCAGCAGGAGCCCAGGCGTTCCCTCTCCTGTCTACCTCTGAGACGGCAGGAATGGAGAGATATTTCCTGGCCAGATTACTCAGTCTTGGGAAGTTAGCTTCATGTACCTTCCACCATTGCAGTGGGTCTGTATCAGGGTCTGTCTCAGAAGACAACAAGTAGGATGACAACTCAGCTTCAATTTTGTCATGCTCTGACTGGGAGGTAGGCGTCACTGTCTTCTTCTTGAAGAAGCTTGCTAGAGTTTTCTTCTTCTTTGTAACAGGCTCAGCAGCTTCTTCTTGGTGCAGGTCCTGCACAGATGTGCCAGGCTGGGATTTGCTTTTCTCAGCTGGAAGAGACATCAGCTCTGTAACAGCTTTTTTTTTGATTCCGTCCACTTCGTCATCTGCTAAATACGTTGTCCGGAACCGGGGGTCCATGAGTGAGGCCATGTCCAGGAGTTCCTGTTCCAGGGTCATTGTATTTATTGTTGAGGTAGTTGAGTATGTTGCTCTTGATTTGTTTGGTGAGCTCGGTCTCACCCTCTTCTGGCTGCAGAAGGCTGTTGTTTAACAGGTGGAGTACCGGTTTGAGGTAGGAGACACTCACGTAGGCCTCACCAGATAGGGCATCAGTGAATTCCTTCAGTGGACTTACAGCTTTATTCATTGACTCCAACACGTCAATGTCCTGTAGGGCTGTCAACGAATATTCGAAGTTCGAATATTCGTTCGAAATGTATCCAAAAACGCGAATTCGAACGTGAAAATTAATATTCGAATGTGAAAAAACACTCCCGCGGTACAAGCGCCTCTATCTGCTTTGTGAATGAGCCTCTGTCTGTTCGCGATGTCCCTCATAATATTCGAATGTGAAAAAACACTCCCGCGGTACAAGTGTAACAGACTAGTATTGTGAAGAGCGAATGTATTTTATCCCCTCGGGGTTTCCGTACTTGGATATAGGTATTCCAGCTCGGCTATGCCATTCAATAAGCATCCGAAGTAGAGCTCAGGGAGCTAGTAGTCTGGCTGGTGAAAGCTGCTATAACGCAATGTTCTCGGCAAAGTCCGAGACAGCTTTTTTTTCATGAATCCGAACGGTGCGTAGTGCGAAGTGCCCTTTCGCTGGCATGGTGGAAGACGTAGGCGACATGCATATCTTTCTTTATCGATTTTAATAGGCCTTCTCGATAAATGGTAACTTGGTAAGCAAAGCAAGGAACGTTACCACTAGCATACTTTGTAACATTCAGAAGCGGGCGTCTTCTTCAGATTACTATAGTTTGCGCGCTTGCAGGTGTGGTGGTGAAATGCAAGCGATACAAAGTTGTGGCTTTTCATGATTAGGCCTCCACGTTACTGGGCTGTTTATAGGATATATATATATCCCGCTAATTTGAACCATGGTTTTGTCGCATTATTGACATATTGACGGCAACTGCGTAAAATAGGCAACCAGATATTCGAATAGTTCGAATTCGTGATTTTTTTCCAAACGAACATTCGAATGTCATTTTTGAGCAATTTTGACAGCCCTAATGTCCTGACAGGTGGGCACCAGGTGCCTGCTTTTTTTGTCTGCTCCCAGGACCTGTGCTATGGCCTTCTCCTGTTCCAACACTCGTTCTACCATCAGTTGTCTCGAACCCCACCTGGTTAGGGACTCGGTGATGAGGTTGTGAGATGGTCTCATCCATGGAAGAAGTGTGGATGAGAAAAACTGTATGACAATACAAGGAGATGACTGTAGCACAGACTAGACAAGCCAGTCGGAGGAGAGAGGGTTACAGTGTTAAATTATTTTATGCATGTGTCTCTCTTTAACACATAGCCTAGTGTGTCCACAGGAACACATGCATTATCTTACACATTATGATAGTCTAACACTTCTTAATTAAGCTTAATTCTGTTTGACAAAGAAAAGAAAATGTTTCACACTGTAGGTATAATTTAATTAATGCGTAGCCTACACACACACACACACACAACTATGGCAACTATGGTTAACTGTATCAAGGCTCCAGACTTTTTTACTGAATAGAGCTTGAACACATCATAATGTAGCTCAGCGCAACCTAATATGCAACTGCATCAATCCATTCATTTCGTTTTTATACATACATGTAGCACTTTGTTACGCATTGAATAGTTTTTTAACTAAATCTGGTGCATTTATATGTCCGATGTAATTGCCATGTTGATTAATGCACACTGTCCCTTTGAAATAAATAAATTGCACTTACTGATGGCATTGTGAAGTCTGTGTCCAAAGCATTGGAGGTTGGGCCACTCAGTCAGTCTCAAGGCTTTAACAATGTTGGAACCGCTGTCCGTAGTCATGCAAACAAGACTGTCTTCTCGAAGCTTCCAGGAGGCCAGCGAGTCTTGTAACCCTTGGGCTATTACTTCGCCAGTGTGGTCGTCCGGGAAGTACGATGTCTGCAGGCACATGCCTCGCAGGGTCCATTCTCCGTCAATAAAATGCACAGTCAGACTCAAATATGGGTGTGTGGTTCGGCTGGACCATAGGTCGGTAGTGGTGGAAAAATAAACAATGTTTTGCAGCTGCTCTGCGACTCCAGCTCTTGTTATGTTGTATCAATTATTACACCGTTTTTTTCTACGGTATAGATGGGGACCATATCTTTTGCGATGTGATATGTCACCGCATCTTTGATCGCCTGCCACTGGGGCCCTTTCTTGTCATAAGGAATGACTGCTGAAAATGCTGCTGCCAAGGTTACCTGCTTTTTTACAGGCGCTTTGTGGCTTAA
Organism: Gadus morhua; assembly: GCF_902167405.1. Taxonomy (NCBI): domain Eukaryota; kingdom Metazoa; phylum Chordata; class Actinopteri; order Gadiformes; family Gadidae; genus Gadus; species Gadus morhua. The sequence goes on along the minus strand of NC_044055.1, from coordinate 28,158,929 downwards.
GCTAGGATCTGCATCTTTTAGTGCTACACGCTCCTGCCATTCCACTGCATGTCTCTGTCGCAGGACTTTCTACAAACCTTACTAAGAACAGTTGTTTGTTCTATGTCTGACCGCTTGTACCCGAACCACTTCCATACAACTGAAGTAGCACCCTTTTTATTAATGAGTGTTCGTGGACATTTTTATGGTAGGGGAGATCAGGGTCGATTGAAACACGGGACGATTGAAACACAGCGATTTCCTCAAAAACCACGCAAGGATTTCACGTCAAATTTCGTCACTACGTTCAGCACGCAAGACTGACCAACCCCGCGAAATTTCGTGTAATGACTTCCCACCGTTCAAATGTTATCCCCCGAACCTGTTTTCGGGAGCGCAAACAGTTTTCCTGCAGTAGTTTTTTTGTAATAAATAGTTGTGTTTTTTGTTTCATGCCATAATAATATGACTGGTTGCATAAAAACAAGAGTAAGGTAAATAGTTTATTTTTAAAATATGCTGTTTCATTCGTCCCGCATGTGTGTTTCAAACGTCCCGACTAGGCGGGGTGTTTGAAACAGATGTCAACTTTTTAACTCAAAGTTAAAAAACAGCTCGATCATCCAACATATGTATTAAATTACACTTGTAACTAAGAGAACACACATGTGAGTTGTTGATCACAAATTATTTGTATACATAACGTCATCTTTGCAAAAGACGTTTAACTGAAAAGTGTTTCAATCGACCCGGCTCCCCCCTAAGTCTGTCGGGGGCGAGGTGAATGTGATTGTAGTAGGCTGAGTTTTGTGCGCATTCTGGAAAGTGAGAGAGGAGGCTGCTACGGAGTCTGTATTCAGCAAAACAAATCGGAAGAGTCTAGAAATGTTTTTAAATTGCGATTTTTCCGTTCAGCCATTTCACAAACCATAGGAAAGTAAAAATGCAAATTAATCGTTTAAACCGAAAAAATCGCCCAGCCTTACTACAGACCAGTCGCCTTGACCTCTATGGTCATGAAGTCCTTTGAGTGCCTTGTCCTGTCGCACCTCAAATCCATCACGGACCCTCTCCTGGACTCCATGCAGTTCGCCTACAGAGCCAACAGGTCTGTGGACGATGCTGTAAACATGGCCCTCCACTTCATCCTCCAGCACCTGGACTCAGCAGGAACCTACGCCAGGATCCTGTTTGTGGATTACAGCTCTGCATTCAACACCATCATCCCCACTTTGCTACAGGACAAGCTCTCCCAGCTGCACGTGCCCGACTCCACCTGCCGGTGGATCACTGACTTCCTGTCTGACAGGAAGCAGCATGTGAAGCTGGGGAAGCACGTCTCCAACAGCCTGACCATCAGCACCGGATCCCCTCAGGGCTGCGTTCTTTCTCCCCTGCTCTTCTCCCTGTACACCAACAGCTGTAGCTCCAGTCACCAGTCGGTCAAGCTCCTGAAGTTTGCAGATGATACCACGCTCATCGGGCTCATCTCTGGTAGAGATGAGTCTGCCTACAGGTGGGAGATTGACCACCTGGTGACATGGTGTGGCCAAAACAACCTAGAGCTCAATGCTCTAAAGACATTGGAAATGGTTGTGGACTTCAGGAGGAACGCAGCCCCATCCTCCCCCATCACCTTGTGTGACTCCCCAGTCAACACCGCGGAGTCCTTCCGCTTCCTGGGCACAGTCATCAGCCAGGACCTCAAGTGGCAGCACACCTCACTCATGGACCCCCGGTTCCGGACAACGTATATAGCAGATGACGAAGTGGACGGAATCAAGTTGAACGTCAGCTGCATCACCAAAAAGGCACAGCAGAGGATGTACTTCCTGCGGCAGCTGAAAAAGTTCAACCTGCCAAAGGCCATGATGGTGCACTTCTACACCTCCATCATAGAGTCCATCCTCACCTCCTCCATCACCATCTGGTACGCTGCTGCTACCATCAAAGACAGGAGCAGACTGCAGCGTATCATCAGATATGCTGGTCGATAGTGTTTATATATGGTCGATAGGGTTTACATGTGGTCGATAGGGTTTAAATGTGGTCCATAGTGTTTAAATGTGGTCCATAGTGTTTAAATGTGGGCGATAGTGTTTAAATGTGGTCGATAGGGTTTACGTGTGGTCCATAGTGTTTAAATGTGGGTGATAGTGTTTAAATGTGGGCAATAGTGTTTACATGTGGTTGATAGGGTTTACATGCGGTCCATAGTGTTTAAATGTGGTCGATAGTGTTTACATGTGGTAGATATTGTTTAAATGTTATCGATAGTGTTAAATGTTCCTTTCCCTCACTCTCCACCTCATCCCTAACTCTCCACCTCAAGCTGGTGTGTAGTGAGCGTTCTGGCACCGATTGGCTGCCGTGCATCACCCAAGTGGGTGCTACATATTGGTGGTGGTTAGTGAGGTCCCCCCTTCACTTTAGGCGTCTTTGAGTGTTATTAATTATTATTATTCTTCATGTTTAACCTCTGCTTTCCTTTTATTCCTAGTCTGTTTTACATAGTTTTGAATGATGACTATATGCTCTGTAAGGTGACCTTGGGTGTCTTGAAAGGCGCCTCTAAATTAAATGTATTATTATTATTATTATGCTGAAAAGGTGATCGGCTGCAACCTGCCGTCCCTCCAGGACCTGCATGCCTCCAGGACACTGAGGCATGCAAGGAAGATCATGTTGGACCCCTCCCACCCCGGACATATACTCTTTAAAACACTGCTCTCTTGTAAGAGGTTGAGGTCTGTCAAGACCAAAACCTCCCACCATAAAAACAGTTTCTTCCCGTCTGCAACTGGCCTCATCAACAACGGCCCCGGACCCCCACCAACACTGACACGCACACTACCCCCCCTTCCCCCATCACCACCCACAGTCATCTGATGACAACAAGTTTTGCACTACTTTCACCATCACGCACAATTGTACGTGTATTATTTTATTTTATTTTCTTATCTTATCTTCTTATCTTATTACGGTGCATATATATATATGCATATATTGTGGAGGACGGCGCATGCAACAATTATATTGCATGCCCGTTCCAGACAAACTCTTAGTCCACGTAGGCAGTGAAATCTGGACTTCAATATCCCGTATGTATTTTCAATTTTAACGCGGGTTCTGCTGTGTGCCAGGTTAAATATTGTCTGTTGTCCACGAGCGGGATTAGGGTACGGGGTGATGAGCGTCGGGAGGCATGGATACCCTCGATCTCCTTGGATCCACCCATCGAATTGCCCTGCGATCAAATACAAACTTTGAGCTATCTTGCACAAGCACAATTATATGAGGTCTATATGTTCAGAATGCAACGCACCCTCTTGAAATGTAAGGCTCAAATTGGATTCACGATACATCCTGGCATCGTGGACTGAACCAGGCCACTTTGCCTCTACATTGGTGATCATGTGGGAAGCATCACATATCATTTAGTGATAAAAAAATTGATTGACAGCGACCTTTTTAATGCCGGACTGACAAATATGTGGGACGATGGTTGGAAAAGCTTACCAGCTTGTACAACGTTTTTGTGTTTCATTTTTACTTGTTCCAAAGTTCGTTCCAAGAAAAAGTGATTTTAGAACAACTGCAGCTACACCTGGATCTTAATGACATAACAGAAAAGTTTCAGTCTGGTTTTAAATCACACCACAGCACAGAAACTGCACTTTAATGATCTTCTTTTAACTGTTGACTCGGGGAGTTCTGCTGCGCTCGTGCTCTTAGACTTGACTGCTGCTTTTGACACAGTCGACCACCAGATTCTTTTATCCCGCCTGGAACTCTGTGTTTGTATTACTGGAAAATGGTTCAAGTCATATCTGTCAAAGAGAACCTTCTCTGTTCATCTAGGCCAGTACTCCTCAGCTGCAGCCCCACTAGTCTGTGGGGTCCCCCAAGGCTCTATTTTATCTCCAATTCTTTTTGCGTTATATTTGCTTCCCCTAGGTTCCATTTTTTTAAAACACAACATTTCTTCCCATTGCGTCGCAGATGACCTTCAAATCGAACTGCCATTAAAATCAAACAAGGCTTCCAAAAATGCATTGTCAAACTGTCTGAAAGATGAAAACCTGGTTGGAACTTAACTTCCTAACACTAAACAATAATAAAACCGAAATTATTGTTTTTGGCCAATCCAAACTACTGGATGGCATCGACAGTGTTCTTGGTCCCCTTGCCTCCTACAGCCGCCCTTTTGTCAGAAACCTCAGTTATTTTCGACAATGGTTTTAAATTTAACAAGCAAATAAGCTCAGTCGTGAAAACAAGCTTCTTCCAGCTGCGACTCCTAGCGAAAGTAAAGCTGTATCTCCCACCAAAGGACTTTGAAAGAGTCATTCACCTGTTCATAATGTCCCGTCTAGACTACCGTAATTCTCTTTACTTTGGTGTGGACCAATGTCTGCTCCGTCGCATCCAAATGGTCCGAAATGCTGCTGCACGCCTCCTCACTGGGAAAAGGCGATATGACCACATTACCCCTGTCCTGGCCTCTCTTCACTGGCTTCCTGTGGTTTTTAGAATTAAATTCAAAATCCTGTTGTTTACTTTTAAATCTCTACATGGGCTGGCACCTAAATATATGTCAGAGCTGGTCTGCATCCATGCTCCAGCTAGAGAAATTCGGTCAGCTCAGCAGGTGCTGCTGGATGTACCTAGGTGCAGACAAAAAACAAAAGGCGACAGAGCCTTCGCTGTGGCCGCTCCTAATCTTTGGAACGGTCTCCCCCTGAGTCTGAGAACTGCCCAGTCTATCGACCAGTTCAAAACACAACTAAAGACTCACTTTTTTACATTGGTGTTTAATACAGACTAAGATTTTATTTTATCTTATTCATTGTTGTTGCTAATATGCAATTTTAAGCCTTTTTGTTTTGTTTTTATATTGTGTTTGTGTACAGCACTTTGGTCAACTACTGTTTTAAAATGTGCTATATAAATAAACTTGACTTGAATTGATTAACAAACCATGGAGATATTGGAAATAGCCAATATAGGCAGTGTACACTTACCTGAACATTTATACTGTTTTTTATATTTATACTGATCAATCCTGTTCACATAATCAGCCTAATTTATAGATGGGGCCAGTATGGGCACTTGTGTGCCATCAATGCACCCAATTACAATTGGAAATCCTGAAATATAACACCCAGATGAAAAGTCAACGAGGATAATTTCGGTGCCATTTGGGAACACGTAAAGTAGATAATGCTGACCTGCAAGTTGGTGAAACTCCATTTTAATGCATCTCGTGGGTTTATGGCCTGGAAAAACAATGAAGTTATGCAACAACCGCTTCAGCGCAAGACAAACTTTACGTACTGAGCGGCAGACCGTGGCTTTGCCTATGTGCTCAGCATCTCCTACACTATAAAAAAAACAGAGAGCTATGCAAATTGTTTGTAGTGAACTGAGGGCTGATCCACGATTGGTAACAATTCCAATGTAGGGTTGGAGAAGGTTATTTAAATATATCAAAGAATCATTTGAAAAACGATATCTCTCCAGCAAAAAGTCCTCCGGAAAGGACTATGTCGAGCCGTGGTCTAATTAATCTCTCTGTGAATATTTGTGGTAGCATTAATAATAACGACTTATCTAATTCACTTCAACTAGCTATAAGCAAAGAGGAATCGGATAGTCCAGGTCAAGTATAGATGGAGAGTTTATTGCCACCCGCAAACGAGAGACGACAAAGCCGAATGGTATCCGCGAATACACACTACTGAATGAATCCCGTACAGCTCCTTATATCCCCAATCCTTACACGATACAAAGTTGGACTTTCATCAAATATTGATGTGCATAGAATGTTTTTCTGGGTCATACTGTGTGGATGTCAGCTAGGGATGCAAATTATCGAGTAATTCATTAATCGATAGTTGTTTCATCTTATCGATCGATGATCGATTAATTGATAAGCGGCAATTCTTCTGAGAAGCTGAATTTCCTTCTGAATGTGACACATTTAGGTGGTAATTCAATGAAGTCTTTTAGTTGTTGTACTTTTAGTTAAATACTTCCACATATTGTGCATTTGGCGTCTTTGTCCTCATTAACCAACTTAAAGTGGCTCCATACTGCACTCCGTTTTGCCCTCTTCATCGTGTCAGTGTCCCGTGCTGTGTTCCAATACCCGTACTTCCATGAGTACACTTAAAGGAAGTACACTATCTGCACTATCCGTACTCACTTGAGTACGCTAATTTTTCAGATGTGAGTGCTGTTCCAAATCGAGTACTCTGTGGTGCACTTACCGGAAATTACGATCACGACTGCCGCCACGGCTCCTCCCCCACAATAAACATCCCGCTTTGAACGGTGAACTCTTTACGCCTAGCAGCTATAAAAAGCTATAAAAACTACAAAATGATTCTATTAATGCAGGCTATGTGGAAAATGCGCCGACTTTGGCTCAGCCTGGCTCCGCCTCTTCCGCTACGTAGCTAAGATGGCTGCCGTTGAGTACGGAGAGTGTCCTTCGATCCACACTTCACGATTAGCCCATTTTGAGTACGGCATCGGGTCCTTGAAGTATACTTCTTTTCGCCGGATCTGAATTGGAACGTACTGCGTACTCAAATTTTGAGTACGCAGTACGGACAGTACGGGTATTGGAACACGGCCCCACTTTTCGTTTGTCTAATGTCCGCATATTCTCATGTCTTCTGGATCCCAATGTGATCTTAGAACATATATTATCCTTATACAAACAGAGATGATGCACACGTGTGAATGTAAGCATTGTCTTCAGAGAGTACATCAAATGGGAATGGACTGGACTCACTCACTGGTGCCACATGGCACACAACATCTAGGCTAAAGGTGATCAGCTGTTTTCCACTATTAAAGTATCTATATGATATGTAGGACTAATAATAATCATTGGTTAACATAGAATGTAAGGTTAATTTCTACCATAATTGCACAAATTATTTGTGCTCCGATATCAACCGGCCTCTCGTCAAAAGGGCATGCCATTGTGATCACGTAAAAGCTGTGTTGAACGCACGTTTAAATACCCTGGCAAAACCGGGTTTTCTTTAAACTTAACCTGCGCAAAACCTGCTCCGCCCAGGTTTGATTCAGAGCATATGTTTCTATAGCAACTAACATACCATGTTCCTTTTGGAACGGAAAACCTAGGGTTACCGTAAACCCTGGGTTAACTTACCCGGTTATGTGATAAAACCGGCTTTGTGGAACACCCCACTGGTGTTGTGGTAGAAATTAATGATTATATTCTATGGTAAACTATGATTATTATTAGGCCTGTATATCTTAATGGTAGAAATCACCCGGTGTCCGGGGTCAGAGCGTATGTTGGAAGGAACCCATGATAGGGGCAGGAAGCTACGGGGTTAATGCGTGCTGACCTCAGAATGGTGTCCTAAATTATTTTTGTTGATAATGTGGTTTGACGAACTCATGATTGATGTCGGCGGAAACCTCGAACAAAGAAACTGTTGTGTGTGTGTGGATAAAGAAGAAGCTGATCCGTTGACCACCAGTGATTTTGGCAAACCCACCCGGCTGTTATCGTTGTTGTTGTTCTTCACGATAAAGTCTTCTGTCAATACTTGCTCCGGACCCCTCGATTTATTTTACTCTCTCTTAGACTAGTCGAAGTGTTTTATATCTCGGTTAAAATCTACCACATAATTGGCGTCAATGAATAGGACTGGAAAGAGACCGCCCAGCTGCTGGGCTGCAGGACGGGGCGCGGACGGATCACACAACCAAGCGCACAAAATTATTCTGGGTGAGTTTGGCTCAGTGGCGGTTTTAGGCACTGGCGAACCAGGCAGCCGCCCGGGGCGGCATATTTGTGGGGGGCGCCAAGTCACATGGGGGGCGCCACGAGCAGTACAAAAGAAATCGCGCTGCGTAGCGGTTATCAATGAAGTACTACATAACATTGTGTTGGGAATAGGTATTTTGGCGCCCCCTCTGGCTGCAGGCGCACACCTGCTCGTTGAGAAGGTGCCGTGCGCAGACGGAATGAAACCCCCACTGAAGCCTGTAGGTTCACGATACGTACCCCCCCGCTTGAAGATAGTCTTGCCCGGGGCGCAACTGGACGTAGAACCGCCACTGGTTAGGCTTACCACTAATTAAACTGTTGGTTAATCTGTTTTTGCCCCGTCTGAACGCTTGGTGAACTGGTAAAGTGTCTCTTCAGTCAAACAAACCTAAGTTAAAGAGAGAGAGAGAGACGGGAGCTCCGGAGTGATTGACTTGTGCGCACACATAGGCCATAAGCGCTCTGTGGTTCTACATGACCAAGACGCTTTGTGGCTCCCTATTTTGATACGAGTTGTTGTAATTTGGTGTTTTGGTTAAGTAGGCCTACTATAAAGTCCTGTGGCTATCTTCTAGAGGAATGAATTCATGGGAAAGTTCCAATGGGACAGTGCAGGTCCGCAGGTCGATTTAGGTACCTGTTGGATGTCTGAGAGTATCCCAGAGAGCTGGGTTGGAATTCATTCAGGGTGTCCGCGGAGGTCTTAAAAGTCTTAAAAAGTCTTAAATTCATTTTTCTAAATTTAAGGCCTTAAAAAGTCTTAAATTCGTCAAAAATGTCATATGCTGGTCTTAAATTTATAACTCGGAGGTCTTAAATTTGTCGGGGCAGGGTTATTTAATTTTTTTTTTTTCTCGCGGGACTTTTCGGGAAGGAGATGTACGAGGGGCTACTTTCTTGCTAGCTGCATATATAAACGGATGTCTGCGCGCTTGCTAGCTAGTCTGCAACAATGGGTAAATGCAAGTTCAACGTCAGTTGGCTGGAAGACGTCCGTTTCCGATGTTGGCTAGCGTCCGTTGCCAACCCAGAACAGGCCAGATGCATTCCGTGCAAAAGTAGCCTACATTCAAGCTCGGCACCATGGGGATTAAGGCTGTCGTCAGCCATATGCAGAGCCAAAAACATAAAACCTCTGCCAGGAGCCACACACAGACCCCAGCCATTTCTACGTTTTGCATCTCTGCCCCGGCGCCACCGCCGCAGACGGTCCGCGCTGCTAGCACTGACCTGTGGGTAGCATTTGGTGCGACACCAACACTGAAAGCGGAGGTGTTGTGGATTCTAAACACAGTGGTCAAGCACCAGTCCTACAACTCGAATGAGGGGATAGGAGATCTCTTCGGTTTGATGTTCCCTGACTCTCAAATCGCGAGCACCTTTACTGCTGGAAGGGACAAAACGGCGTATATAACTCACTTCGGACCAGCGCCTTTCATCCGAAACGAGCGAATCTGCAGCGTCTACAAGGCTTTTGTTTTGATATTTGAGACGTTGAACCACGCCACTAAAAGCAAGCAACTTGACGTGCACGTCCGATATTGGGTCAGAGATCGAGTGCATTCCCGGTACTTGGGCTCGTAATTCATGGGGCCCCACATATATGGGGGTAAAAGGGATGATGATACATAATATTTTTTAGACAATATGCAGAATCTTTTCACTTACGAATGAACACGGTCGGCTATTTTTGCCAGCACGCTACCCTAGCCATATTATGGGGAACCGTGTTTCCCTTGGCTGTGATTTGAACTTTGAATTCCTCGTAGGAGTTCATAATAATACATTGCTCGCCTTGGATGAAATACACCGCTCTTGCGCGATTTATTTTGCATAAGGGTGAGTCAAATGACGAGAGAAACGCCCCTTTTTATGTGAACGCGCATTGAACCTAAAGCGGAAAACCTGATTCAACTAATTGAATCTAAAGTGAGCGTCGTGGTACCATTTAACTGTGATTGCGAGTTGCGGCTCTGTCGAGCCAGGTTTTCCCAAGAAAGCCTGGGTATGTTCAACGAGGTTCATGGTATACCCCCCAGGTCTTACTGAAGGCATTTATTTAATGGTGAAAATATTATTAATCAGTGGCGTAAATATCGACGGTGCAACCGGTGCAGCTGCCCGGGGGCCCAGACGCTGTCACCCCCCTCTCAACAACTTACAACTTGGGTGCACCATGAATACGTGCTGGTGCACCCAAATTAAAAATGTAGGCGCACCAGTGCACCCAAGGAAAAAGTTAGTCTGGAGCCCTGGAGTATCACTTTATGTTCAATAAACAGACAGAAAGTAAACTTGAATGAGTCTCATTGAGTGACGCACATGCTATGCTTGGGTTGTAATACAGCGGGATCCCCCCCACCATTGCGGGTTTAAGGTCTTAAATTTCATTCAAGGTGGTATTAAAAAGGTCTTAAAAAGTCTTAAATTTGACTTGCTGAAACCTGCAGATACCCTGTCATTGCCGTCGATGAATTCATTTTTATTTGAGAAGAGTTTCCTTGAAGTGCTGTCTAGTGAATTGTCTCTTGGTTTGGGCCGATCGAACAGCTTTCTGATCTCGGATCGATTGAGTGAGTTTCTTTTATTTTGGGCCGATTGAACAGTCTTCTGATCTTGGATCGATTTAGTGAATTCTCTCTTTTTATTTTGGGCCGATTGAACAGTTTTCTGATCTTGGATCAACTGAGTGAATTTTCTCTTATTTTGGGCCGATTGAACAACTTTCTGATCATCGGATCGATTGAGTAAATTTTTAATTCTAATCTTGGCATTTTGAGAAAACAAGGTTCTCGCACATTTTGAATAGATACGATTCTTGGTTGGGGTACCGTATGAGTTGGTATTTTGAGTAGTTTCTTGTCTGTTTTTGATCTGGTCGAGTGTTTATGTGATGAACCATTGTTTTGAGGAATGGGCTTGTTGTTTGACGTTCTGTTTGAATGAGTTTGACCCACTAATCTTCCAATCACGCTGCAGTATTGGATCTAAAGAAAGGGCCAGTTTGTAATTCTGGTCTTGGCACTGTGAAGTGATAGGTTTGAAATTCTGGTTGATTGATTATCCATCCGACCGTTCATGTTTTAATCAAAAGGCCAGTTTATATGCTGGCTCAACCTTTTATTTGTAATTAACTACAAAAAAATTGGACATTTTTCAATATACTATTAAAAATTGTATAAATCGGTTTATTGTCTGTATTCAAGTCGTGTTAGGATTAAGTTACCTCAGAGATTTTTACGGCCCGTTTTCTTTTTAGTTGATTCTGTCATAAATAAATTAGGCGGACAGGCAATAGTTAATTTGTTTGAAGTAATTGATAATCATAAATAAAATAGACGGATAGTGCTGAGTTCTTCAAGGAAAGTGGTCAAATCCAAAGGAATAGCTTTTAAGAGAGTTTATTTGGTATCTCGTATTTTCGGTATGGTAAACTGAGACTCTGAAGCAAAGAGAGATTGAAGATGCATCTAAGCACGTGCGAGCGTTCTCCTAGCTGATCAATAGAGCTTTAAACCCTGTCCAATAGCTGCTGGAAGAAATCTGAAGAGCATGCTCGATCTGTAGGTTGTTATGGTCTGAACAGCGCGGCCCGGAAGTAGTGGGAGGAGCCGGTGTGACGTAACCCTCGGCTTCCTCGCCTGGTCTGTGGAACTGCCTTCTGTGGCTAAAGTATTTATTGCAGCCTTCAGTAAGGTCTTGCTCCCCTTGTGGCTATGTATAGTATTTACGGCTTATATGTTTGGTCCTACTCCCTAGTGGTTAAGTGAGGGAAATACACCTTGTGCTCTTAAAATACGTAACAATCCATCCTTGGTCATCTCAGATGACCATACAATAATATTTTAAATCATAAACACCATTTACCACACCGAAAACATAGTCAAAGTAGGATAAATCATCAACACCATCAACCGTGTGGGAACAACTCTATCGAATAGAGAAAAACCACTACGCGTCCCCATAATACTGAAACGGTATTCACATTGTGGGTCTCATAGGAAATACAGGTCATTATTTAACAATACAACAATGAACATATGATTGTATGATAACAATAGAGAATAGTTCATTTGTTGAAGTAATGAATAAATGTGTAAATCTTGTTTGACTTAAACATTATCGCGCTGACTCTAACTGCATGGGCACGAGCAAACACACAGGGGACGAGCAGGAGCCTGCAAAGCAGGGTTAAAAATAGAAAACAGTGAAGGGTGGGGGCCACATTCCAATCTTCGGGAGGGAGACGAGCGCCGGGGAAGAGTTCACATTTGTAGCTTAGAGATAATAAAATATTTAAACTAACTAGTAGAATAAACTCAAATAAATTGTATTAATAATTAGTGTGTTTCAAAATAATTAAAGTAATAAAGTAATAATTTAAAATGGCACCAACAGCGGTAGAGATTTTGAGTAGAGACTGTCTATTGCTCAAAGGTGAGATGAAAAAGATATCTGAGAAATGGGAAGAAAGGACAGAAGGATCAGGCACTATATGGCCCATGGGAGGGACTTTTGATCCAATAATGTATAGGGACATGGAGGTAGTAATAAGGAATTACATAGATAACAGGGGCCGGTTGCACCAACTGGGCGTAACTAAGCCTGGTCGTAACTGCTAAGTAGGTCTTAGTTACGACCTGGCGTTAGAATGGAACTAACGCCGGGACTTTTGATCCAATAATGTATAGGGACATGGAGGTAGTAATAAGGAATTACATAGATAACAGGGGCCGGTTGCACCAACTGGGCGTAACTAAGCCTGGTCGTAACTGCTAAGTAGGTCTTAGTTACGACCTGGCGTTAGAATGGAACCAACGGGACTTACGCCTGGTCTTAACTACGCCCGGTCTTAGCCATGCGTGGCCATGTGAATGTTCCATGGTATGCGCATATCCCCGCGTTGCTAGGATACCTCGTGACAACAGTTGTTTACTATTTTACTTGACATGCTGTTGGACACCGAAATAAATAATTCATTCGAAACAAATTCAACAATAAAACACTGCAAACGAATATAATTAAAATATGTATTTGTAATGTCTGGTTTACGACGAGCAGGCATTTAGACGGGAATGGTTCTGTAGGAGAGATTTGTTTAATGTGTCGGCCTATATAAAACATATAAACATAGTTTAATAATAATAATAATAATAAATGAAATTTATATAGCGCTTAATATGGTACTCTAAGACGCTTAGTTTAAACAACATTCACAACTGATTATAAGTTGAGAACGGACTAATCGGCCAGCGATATCTTCCCGACAGGCAGTCGATCTGTGAACACTGATCATATCGCCGGCTGTGCTTTGAAATGCAGTTTAGCGAAGCGTTGCAAGGATGGTGGTAAAGCTGCATTGGATTGAATGTAATTGCTATAGAAACAGCCTGGAATTTCAACTCTACGCCTGCCCCTGACCAGGCGTAGGATTTACGCCTGGTCTTAGTGAAAAGAACGCTAAGCCCAGTTGGTGCAACCGGCGTAACGGTTAGGTTGGACTTAGAACGCCAAGTTATGACCAGGCGTAGTTACGACTAGGCTTACGCCCAGTTGGTGCAACCGGCCCCAGAAGTGGAAAAACGGCCTTAGCAAAGAGGGACAGGGAAAAGTTAGTACTAGCTTTGTTCTTAGAGGAAGGAGAGAGATGGCGAACATTACAGAGTGGCGGGAGAAATAATGGCTAATAACAACAAGGCTCAACCATTGCCTCTGAAGGTTGAGCCACCGCTGCACAAACCAGTATCATTGTACCCATTGCTAAAAGGCAACGTAGAATTTAAAGGGGAAGTCACACTAGATGAAGGAGATAATAAATGTAACACACAGGGGAGGAGGTGCGCACCCATACACATGGACTGTTATGAGGGGATCAGGAAAGCAAGGGAAAAGTGTAACAGAACTGACATTAATTCTAGTGAGAGTGAAGATGAGGACGAAGATGGGGCAAGTGGTGATGAGCACAGTAATGAAGATGTGAAAGATGGCAATGAGTGAATTTGCAAGGGGCCTTCTCCAGGAAAGAAAAAGAGAGGAAAGAGGTCAGCAAAGAGAACAAAGACACAGAGGAAGCTAAAAAAGAGTAATGAACCCAAGGGGGAGGGGCATAGTGGGAGCCCAGCAATAGAGGAGCCTGGCTGCAGTACATCATTACTAAGCCCCACACCATTCGAGTTAGATGAGAAACTAAGGAGATCACAAAGGGGAAAAAAGGCACCCGACACCCTCCCAGGTAATTATCCTATTCTAGTCAAAGGACATCAGGTCCACTATCAACCGTGGGGTTCACAGGACTTGGAGGGAGTCATTTCTAAACTCCCTAACATACATAACGGGGTGTCAAAATGGATTAGAACATTTGAGGAGCTCACAGTGGGAAAGCTAATGGCAGTGGGGGACCTGAAAGCTCTGTTGGCAAGAGTATTGGGGTTATCCAAGATGGAGTTTGTACTCAGGAATGGAGGGTTGAATATACTGGACGGAAAGTATGATGGGACTACACTTGATCATTACAGAGGGGCGATGTGGGCCACACTCAGGAGGGAGTTCCCGGTCCACATGGATCATAAATACATGAGAGGTCTCCCTATTGGTGACACAGAGAACCCTGCATCCTACCTGCAGGCCCAAGTAGACAGATGGTGCATGGAGACGGATGAGGATCCTGAGATCCATCCTGTGTTCTCCGTCATGTTTAGAAACTGTGATAGAGACACTACCCAGCCAAATCAAAGCCAAGCTAGAGGATGTGGTTGGACTATTTACATCAGGATCCCATAGAGATTTTAATGACCATTTAGTTCATGCAGTGGATAAATATCGTCAGAATGAACAAAAAATACAGGAACAAAGCAAAGAGGTCCAGAGGAAGCTATCTCAGCTTCAGCTGGAAGATCTCACAAGGAAGAAAAGATAAGACATAAGAAGAGACAGGCAGGTGTTTCAGAACCAGCTGCTGTAATATTGCAAGCCGTCCAGCAGGGCGCACCTCAAAACCAATATCCACGACAGGCATTCTCTCCCCCAGCACAACAGCCTCAGAGCCAACTCTCACCTACTCCAACTGTCACACATGTACACATCCATAATTATGGGAACCCCACAAATAAAAATAAGCAGAATCAGTATAAGGGGCCCCAAGGACAGTATAAAAACAATCAAAAACAGGGATCCCAAGGACAACGCAGAGGTCCTTTAATATGTTATGGGTGCAACCAGGAAGGACATACTAAAGAAGATTGTTTGATTAACCCTTTTCCACCACAGCAAACACAGGGTAACAGCAACGAGGGACAGGCGGGTCCCTTCATGGGTCAGGGATACTAGGGGTGCCCAGAGAATCCACAGGGGGAGGGTCAGCTTGCAGCAATCAAAAAACAGGCTGATGAGGAACCAATACTGCAGGTTGTGATAAATGACAGAGGCACGCCAATGATGGCTGACACTGGAGCCACTTACACTTGCGTAGGTTCAAAATATGCCTCTCACCTCCCCATGGCAGGAAAATTCACCAAAACTGTAGGATTCTCGGGACACACGCAGTTAATACCTATGACAGCTCCAAGGATGACAATCTGAGAATTTTTATTTTAAGGTGTATAAGTGAGTCATTGAGTGAATGATTGAGTGAGAAAGAGAGAGAGAGAGCGAGCAGGAACGCAAGTAAGAGGAAAAACCGTCGGTGGGCGCTGGACAGAGAGACAACAGAGAGAAAGAGACTGAATTTGCATTGTACTGAATAGATTATTTGTGCGTTTGGATGTACTCTGTAATTGGTCCCTGAATGTAACCTATGTCCACTGTTTTAGAAAAAACGTAGAACCACCACTGGGATTGGTGATTCTTGGAGACTCTCCATCGTGTCGGAGCGCCATGTGGTATAGATCATTACATCTTGGTTCACAGAGCACTGGTGAGACGACGGGTTGGATCAGAGGGAGAAGGTGATTGAAGAAGGGAAAGGAATGTAAGGAACGCAGAGAGGGCGGTCGGGGACAGACCCAGAGGTAACAAACCACTAAACCTGAATTGGGGTATTCGAGTTACATGGTGATCGCAGGATTTAGGAATAATTATCTAGACTCCAAAACATGAGCAATTAGCGTTAAAAGTGTTAGGGGGTACGGAACGTGGAGACCCAAGCGCAGACACAGGCAGAGACGAGGTAAAGGGAACGGGGTTTATTTGGAAGGTAGAAGCGTCAGACAGACGGGGAGTCGGGAACCAGGAGGTGCGTCAGAACAGGCGGAGAGTCGGGAACCAGGAGGGACGTCAGAACAGGCGGGGGATCAGGAACCAGGAGGAACGTCAGAACAGGCGGGGGATCAGGAACCAGGAGGAGCGTCAGAACAGGCGGGGGATCAGGAACCAGGAGGAACGTCAGAACAGGCGGGGGATCAGGAACCAGGAGGGGAGTCCGACAGGCAGGGGTTCGATAACGGGCAAGCAGGGCGAAAGCAGGCGGGTAGTCAGGCAAGCAGGTGTTCGGCGACCGGAGGGTACTAAGAAAGGAAGGAGAGTGTTACCACGGGGACAGACTGTAGGAAAGCTCGAGAATACTAGTTGGACCGATACTGACTGTGCAGGAGTAACGACGAACTGGCGCCGACTGGCAGGAGATCTCCGACTGAAGAAGGAACTGGTGATGAGCTGACAGCACACAGGTGTGGAAGGAGAAGAACCACCGACGCCAAGTGGCCACTAGGTGGAGGTAGTGGACCGCGTAGCAGGACGCTGCGTGACAGTACCCCCCCCTCTACGGACGCCTCTCGGCGGACGCCCAACACCAGCAGGATGATCTCGGTGGAAGTCCCGGACGAGCGAGGCATCCAGGATATTCCTCCGGGGAACCCAAGAGCGCTCCTCGGGACCGTACCCCTCCCAGTCGACGAGGTACTGATGCCCCCGCCCGCGGCGCCGAACCTCCAGGAGGCGACGGGCCGTCCACGCCGGATGGTTGTCAATAACCCGGGGTGGAGGTGGGGGCGGGGCAGGAGGGGACAACGGGCTGGAGGAGACGGGCTTGACCTGGGACACATGGAAGGTGGGATGTATACGGAGGGATGGGGGAAGCCGGAGACGAACGGCACAGGGGTTGATGATAGCCTCGATCTCAAAAGGTCCAATGAACCGGGGGGAGATTTTAGGAGAGATTCCCTTCAAGGGAAGATCCTTCGCCCGAAGCCAAACCCTCTGGCCGGGGACGTACAGGGGTGCAGGTAGGCGGCGCCTATTGGCCTGTAGTTGGGAGCGGAAGGATGCGCGGACCAGCGCAGCGCGTGTACGCTTCCAAGTACGCCGGCACCTGCGCATGTGGGCCTGGACAGACGGGACTGAAATCTCCTCCTCTAGCTCGGGGAACAGGGCTGGTTGATAACCAAGCGAGGCCATGAACGGGGATAAACCGGAGGACGCGTTGACCAGCGTGTTGTGGGCGTACTTGACCCAGGGGAGCTGAGAGTTCCAGGATGAGGGGTTAGCGTGAGAGATACAGCGGAGAGCTGCCTCCATCTCCTGGTTGACCCGCTCTGACTGTCCGTTGGACTGGGGGTGGAATCCGGAGGAAAGGCTGGGTGTGGCCCCTAGCGCAGCGCAAAACGCGCGCCACACCTGAGAGGTGAACTGAGGACCCCTGTCCGAGACGATGTCCACCGGAATGCCGTGAAGGCGGAAAACGTGCTGGACCAGGAGGTCCGCGGTCTCCCTTGAAGAGGGGAGCTTGGGGAGCGCGATGAAGTGTGCGCCCTTGGAGAAGCGGTCTATCACGGTGAGGATGGTGGTGTTACCCTCGGACGTGGGCAGACCGGTGACGAAGTCCAGGGCGATGTGAGACCACGGTCGACTAGGAATGGGTAGAGGTCGCAGCAGACCGGAGCGGGAACGAGTAGACGTCTTATTCCGGGCGCAGGTTGCGCATGCTGCGATGAACGCGCGGACGTCCGCATCCATGGACGACCACCAAAAACGCCGGCGTATGAAGTCCAGTGTGCGGGTGATTCCTGGGTGACAGGTAAGCCTGGAGGAGTGAGCCCAGAGCAGAACCCTGGACCGTACGGCGTCTGGAACAAACAAGCGATTCGGAGGACCGGTACCGGGGTCTGGCTGCTGACTCTGTGCCCGGCGCACCGCGGACTCAATCTCCCAGGTAAGAGTAGCGATCAGGCAAGCGGGGGGCAGGATGTTCTCGGGGTCGGAACAGCGATCCTCGGGGGAGTGCAGGCGGGACAGGGCATCCGGCTTCCCATTCTGGGAACCGGGACGGTAGGTGAGGGAAAAATTAAATCGCCCAAAGAACAAGGCCCACCTGGCCTGCCGGGAATTCAGTCTCTTAGCCGACTGAATGTACGCCAAATTACGGTGGTCGGTCCAAACAATAAAGGGCTGGTCTGCGCCCTCCAGCCAATGCCGCCACTCCTCCAACGCGAGCTTGACGGCCAGAAGCTCGCGGTTCCCGACATCATAGTTCTTCTCTGACGGAGACAGCCGGCGGGAGAAGAAGGCGCAGGGGTGGAGCTTGTGGTCAGAGGGAGAACGCTGGGAGAGGACCGCGCCCACTCCGGTGTCAGAAGCGTCGGCCTCCAGCACGAACTGAAGAGCGGGATCAGGCTGCACCAGGATGGGTGCAGAAACGAAGCGGAGCTTGAGGCTCCGAAATGCGGTCTCAGCCTCCGGAGGCCACGAAAAGGGGGTCTTAATGGAGGTCAAGGCCGTGAGTGGTGCCGCGACTTGACTATAGCCTCGTATAATCCGACGATAAAAGTTGGCGAATCCCAGGAACTGCTGCAATCTCTTGCGGGTTGGGGGGGAGGGCCACTCGGCCACCGCAGAGACCTTGGAGGGGTCCATACTGATCTGACCCTGACCGATTATATATCCCAGGAAGGAGACGGATGGCACGTGGAAGACGCACTTCTCCGCCTTGACATATAGACGGTTCTCGAGCAGTCGCTGTAGGACCTGCCGGACGTGGACCCGGTGCTCCTCCACAGATCTCGAGAAGATCAAGATGTCGTCTATGTACACGAACACGGAGCGGTTCAGCATGTCCCGGAGGACATCGTTGACTAGGGACTGAAAAACAGCGGGAGCGTTGGAAAGACCGAAGGGCATGACCAGGTATTCAAAGTGACCCAAAGGAGTGTTGAACGCGGTCTTCCATTCATCTCCCTCCCGGATGCGAACCAAATGGTAAGCGTTGCGAAGATCTAGTTTAGTGAAGACCATGGCTCCGTGGAGGGGGACGAAGGCGGAACTAATGAGGGGCAAGGGATACTTGTTCTTCACCGTGATGTTATTCAACCCCCGGTAGTCGATGCAGGGACGGAGTGTGCCATCCTTCTTCCCCACAAAGAAGAACCCTGCTCCAACCGGTGAAGAGGATGGGCGGATGATCCCAGCAGAAAGAGATTCCCCAATGTACTTCTCCATCGACTCACGCTCGGGCCGAGAGAGGTTGAACAGACGACTCCCTGGGAGGGGAGCCCCGGAAAGGAGGTCGATGGAGCAGTCATAAGGGCGGTGGGGGGGCAGGGACAAGGCGTGGGACTTGCTAAACACCTCCCCGAGGTCGTGATATTCCTCCGGAACCGGGGATAGGTTAGGGGGCGTGGGGGCCGGCTCGAGCTCTGGTGCTCGAGGAGACTGAGCGGACCGTAGACACTGGGACAGGCAGTGGGTACTCCAGGACATCACGCGACCGGTTCCCCAATCGATCCGGGGGTTGTGAGTCTTCAGCCAGGGGTAGCCCAAAACGACCGGGGAGAAGGGGCTGGTAATCACCATAAGGGAAATGGACTCGTGGTGATTCCCGGAAACGAGTAGGTCTACCGGAACGGTACGGTGCTCCACCCGCGTGAGTGTCCTCCCGTCTAGTGCCTGGGTCTCGATGGGGGAAGGCAGCGGAACCGTGTCGGTCTTCCATCGCAGGACCAACTCCCGATCAATGAAACTCTCGTCGGCCCCAGAGTCCAGGAGGATGGAGAGCGGGAGGGCCTGATCCTGCCACAGGAGGACTGCTTCCAGGAGGGGACGGGAGACCGAGGGGTTACGGGAGCGGCTCGCTAGGATCCCTCGGCTTACTGGCAAGCCCGATCTTTTCCCGAAAGCGAAGGACAGCCAGACCGGAGGTGGCCCGAAAGACCACAGTAGAGGCAGGAACCGGAGCGTATACGGCGTTCCCTCTCCGCGGGGGAGAGATTCGTGCGTCCGATCTGCATAGGCTCGGGGGAGTGTCCTCGCTCGCGGCGAGGTGGAGCGGAGAACGAAGCGGAAGGCCGAGGTGTTGCGTGCAGCTCGAACCCGTGCGAGACTGGGCGTGAACCTCTCTCCCTTGGCGTTCGCTCAACCGATTGTCGAGCCGAATAGAGAGGGCGATCAGCTCGTCCAGATCCGTGGATTCCTCCCGGAAAGCAAGCTGGTCCTTGATGTCATCGGATAGAGCGTTTAGGAAAACCCCCTGCAGGGCCTCCCCGTTCCAGCCGCTTTCAGCCGCCAGGGTGCGGAACTCCACAGCGAAGGAGGCGACGCTGCGGGATCCCTGACGGAGATGTAGAAGGCGCTGAGACGCCTCCTTTCCCCGGACCGGGTGATCGAAAACCATCCGCATCTCCGCGGTAAAGGCGGAATAGTCTCTACAGACCGCGGAACCACGTTCCCACACGGCAGTAGCCCAAGCGAGCGCCTCGCCTCGCAGGGAACCGATGAGGTAGGCGATCCGTGACCCGTCGGTGGGGTAGGTCAGAGGCTGTAGTTCGAAGACCAACGAACACTGGAGAAGGAAAGACCGGCAGGATCCCAGGTCCCCCTCATAGCGTTCTGGGGCAGGAATGTACGGCTCCCGGGACGAAGCCGATGGACCCGGAACAGCGACGGATGGATCCGGCGAGACGGCGCGCAGTGACTGTATAGCCGCGGCCATCTCACGAAGGTTGGAGGTAATCTCTTGCAGATTTTGATCGTGCTGACCCAGGAGAGTTCCTTGATGGGAGATCCTCTGGCGGAGTGACTCTATATCCGCTGGGTCCATGTTTAGGCCAGTTCGTACTGTTAGGGGGTACGGAACGTGGAGACCCAAGCGCAGACACAGGCAGAGACGAGGTAAAGGGAACGGGGTTTATTTGGAAGGTAGAAGCGTCAGACAGACGGGGAGTCGGGAACCAGGAGGTGCGTCAGAACAGGCGGAGAGTCGGGAACCAGGAGGGACGTCAGAACAGGCGGGGGATCAGGAACCAGGAGGAACGTCAGAACAGGCGGGGGATCAGGAACCAGGAGGAGCGTCAGAACAGGCGGGGGATCAGGAACCAGGAGGAACGTCAGAACAGGCGGGGGATCAGGAACCAGGAGGGGAGTCCGACAGGCAGGGGTTCGATAACGGGCAAGCAGGGCGAAAGCAGGCGGGTAGTCAGGCAAGCAGGTGTTCGGCGACCGGAGGGTACTAAGAAAGGAAGGAGAGTGTTACCACGGGGACAGACTGTAGGAAAGCTCGAGAATACTAGTTGGACCGATACTGACTGTGCAGGAGTAACGACGAACTGGCGCCGACTGGCAGGAGATCTCCGACTGAAGAAGGAACTGGTGATGAGCTGACAGCACACAGGTGTGGAAGGAGAAGAACCACCGACGCCAAGTGGCCACTAGGTGGAGGTAGTGGACCGCGTAGCAGGACGCTGCGTGACAAAAAGTTGTCTGCACACCACACTCCACAGGAGTCAAGGGGTTTAATGGCGCCAGGGTAAACACGGTTGCACTCATCAAAAGAGGAGCTGACCCAACCCATTGACTCTGCGGGAGCGCGGTGGATAGGTGGATATTGTTTTGGTGCTTGGACCTGACGAGGTCTAAGTGCCAGAATAACAACACAAATGAAATATTTCCTTAGAGATTACTATAGTAACAGACATTTTATTAAGTGATCTTATAATTTAGAAAAAACAATCGGCAATACTTAAAACTAGACTAAGTACGATAAAATGTTATCCAAATTCCTAATTATTATTAATTACTAGTTATTCACAATGACAAATGTCATTTAAAATAAAAAAGGGTGTGTGTGTGAGCCTGTTCTCGTGCGTGTGTCAGGGCTGCCGAGGTAGGGGAGAATCCTCTCCTACTCAGAGTGATGGAATGCAAAAGGGGATACTGAAAGCATACTTCAGATAAAACATTATGGTTAATTACAAAATGGAAATAATGTATTGATTCAATATTGAATAAACTAGATAAGGACAACATAGAGAGACGTGTTGGGTACATAGTAGTTAATCAAATTGTGGAAAACACTAAATGCAAGTAATAGATAGAATAAAAGGTTTAATTAGGTTGTCCAATTTATATAGACAGTGTAGGGCAATCGGGTAGGATTATGAAGGGAATTGTGATTTTGAGTAACGGTTAAGACAGAAGTGAGTTGCCCAATATTGAAAATGCAAGTTTTAATATTGTGATTTTTGTTTTCTTTGACATCTCCCTAGTTAAAGGGGACATATTATGCTTTTTCGACTTTTATGACCTATAAACGTTGTTATAATGATTGATAGTCATGTTCAATCATACACAAAAAACGATTTCCCTATTTTCGGGAAACTCTTCCTCTCATCTTGGCGCTTTCAGCATTCTCTGTCAACGCTCGGTTTCGTCCTTCTCCGCCCCCTCGCCCCCCTCCTGCCAACCCAACTCCGTTGTGATTGGTTACCTTCCTTCAAGCGAGCGCGCAGGCAGATTTGACCAGGCATATGGGGGCGCGGCAGGAGTGCCTCTACGTCTACGTAGAGGATTTCCCGGAAATGTGAACAAGTGAACTCGCAAACGTTGTACAGAGTGTTTAGCGCTCTGCACAGCCACCCCAGACTGACAGCAGGGAATACGTTGAAATGCATGTACGTCATTATTTGACACTTTAGTATGGTTAAACATGACTATCAATCATTATAACAACGTTTATAGGTCATAAAAGTCGAAAAAGCATAATAGCTCCCCTTTAAGGACAATAGGTGGATTTACGCCACGTTCCATGTTCTCAATTTGGATTCAGAAGTAGTGGGTTTACCTTTCAAATGCCGCTACTGCTGCTGCAACACTTTTATAATTTAACTCTGATTTTATAGTCGCCCTGATGTGTATCCATTACGCACACACTTGGCTGCATAGGGCAGATGGGGCTGAAGACTCCGCCGTTTCTCAATTCCCAGTACGCGTACTACGTACTCGCGGACTTGGAAGTTCGTACTTGGCAAGTCCGGACTTCCAGTAAACACTTCGGAGGACGGGAGTACGCAGCTGCAATTGGAACAGCAGCGGACTCGATGACGTCACCAGCTCAGCTCGTCTGTTAACTGTGCTACGGCCTCATGTCGGCATAACTACTGAACAATATAAACAAATTATGTAAAACAAACACCAGCTTCTTTAGTTTTAAAATAGTAGGCTATATTAATATTTTGAATGAATATAAATGAAAAGTTATGCGTATTCACACGGCAAGCCAGCTGTACCCTACATATAAACAATCAGTGGCTTGAAAAAGATTGTATGAGATTGCCGTTTCTCAATTTTCATATAGGCCTATAGCCTATTATTATATTATTGGAGGGTAGGCTGTTGATATAAGAATTATGAACAAGCGAGAATAGAATAGAAACACACACACACACACACACACACCCCTACCCGTTTGTCGGGCTTGAGGGAAAATTTTCGATTTTTTGCTCAAATCAGACTCGGCATTGGTTTACGAGGACATCGGGTTCCGGTGGTGCTAGAGCTACAAAAAACCTGAAAAATCATGAAAAAAATCAGCGAACCTATACCCGACTTAAAATTAAAAGATTTTCTTTGCACAACTGAGATATAAGAAATGGCTGTTTTTCAGACTGGTGGTTCGTAATGACTTCTCTGTAACACGGTCAATAAGGACAGTGTGGTATACAAGGTCAGTGATGTCATCGTACACACACACCAAGTATAACCTGTTTTGAAAGGACACAAGGGGCCCTATTTTAACGGTCTGAAACGCAAGTGGGAAGCGCAAAGCGCAAGTAGCTTTGTGGGCGGTTCTACGGCGCTATCGCTATTTTACAGGCGGATAAATGACACATGCGCCGCGGCGCAAGTGTCAAAAGGGTTGGTCTGAAGCAGCCTAATTGGTGTGTGGTTTGGGCGTAACGTGCAATGAACCAATCAGAGCGTTTTCTCACATCCCCTTTAAGAGCGATCGGCGCTTGTTCCATGGCGGATTGCTATTATGATGGCGGATTTGCCAGGCGCACGCCAAGAAAGGTTCAGAGGAGTGAGAAAATAATTTATTTTCCGGCTAAATCTCCTCCAAATCTTTGCAACTTTTCATTTTTCGTTTTGTATTTTTTTTTTTCATTTACGCCTACGAACATTTGGACAAGTCGAATAAAAAATGTTTCAAGGACATACTATACTTTCCGATGTTTTGGGCTCACTTTGTCTGAATCACAAGGTTATGAATGCATGGTAATAATTGTACAATGTAGCTCAACAATAGAGCGGAGATGTCATTAGTTTGCTTACCTCACTATATACGATGCAGCTCCTCTGACAGATGAGCTCTCCTCTCCCGTGCTGCTGCTGGGTCATTTGGACGTAATGGCATCGGCACATGCAGTTCAGCATCACGTCTCCTTAAGTCCTCTAATCTATCCTCATTAATGTCAGACACATCCATGATTCATGGCAATGTTGTGTAGAACACAACATGAGCAACGAAGTGCTAGTCTTGCCGCTCTGTTCTGAGCAAGCTGCAGTTTGCTAATTTCTTGTTTTGATGCACTAGACCAGATAACAGGACAGTAGTCTAAATTTGACAGAACTAGAGATTGTATGACTAGTCTAATTGATGTATTCGTAAGCAGATGAGCACTCCTTCTTATGGCATAGATACCATATATCATTCTCACCACTGTCTTTTTAATTTGAGTGGACCATGACAGTGATTCGTCAATTGTGATACCCAACAGTTTGACTTCTTTAACCTGTTCTACCGTAGCACCCTTTAAAGAGAGGCTTAATTTCTGATCTATTCTGAGAGCATATTTAGAACCTAATGCCATACATTTAGTTTTTAAGACATTCAACTTCAGCTTATTTTCTGTGATCCATTCAGAAACCAGCTTTAACTCTTGTTGAAGCACCTCATTAACATGTTCAATGCTGTCCGACGATACATACATAGTTGTGTCATCTGCATAAATCCCCATTCCTGCATTTTCCAATACATATGGCATGTCATTTACAAAAATAGAATAGAGAAGGGGGCCAAGGCAGCTTCCCTGAGGAACTCCACACTGGAGTGTCTCAATATTTGACAGAGAGCCATTGAACTTAACACATTGTTGCCTATTCACCAAATAGCCCTTCAATAACTCAATAGCAGAATCTTTGAATCCATACGCAGATAGTTTCATGAGTAGTAGCTCATGATCTATGATGTCAAAGGCTGCGCTGAAATCCAAGAGCACCACCCCAACAACTGACTTCATGTCAATCTGTTTGAACCACTCGTCAGTAAGACATGTCAGTGCAGTGCTTGTAGAGTAGCTTTGTATGCATGCTGTAGATCTGAGTTAATGTTGTTTTCTGGAAGATACTGCTGGATCTGCTTAAATATAATTCCCTCCAAAAGTTTACTCAAGACAGGTAGGATGCTGATAGGCCTACTGCTTGAACCTGTAAATGGCTCCCTACTGTTTTTTGACAGAGGAGTAACCTTTGCAATTTTCCACAAATCAGGATAAGCGCATTCCTTAAAACATAAATTGAAAATATGGCCTACAGGCTTCGCAATTGATTTGGCTGATAGCTGAAGCAGCCTGCCGTCAATATTATCAACCCCACAAGGTTTGTCACACTTAATTGTTTGAAGTATCTTAACCAAATAATCAACACTGGGCGGCAGTAGCTCAGGAGGTAGAGCGGGTTGGCTGGTAACCTGAAGGTTGCCGGTTCAATCCCCGACAACCAGTCTATATTCATATCACCAAGCATGTAAATATCATTGCCATTATCAGTTACATCCTCCTAGCTGAGTGTCGAGGTGTCCTTGAGCAAGGCACCTAACCCTGACTGTTAGCTCCCAATGAGCTGGCTGTTGCCTTGCATGGTTGACTCCGCTGTCGGTGTGTGAATGTGTGCGTGAATGTGAGGCAACATTGTAAAGCCCTTTGGGTGGCCGATGGTCAGAAAAGCGCTATATAAATGCAAAAGGAAAAGGAACATTGATTGGCTTGAAATCAAACTCACAATCCTTACCACACATAATATGATTTTGTATTATAGCTCTGGACAGCCCACCACTAACAGGCAGCATTTGATTTCGTAGTGTGTTTACTTTACTGAGGAAGTAATTATTGAAATAATTTGCTATGTCAGAAGGTTTGGTAATAAATTCTCCATTCAGCTCAATAAATGAAGGAGTTTTGGCCATTTTACTTCTACCCATAGCCTCATTAAGTACTCTCCAAAGTTTTTTACTGTCCCCATGGCACTCCTCAAATATAGAATGATAGTAATATTTTTTCTTTTGTCTATTTAGTTTAGTTATTATATTTCTTAGTGAGCGGTACTCTTGCCAATCTGCTGCATTACCTGACATGATGGCAGATCTTTTCAGTAGGTCCCTTTGTCTCATCAATTTTCTCAATTCCTCATCCAGCCAAGGCGCTTTAAGTGAACGGACAGTGAATTTCTTAATTGGAGCATGTTTATCACACACTGCAGAAAATAAATTCATAAAGAAGTCAAGTGCAGCATTTTCATGCATCTTCTCAAGCACAGTATCCCACTCAATATTTTCTACATCAGCAATAAAATCATTTTCTAGAAAGGTTTTATATGTTCTTCTATGAATCACTGTAGGCCCTGCTTTAGGAACCTTTGTTTTCACAGTTAAAGCAACAATATTGTGGTCACTGAAGCCCACAGGCACCGACACAGCTTTAGAACATTTTTCAGAACAATTTGTAAAAAAGTGATCAATGCAGGTTGACGTGACCCTTCCGTCCCTATTAATTAATTCTTAATTCTTTAATTAATACATTAATTCTTGTGGGTACACCTATGACTTGAGATAAGTTGCATAATGTGGCTGCATTGCTCAACTTCTTTTTCAATGTACAATTACTGGACAACCAGTCTATATTCATATCACCAAGCATGTAAATATCATTGCCATTATCAGTTACATTCTCCAGCATCATGCATATGTTATCCAGATATTCAGCATTAGAGCATATAGGTTTCAGATGTGGGATATGAACTTGGAGCCATAAGGCTTCTACTCCAGCCATACCTAGATCTTTCCTTATTTTAGCTGGAATATGATTTTGAATGTAGAAAGCAGTACCTCCCCCATACCTGTCTCTGTCCAATCTAAATATATTGTAACCTTGAATTGAAACAGCTGCATCCTCCATGGCTTCTTCCAAATGAGTCTCTGACACAGCCATTATATGAATATCATTTTCGTGTAGAATAGTAAATAGCTCTTGGACCTTGTTCTTTAAACTACAGACATTTAAATGAGCAAACCTCAAACCTTTTTTCGGTAGTTTGATAGACATTAGAGAATTTAAATACAAGTTAAAAGACAGAAGGTCCTCATCTCTGAGTCCTACATACCACTCTTCAGGATCGGGTGGAGGACAAGTGCTGGGGCGACACAGCCCCTCGCTCCGAAGGTGGGTGGGTCACAAGGCGATCATATCTTAAGTAGGCAATGTCCCCTCTATCCCATGCCTCCTTAAGTTTAGGCAGAAGATCTCTTCGTCTCTGCCGTACAGCCTCGGAAAAGTCCTCATTGATGTAAATCCCAGGGGCGGTCTTCTTCAGTTCCTTTCTGCTCCTCAAGATTAGCTCTCTGTCCTTACAGTTTAAGAATCTTACTACAATGGGACGCTTCCCGTCAGTTCTGTGATCTGGCTTCCCACTGCGGTGAGCCCTTTCAATCTGCATGGCTCCTACATCCTGCTTTAGTTTTTAAAGAGCCCATGCCATTAAAATCACATTTTTCCTATTGTTTGTTAAATAACATAGGTCTGAATAAGTTTGTGAGCTGTGGTAAGTTTGAAATCTATGCAGTTTGTCTGCTGAATGCAATAGGCAATGAAAGGAAAAAGGCAGAAGAAATGAGCCGATCTGGATAAGGTGACACTGTGACGTAGCGTTGTCAAATTATTATTCATGGCCCTGCCCACTTGGTTGGTTCGTAACCACCCACAAGAATTCTGAAGGAGTCGTGATTGAGCTAGTGCTAAATGCTAATACGTGTACGGTAGTTGCTTAGTTCGTAGTAACAGGCTAGTTACAGAATTTTGAATGCAATGGCGGAACGACATCGAACTACATGAACTGCGACATGCTGCCTGCCGCCGGTTGCCGCGAGGCACCACCGCCGCGAAGCACCTCCGCCCGGCAGCGGGCAGCCGGGCGGTGGTGCCTCGCGCCGGCAGCAGGCAGCAGGCAGCGCAGGGTTCTGTCTACTACAGATTGATGTGGAAGTGGAAGAACCAGAGAAGTCGGAGAACCCGACAAAGTCCTTTGTGATTCATTATATCGTCTGGACGGGCACACAGCTTTTGGCCGTGATAATATGTATTATTTGATATAGATATCTATGTATTATATGATATTATTTAGATATAGAGCTCCAGGACTGTAACGCAAGTGTTGTACACTTCCTTGTTATTTGGATAACAGTTCTGCTGTTGGTGTGATGGCGCATAACACGTCGGACTCTCATCTATGGTATTTCTACAACTAGACCCGTAGTGGGGGTTATCTCAGCCATGGTTGAGAATGAATTGGGGGAAAGGAACTTTGGCTTTGACTCCCTGAAGTCATGAACCACGACATGGAGGAGAAAGGGATTGTTGACCGCGGTCGTCTCCCGCCGGAGCCTCGCTGCCGATGGACCACCGCCTCGGCTTCAGGATGCGGTGATTAGCGCTGACCGCTGCCGAGGCGGTGATTAGCGCTGACCGCTGCCGAGGCGGCGGGAAGCAGGGCTCAAGCGGGATACATTCGCGGCCAACAATCCCTTTCTCCTCCATGTCGTGGTTCATGTAGACTACCTAGGGAGTCAAAGCCGAAGTTCCTTTCCCCCAATTCATTCTCAACCATGGCTGAGATAACCCCCACTACGAGTCTCGTTGTAGAAATACCATAGATGAGAGTCCGACGTGTTATGCGCAATCACACCAACAGCAGAACGGTTATCCAAATAACAAGGAAGTGTACAACACTTGCGTTACAGTCCTGGAGCTCTGCTCTATATCTAAATAATATCATATAATACATAGATATCTATATCAAATAATACATATTATCACGGCCAAAAGCTGTGTGCGCGTCCAGACGATATAATGAATCACAAAGGACTTCGTCGGGTTCTCCGACGTCTCTGGTTCTTCCACTTCCACATCAATCTGAAGTAGACGCGGTCGTTTGAGATTCATAATAACCTATCGTCTGGAGGCTCACACAGTTTTTGGCCGTGATAATATATATTATATATTATATGATAGATATCTATGCTTAATATGGGTTTCTAAGAGCCATTGCGATACATCCACCGTAAACAGCGCATGGTACTGTCAGTGGCTACAAGCTGCTCAGGGCCACACCCCCACCCCCCTCCTTGACCTGCCTTGACACGCCCACCGTATACAGAGCGCATGGTAGTGGCTACAAGCTGCTCAGGGCCACACCCCCACCCCCCTCCTTGACCTGCCTTGACACGCCCACCGAAACAGCGCGTTTGGGGGAAGCTCAATGTGCGACTGTTTCGGAGTGACTGTAACTCTGCACCACGGCTGAATTTCGGGGACGTCTTTGAATACTGCGTTTGTGGCCCACTAATACCTATATTAAAGCATCATAAAATAGAATGGCATGGGATCTTTATGATATTAGGTTGCAGACTTTACCTTCAGTATCAGCCCAGCTCTCCCGTGGTGATTCCTCAATCCCTTCAAAAATTAAATTGTTTCTTCTTGACTGATTTTCGAGATAGTCAGCCTTGTTTTCCAACGTGGTGAGACTGTCACAAATGGTGTGCATACCATTTTCAACGGTGTTGTGTTCACCAGAGACTTTGGATACATTAGCTTTAATCTCATCAACTTCTCGCTGGGTGAAATTAATGCTGTCCTTGATCTCCTGTACATTCCTGTTCATAGAGTCAAGACGCTCGTTGGTTGAGTCCAGAATCACCCGGACAAACTTAGTAAAGGTGTCAGTTTGTCTGTCCAGTATCTCCATGAAGTGGGCTTTCTGCTGTGTCAGCATTTGGCTGATTAGCTTTCTGACAGAGACCATGGTGACCAGCTCAGTCTCCTGTTCAGCCGGAGAGGAGGCCTCTCCCTCATAATCACTGGCTTGTTCATCACTCTTTTTGTTCTTGCCCTGCTTTTTTCTTGTTCCTCCAGCCATCTTTGTGTTAACAACGCCTAGCAGCTAAGCTAACAACACCTAGCAGCTAAGCTAACAACACCGTTGGGTGGTCCCTTGGTTAACCCTAACCCCTATGCTAATGCCATATAATAATGTGTATTACTGCCTTAAATAATGTTAACTAAACTCTTAATTATAGTTGTAGGCTTACTATTAGGAATGGCAATCTGGAGACAAAACACCACGTCCTAGTGTTGAGTAAGCGTCTGTTTGCGTGCCTGTGTGCTAGTGTGTATGTGCCTGTGTGCCTTACATATGTCTAACCAAACATAATGTTAGTGTTGACTGCACATTGGCAAGTGTGCCTAGTGTACCTAGTGACCGCATTTAATTAATACCTTGAGTAACTGAGTCAGGGAGATGAGGTGAACCAGAAGTTACACAGGCAGAGTTCCCCTGGTCATCTAAAAAACCATTGCATAGTATAAATGTATGGGCTTAAAGAGCCTGTCTGCCTACCAATCGAACACCATGGGTATAGAGGGGATACATGTAAAACTGTAATATATTCTACTACCATGCACATGACAAGCAGACAGCCATTTCTATATTATAATTACTATGCTCATGGCAAAGTTGTTGCCAGAAGTTAACAACATTTACTCAAAACTGTAACTGACCACTGGCAAGGTCTGCTGAGAACACAGGGGATGATACCTCCTGGTGCTGGACACCAACTTCTCCAATCCCCTCTTTCGCAGAAGAAGTGCCACTTTGACCGCTGACACAGTGCACCTATAAATAATGAACAGCAATATGCAAAGATGAACAGGCATCAACTGGTACTGTTAAGTATTTTAAGAAGCAGCATTACCCTCACATAGCCACAAGGGGAGCAAGACCTTATTGAAGGCTGCTCCACCACAGAAGGCATCACCTTTAGTTAAGGTGAAGAAGCCGAAGCCATTACGTCACCCGGCCACGCCCACTAGGCCACGCCCACTTGGAGTCCTCTCTAGCGGGTGATTTCGATTGTGACTTGAAGTATGAACTGTTTTCATTGTGCTTGGACCACTTTGGTGGCTTAAATTGTAATTTCAATCACTCGTATTACTGCAATACCTTACTGCGTCCGTATCTGCCTATGTACACAAATATATTGTATTTGTGTACAGCACTTCGGTCAACTACTGTTGTTTTAAATGTGCTATATAAATAAACTTGACTTGACTTGAATATGGCCTATAGCCTACTTATATTGGATCCCCTGGTCCTCTGCCAATGCTACCGCGACAACAGCTTTCCGGGTGGCGTCCATGTTTTCCTCCAACGACCGAGCGAAATAATAAAACGCTTGAAGTGTGGGCGTGGCGTCAGATCCGAGATCCGAGTCGGTTCGCAGAGAATACTCGAACGCACCATAAGCCCGGGGGGCTTGAAGTAGATCACGGTATTTTCCTCTCACACGTGTTAGATACAATTCCCTCCGTAGTCTCCATTTACCATACCGAAACATGCCGACTTTATAACAAATAAAGTGAGTTAAAGTGAAGCAACCCGGGATTGGACTACTTGCTTCAAGAATATGCAACAGTACAGATGGGAATACTACATACAGTATGTGCAAAGACAGAATATATAACAAGACTTAGCAATAATTTTGGATAAGGGAGGCATGTCACTGCATAACAAATTTCAGCATCAAGCCGCAGGAAACAGCTGACAATGCACCATATAGGAACACATTGATGCCACAATTAAGAATGTGTATTAAAGAGAAAAAAACGATATTCCTTAACTAGCCACTTTACAAGCAAGTGCTGTAGTTTCTACATCTGTATGTGAGACAGGGGAATATTCAAGTTATGTGAGGACAGTTTGTAACACAGACAACCTCATGATATGCAAGGACACTGTCCTTTGGACTTTTAATGACATCCTTGATCAAACTCTAAGTCTTGCATTATTGAACTCCCAGTGTATGGCACACTCAGAAAAAAAACTGTTGAGGACACCATGGTTAGTAAAACCATCCATATGGATAAGGGAGGTATGTCACTAAATAACACATTTCAGCATCAAGCCGCAGGAAACAGCTGACAATGCACCATATTGAAATAAAAAATATATATATTCACGCAAGTTTATTGAAGAAGCTAGGCCTTCACGTAAGTAACATTAATTGAAAAAGGCATTGGTCCGGTTGGATTAGGGTTCGAAAATTTACTACCTCGTCAGATGACGTTTACTACTTTTTACTGGCTTTAATTTGGCCTAATTTAATTTACTACCTTTTAAAAACCCGCAGCAGCCATGTTATAGAGCTAGGAACCTAGCGAAAAATAGCCTAAACTTTCCAAGACTTTTAACGTAGCTAGGCTACGTTTATAGAGCTAGGAACCTAGCGAAAAATAGCCTAAACTTTCCTAGACTTTTAGCTAGCGATGGTACTACTAGTAGTCTAATGCTGAGGGCTAGCTGATATCGTTGTCTTACTCGTTGGGCACACCCAATACATTAAAAATGTGTAGGTCGTACATGGGTCGTTCATGGGTTTTAGTACACAAGCCAACATAGCAATACAGGTTAGACAAATTTAATATAAACACGTTTATGTTTATAGAAACAGATAACAATATATCTTACCTCTTAGTGTAGCAATTGTAACTTCGCCCAGTTGATCCATTAGTTCAACGATTCCAAAAACTCTCTGGTTGCAAAAATATGTACCTGCATTTGAAATCCAACAATTGCCGTTAGACGCTGCGCGCCCAATTCTCCACAGAATCGCGCTGAAACATTTGGAATGTTCCAGTGTAGGATAGGGGTGCAGCCGGCCGAAATAGCTTAGGTTTGCAGCGATTTTTTTTTTATAAAAATGAATTTACTTTAGATCATTTCATTCAAATACAGTACATATTAATCCTGTGTATGAGATACTTAATTAATGACTGGTTGCTGCTCTTATGAGACACAGATTTATGGTCAGTTCCCCTTGATGAGCTCATGTGATAAACCAACCAGGTCGCCCCAAGGGGACACACACTACCCTTTGGCTTTCCTTGGAACGGTGCGTGCCGTGGGAAGGAGGAACATAATTGTTAATATCTGCGTCAACAAGCCAGCTAGCTTAACTAGCTACTACATAGGATCATGATTTGGCGCTGCGTTATCTGCTTTGTTTTTGTAGGTCTAACCCTCAAATCTTTATTGAGTCATATAAATTCGGCTCATAGTCGTAGTCCAGATTTCCGTGTTGTTTGTGGAATCGATGGTTGTAGTAAAGAATATCGCGTCTACAACTCACTTTGGTATCATATTCGAAGAACCCATTCTGAACACTTTGACAGTGGCAGCGCCAATTTAAGGAGACAAGGAACGACAACAACCTCAAGACTGGACTTCACATCAGCGATGGATCGAAACACTAACAACGTGTGGGCATATAGGTAAAGCACCTGCGTTACTTAAATCAGCGTATTTGGCGCGCATTGCCCATCCCTTTGGAGTGCCCAAAGGGAAGCTCTGGGAAATATAGCCTATAAGCAGGCCAGATGACAGTCTTGCCTGGGTCCGGGATTAGATAATTTTAGATGAAATTATATTTAATTATAATATAATAATAATTTAATGAGGGCCGAGTTCTGCCCCCTACCCTGGGCCCGGGGCAACAGACCTGTTTGTCCCCCCCTATCGGCGGCGGGCCTATAAATATAAATTTGACTCACGCGGATGATTAAAGTGCAATAAAATAGAGACTGATTGATAGATGGATAGAGTTTTGATAGATAGAAAAAGAGAGAGAAGTTATTTTCAGAACTAATGTTTTGCCAATGTGTTGCTTTTTTAAATTGTGACTTAATGCATGATGTCAAAGTTGCAGTAGGCTATTGGGCCAATATGATGTGAGTTGTAACATTGGATCCGACCCCATTTATGGGTTAGTTTTAAACAGATACCTTTTATTATTCCATTGTAGCAAAAGTATTTTGATGCACAGACTGAGTATGGGCCCTTGCTCTTCTAATGTTTTCATGTCCGCAAATACAGGCCAATTAATGCAACGGTGGAGAACAGAGAATGTCCAGCAGAACATGCGGTGGATAACGTAGAGCGACCAACGGAGGCTGCAATGATGGAGAACAGAGAGCAACCCTGTCCTGATCCTGTCATCCCAGAGCATTTTGGTGCTTTTGACAATTCAGTGTCATTGTACTCTGGCTTTGACAACAGCAACCTCACCGCTCCACGGCACCCTACTACGTCCCAGTCTTGTGACTGTACCATACAAACAACTTTGAATATACCAGATTTTCCAAGTGAGCCTGCAGATGACCCCTCTGCATCACACCAATCTGAGGTATGCATATTAATAGTTTTCTTGAGCACACAATAACAATCTTTTATAATGCTGCATGTATCTTTTGTCATTTGACTTTTCTGGGTATATCGTTGTTGGTCATGGTCAGTAGTTCATATTTTGACGGCCCTTGCAGCCCTCTGCTCCCACACAATCAGCCAATACTGCGATTAGAGCAGGTTAATTTCCTCAAACACATTACCTGCTCCACGTCAAGGTTACACAAAACATATATAGCAAGATCTTTTGTTATGTGGCTTGGTTACTCTGAAGATGAAGCAGAGACACTGACATTTCATTAAAATAGTAAGAGCAGTGAGTCTTATCCTCTTGGTCTTCCACGCAAATACTACTGGTCATGCTAATCACTAAGGCATACAAGACATATATCTGCAACATAAAGTGTAACTCATTGTATGCGGCTGCTGTTTCTTCAAGAAAAATAAAATGACCAAAAGATACTTGAACCTATTAGACACATCTGATTTGACTGTTCTTTTTAAAGGATGACTCCAGCCAGGACATTCTGACCAGACAAGCTACTGCTATTGTGTTGACTGCAAGAGAAAGACACCATCTTTCGCAGGTCTGTCCGCATGCAACATTAACATACTCTTTGGCCTTGTTGATCATCTGCAATGTCAAATCTGATCATTAGATAATATTTACATTTGTCTTTAAACTGTCACAGTCTGGAGTGCTCCAAAAAAACGTTCTAAATAATTATAGCCTCTCTCTTGAGTGTAGTGAATCTGACGGTCTACCAAGCATCACATGCATTGATTATTTTCTCAGTTTTGCTGTGCATTTAGTCTGTTTCCTTCGCAGCTTATTTTTACTGTAACACAACTGACATCTCTGGGATGCTTTATTTTTTAAACCTGTGCAATTGTTTTTGCTCAACACAAATTAGATAGACATGTATTTTGCATTATGTCTTATTGCCCCGTCATTCAATTGATAAGTTAATTGTTTCCCTAGTTTTTTTTAATAGTATAGTTTATGTTTCTCTCATTCATTCACATTGAAAGGGTGGTGTAATCTCTGGCCTTTAGAGGACAGGACAACATGAACATGTTTTATATTGGACTATTGTGATGGAATGTTATTTTTATCTGTCCTTTTGGGCCTGTTTTTCAGACTGGTGTGAATGATGTTGTGGCGTCAATGCAACAGTACCCAGCTTTGTTGGTAACCAATCTGAGGAGTCGGCTACAAAGAGTATTCCATCAACATCAGGGAAGTGAACTTGAAAAGGAGGCTCTGGAAGTATTTGACCGATTGGAGGATCCGTTTGCCTCTGTTTCAACAACGTACAGGCAGGACTGTGTGATTAAGGACCGTTTCCATTTTGTAGAGTCAGAGGAAGTTATTGTTGGGTATACTGCTTGCTTTCTTAAAAAAGGAGCAAAAAGAGTCCTCTCTACCATACCCAAATGTTTTCAGTATGTTCCTCTGATCAAAAGTCTGGAACAGTTGTTGTCCCATCCAAAAGTCCTGGCAATGATAGATGAGCCACAGAAATACAGAAGTGGCTATTTGTATGACATTACAGATGGTGAATACATGAAATCACACCCCTTATTTTCTGCCCGGCCCTCTGCCTTACAGATAATCCTTTACACTGATGACATTGAACTTTGTAACCCACTTCGGTCTCATGCTTCAAAGAATAAGTTGACAATGTTTTATTATACACTTGGAAACATTAATCCAAAATATAGATCAAAACTGGCTTCGATTCATCTACTCGCCATTGCAAAGAGGAGCCACCTCTCTGAATGTGGAGTTGATGGAATTTTGGGAAGGCTGCATGAGGACCTAGTAAGGCTATATGAAGGTGTTAAAATTAAAATCGGGAATGGTGAACGAGAAATATATGGAGCATTATTTTCGATATGCGGGGACACCTTAGCTCAGCATGAGCTTTGTGGTTTTAAAGAGGGTGTTGGTTTTGCTTTCAAGAAATGTAGGCAGTGTGAATGTACATTTGAGGACATGCAATTGTATTTTGATGAGGATTACTTTGAAGGAAGAACAATAGCGAGACATATGCGTCAGTGTAGTGATATTGAGATTGCCAATACAGAGTCTCTTAGAAACAGTTTAAAAACTACATTTGGGATCAATAGAAGGAGTAAATTGGTAGAATTCCCGGCTTTTAACTTGATCCAACAAACACCCCAAGACATCATGCACGTAATACTGGAAGGCATTGCCCCATTAGAAATAAAGTGTGTGATGAAACACTTAGTACTTTTAGGACAACTTGACTTGGATGTTTTCAATAGTGCATTACTTGCATTTCCCTACTCTCCACATGATGTCAGAGACAAACCAAGCCTTATAAAATACAGTACATTAGCATCCAGTGACAATAAATTAAAGCAGTCCTCAGGCCAAATGCTTGTTCTACTTAAAATTCTGCCATTTCTGATAGATGCAGTTAAAGGCAATGAGTACCACACACTCATTCTTGAGCTGATAGAGATAGTTCAAATTTTGTTTGCTCCTGTTATTTGTCTACAGACTATCAACAAATTGAAATCACTTATTGAACAGCACCTAAAACATATGAAGAACCTTTTCCCAGATAACAACATCACTCCAAAGCAACATTATTTGATCCATGTGCCATCTCAGATTAAGCTACTGGGACCAATGGTTTGTCATATGTGCATGAGACAGACCCGGCGCCAAGGGCGGGCCAGACCGGGCCGGGCCCGCCCATTTGGTGTCTTTGCCCCCCCCCCCCCCGCCCATTTGATGTCTTAAATTTTTTTTTTTTTTAAAAATGTATTTTACTTTATTTTATTTTTTAAGCTAAGATATATATGATGTCAGATACTATTTCAAATCTCAAAAAATAATTGTTAAACTAAATAAAAAATGTGTAGAAAATAGAGACTGTGATTGACATGTGTGTAAACCTATCACTATTCAGAATGCCTCACACGGAACAACAGCGTTAAGCGGCAAATTCAAATCAGTAGCTTTTGAAAATGGATATCAGACGCTGGTTAAAAACTAATGGAACTTATCCGGGAAAAAAACCTGCAGTTACAGTTAGTAAGCCTAAAGTTAGCTTAAACCCTGACCGGGCTGAGCCTCTTGCTGGAGCTGGATTTGAGTTCACACCGCTAGCTGAAACAACGCATCCGCCACTAGCCCTCTCCTCCGAGCCCTTGCCTTTTACCTCTGACTCCGACCTGCCAACACCTTCCGCCTGCTCCTCGCCTCCACCAGCATCCAGCTCTTCTTTACCTGTCCCATCGCCGCTGTCACCACACCTGCTACTACGAGCAGCCTCCGCCTCAACCTCCGCCTCCGCGGCCTCCAACTCGCCTCCATCACGGGGATCCGGCTCAACAGCCGGTACTGTTGCTGCAATAGGGCCAGCTACACACGCTCTAAGAGCATCAGCCCCGGACGATCTTGGCACGAGTAAACCCAACCAGGTGAAACTGGATACGTTTCCAGCCAGATTGTTTTCTGGGAAGAAGCGCAATTTTTCCAGTGCGTGGTATCACAACAAACCATGGCTAGAGTATTCAGTGAAAGCGGATGCAGCCTTTTGTTTCCCATGCAGAAAATTTAGTACGTCATGTGATGCAGCTTTCACCGTTAAAGGTTTTTGTGACTGGAAACACGCTTTAGAGACTGATAAAGGACTGCTCAGGCATGCCGCATCAAAAGAACACATCTCATGCGAGACTTTGTGGAGGGAGAGACAGATGCGAGAAGCAAGAGGTCAGAAAATAAGTACGCTGGTGCACACAGATCAGCTTGCTCGGAACCGATACTACGTGTCTACTATTGTCGACATGATAGCATTTTTAGCTTTCAACCAACTCCCTTTCAGAGGGGACCACGATTCAGTCGAAAGCATGTCAGAGTCAGGCAGTGGGCTGTTCCTGTCACTGTTTCTGTATACCTTGCAGAAAGACGCAGAGTTGGCCAAAATAATGGAAACTATTCCCCGCACGGCCACCTACACCTCTCATGACATACAGAACGAAATAATAGAATTGATGAGCACCTTAGTGACGGAGCATATTGTTGAAGAGGTGGGGGATGAGTTTTATTCGATCAAAGTTGATGGAACAAGGGATCCTACCGGCCGGGAAAATATCCCAATTGTTCTTCGGTTTATTGACGCACACACCAGTGAAATAAGAGAGCGGCTTTTGACAATAGCCACGGCAGAGGAGGGGGATGCTAAGACTCTGACACAGACCGTTATTTCCGAACTCACTAAGGCTGGATTGAGCACCGACAAAATACTTAGCCAAGTGTACGACGGGGCCTCCGTGATGTCGGGAAAACATGGTGGAGTACAGAAACTCCTTCAAGAGGAACTGAAGAGAGAAATTCCCTATGTCCACTGCTTCAATCATCAGCTCCATTTGGTGGTGGTGCAGGCAATGTCCGCAGAGCAGCCTGTCATAGATTTCTTCAGTGTGTGTAACCTGTTGTACAAGTTCATAAGAAGACCCACAGTCGCTGTTCATTATAAAGGGGAGACGCTAAAACGTCTGCTTGACCAACGCTGGACGGGTCATTTGGCCACAGTGCAGGTGATAAGCAAAGCACATGAAAACATTTCCCAGCTGCTAACAGAACTCGACACACACTTGTTCCCAGCCGATGTGAGAGTGGAAGCAGTGGGACTGCTGCGCGCAATTTCCAAACCCAGTTTCAGATTTATTGCGCTTCTGATGAGCAAGATTCTGACCCTGTTTGAAGCACCAAATAGACTGCTCCAGTCAAAAGATATGGATCTTCACACAGCTGTCCAACTGGTGAACGCCGCTACAAAGTGTATCGAGGGCCTCCGCACCGAAACCGAGTTCAGTACGTTATGGGATCAGTGTGCAGAGCCAGAGGATAACCCACAAAGCAAGAGGAGACGCACAGAAACCAACACACGTCTACAAGATTTCGTTGTTGAGCAGTCTGTGGGTGCACGAATTGACCAGGAAAACACAGCAAAACAACAGAGACTCAGACTGTATTATGGATGTATAGACGCAGTGTGCGGAGAGATGGCACGGCGCTTTGGAGAGCGCAACAGCGCGCTGATAGAATCACTGGCTTCACTTGACCCAGAGAGTGACACTTTTTTGGACGCAGAAAAAGTGAGGCCCCTCTTAGATTTGACCGGCACAAAACTTATCGATGCGGAGTTTGTGGTAGCTCGACAGTTCCTTCGCACCCAAATGGAAGGCTCCACGCGCGCAGAGGATGAAAACTGGACTGTGAAAACACTGTTCACCACTTTCCACAAGACCCTGGAAGCAATGCCCAGTGTCATGGTGGCATTTAAGTCTGCTTTAACATTCGGAGCCTCCACTGCCACATGCGAAAACTCATTTTCCTCTTTGAAGAACATCTTCAGTGATCACAGGCGGAGTATGCTGCATCCACGGAAGGCCCACCTCATCCAGCTCAGTTTTGAGAAGGACTTGACTCGAAAATGCATGGAGCAGTGGAAGGACCGTTTGCTAAGGAGGTTCCATTCCACAGGGAAAAGGCGTCTCCAGCTTTACTAGCATCAATCGGTGAGTTAACTATTTTCATTATGATTACATGTCACGCTGTTCAATCAGTGTTGCAGAGAATGGGGTTTTTGCAGGAGGAGAGCCCTATTGTGGGAGCAGATAGGCAAACACTGTACAGGCCTACTTGCTCCGTGTGTGTTTGCAGGAGCCGCGATAACTCCTCATCCAAACAGAGGATGGTGGAAAGTACCGGTATTCTCCGTTTCATAAGACTACTCATATTAAATTGTGACGATTTTAAAAAGAGAACAGTTAGTCTAAAACAGTTAACCAGTGTTTAACATAGGCAGTGGACAAGATGACGATCAGCTTTTTTTTCTCCCCTGCTCACAGCGTTCTCTCTCAAAATAAAATCGAATAAAATCAAAAAAAATCTCCCAGCTCATAAAAAATAATTTTTGCCTCGTCAACTTATTTTTTTTATTTGTTTCCTTTACAGGACCACTTTCAGAACTGAACAGGGTTTCCCGTGCATCCTTTTTCCTCTCCACACAAAGTTCAACGTTCTCTCTCCCATTGCACACACGCATGCCCCGGCCGCTCCCGAGAGCACAGAGAGTGAACCGATAAAACTGGTAATTGTTTTGGTTTTTGTCACTCATTTCCTACAAATTCTGGTGAAAAGAGACGAAGTCTGTTCACATGCGACAATGTTTTTGCCGAGCACATGATTCAATGTTGCGAATGTTTTGTATGTTTGTTTATTTGCGCACACAATGCAAATGTGATTTATATTTGGCTGTTTGTGTTTGTTAATGTGTATTATTTGCCAGCGGCGTGCGTTAATGCTGTTGGCCATGCATGCTGCTGTGGACTGTCGCAATTGAGTTTTTTGTAGGCTACACCTGTCTGTCATAATATTGATGCGGGCCCTCCCACAAAATCGACGTGCCCCCTGTATAGATTTGCTCTGGCGCCGGTCTGGCATGAGATTTGAATCAAAGCATTGCTTTTTCAAACAGTGGGCTTCAAAACTCAATTTTAAAAATGTTTGCAAATCCTTAATAAAGCATAATCAAATGTATGAATGCTGTCAGAATGTAAGTAGTTCTGAACACCCCATTTTTTCAAATGATTGTACATTAGGACCCATATCAGAAATAAGAAACATGTCATACTTAAAAGAGAAAACCAGAGCCTTCCTTGGAAATGATGAGGTTAACCATGCTGTTTCTGTAAAATGGATTAATCTAAATGGCAACAAATATATACGGGAAAAGTTATTATTTGTGAGTGATGTTAATTCTGATCTGCCAGAATTTGGACTTTTAAGAAATATCTATGTGATTAATTCATCATTGTATTGTTTTGAGTTCATGCCGTACAATACCATTTGTTATGATAGAGATTATATGGCATATCAAATAGAGATCCCAAACTTGGCACAAGCAACTGAACTGGTATCTGTCGATAACCTTGTAGATTTCACTCCGTATTACAGCTTTACTCACAAGGATATGGTCTATGTCCCAATGAAATATTACCTCGGGGATGTGATTGGGCTACACAAAGCCTCATCTGATGTATTGTAATAGGCACACTGTTATTCTGTTATTACAACAGCTGTGGCTCATAAGATATACATGGAAATTTGGCAAAAAGTTATAGAAATGTTATGGAAAGTTTTGAAATATATTTGGTAAGAAGGTAGTGGTCAACACAGAACTGTTTTATATATTTTTCCCAATCTGTCAACGGTCATGTTAAACTGTATTTTCATGTTTGTCATGTAAATGAAATAAATTGCTGTCATTTCTTAAGATTCTGAAATTGAGAAGTTGTGCGCGTGGTCTCAATCTTAAAATAAGGAAGATAATCTTGTTCCTTTGCTGGGATAATTAGCTAAATATGCCCACACCTTGTTACTAGTTAAATCGAGCTTGATATTAGTTGGTAAATCTTATTAAGAAAAAGTTAAGATATATTTTCTCAAAATAAGAAAATGTTTCTTATGTGAAATATGCTTGGCAAGATTTTTCTTCTTTTAAGACTTAAAATAAGACACATTTTCTCGAAATAAGGCTTTTTTTACTTTCTTAAAAATCAGTTTTTGCAGTGTACACATTGATACAACAAGTAAGAATGTGTATTGAAGAGAAAAAAACGATATTCCTTAACTAGCCACTTTACAAGCAAGTGCTGTAGTTTCTACATCTGTGTGACAGACAGGGGAATATTCATGTTATGTGAGGACAGTTTGTAACACAGACAACCTCATGGTATGCAAGGACACTGTCCTTTGGACTTTTAATGACATCCTTGATCAAACTCTAAGTCTTGCATTATTGAACTCCCAGTGTATGGCACACTCAGAAAAAAAACAGTGTTGGGGGGACACCATGGTTAGTAAAACCATCCATACTGAATAGAGGACATTTCCACTGTAGCTGTAAGATGTTTACTAAAACACTGAAAATTGTGTTCCATGGAACATCACAGTACTTCTAGCCATTGGTCAATTTCAAAACACAGGTAAATTCAAACTTACCTCACAAGCAGAGTCATTTGGCGCAGCTTTTGATGATTGGCACCCTGATCTTGATTCGGTCTCTGTACAAGAGAACACAGGGAGATTCAGTGCTCGACTTTCCTCAAGTCATAAAACCACATATAGGCATAACATACTCAACTCACATCCCTGACAGATGATATTCTACTCAAAATGTCCATCAAGACATAGAAAAATGGCCTGATACCGCCAAATGTTTCATGCTGCCTTGGCAGGCATGACATGCATTGCCAGAAATTAACAACATTTACTCAAAACTGTAACTAACCACTGCCAAGGTCTGCTGAGAACACAGCAAGGTGCTGGACACCAACTTCTCCAATCCCCTCTTTCGCAGAAGAAGTGCCACTTTGACCTCTGACACAGGGCACATAAAAAATGAACAGCAATATGCAAAGATGAACAGGCATCAACTGTCCATTTCACTCAAACCCTTAAGTGAATGACACTCAAAATGATGTAGACAGGGGAACAAAGTGTTAAGTGATGACTATCTGTACCGACAAAGATTTCCGGACTGTACCTGCAGTATAATTGTAATTCATTGATAAATATGTCCCTTACGAAACGACATCATTTCTAAACATTCATACATCCCCAAAATAAACAGCTAAATTCAAACTAACCTCATGCGCTTGACTGTCTGGTGTGGGACTGGATGACTGACACTCTGCTCTCCATTCGGTGTCTGTTGAAGAGAACACAGGACATGAATGCACAGTGCCTTGCAAGACCCTAGTATTTACCAGGCATTGTTTCTTCAAGCAGGGACTCACCTCTGAATAAGTCTGTAGAGAAAACATCGGGTTCCAAATCATGGGCGTGGTCACTAAGCTCTGCAACGAAGTGTTGGCCAGAAGGGAAGCTTGCACCACTGAGTTGTGTCTAAACAAGTTAAACAGAAAAATGCACTGTGAACTTGGACATCAATTACACAATTGTGTTATTGTACAGTTGAACTGACTAAAACAGAGTAACAATTTAAAATGACCCTTGAATATGATCGGCTGGATCACATTTGATCCTGTTGTGAAATTCCCATCACATCTCTGCATTTTGTTCTATGTTAGTATACCTTAGAAAAGTTACGCTGTCTGCATTTGTGAATTACTTGCCAACAATTCCGCTAGAGAAAATATATTTTGCGGTTATTGTTATTTACGAATAGTTCACTACATTTTCCTGTGCCCTCGTTCAATAAAACTATGCCAGGTGTACATGGTGATGCTTTGTGTTGTGACCTACTTCTTTCCTTAGCCATTGTAAAACAATGGGACAGCCGTATTCAACCTTACCTCACAAGCAGAGCTGCCTGATGTCATATTGCAGGACTGGACTTCTGGTCTTTCTCTGGTCTCTGTAGAATACAGGAAAGAATATGAAGAAGGCCAGGGAGGGTGGGGTTGTGCATCACTCTAGAAGCAACCACACTGTCGCTGGTTCGCATTCTTTATAGACACAATATGTTTATACGGCCTACATAACTAATGTAAAAACCATCTCAGTAAACATGGCCATATGTGGCATAAATGTTTCTCAATCATCTATAGCACACCATTGACAACTAGATAAAACATTTAGTCAAACAGTCACTGACCTTCAATACAGACTGTGGATGGCATGATTTGGGATTGGAAACGGTCTTTGATAGACTCTTGGGCAGCAGTGCTTGTAACAGTAGGGGGAATCTACAAAACATTCAGATAAGCTTGCTGTCATCATCTGGGAGAGAGACACGATTGACTAAAAACCAGATTGAAGACCACCAAGATGTGACTTCTCACCAAGCAGTGACTTCTGTTTTTTGGTTATGATTGTTGGCACTTACAAGCAATAGGTATTGTGTCATCTCTGTGGCATCATGAAACTGACACAGCTTAACACAAAAGATGATTTCATTTTTATCAAGATGTCAAACTATAGGCTATATTTTTTAAACCTTGACACCAATTCATAGGGGAAAAAAATCAAAATGACCCACCTCTTTACGCCAGGGCCATTCTTACCCACCATAGTGAGACACCATCTCTCACTCCTTCTCAGTTGAAAAATGCAATAACTTCCTATCCTTCTTCAATGATAAAATCAGCACAATCCACAGCCAGTTGACCATCGACCCCGCCCTACGTCCCAAACAGGATCCCCCCCTAACCACCAGTCAATCCTTCTCCACATTTGCTACCATTACCTCCTCTGATCTTTTCTCCATAGTCTCAACCATGAAATCAACAACCTGCAACCTGGACCCGCTCCCCACCA
This sequence comes from Gadus morhua, assembly GCF_902167405.1. Classification (NCBI taxonomy): domain Eukaryota; kingdom Metazoa; phylum Chordata; class Actinopteri; order Gadiformes; family Gadidae; genus Gadus; species Gadus morhua. The sequence goes on along the minus strand of NC_044055.1, from coordinate 28,114,032 downwards.
CACTTCTAAAGGCCTGTCTCCCCATTCTCTCCACCCTCATCACTAACACTGTAAACTCCTCTCTATCCTCCGGCCATGTCCCCTCCTCCCTAAAGCTTGCATCAGTCACCCCCGTACTAAAGAAACCCGGCCTGGATCCTGATTCCCCTAACAACTACCGCCCCATCTCCAATCTACCTTTTCTGTCTAAAATCCTAGAACGTGTTGTTGCCAAACAACTCATCACCTACCTTGACACCAACGACCTCTTTGAACTCTTCCAATCCGGTTTCCGCTCCAAACACAGTACAGAAACTGCCCTCCTCAAAGTGACCAATGACCTTCTGCTATCCTCTGACACTGGCTCCCTAAATATCCTCATCCTCCTTGACCTCAGTGCTGCCTTTGACACGATCAATCACTCCATTCTCCTCTCCCGTCTCCAATCCACCCTTGGCATCACTGGCACCGCCCTCTCCTGGCTTGGATCCTATCTCTCCGACAGACATCAATTCATCGCCATCAACAACTGTCAATCAGCCACTACTCCTCTCATCCACGGTGTCCCCCAGGGTTCTGTGCTTGGTCCACTCCTCTTCATTCTGTACATGCTTCCTCTTGGTCAGATCCTTCGTCACCATGGACTTCGGTTCCATTGTTACGCAGATGACGCACAGCTTTACCTTACCTCCAAAACATTCAGTCCTTCCACTCTCTCAACCCTCTCCAACTGTTTGACTGACATCAAGACCAGGATGCAAAACAGCTTTCTCAAACTCAACTCCAACAAATCCGAAATCCTCATCATTGGTCCTGACACCCTCACTCATTCCACTCTGAACTTCACCCTTAACATTGACGGCTCCACCATCACCCCCTCCACCAAAATCCGTAACCTTGGAGTTATCCTGGACCCCACTCTCTCCTTCCTCCCCCATGTTAACCATACTACCAAAACTGCCTTTTTCCACCTCCGAAACATCGCCCGCCTCCGCCCCAACCTGTCAACTACCGCTGCTGCGACACTCATCCACGCTTTCATTTCATCCAGGCTTGACTACTGCAATGGTCTTCTCTACGGCACCACCAACGAAGTCCTCAAAAAACTTCAATATGTCCAGAACTCAGCTGCACGCCTCCTCACTGGTACCCGCTCCAGAGAACACAAGGTGCCTTCCCCACCTAACTCCCACCTTATTCTTCATGTTTAACCTCTGTTTTTCTTTTATTCCTAGTCTGTCTTACATAGTTTTGATAGGGCAATATGTAAAGCGTCTTAGAGTACCATATTAAGCGCTATATAAATTTCATTTATTATTATTATTATTATTATTATAGTCATAAGTGATTTCAGTTCCTGACATAATTTCCTTCAGTGCAAAAAGGCAGATATGTGGCTTCCCATCTGCTTCGATCAACTTCATTCTGCAATTTGGTGCCTTGTGCTCATCGTTTACCAGTCGTCCAAATGACCCATCTTCAAGTGCTCCATCAATGCTGCAAATGTACAAACATCATGCACTAATCAGACATTTAAACTTTATAGTGACACTTTTGAATTGTACTTTAATTTGTAAGCAACTACAGTACACTAATGCCAACATCCAATACTAGTATAGATGTTCGATGCACAGTTGATGAGTTAATGAGATCTTTACTTCAGAAATCCTGACTTCTCACTATAGTAATCTAAACATACAGTATTAGTCATTATGAACCTACCACCATGTCTTCTGCTTCCATGTGAAGTCAAACAAGATCGAACATGCATTGTGGTACAGTGTACGTCTATGTTCAGCTTCGGCTGCATCAATGAGCTCCCCTCAATACTCGACCACTAAGGCCCCGTTTACACGAAGGGAAAACGCAGATATTTTCACACGGTTTAGCCTCTCATTTACACGAAAACGCTGTTTTCGTCACAGAAAACGATAATTTCTAAAAACTCCGGCCAAAGTGGAGATTTCTGAAAACTCCGGTTACGTGTTGTCGTGTCAACGGGTAGAAACAGGGTTTTAGGTTCTGAAACGTCACATTATGCGCCAGGAAATGGGAACGTCATATGAGCGCCCTATGTTTACAGTTTGTTTGTTACAGGAAGACGCTCGTGTTATTCGTTGATGTTGATTCTGAGGATTCTGATTGGCTTGCATGGCTTTATCCTTCTCCCTACACTGCCGCCCATAGGTTTGGCATAGTTATAATGTCCCAACGGCGTATTTATCCCTTTTTGATGTAAACGACAACTTTTTTGAAAACGATGTTGTGTGTACAATGTTATTTTTGAAAACGGAGGGGGGGGGAAATATTTGTTTCTATAAATACCCTGCTACGTATAAACGTGGCCAAAGTCTCCTTGATTGAAAACACCTAAAGTGAAGATACCACGACCTGCAGACACAACCTTATTAGAGTAACAGGGGTAGCAGACTATCCATTGGATACAACTCAGCACTGCAAATAATCACATGAAACTGAATTATTCCTATAAATTGCTATAAGGCAATGTTGTGCTATTTTTTTCAATTCCTCATGTACAATAATGAATACATGTCCAAGTGTAGAATACAGCAACAGACAGGCCCACTATTAACTAAGATATTATTTAAATACTATTAACAGCTTTAATTTATACAATTAATAGTCATTGACTGAAAACCACTGGTCACAATATCAATTTAAGAACCAGTGACGTGTAACCCTGTACAGTGTGGCAAAGTCACTCACCTTTAACTGGATTAATATATTTAATTTCTAACATTGAATTCTTGTCTCTTCCTGCAAGGATGTGATTAGTGGCATCCTGAAGGGGAGTTCTCCGTGGCATGATGGAAGTTACTAAGGAAATTAAGAAAAATGTAAACTACAAAACAACTTCACTACTTTTCATCTCACTAATACCATGGATGTTCAAACAGTATGCTCAGATGCTAAATGACAATGTGTCTGCGTTGGCCGACTAACTTTTTTTAGTTAGGATATTGATGCTGCGCGCCTCCTATTTGCAACGGAATTTGTTTAAGATATAAAAACATTTAATTTAACACACAAGCACTAAAACAGATATTTTCGTTTTTAAATAAATATTTGGAAACGAAAAATGTTAGCCGAACATGTTTTCCGCAGTGTGCCTCTCTGGCATTGAGCGGGTCTACAGGATCGCACTCTGCACAACCCAGTCAGTAAAAACGTGAAAGGTCTCGGTCCCGTAGGCATACGCCTCCGTAGTCAACGCTGTCCAAGCATCGGTGGTGATGGCAACTTTCTCCGTTAAGGACAGGATCTCACGGAGCGAGGCTGCTGCTTCGCTGTACATCTTCTCCAGCCGCACAGTCATAGTTTGGCGACATGGCACTGTAATCGAGAAGCCCCTGACTGCAGCCCGCAGACGGAGCCCACATGGAGGGGGCGGGCACTCAGTCCACATGGAGGGGGCCGGCCCTCCGCCCACATGGAGGGGGCGGGCACTCAGTCCACATGGAGGGGGCCGGCACTCCGCCCACATGGAGGGGGCGGATACTCATGCTGCGTTCGAGTATTCTCTGCGAACCGACTCGGATCTCGGATCTGACGCCACGCCCGTCCACATCGAGGGGGCGGCCACTCAGTTCACATTGAGGACTGGTCAAACAGCATGTGCAGCATCTGATCCCGTTTCTGACCTGAAATTAGCTGAAATGTACCTGAAATTACCTGAAATTAGAGTGTGCCCGCCCGAGCTAGTGATGCCTAAAACATGCAAGTAAGTGAGACTGTCAAAATGCCTATATTTAGTAATATTCATGCAATTATGTATTATGTCTTGTTAACTACTTAATCGTCTTTTAAGTTTTAGTTACACCTAGCATGTTCCCCCCAACATGCTAGGTCAATTTTCAGCATCATAAGGTTGAGTGATATAGTCATGTCATACACCGTTTGAAAGCTTAGAATCTGTCAACCAATGTCAACCATTCGGTGGAATAAATATGTTTAATGAATATAGATCAAATATATCCTAGTGTCTTGGGTCAAAATAGCCCCCCTCACCCTCCTCCTCCCTTGGTCCATTCTAACTTTATCGTAGTTGTGGATATCCTTAGCAATGAGTTGATACTTCATGTTGGGTCTTGAAATGTTCATAAGCGTCCACAGAAATCGAATATCAATATTATTTTAGTCTAATTACATTGTGTATATGCACAAGCCATCTTATACAAAGCAGCCGAAAAATAGAAAACCGAAACGCTGCAATGTTTTTTTGTAGAAAATTGCTTTTATGTTTATACTGGTTTTCTTTGACTTTTAGAGACACGTCAGTGTAATTATGAATGGCGAGAGCCCTGAAATACAGCTGGACAGCAGCGGTCTACATCACTGCCCCTTCTGCAGATACAAAGGGTCAAAATGTGATATCGACCATCACATTAAATGCCATGCCTCGGTTAAATACAGAGGTACATTTTCTTATTTTTTTTATTATTATTATTTATATTATTATTGTTATTATATATTTGTATGTATGTAATGTATGCCGTTTACTCACCAAGGTCTGCAGAGGAGCTTTCAGGAAGCAGGAAGAGAAGACGGGAGGAAAAAAAAGCTACAGGTACGTGTCATATACTGTAATGTGTGATGTTGTCTTAGAGCAATTGTGAAAGACTATAGTCTTACCACCCTCCCACCACTAATACATTTCAGGATAAAGATCTCTGCACAAAAAGGGCTAGAGTTGCTCGAACAGCATCCAGCTCTGAAGGATCAGGTCATGTATAGACTGTTAATCCAGGTGAATCCATGTAGGCCTACACATATTCAGAGTGTTTGTGAGATATGATTGATTCTATTAGGCTTCTACTTCCAAATTAAGTCGTACACATATCTCCATCAATATACAAGTTATAGCCTACTCCATGGCTGATCTATTGCGCATACTAGGGCCTACTTTTATTATTCCATTGTATTGGCCTACTCAACATTACAGACAACAATCTGTTTTATTTTCAGACAAAACTGAAGACCAGGAACTGGAACCTGGGAACCTGGTATATAATATGTGTGTAATGTTGGAGGTTGTTTGTATAGCCAGATGAAATAGTCTGATGACTAGTTGAATAGTGTTTTTTATCACTGAAAACTCATCAGTAGTAGTAGCCTTTGTTTGCATACCATTTTGTGGTTTTGGGAGGGTAGGGTGTCAAGTACAGACACAAATAATTTTTCTTACTTCTTCAAGGAAGATTATGTTGTCCTGAAGGACACAATTCAGGCAGCAGCATGGTGCCAGTTACAGTCCTTCAAGGACAGCGTTTCTCTCCCAGAGGTCATTGGGATGGAAGGTTGGGAGCAGATGGCAGCTTCAACACAGCGCAAATCCCATGACGGCGGGGATGAGGAAGAAACGTGGAAACCATTCCAATTCTCATTCAGATTACATACTGACTATGAACTGTTCTGTGTGGAGAGGATGGACAGGAGAAACCTGAAGGTGTTTGCCTCTTTTGAGTCAAACACCTCTCCCCCTCCCCGTCCCCCTCCCCGTGACGCCTGCGCCACACGACTCCAATGTAGTCTGATGATGCAGCATAATGGCGGCGCTTGGCAGCTATGGCGGCGGTGACGGCGATGTCGGGCGACAGAGCGTGAAGCAAGAGTGGCATCCACCTCACTGAGGAAGGCGTCAGTGTGTTCCCCCTTTGTTGTTTGACTTTGTTTGTTCTACTCTTTATTGATTTATCTTTCTTGTTTATAGTTTACAATCTATTTTTTGTAGTTGTTATTTTTTAATTGTTTTGTTGAATAAAAAGACAGTTGTTATTGCTCCTGTGATTGGTGTAACTTAATGTGCTTCACACATGTAGCTTTTCATTATGTCTATTGAGGTACATTTTTTGCCCTTAGATGTGGTCACTTCGTTATTCCTCACATTACATCTGTTAAGGTCATACCTTTGGGTCTCAGTCTTCATAGTTCCCCAAATCTTATTTTGGCTCTTACTGGGCCTGTAACTCACGGGTACAGGAGTTCGGACACGTTGCATTGTTTACAGGCAAGGGTGGATTACCGCACGGGCACACCGGGCACATGCCCAGGGGCCCAAGGGCGGCCCTAAGCCAGAGCTTCTGTGTGAAGTCGCTGTTAGTAACTTTTAATGTTGCATTGTCAAAGCAATCAGTAGAGAAATACAAAAATTCAAGCGAAAACGGCAATAGTAGGGCTATTAATACTGAGTAAAAAAAAAGATCACTAGGAGGCACTATTTCACTTAGTGAATTTGAGACAGGTCACGAACAAGGCACTGTGATTTAAACATTGAGCAACGGCGAACGGTAGTAACGTGAACTCTTAAGTGGAACCTTAATAGGTCCATGAGTGGAACAGTTAAGCGAAAAAAAAAATAAACAAGAGAATATGTATTTTCAAGTCGTTTAGGCTATGCTTAACTTTATAATAGTTCCATGGTACGCAGCAAGAAAGATACCAAGTCACAATACTCCCGTACCATCTGTTTGTATAGTTTAATTAACAGCATGGGCTCCCGCTAGCTTAACATAGTATTACCGTTTCTTGCATTAACAAGAGCAGCAGAAATCTGCTCAATCGTCAGAGGTCGGAGTGCCCGCCCCCTCCATGTGGACTGAGTGCCCGCCCCCTCCATGTGGGCGGAGGGCCGGCCCCCTCCATGTGGACTGAGTGCCCGCCCCCTCCATGTGGGCTCCGTCTGCGGGCTGCAGTCAGGGGTACTTGCTGTAATCTGCCTCGAGAAATGTTAAGCTTGTTGGTAGTTCTACCAGGAGGACTCAAATCACGCGCGGCTGGCCGCCAATCACCAATCACCAGCTACCAATCACCTGCCTACACCTGCTCTATAAAGAGTAGTCTAACATATGTCTTTGCTGCTCAGGTCTTCGTTCGACGCATGCTGCTGCTTTACTGTGCTTCTGATTATCTCGCATATCTCGTCGCTTAGTTGCTACGTCGGTTAATACACACCAAGAGGTCATAACTTTGGATTCGTGCTGGTCGGCCTACTACTTCTGGTCCGGGCAAGTGAGCGCAGAAAGCCGTTAATTTCGGACCCCGGTATCCTCAACAACACCACCAAGAAGTTCCCAACACGGACATCCGCCTGGTTCTACAAACCCTCGCCGAGTTGGTGCAAAGCATTTGGCGCCAGGATGGACGCCGTCGAAACACCATGCGGAACTCCCGGACGGGTCCAGGCCCCCAACCCGCTGTCGTCAGTCGCCACGGCGCCTTTCTACTTCCAGCAACCATCAGGCTCGGCTTCCTCCGCCTTCACAGGCTACGCACCTGGCACGTGCCCTGCTACCATGGCTATTGCAGTCCCCGCGTTAGCCCCCGCAGCGTATTCTCTCTCACAGCTCTACCAGTCCAGCTTCAGGATGCGGCTCCCTCGGTCGGGTTAGGGGGTTTCTTCCAAGGGCAATGGTTTGCTGAGAGATGGCCAGTCGAAGCTGGCACGTTTGCCCTCGGGTCGAGTCGTCTGCGCTGTTCGAGCTTTACCCTATCGTAGCAGCTAGCGTTCTGTGGGGCAAAGCATGGCGGCGTTAACGTATAACCATGTTTTGCGATAACAAAGCAGCGTCAAAACGGCTGGGAAGGTGGTCTTCCATAGCATACGGATTTTACATCCGGTTGAATTCGGTGAGTTCGTTGCACACGTCGGTGTGGTACAACACAGAACTCTACGTTCGCAATCAAAGGTTCATAATTATCTTTATACCGTGTACTAAAAAAATGTGTACGTTTTCTCTTCATAACGCCACCTCAAGCGTTTTATTAGCCGTTTTCTGTTATTACTTTTTGCTGGAGAAGGAGGGGTGGGCAGCTGAAAGGAGTCGTAGCGAGACATGTTGTTTCGGCCTGGCATTCGAGAGGGCCTAGTGCACTGTTCGGTTAACTTCTTGTGTCTGAGGTTTTTCACTTTAACATGAATGAAGTTGATGGGTTTTAGGCACTGTGGTAACTGAATATCACTAAGGTTTTTATTGACGAAGGGACTTTTAGATTGGTTCAGCTGCTGCTCACTAACTATCACGTTCCTCTGCTCGCGATGCGATTCACATATCGATCAATTTATTCAAAAGATCCAAAGACAAAGAACAGGTACATTATGGTATAATTTTATATTATTATTTATAGTCTTATTGTTAATAGCTTCAGTCGCGTTGGTATTTAATTTTTCATTTGCTCGTTTAGCTATGTATGACAGTTAACAATGTTGGTGTATTACAATTATTTACGCGTGTAGGCCACTCCAACTCTCGATATTTCAAATAGATTAGTGTGCTCTCTCAGAGCTGGGAGATTTCATCCTTATTTTAACATATTACTCGAGACGGTGTTTCTCACAGCGTTCTCGGGTTCATGCGTTCCCGGGTTCATGCGTTCATGCATACATGTCTCCTACTCAGACTTTTCCCCTACACGGGGTATTTAATTTTTCATTTGCTTGTTTAGCTATGTATGACAGTTAACAATTTTGGTGTATTGCAATTATTTATGTGTGTTGGCCACTCCAACTCACACTCGATATTTTGAATAGATTAGTGTGCTCTCTGGGAGATTTCATCCTTATTTTAACATATTACTCGAGACGGTGTTTCTCACAGCGTTCTACGGGTTCATGCGTTCTACGGGTTCATGCGTTCTACGGGTTCATGCGTTCTACGGGTTCATGCGTTCTACGGGTTCATGCGTTCTACGGGTTTACGCGTTCTACGGGTTTACGCGTTTTACGGGTTTATGTGTTCTTGCGTTCATGCGCAAATGCGTACACGTCTCCTACTCAGACTTTTTCCCCTACACGGGGCCTGACTTTCGCCGATGTCACCTTCTCTTTCTTGCAAGGCATTTTTCCATCTAAAAGCGATAGCCTAGGAGCAGCTGTTACTATTATCATTTCAAGAATCAACAACTCTCTGTCCTTACGCTTCCATGTTCCTTTATCTCAAGCTTCGGCAATGCACGTCCCCGAATCACCTGTTTATTTGCGGCCTGCCAATGCCTCAAGGGTGGTTCAGAGTCCATCTCGCGACGGTGGTAGAAGGGTGCGGCCTACCATCTCCCCTCTACACTCAGTGGCGCCACCATGGGGTGGCGAGGGGTGGCTACTGCCACCCCAAAATCATTCTTTGCCACCCCTAAGACAATTTTTATTATGCATATTTATTTAAAATATATAATGTAGTCTAGATTATATCATAATGTAGTCCCCCCCCCGGCCAACAATCGCTGCCCGGGATGTTTATAGATTTGCTGTGGCCCCCATTGGCCACCCCTGGAATAATCTTCTGGAGGCGCCACTGTCTACACTGGCCACTCCTCCCGGATTGGAGCGGCAACCACAGACGCTGAACAAGGGTTGCCGGTCGCGTCTATCAAACGGCTGGGAAGGCGGTCTTCCACAGCTTACGAATCCTACATCCGGTTGAATTCATGGTTCTTCCTCCAAGCGCACACGATGCTCTAACGTCGGTTAAGGCAGGTTTATCACGTTTGCTACTACAGCTGTTTTTGGCAGCCTGTTTCCATTCTAGTTTTAGTCTTGGTGTCAAGGTGTCATTTTTGTTTTTATTAGTTTAGTCACGTTCATACTCTTTCCAGTGATATTGAAATTCCGTTTAGGTATTATCAAAGATACAAGTGCGTAGATTTGTTAAATAAGGTAAACGGTCGAAAATTGATGTTATGTCTCAACAGTTGAAGTTCCAGTTGGACAAAATAACGTATTACAGTTTATCGCCTAGTTTAGGTCAACGGAAATGAAGACATTTTAGCAGTCTTATTTTGTAAAACACTTTCAGTCTCGTTTGTATTCGCCAACAACATTGCACTACGTATTTAATTATAGTTATTGTCATATGACCAGCATTGTTCTCCTCACGCGATAAAGGTTCGTTGATGACGACATTTAGTCATAATTTTCGGTGTCAAAAGCAACACTATTTGCAACTACTGGTGGTGGTGGTGGTGGTTATCAGGTACTAAACTCATAAAGCAAAATTTGGCTATATAACTCAAGGTTAACCTGCAGCAACCCCGGCAAGTTTGACCACGTCGGTGGATCATCTAGAAAACACTCTTGAGTTCGGTGTCACGTTGGTGGCATATCATGGAAAAAATAAAACTCAAGGTTCGCAGCGGCGACCCCAGTGAGTGCGTTGGCCAAAGCGCAGCGGTAACAACTCGGGCACTCGTAACTATGACCACGTCGGTGGCACGTTATCTATTACTCATGGTTGACTGCAGTAACCCCGGTGAGTGCGTTGACCATGTCAACGCACAATTGGGGCACAACTCAGGCACTCGTGAGTTTGTTGCACACGTCGGTGCGGTACAACACAGTACTCAACGTCCTACATCCGGTCGAGTTCAAGGTTCTTTCTTCAAGCGCACACGATGCTCTCTAACGTCGGTTAAGACAGGTTTTACACGTTTGCAACCATAGCTGTTTTTGGCGGCCTGTTCCTTTCTAGTGTTAGTCTAGTCTTGTGTCAAGCTGTCATTTTAGTTTTTATTAGTTTTAGTTACATTCATACTCTTTCCAGTGTTATCGTAATTCCATTTAGATATTATCGAAGTTACAAGTGCGTAGTTTTGTTAAATAAGGTAAACGGTTGAAAATTGATGTTATGTCTGGAACAGTTGAAGTTCCAGTTGAACAAAATAACGTTATAAGTCTTTATCGCCTAGTTTAGGTCAACGAAAATGAAGAGACATTTTAGCAGTCTTATTTTCGTAAAACACTTTTTAGTCTTGTTTTATTCGCCAACTATATTGTACTATGCTTTTAATCACAGCTATTGTCACACGCCCAGCATCCACGTTGCGTCCAGTCTCGTTTTTCTCACGCGATAAAGGCTTGTTGATGACGACTCTTAGTCATAATTTTCATTGCCAAAAGCAACACTATTCTGGCGGCCTGTTTCCATTCCAGGGTTATTCTAGTCTTAGTGTCTAGCTGTTATTTTAGTCTATTCGTTTTAGTTACGTTTATATTCTTTCTAGTGTTATCGAAATATATTGCACTATGTATTTAACTACAGTTATTGTCACACGCCCAGCATGCACGTTGCGTCCTGTTTGTTTTTTGTTTGTTTGTTTGTTTGTTTCTCTTTCTCACGCGATAAAGGTTCGTGATGACGATATTTTGTCATTATTTTCGTTGCTAAAAGCGACATTATTTGCAACTACTGGTGGTGGTGGTGGTTATCAGGTACTAAATTCATAAAGCAAAATTCGGTTTCATAACTCAGGTTAACCTGCAGCAACCCCGGCGAGTGTGACCATGTCGGTGGATCATCTAGAAAACACTCTTGAGTTCGCTGTCACGTCAGTGGCGTAAAATAGGAAAATAAAACTCAAGGTTGCAGCGGCAACCCCGGTGAGTGCGTGACCACGTCGGTGGCACATCAAGGGCACTCGTGAGTATGACCGTCGGTGGCACGTTATCTAGTACTCATGGTTTGACTGCAGTAACCCCGGTGAGTGCGTTGCCCACGTCGGTGGGAACAACTCAAGCACTCGTGAGTTCGTTGCGCACGTCGGTGCGGTACAACACAGAACTCCACGTTCGCTGCAGCAACCCTGGTAGTGCGTTGACCACGTCGGTGGGCACTACTCAGGCACATGCAAATTTAATTACCACGTCGGTGGCATAATATCAAAAGCTCAAGTGCAGGGCACTCGGAGTTCATTGATCACGTCGGTGTTTAACACGGAAGCTCACAATATTTGCTGCAGCAACACCGGTGAGTGGGTGACCACGTCGGTGGCACAGCAAGGGCACTCGTGATTTCGTTGACCACGTCGGTGTTCAACACGGAACTTCACAATATTTGCTGCAGCAACACCGGTGAGTGCGTGACCACGTCGGTGGCACATCAAGGGCACTCGTGAGTTCGTTGACCACATCGGTGGTTCAACGCGAAAGCACTCAGGTCACGCAGCGACCCCGGAGAGTGAATCGACCACGGCAGTTGGTACAGCACGAAAGCACTCGTGGCTCGCTGCGTAACAGCTGCAGAGTGCTCTAAATTTTAATTGATCTCGCTGAGGTATTTTAAGTCGACTGCTTTTACGTGATTCTTCGATCTCGCTGACGGTTTTAAGCTTATCGTTTTATGGTATGTGTGATTGACTCTTAATATGTCGTATATTGGGTATGCCTTTTATCTTCCAGAAGCAGTATAGATCCTTGTCCACTTCTTCTACGCGGGTATGTATGGTCTCATTACCCCCTTTCGCTATTCTATTTTTGGGGTCGGCTCCGCCCCTGCCAGTCCCGGCAGGACATGCAGAGTTATCTCCTACTTCTGGCGAAGGCCTACGTCCTCTCTTTTGGGGAAGGCTCCGCCCCTGCTAGTCCTGGCAGGATACGCCGAGTCCGCACGTCACCCTGGATCAGTGACGAGGCTCATGCCGAAGATTTACCATGCAAAATATTCCCATGTCGTTATTTAAATAAATCCTGTTCATACTTATCGGTGATCGAGTCTTTATGGGAGAAATGTTAAGCTTGCTGGTAGTTCTACCAGGAGGACTCAAATCACGCGCGGCTGGCCACCAATCACCAGCTACCAATCACCTGCCTACACCTGCTCTATAAAGAGTAGTCTAACATATGTCTTTGCTGCTCAGGTCTTCGTTCGACGCACCTCCATCCACCCCACCACCACCAGGTCGGCCTCAGTCTACTTGTCCAGGGGAAGGCTCCGCCCCTGCTAGTCCTGGCAGGATACGCCGAGTCCGCACGTCACCCTGGATCAGTGACGAGGCTCATGCCGAAGATTTACCATGCAAAATATTCCCATGTCGTTATTTAAATAAATCCTGTTCATACTTATCGGTGATCGAGTCTTTATGGGAGAACTGCGATCAGATCGCGGAAGTCCCGTCGCTGGCATCGGCTACCGTATTTAAAATAGCATGCATATGCATTAATTATATTCTTAATTTAATTTACAGAGCAATCCCTGCAACATTTTTAGCTTAACTATAGAAGAGACTAGGAGGATGAGTGTGTGTCTGATGGCGGGGGGGGGGGGGGGCATCACGATGGAGGCTCTCCATCGTGATGGACGATGACATCATCCATCGACACAACTCTAGCGCTGGACATTAAGCTTGCCAAGCCATAACCTCTGGCTATACTTTCCTCACGTGGGAGTTAATGTTGGGCTACTTAATATTCTGTCCATTATTTTTCTAGATGGGCGCGTCCCTCAGGGCTATTCAACCTCCTTAACAAGTGGGCCGAAAAGGAAAACCACTGGGAGTTCATGGGCCACACAGAGTAAAACTACGTCAATGACTCGCTACAAATAAATCGTACTTAAAGTAGTGTTAACTTAATATATATAGTACTACTACATGGAATAAACTTGTCAGACGCATTCCTTCCTTCTTCATTTTTAATCGTATCATTATAAAAGATTTCGTTCTCACATATTTTGGACACGTATTTAGAATTCAACAATGTTTGAATCATCACAAAACAGAACTACTGTACATATGAGACATTTTGAGCCAGTGAGTCAGTGAGAAGGATTGCACTGCCTTGTTTGCCTAGTTTGGCTCATCCTGAGACACTCATGCAGCTTCTCATAGGTCATTGAGCAACGTGCCCTTGTTCTGATGGCATTCATATGAGAAAAGCTAGACTCACCTATCGGTTGAGCCAAACATTGTCAGAATAAGTGATGCCAGTTCCTGATTGTGGGGTACTAATACTGGCTAGTATCACCGGCTACACACAGAAACCTGTTTTGCATGCAACTGTGTTTCTCCTTTATTTTATTTATTTTTTGCATGCAACCTCTTGCGGGCCAGAAAAAAATTAAGAGGGGCCGCATTTGGCCCACGGGCCGCTAGTTGAATAGGCCTGCTCTACCTCTTCAAAGAAACTGGAAGAATTCAGACTTCAAATAAAGTTGAACAACATTGATAGTCACCATTGTAACCCCCTCTCTCCCTCAATACCACTGTGTCGTTGTGTCGAGATGTGTTTCCCCGTCGAGATGTTTCCCCTAGTCCCCGCCCCCGTCCGAAATTACCCGAAGGGCGAAGGAAGCGCGCGTACACAAAAAGCTCGCCCACGAGCTGCTGTGCTCGTACCACAGAGGCACTTTGGAGAGAGCTAAGGTTCAAAACTGACTTTTTTTAGCGAGTTTTATCTGAAGATGTTGTATTGTAGATTTCTATCAATAAAAAATATTATTTTTGTGAGAGACTTTTCATTTTGAATGTTATGGACTTTTGGAAGGAAGTGTGCTCATTCATAATACTGTCAGATACTGTTCCACCTCCATAGGAAAGGAGGCTCACACATCTTTCAAATTCATACTGCTAACTTCTTTCCCCACAACAGATAAGTCCTGTGATTTTCAGGCTGATATCATTCAATTTGACCATTTAGAACAGGGGGAACGCATCCTGACAGCTTGGAATAATACTGTCAGGATGCGTTCCCCCTCTGTTCCATAGGAAAGGAGGCTCACACATCTTTCAAATTCATACTGCTGACCTATTTCCCCACAACAGATAAGTGCTGTGATTTTCAGGCTGATATCATTCAATTTGACCATTTAGAACAGGGGGAACGCATCCTGACAGCTTGGAATATTACTGTCAGATACTGTTCCCCCTCTGTTCCATAGGAAAGGAGGCTCACACATCTTTCAAATTCATACTGCTGACTTATTCTCCCACAACAGATAAGTGCTGTGATTTTCAGGCTGATATCATTCAATTTGACCATTTAGAACAGGGGGAACGCATCCTGACAGCTTGGAATAATACTGTCAGGATGCGTTCCCCCTCTGTTCCATAGGAAAGGAGGCTCAGACAAGCATTAAAGACTTTAATAACATTAAACAAAAAATAAATAGTGTATATTAACTTTTTAGAACAAACTGTTATTATTCAAATGCAATCAACACAAAATTAAATGGCAACATTTGCAATATTTAACGCATCAACAAAAACATCAAAATAATTAAAAAAAATGAAAAATAAACTGTCAATAGAAAATGTCTTATTTTATATATATACATGAACTTCCTTTCCTTTCCTTTAGCATGCTGCACATAAAAATTTGTCCTCTGTCTTTGGCCTTCCAACACATGCATGGTGAAACCACCGTCCACAGGCATCACAGGATATCTGTAGTGCAAAAACATTTTAACACTGCATGAAATATTTAAAGAAAACTTGGAAAGACAAATTAATATTGGCAAAACAAAAAAAAATTGTTTGCTGCCCATGATGGAATGTTTTTGGAAATATCTTCTTAATGGCAGGTGAAATACTGGCACTTGCATGAGTAAATGAGTAAAATAGATGCAAACACAGGACCACATTCTATGCATAAAATACCCATGTCAGCTCTGCCTCTCCACTGTCATCTGCATTTTCCTCTCCACAGTTGAAGCAGAGGTCTGTCAGATCATCTGTCACAAAAAAAGATAAAGTATTTGAAAGAGGGCAACATTTGTGAGGACAAGATGATTTCTTTTGAGTCCCCGACAATTTTTGTAATTTTCAGAGATAATAACCTGAGTAGTCAAAGATGTTTTCATTTACAACTTGTTGGGGATGGGGTTTAATATATAACTTACCAGATTCCCGAAGAAGAGTTGTGGCAATCTGCCGACGTAACTCTGCCACATCTTTTCGGCCAACAGGGAATTGTAGCTCTTCACCGTTCCAAGATTTGCTCTATGAACTGATATTAAAAAACAAGTTATCATTTACCTACACATACAAATCTAAATATATAGTTTATCTGAGAAGCACCACTTTATATCTGCACATCATTGAGTAGAAAGGGCAATTTTTTTTCATACCTTGATGGCAAAAACCCCACAAGAGGTGCTGTCTGGTTGGTGTGGATGAGGCACTGTGTCACATTTCCATCTGGACACATTTATCCCTTTCTTCCTCATGAATGCTCTAAAAACCAAAAATATGTTTAAATATAGTAACTTGATTTATTGACTTAAACTTCATTCAAGCATCACATTATATTTGCTTTAAGATGTCAAGTGCTAATAGAGGAGCACAAGAAAATAATATTACCAATTCCTCAGTCATCAAAATAGAAGAAATAGAAGAATGTTGTTCCAGGTAAAAACAACTATTGTCCTTCCCCAACAACCGGATTTTTCAAAGAAAAGAATTACACTAATTTTGTGCCTATGCACTTGTGTAATATTAATCTATAATGTTGCAAGCGAGGACAACTTGGCATTGTACACTGAAAAAAGTAAATCTGGGAGTATGTAATTGTAACATAATTAAGTAAGGAATATTTACATAAAAAAACTAAGTTAGTCTCTTAACATGAATATATCAAGTTGGAATTAGTCTACATTCGTTCAAAATACAAGTCATTTAGATTTTTTTTCTTAACAAGCTTTATCCAAGTGGCTCAACAAATCTTGTTATGCAGACCCACACAACATACAATTTGTTCGTTATATTTACGCTGCTCCGACTGCGCCCCGTGTGGTGCATTCTGGGTAGCAAACTAGTTCAAACCGCTTGTCTCAGGACCGTTGAGGGGAGAAGTTCCAGAACGTGGAGACTGAAGTTTACGGTAAGAATAAAGTTAATGTTGGTGATATAGTTGGTTAAACACTAAAGTCCTTCAGGTTTTATATTATTTTAGAAATGTATAAGTAAAATAACCGTAAGCTGTAATTTGAAGTAAGCAGGGATGTAGACGGCGCCGGGTGCCGTGTTATCGGCAGCATATAGAACACACCTGTGCTGGGTTAGCCATTAGCGAGGGGTTTAAGATGCAAGTCGGCCGTAAATAAACACCCGTGTGTGTCTGCGTGTGGGTGGCCGCGCTTTTGAGTTAATTTGTGGAGGTTTTTGGTCGCAGCGGTGGCTGTAGGCAGTTAGCTCTGCTTGTTAGCCGCTGAAACGCAGTGAGCACAGCCGCAGGGTGATAGACAGCGCCGAGCCCCCTTCACTAGCCATAACATGGAGCATACCAAAATGACGGGGAGAAACTCAGCTAAATACCTGTACCAAGCAATGCCACCCAAACGAAACACTAAAGGTGCGATCACAGCAAACGCCAGTGGTGTATAAAGTACTCAAAAGCCATACTTAAGTAAAAGTACAGATACCTTACTGGAAAATTACTTAAGTAAAAGTAAAAGTCACCTTTTAGAATAGTACTTAAGTAAAAGTATTAAAGTATCTGATCTTTACTGTACTTAAGTATCAAAAGTACTTTTCTGATATTAAATGTACTTAAGTACTGAAAGTAAAAGTACAAGTAACTGCTGTTAATAAAAAAGCAAAGGGTCAGAATTTTGAGAATAAGTAAGGAATAATCACCGAGAGGCCGGGCAATAAACAGTTTGATATGCCCGGCTCGTGGACGGCTTACCGCCCGAGACGAAGTCGAGGGCGGTAACCTTCCGCGAGCCGGGCATATCAAACTGTTTATTGCCCTGCCTTGAGGTGATTATTCCGTTTATTCTACTTCGCGCTGGCCAACATAATAAAACAATTCAAATACTTTAATAATTAGCCTTTTTCTTATTCGTATTGCATGCTTATTAAATGTATGCTCTGTTTAAGTTCATCTCCCTCGAAAAGTAGTTCCCTTTAGAACTACGGTGAATAACGTTAGCTCAACTGTAGGTAACGCGTTTCTATAGCAACCACACAAGGCTGGATCTGATCTCACTAGTTTAACAACGTTGTTACATTCGTATCAAGTCAGCTTTAATGACGATCGATCAAACATGCACTCCTTGGTTTATTTTTACAACGGACCTCATGTTTGAAATGTATGTGATAGAAAACGATACAAGCGGCGTATTGATCTACTGTGCTCAGTCAGCAGCAAGTAGAGTGTGAAGTGTATAAGATAGTGTTGTAATACTGCGTGTACAAACCAGCCTGATACAAATAGTAGAATTTTGATAGCCCTTGCCCTCGTCCTAGCCATGCATTTGTGTGTTGACAGTCGTAGGAGTTTTGATCGACGTAGCAACAGTAACTAAGCAAGGGGGCTTTGCGAACGTGCGCTGGGACAGCTGATTCGCCAAACAGGCTCGCAGTCTGTGTTCTACCACAGTCCCCGACGTTATTCTCATATCTCTCATGATTCTTTTTTTTTTTTCTAAAGATGAGTTGATTTTGTAACGAGTAACGAAGGTTTCAAGCGAAATGTAGCGGAGTAAAAGTATCCGTTTTCTTCGCAAAATGTAGCGAAGTAAAAGTAAAAGTACAGAGAAATATAAGTAGTAAAGTAAAGTACAAATATCCAAAAAAACTACTTAAGTACAGTAACGAAGTATTTCTACTTCGCTACTATACAACACTGCCAAACGCGACGGGGCAACAAGATCCCATACAAAGTGAACGTAGAGACGCGTATCGCGTGAATTTTTCGCGAGAGAAAACCGGCGACAGATTTTTGATTTGTCGCGCCACAATTTCGGCGTGCAAGGGCGAGCGCGTTCACGAGGATTTGTGGCGCGACAAATTCGCTCGAGTTCAAATATTTCAACTTTGACGCGAATTTCAAGTGATGACAGCCAATCAGCTTCAACAGCGCGGCCACTGAGTGACATGTGTAACGTAACAGCCAATCAGCGTTCAACCGTCAAACTCAGTGTGACTCAGTGCAGTGCAGTCCGGGGTGAACTGCAGCATGGAGGAGAAAGTGATTGTTGCCGTTTGCGACTCCCGGAGCTCTATATATAATAGTACTATATAATATAATATAATTGTATATATAATATCACGGCCAAAAGCTCTCTGCGCCTCCGGATGGCCGTAGTGCGGGGAGCTCTCGTAGGGATTGGGCTTCTCGGGGTTTGTTTACCGGCGTTGCTATGGTTTCCGGTCTTGTGTGTTCCAACGGTTTATTGTTTTATTAGGTTTATTAGGTTTATTAGGTAGGCCTATCTAATAAATATCTGTCTAATCAATACTTCATTCACTGCCTCTTCCGTGGTCATTACAATATTGAGTCCAGAAGAGAAGCTGTGATCAGAGGCCTCATTCTCTACCTTGGTGAAAAGACGGAGGAGCTAATCAAGGACTACAAGGTAAAGAAAACTGTTTCAAAAGAAAGAAAGAGCACCAAGAGAGCTATACTGTATGCATCCTTCACATTAATATACAAGAGGGTTTTATTTTTTCTGGTGTATTTTACAGGTTTTTGATGATGACGATGTTGGGACTGTACAAGAGGCCCTTACTACACAAGTCCTCAACATCTTTGTGGTCAGCAAAGCCAGAGATGGAGATCTCCAGAAGCAGGCTGGAATAGCCATCGAGGGAGCAGAGGTCCTTTTTGGTATCCCTGATGTTGCACATGCTTGTACCTACCTGATGGGCCTCATCTACGCCTTGGAACTAAGGTACCCTAACAAACTGAAATACACCTTTGAGGTTTTTCAGAAGATCTTTCTAGAGCTGGAGGATGTCAACCAAAAGGTGTCCTCCAAGGTCCACGATCTGAAGGTCAGTTTACATGCCTAAAAGCCATACAGACATTGCTGAAGCTCCCTCTTGTCAAGGTTTACAGTTTTTGGTTATACATTGCACTTTCACAGGTTTTCCAAAAGCACTTCCTCGGGTTACATTTTTAAGCTCGTGTGTATGCTGCTTAAATTTGTTTTGTGTAAACTCGGGTCAGATGTTTGTCAGATATCAGCACTTTAAATGGCTGATAGAATTCATTTCAGCTCAAGGGAGTCATTGTAAGTGACCTTAGGTGTATTTTTCAAGCAGCTTTTCAGGTACTGCTACCGGAGGCAGATCTACACAGAAAACTGCATTATCAATGTATTGGTCAGATTTTGAATGTAACTGTCATTTGCTTAGGATGTTCAAACCTTTAAGGTCAGGCTGTCGGTGGGGTTTCATCCCTGAAAGTGCTTCCTCAGGGTAGACAGAATTAATGTTTGTTTTGGAGGACATTGCCAAAGTTCATTTGAAGAACCATTATGTAATAGGGTGTGAATCCCATGAGTTATGTGTTGGGTCATTGGCATTGTCTTATGGCGCGTCTGGCTCTAGCATCTTAAGTGTTTCCAATGTCGTCAGTATAATGGAGTTTATGGTCTTATTTTCTTATCAAAGTGTCTTTGGTATATACTATGTTCCATGTCATGAATACACTAAAATGTTGCAACACTGTAACTATTGTTAAACAAGGTAAACAAGCCCCTTTGTTAAGTTTGATAATTAATACCAGATGTTGTTTGAATAATGTGGACATTTTTCCAGAGTATACAGTATTAGGGCTGCAACTAACAGTAATTGTCATTATTGTACAATCTGTCTTGTTATTTTTCCAATGAATACTTGTATGGAATGTGGGAAATGGTGAAAAATGTGTTATCACTGTTTCCGGAAGCCCAAGATGCAACTTAGAATGTCTTGTTTTATCCCGACCAATATTAATATATTCTCATGTGAGAAGCTGAATTTGGATTTTTTTTTTTATGACTCAAAGATTAATTGACAATTAAAAATCCTTAAATTGAGTAATAGGAAACTTAGAAATTAAACAACTAATAGTTGCAGCTCTATACAGTAAACTAATTTATTGCCCAGTTCATTGGCAGTATATATTGACATGAGTTTGCTTGTTTGTGAGAATTTGTCAGCAATAAAACATGTCAATTTTGGTGACTTATGACCTCTTGATTGTGGTGACCCTTTGACCTTTCCTCTAGTGGAACTCTCACACAATTTGCTGAGTGTACTTATGATTGAAAGGGAATTCACCCTCTTCATTTTGTTCTTATGTAATTTTTTTCCTAGCACCATGAGGCCAAAATGTCAATTATTATATTGGGCAGATTGACCAACACATAGATGATTGATGCTTCATGCTTAATTTAAGTAGATCACCATAACAAAAATATATCATGTTTTATCTACTTTAAAAAAGTAAGGCAACTTTTTGCATCATTTTATCACATAGATCAAACAAGAGTAGTCTTTGTATGTACAACATTACTTTTGCTAGTAACATCAACTTACTTTTGCTAGTAACATCAACTTACTTTTGCTAGTAACATCAACTTACTTTTGCTAGTAACATCGACTTACTTTTGCTAGTAACATCAACTTACTTTTGCTAGTAACATCAACTTACTTTTGCAAGTGAAGACAACTTAATACCATTGAGTTGACTTTATTTGCAAAAGTAAGTTGACATCACCTGCAAAAGTAAGTTGACTACTTGCAAAATGAATGTTGCACATACAAAGACTACTCTTGTTTGATCTACAGGATAAAATGATGCAAAAAGTTGCCATACTTTTTTTAAGTAGATCAAGCACTTTATTTTTATCAGTGTACATGTTTGACATACATCTGCATTTAGTCCTTTAGTCATATCATGTCTGCAATTGCTCTCCTGCCCACCAGCAGTACTATGCTATTCTTCTGGCTGATATTCACAAGATACTTCACATACATGCTACATCTATAGTAATATGTGAAAAGTGGGTCATATTAAATCTGAAGCCATAATTAAAGTGTACCTTGTTACATCCTGGCACCTTTTCAGCTTGGCAGCAGTTTCTCCAAGTGAATCCAACAGGTGAATTTCAGATGGATATATTACCTGTATGCAACATAAAGACCTAAGATTATTGTACATACAATATGTTTGTCCACTATATTGACATTTAAAAAAACGCTGCTGGGCATGGTCTTCAAAAATACAAAAGAGCTCTACTGTATGTGGTATTAAACAAGAACTACTTTGGTATCAAGGTGCAAGATGAAGAGTTTACAGAGCTGAACATAAGTCTAAAAGAATACATCACATGATCTGTTACTGTATGTTATACTGTATGTAACGTGTCAATATGTGCTCTCAATAGCTGAAAAGTCAAAACTTAGAACCAGGAACCAGTGATGGTGTTCATGCACAACACCAAACAGCACTTCATAATGTGCGGAATTCCACTGAAAAAGTTTCAATACAAAAGCTTTGACTTGCAAGCCATCAACATCAAATTACTGTTACCAGAATATGTGACAAGACAGTCCGCAACTAACCCTGAATCGTGGAATATTTCCGTTCCATAATGAGGTCATTCCAAATGTATCAATATGAAGCGCCTTCCCCTTAGATGTGGCATTGTGTCGACGTGCCAGCATGGCCAAGTAAGCATTTATGACCTAGTAAAATTGATTTGCAATTGTTAACATTGCCTAAAATGAACAGTTAAAATTGTTTTAGTCAGACATAATCCACATATTAATTAACAGTAATATGAATTACTTTTCAAATGTATTTTGGTAATTATAGTTCACAAAAAATATATTTTACCTCACTTTCAAGCTCCAATCCAGGTGCTGTTCGGCCAATGTCCCAGTAAAACACCTTGTACAAACCAATTTTAGACAGCAGGACATTGGCCTTCAGACCGTCCCAGGCATCCTTCACACCTAGGCAAGGCAAGGCAGCTTCATTTAAAAACAAAACCCAATAATAGTAAAAACATAATTTTCCCGACCACATAAACAACCATTTAACACTGTCTCTTCTATAGGTTCTTGTCATGTACAGTGCAGGGATGACTATATAAAAATCTAGTATGTTATGAACTGTGTTTTTTACATTAAAACAGAACATAAATATTCTGAAACTTACATTTTTCAATATTGCCTGGGGCTGAGTCTGTGACTGCAGGAGAGCCTGACGCAGGGGCTGCTGCTTGGCGTGTTGGTGGTGCCGGGGCTGTTGGTGGTGCCAACAGATTACGTGGCATTATGGCATTATACTGTGGTGTTTTGTAAATTCAAAGGTGATCGATATTCACCTTCGGTAAGAACTGGTTGTCAGACTGCAGGTCTGCGCTCTTTTTATTGATAGCAACTAACGTAAAGGGACCAAGCCAGTTTTTGTCCAGCTTCCCACCTTTCCTTTGCTGACTGCGAATATTTTTGCGCAGCACCTTGTCCCCCACCTGAAAACATGCCTGTTTTGATGATTTGGGCAATTTATTTTTGTTTTGGGCTGTGGCTATGTTTTCCCGCACTAGACTATAAATTGCATCCTGCCTTTTAATGGCCTCCGACACCACCTCCTGGTCAAGGTCATTCTCCATGCCTACGTCAATCTGTAAAAGAGAACTTTAATTTTCATTTTTTTCATTGTTATTGCTTCGCTGTTACAGCTTATTAGACTATATATGGGAAAAAATGTAAATTACATATTTCCAACTATGTCAACAAAATAGATTAGGTCCCCTTAAAGGGCATGGTGCAGGTTTCTATTTTCCTCTTTTCTGGCAATTTTCTAGTTGGTAATAAACATTTAAACAATTATCCATTGTATTTGATGTTGTAGGGTATCACAAAATATAAATATTAGGAAAAGTAGGTGATATATTAGTGGTTATTAGCCACAGGTTAGCGATGATTCTTATTTCTCCCACAATGCATTGCATGACGTCACGTAGGGTACTCCGCTTTTGGACGACAGCCGAAGCCGCTAGTGAGAGAGAGTGACAGTGTCAGATTATATTAGTAAATACATAAATAGAGATAGCCTAGATATATATATATAGATAGATAGATAGATAGATAGATAGATAGATAGATAGATAGATAGATAGATAGATAGAATAGCATAACATTGATAGAGAGTGAGGGATAGCATAGCATAGCATAACATATATATAGAGAGAGAGAGAGAGAGAGAGAGAGAGAGAGAGAGAGAGAGAGAGAGAGAGAGAGAGAGAGAGAGAAGATATATAAGTAGATAACATGGTTTTCTACTGTATTTGTGGCGGGTGCAACAACTCCAGCAAAAGTGGACATAGGGTCCATTGCTTCCCCAAGGACAAAGGGATTCTCCGAAGCTGTGTGCAATTTGTCAAGTTTAGGCGGGCAGATTTTTCAGCTAGCTCTGTTACCGCGTACTCCAGAATATGCAGCGCGCATTTCAAGGAGGAGGATTACCACTCAGGGGATGCCAAGATGGTCTCACTTGGTTTAAAGAGTAAGAGGACGGCGAAGTTAATTCCTACCGCCGTGCCGTCTGTGCATGCAAACCACTCTGCCTGCCCTGTCCCGAGGTCGAGAGACACCGTCTGCCGCAAGCGAGAGATTGCCACGGTAAGCATCATGCTATAGCTGCTAATTACAAGCTGCGCGTTAGCTAGCTCTGTGTATTTTGCATACCGTGTTCCCTTTGACACAGCCTCATCTACAAGCATGATCAGTCTGACATTAGAAGAGCATATTTCGTGATTCACGAATATGAGCCAAAACAAAATTGCCCTGAAGTAAATGTCCATATCATCATGAAAGCTTCATGGCTAGTGTTTGGATCAGTGATCGTCAACATCAAGCGGCTTTCACAACAGTGTGTTTGCGTTTTGCGTTAGTGCTAGACTGCTACGGTTCTCTTTCACATATACTGTATTTGACCGTGACCTTTTATATACTTATATATACTATACTTTATACTAATATACTTTTTTATATTTGTTTTCGCAAGATGTTGACAGACGCCTCACAGCAGGAGACCGTGGCCAGTGTAGACACTGTGGAGAGTGTCGATACTGGGGATCAGCCCTTGCCCTCCTCCACTTCTGACGCTGGGACACAATGTTTTTTGAAGCCCCCCCGATGGTCTCACGGCAATCTCATAACATTCTGTTTACTGGTTATGTTTGCTATAATTCATATGCAGGACAATTTCATGTGTTTCCATTTCAAAAAGGAATTCTGTCTGTCCATCTTCCTGTCTATTTGTACGTTTTCCGTCTGTGTGTCTGTCTGCCTCCCTGCCTACCTGTCTTGGTCTTTTCAGGCTCATTGGCAGCAGTCAAGTTGGAGAACATAATGATGAGGGCTGCCTTGCTGAAAGATGTTCGTCAGCTGTCTCCACAGCACCAGACCTTCTCCCTTGAGGCTTACCACTCCCTCATCTTGCACTTCGCGCCCAAGCACACAGGGTTTTCATACCTTGGGATGTATAGCAGGTCAGTGCTATCCAATGGAATAACACTGCCAATTATTATGCCTTTTATAGTAATAATAGTACATTAACGTGCCTATTGTAGTATTTTGTCATACACCAAGTTTCAAAGGTTTTCTCAAATGTGTTATTTTGTAGGCTTCTCTTAGCGGCGCTGCATTATAATCACAATGCCAATCGCGAGACAGCACGGAGAAGTGACGGGACAGAGAAGTACTGCGTGCGTTATCCGCGCTTCAGAAAAGGTGCCCATGTGGTGCGTCCAATCAAAGAGGCAGCCTCATACGGTAAGCAGTGTCAGGCAGTTCTATCATATTTTGAGATGGCGCACGAGTGATCAGTGACAATGATCTTTATAAAGTAATGTTATTATTATTATGTCTGCAGGTTATGCAACATCATTAATGAAGGCCCTTCGGGAGAGCTACGCCAATTCACCCGCGGTTCTTCGAGAGGTTGGCGCCAATCTGTCCTCCGATGCACCCGCCCCCATCGCCAAATCCTTCGAACAGATTCCTAAGGAGGAGGCCATCAGCCTCTACCTAGCCCGGCAGTCACGCTTCAAGAAAACCTAATTTCACATTATTATTTTTTTCCACGGACAAGTCCAATGATTTAGTTGTTATTTGCATGAAATTTCTTTGTATGTAATTCAAAATAATTTGGTAATCATTTTACCTGTGCCTTGTCAACCTCTGTGTGCGGTGTTCTCCCATAAAGACTCGATCACCGATGAACAGGATTTATTTAAATAACGACATGGGAATATTTTGCATGGTAAATCTTCGGCATGAGCCTTGTCACTGATCCAGGGTGACGTGCGGACTCGGCGTATCCTGCCAGGACTAGCAGGGGCGGAGCCTTCCCCTGGACAAGTAGACTGAGGCCGACCTGGTGGTGGTGCGTCGAACGAAGACCTGAGCAGCAAAGACATATGTTAGACTACTCTTTATAGAGCAGGTGTAGGCAGGTGATTGGTAGCTGGTGATTGGTGATTGGCGGCCAGCCGCGCGTGATTTGAGTCCTCCTGGTAGAACTACCAGCAAGCTTAACATTTGTCTGGGCTCACTGTGTGTCTGCTTGATGTGCTTTTGCATGTATCACTGCATGTATCACTGCATGAAATAGTGTGTTTGTGTGTGTGTGTGTGTGTGTGTGTGTGTGTGAGAGAAAGAGAACCATCAACTGACCCTCGGGTATGACTACACTATTGCAGAATTAATTAGAATTAGAATTAAACATTGCGGGTCTAGCCCTTCATCAGTGTTCCTTGTATGTTTTGTCCCTAACCATTTTTTTATATAGATTTAATTCCAACCTGTGTCTTTGTTCAGTAACCATTACAAGCAATGCCAATCAACTTTTTTTTTATCCAAAATGCATGTGTTCTGTGTACTTTATAACATTTTAAGGGCAATTGAATGATCACAACAGAATAAGCATAACTATTATTTTTATTCATTTTAATCCAAACAAGGCCATTGAAAGCCCTGATAGGTCTGGTCACCATTCTGGAATTGCTGTCTGATGGTTGAAACCACACAAGAGGGTAGAGGCTTCCTTATACTCCTCCCTAAAACGCCATAAGCCCAGCGTATAGCTTGCCTGTACGCAGTGTACCGGTATTGCCTAGGGATAAGTAGGAAAGATTCTTAAGTTTAAAACTGTAAGTAGGTTGGAACGTCATTTTAAGCCTGTTTCTTATGCATGTTTATTGTGTATGCAACACATCTCCTGTCACCTATAACTTGGTTCAAATGACTCGGTGTAAAAAGATTTGTAAAGTAAACATAAACCATGAACATACTCGTGCGTGCTGCCTTGAAGGGGACCATGATCCTGCCTGAAGTGTGTGTATGCTATTTTTAGCACAAACGGATTCAGGCAGCATGCCTCAAATCCAGGATGCTGCGTTAGGCACGTTACATCTGCTGGCCGCGGGGTGAGCTCCTCGACCAGCGACCAAAACGCGCTCACCTCCCTACAACACAAGCTATCCACCACAGTTTGCATGGGACGACACCGCCCACACAGACACCTGCCAAACACAGCGACACAGACACGCTTACTGCTCTCTCCCGGTAAGCGGTACCCTGACAGTTTCAATGACAATCAATCACGAGGAAAACGAGTTAGCACTATCAAAAATAATCACACTGAAGACATAACCAGCCTACTCGGCGTCGGCTACGTTTGCAAACAACATTTTCACCGGAGAAAGGTAAAAGCTTAGAATAAACACTAGGGGTTCACAGGTGGGACTGTCAAGCTAGCCCATATTTAGAATAAATAGAAGGCATAATATGCCTTCTATTTCTGGATCTTCTGACTAAGTTTAGGGTACTTATCTGAGCCAATGACATAATCACTGTCACTAGATATAAAGAAAACGTTGACTTTCATTCGATGCTATTCACTGACAGTAAAAGAAAATAAGTTATTGTATGCACTGCTGTTCATAGACTACTAGCTCCAGCGCTCCTTGCTGCGTTTCTAAATGGTAGCAACTCACCAGGACACTTCACCAACTCTCCACTCATTCTCCTCTGACCATGCATTTATTTGTCTTTGACGGCCATCGGCTCTCGGGATTTCCTCATTTCCCCTCATACGCCTAACCGGTTCGAAATTATATGGCTGTGGGCCATCATAAATGTTGACAGTGGGTCTTGCTACCTCTTCCTCATCCCCGTCCGCCATAATGCTAGTTCTAATGCGTCTACCTTACGTGACGTCATCGCCAAATTGCGTAAAA
This sequence comes from Gadus morhua, assembly GCF_902167405.1. Taxonomy (NCBI): domain Eukaryota; kingdom Metazoa; phylum Chordata; class Actinopteri; order Gadiformes; family Gadidae; genus Gadus; species Gadus morhua. The sequence goes on along the minus strand of NC_044055.1, from coordinate 28,086,301 downwards.
AATAACCGTTACTAACCAAAAACTACAAAAACTGGACTTTAACACCATTTTGGAGACATTTCTAACTTTAAATACATATTTTGAGTGCTTTATGTACCCATTAATCAAAACTTCCGGTTAACCTGCACCATGGGCTTTAAAGGATTTAAATGGACACTTGCCTTCTACTAAAAACTATAGACTTTTCCTTGGTCACAAAATATTGATGTACCGAGCATATTACTTATTTATTGTATTGGAATAAACATTGACACTGCTCAATTAACTATATTTTTTCAATTTATTATTCAAACTAAGAATTAACTGTAGATGTCCTACACTGAGCCAACCTTGTAATCCTCCGGAACCGCACTCGGGAGGCGGGCCTCTGTCCCAAACAGGAGGAAGAATGGGGAGAACTTTGTCGTCATGTGTTTTTTGGTCCTCAGCCCAAACATCACAGCATCCAGATATTTGTCCCAACTCTCTGGACGTTGGTTGACAAGTTTGCACAGTGCCCTGAAAAGTATTATCATATGAATAGGTAAGCCACCTTGTTTCAAATACATTTTTAGTTCACAATATCATAAATATATTCAACATTACATGTATCAACAAAGATATACAGAGTAAAAGTAAGATAATTACAGCACTGTTACCTCTGTATTGTGAGGGGAAAACGGTCTGTCTAGTTACTGGACCAGATGAAATGAGACGGAGAGGTAATAAAGTCTGTCGGCAGGAGGACCTTGGATTTATTAAGTAAAGTGGCAACGGTTATACAGAGTCATAAAGCGTGAGAGATCGAATATGTCTAAGTCCCTAATCAGCGCTGATGGTTCGTCCAGAGCTTCGCCTCCGTGGAAGGTCTGCTTCAGAAGAAGATGAAGAGTCCCTGTGTGATACAGTCTTATGCTGTATCCTCCTCTCGATGAGGTGTGTGCGTTTGAGGTGTGCGTGGTTCTGTGTGTTTTTGCTTGACCTTGGCTCTCAGGCCCTGGTATATGCATGTGTATCTCTTGTGTTCCTCCTAACGGGGGAGTGCCCCTCGAAGTGTCTCCTGTGTGATAAATTAATGTGGCTCTCAGGCCCTGGTATATGCATGTGCATCTCTTGTGTTCCTCCTAACGGGGGAGAGCTCCTTGAAGTGTCTCCTGTGTGATAAATTAATGTGGCTCTCCCGTTCTTGAGGATGACTGGTGCATTGTCTGAGTGTCCACCATTTGCCTGGTTGGGAAATGGGGCCTTCGGCTCCGGCCTTGACCTGACTATATTATCATGTTTGTGTTATGTGTTCGTTGGGTTAGAGCAAGAGTTGACTATATTGTAATGTGCCTGCCATGTGATGTGCTCATCAGGCTAGGGTAGGAGTTAGCTATATTTGTAATGTACATGTGATGTACTCAGCAGGTTATTTTGCCCAACAATTGTCCCGTTTAACTTTTCCACAAGCCCATTTGTTTGTGGATGATATGGCGCACAAAGGCTGCGCTCAATCCCCAGACCTTTGCACACCTCATTGTTTAGCTGTTGGCAAACAATAATAAGCACATTATCATTTGTTTGAATCAAATACAATTTAGCCTAATGATTCATTGCAAAAAATATTACTTGATATGCAAATAAATGTACTGTATGTGAGATCATTTCACATACAGTACACTTAAACACTGTCCAAAAATACATAAACATTTATGTAACAACTACTCATTAACAAACTCTCGTCCCTGGTCAGTTAGGATCCTTTTTGGGGCCCCAAAACGGTGAAAGAACCTAATGATACAGTCTGCCACATTTGCAGCTGTTTTGGATGGTAGGGCAAAAGCCTTAGGCCTCTTGGTGAAGTAATCCACCATTACTAAGATATATGTATTGCCTCGGCCACTTTGCCAATCATGTCCATCCCCACAAGTTCAAAGGGTTGGCTCACCTTAAAAATGGAGAGCACAATAACAAATACAATATTAAATTTGAATTACTATTAAGCATTCTCCATCTCAAAATATAAGATTAAAAGAGTAAAGTAAAATATTGTCTATTACTTGTATGGGGATGAACTCTGTCCCCTGCTTTATTGTTGACGCACTGGCCTGGCATTCCATACATTCTCCAACCTGGAGGACAATATGTTAACAGTGAACTTCAGTATTATTACAAGGAAGGGATATGGATTCTGTTGTCATTAAGTTTTATGTGGCATGACTGGGGCCTCATGTACAAAGACTTGCGTGGATTTCTGAGTAAAACTTTGCGGACGCCAAAATTTGGAAAGCTGCTGCGCACAAATAAATCCGGATGTATCAATCCTTGCGTAAGCACGATTTCACGCAGATTCTCTTTGTACATCCCAATTAACGTGAAATTGTGCGCACGTGCACGAGCCCGACTCTCCGCCCAGTCTCCTCCCTCATTTAATATGCTAATTAGTATAAACAGGCCTGCAGTAGTGCGCTTGTTAGGAGAAAGGAGATAATGGATAAAGCAAGAAAGAAGAACTTTAGCGAATGCGAGGTGGAAGTGCTGATTTCGGAGGTAGAGGCCAGAAATAAAATCTTGTTTGGCTCTCTTTCCTCCGGAATCAGCACTAAAACAAAAAAACTGGCGTGGGAATCGGTAGCAAAATCTGTTAATGAGGTTGGGGCGGAAAGCCGAACTGTGGCGGATATAAAAAAAAAGTGGTCGGACATAAAAGTTGATGTAAAAAAAAAGGTCTCTGCCCACCGGAGAAGCGTGGGTCAGACGGGCAGCGGAGCCGGAGTCGGGGAGCTCGCCCTATTCGAGCAGAGGGTGGCCGCAGTGCTGGGGGATCGGCTCCTTTTTGGCGTGGTCCCGCCAGCCGAAGGGGATTCCGACTTGGCCCAGGATCCCACGGAAGGTACAATTGTTTTCATATATTTGAAGAACTTTTATACCTGCTAGTATAGGCCCTAGCCTGCATTTCCGTATACATGATTAATGTTTAGCCAGCAATAAAACGCGTTCTCCTCAATGTGATTGTAATTTATATACATTCTTTAATCACAGACAGCCAAGGACCAAGTGGCGCACAGCTGATGGTGCCAGAGGAAGACCCCCAGCCAGGCGTGTCCGGCGTCTCCGTCTCCACTGCCCATTGCCCCCCTTCTGCTGCCAGTGGGAAAGGCCGGGTTTTAACTCGCGCTGTGCTGGACTCGCAGGAGGAGATCGTTAAGGGAATTCAGGAGATGAATTCGAACCTCAAAGAAATAACGGAGGCCTTACAAGCAATTAGTCTCACATTCAAAGAACTAGTTAAAAAATGAATGTTGTCTCCGTTTACCTTTTTTATATTCTGCCTATTAACTGCTGCCGGATTCGAATGGCCTCTACATTGGGCTGCGCATTGTTTGGTCCGGGGTCTGGGTCTTCTGGGAGGTCCATTACCTCGCGTAATGGCACGCCGTGCCTGTGCGCAACATTGTGCAGAACCCCACATGCCTGCACAATGCGGCACACCTTTTCAGGGTGATAGAGCAGCATTCCCCCGCTCCGGTCAAGGCAGCGCCACCGGCTCTTCAGCTGCCCTATCGCTCTTTCCACGACTGTCCGAGTGCGTGCATGGATATCATTATATCTCTGCTCTCGGACAGTCTGTGGGTTGGCGAGGGGGGTTAACAGCCATGGCCGTAAGGCGTAACCGCTGTCTCCTTAGGAGTAATAGGTACAATTACAGCATAGGCTACCCAACATGTCTAGATTTCAGTAAATTCACTTTAAAGTGTTTTAAATTGCTTACCAATTAGCCACCCATCACACACTCTTCCAGCCTCCAACCTATTCCCAACCGAGCTGTTTCTCAGGACGAATGAATCATGGGTTGACCCAGGCCACCTTGCCACGATATTCGTAAGGCGCATTTGGGCATCACAGATTATTTGCACGTTTAAGGAATGGAAGTGTTTCCTATTAACGTACTCATATTCCCCTTCAGATGGCGCCTTTATTGCAATGTGTGTGCAGTCGATCGCTCCGATTACATTGGGAAAACCGGCTATCGCTGCAAATTGCGCTTTGATGTTTGCTTGGTTTACTGCATCATATGGAAACCGTATATACCTGGCTGAGATGCGGATGATCCCGTTTAAAACAGGCGGAATGGCGCGGCTCAGAGCTCCCTGACTCATTCCTGACCGGTCAGCCAATTCCCTCTGGAATGATCCTGTTGCTAGAAAACCAAGCGTAGTCAGGACTTGTATTGGAACTGGCAATGCGTGACTCCTCGCCGTCTGCCTCTCCAAACCCGGGCTCAACTCAGTACATAGTTCCAAGAGGATAGCTCTTGGAAATCTGAATCGGCTGATAAGCCAGTCATCATCATGAGCCAAAAAATCGTAATAATCACGGAACACTCGTTCATTTCGAATGTGACCATTCGCAATATCTTCTAATAAGGCCAACACTGCCATTGTCAACCTATCGATTATTGCCACATTTTGCACCTGCTTTTATATTCTCATTTAATTTGATGCATGTTGACGATAGGTTGTTCCCATACACCCAAGGTGTCAATAATATACACATAATTCGAAATTGGCCGACTGGTTTATTGATGGATTGATTTTAAGTAACAATCTTGCGCTTAATCCACTCAGCATCATATAATAATATTGCAGTCAAGAATTTCACAACAAATGTGTGAAGAGAGATCATATGTCATGCGTGGTCCGGAAAATATGTAACGTTTAATAAACAAGCCATCACTGAAAATAATATTGCTGGGGGTTCCTTTTAATTTCCTTTTCATTCCAATATTGACAATTTAGTTTTATGGGTCTGTTTAAGTTTAGCCTAACAACAGTGTCACATTATGCGTCTCGACAACAATAACGCATTATTGAAGTGCATTTAAGATCACGCATCCCGATGTTCAAATCCACTTTGAACTCGCCTCATATTGCAATATTACTTCTTGACTCGTGATCGCGTAGGCCTCATGTTGTTGCGCTGATTTGCCTCTATGTGCCGCCAACTGACAATGCAGCAGAAATGTGCGTAAGCCAGGCATTTAGTTTGCGTGGAGAACCGCACTTTCTCACGTCAAGTCAGTCTTCGTACATCCGAACGTTTGCGTGAGAAGTTGCTTACGCAGCTTTTTTGTGCGTAAGCAAGCTTTGTACATGAGGCCCCTGGTCTCTGGACAACAGATACATACTCACCACCATATATATTATATAACCTGATAATATAGCTACACTATATTGATATTATATATCATAACATTGCTATATCATATTTACGTGTATATATTCATGTCTTGCATAGTCAAGTATTAATTACTCATAGCATATATTTTTATATTAGATCTTTGTGCATGTATGTATGTCTTGCATTGCCAAGTATATATTATACATACATTTCATGTTACATTATATTATTTTGTATTATATTGTTTTATATTATACTATAATTATTGTATTATATCATATTATATTATATTATATATAACACTACATTACACATAAATACGTATTGGGCGGTACTACTACTACTACTCTTATATTATTATGCTGCCCTATTATTATGATTATTACTATGCTGTCATCATACATTAATATCATAATTATTATTATTATATAATACTACTATTAATAACAATAATACTGTCATTTCATCAGTAGCATCATAATTACCACTGATATTATTACCATCGATATTTTGAAGGTATAGGATTCTTTTATGAGTGACAAAGATTTCATTCTTGTTACATGAAACTCAAAAGTCAAAAGTCTGTATCCCTGATGATGTAGGAATTGAAGCACTGTTGCATTATTTTGAAACACGCCCTATTGAGGTATTACCACCGAATTAATTTCTGTTGTCCCTCACTGAAATAATTCTATCGAGAAACTTTTTCCAATATGCAGGAGCTTATTATCTGCAGAGGCCAGGTGTAAGCATGGGGAGTTCCTTTGGTCTCTGGGTATAGTTGTGAAGAACTGTACCATTGAATTGTTTGCAGAATCATTTTTCTCTTTAGATTAATCAAAAAATATACTCACCCACTTATCAATATCAGCTGTCATGGCAGACCAGTAGAACCTTTTACACACTGCGTCTCTTGTTTTGATGATACCACAGTGGGCTCCAAAGGCACTTGCATGGCATTCTTTGAAGATTTGGTTGGCCTCTTCTTTGTCATAGACAACCTTTCTGTTTTGTGTCTTCCCTCTCTTGTACAATGTTCCTTCTGTGTAGAATATAGAAAAAATTAAGTCCTTCATTGCAGGTCATAAATATGTTTGAAATAGATTTCATTAAATTAAAATGAGCTTTGATCTACAGTATATAGTGCATTATAGTCTAAATGGTCATGTAATATTGCATTGTTTACATAAGTTATTTACATGACTGGCTTTGCCAATATAACAACACCGCATAATGTAATAACTAAATTTTAATACTACTTTTTCACTTCATTATAACACATGCATTTTGTAATAATCTGACGCATTTTGCAATAGCCTATTTTCCACTCAGTAATTAAAGTATCAAGAACTTTTAATGTCACTTACCATCAATTATGAATTCCGATGCCCTTCTTCGAATTACAAATTTCTCTGATTTTGTAGCACCCTCTGGGTAGATACCACATGATTTATAATTAATAATTTCTTGGTAAATTTCTGGATTCATTTTCCTTGCAGGACAAGAGACAACATGGAGTTAATTGAGAATTTGGAAACTTAATGTAGGCTAGTAGTTAGATCGTTTAATTATTTTTTAAGTCCACAACACAATTTACATACCTTTTTTATAGTTTTTCAACTCGAGCGATGTTTCATTCTGGGTTCTCCTGTGCAAATTGGCTACTGAATTTGAGCCTTAATTGCAGGGGTGGAAAGTAGTTACATTTACTCACGTTCCTGTAATTGAGTAGTTTTTTTGTGTGCTTGAAATTTTTTAAAGGTCCCATGACATGAAAATCTCACTTTATGAGGTTTTCTAACGTAAATATGAGTTCCCCTAGCCTGCCTATGGTCCCCCAATGGCTGAACTTGCGTTTGGTGTAAAACGAGCACTAGCTGTTCTGCTCGCCTTTGAAAAAACGGAGGCTCAAGTGCGCTGATTTGGAATGTCTGTATTCATGACGTCATCAGGAATCTCAGCTCCTCCCCTTACTCTGCCTGGCCCACCCAGAGACGTTGGCCCGCCAATGAGACTCGACCGTGCGAGCGCCACACGTGTGTGTGTGTGTGTGTGTGTGTGTGTGTGTGTGTGTGTGTGTGTGTGTGTGAATACACACACTGTAACGCAAGTGTTTCTTGTCGGTTCTTTGACGTGTCTTGTATTTCCACAACGAGACTGTTGTGGGGGTTATCTGAGCCATGGTTGAGAAGGAATTGGGGGAAAGGAACTTTGGCTTTGACTGGCTGAAGTACATGAACTGCGACATGCCGCCGGTTGCCGCGAGGCACCATCGCCCGGCAGCGGGCAGCCGGCAGCAGGCAGCGCCCGGTTCAGTCGACTTCAGGTTGATGTGAAAGTGGAAGAACCAGAGACGTCGCAGAACCCGACAAAGTCGTTTGTGATTCATAATATCGTCTGGAGGCGCACACAGCTTTTGGCCGTGATAATATGTATTAAATGACCACCGGAAACTTAATGTAGGCTAGTAGTTAGATCGTTTCACCTCCGCCAGAGGCGGAGGTGCCTAAGCGCTGCCCGGCAACGATCCCTTTCTCCTCCTTGTCGCGGTTCAGTCTACTTCACATTGATGAGGACGTTGAAGAACCAGGAACGTCGGAGAACCCAACGCGGTCGTTTGAGATTCATAATATCGGCTCACACAGCTTTTGGCCGTTATAATATATATTATATGATATAGATATCTATGTAGGCTATATGATAATATTTAGATATAGAGCTCCAGGACTCCCGTGTGTTCTAGAATATTTACAGAACACGGCTAAAGGCTGTGTGCGCATCGCCATTACATCCACTGTAAATAGAGCGCATGGTACCGTGGCTGCAAGCTGCTCAGGGCCACACCCCCACCCTCCTCCTTGACCCGTCTCGCTCCTCCTCATTTGCATTATAGCTACAGACACCAAAACAGTGCATTTGGGGGAAGCTCAATGTGCGACTGGCTCGGAGTGGCTGTAACTCTGCACCACGGCTGAATTTCGGGAACGTCTTTGAATACTGTGTTAGTTGCCCACTAATACCTATATTAAAGAATACATAAAATAGCATGTCATGGGACCTTTAAGTGTTTTTTTCAAATCTATACTCTTACTTTTACTTTGAGCATGTTTATTTTGAAGTATTGTAATTCGCTACATTTTATATCACCCGCGTTACTGAGTAAAAATAAAAAAGGAAAGAAAATAAAATAAAAATCGCGGACAGCTTTTATATTTACGGGACAACACGGGAAACTACTGCAGTGGAAGGGAGGAGAGAAGAACTAACTTGCGCCAAAATCAAATGACAACGACGGCGAACATGGAAACAGACGACCGCAGAGACGATATGGAAAATAGTACAACCGAAGTGAACCCCTGGCCTTACATAAAAGACCACTTTGGTTACAAGAGCCAAAAAGGAAAAAGCATCATTATGCAATGTAAGATGTGTTTGCCGAAAGAAGTGAAATAGCATCATATAAAAATGCATGGCATTGCTAACGTTGGTTGCCAGTGCACTAGAAAGCTAGGTAAGTGTTAATCTAATGCAGGGGTCGGCATCCTATGGCACGCGTTCCACGGTTGGCACGCCGCAGAATAAACACTGGCACGGCACCTCAGTGTTATTACGATACTCACTTTATCTGTCCCGTTTAAAAAAAAAAAAAAAAAAGAAGCCGGCTTTTGTCTGCCGGCACTAGGACCCGGAGGACACCACTGGATTTGATGTTGGAGTGTGGCCATTGGTCAGGTTGCAGCGGGAGAATTTCAGATCAAATTGTCTGAAATTCAAGCGCACTGTCCGCTGTCTTCGTGCTGACATAAATTAATGACAGAGCGTGATATTGTGAACAATGGCCACACCCGCTGCAGCTAAAACTAGGCCATTCCAGTGCTGCTGGACACAAGAGTTTGGTTTTGTATTTGTGAAGGACCGTGCTGTGTGCATTTTATGCTGTGAGAATGTTGTGTGCAGAACGTCAAGTGTTAAGCGTCATTTTGAGACGAAGCACGAGAAGACTTTCAAAGACCAAGCAGACTAATTAGAGTCAATCAAACGTGCTGTGTCCAGATATGAAAAACAAGCTTGCTCCTTCAAGGTTTTTACCACTGCTAAAGATCACGGGACAGAAGCAAGTTATCGCATTGCGCATTGCATTGCAAAGCATGGGAAGCCGTTTACAGATGGCGAATTTATTAAGGAGGTTAACAACGGAGCACTCTGAGGCATGTTTGCAACTCAAAGTAGGCCTAACTAACTACAAGCCACAGATCACAGAGCTCAGTCAAGCAAAGCAGGGCCAGGGATCACACTGACTGTCTGGTAGGCATCTGATAATTTGATGTTGCCTCAGCCTACACTAGTTTTAGTTTAAATGTGTAGCTGTTTTTCAGTCTTTGAAATATTGATGTGGCTATTTTGTTAAGAATACAGATACTGTTATTGTTGAGAATAAAATTCCAGGTATATTGGAAAAATTTTAAAAAAATTGACATAATTTAACTTTGCGTTATTGTTGATAATGGCACACTAGATGAGAAGAAAATTTCAAACTGGCACTCCATGTCACAAAGGTTGCCGACCCCTGATCTAATGCGACACGGCGGTTCTCGCATATCCACGTCGTCTCCACAGCGTCCATTAAACACAGTTATTATGACCTTTTTTAAATCAAACAGCGGTCTTACTCACCTTTTAATGAGATAACATTCGAGTTTAACCAGAGGACGTTTAGTTTAGCCACTTGATTTTACTACTATCGCTATTACAGCTCTTGTTTTTACGAGCGCCCTCCTGTGGTGGCTGTTTCATGGCAGGATATTTTAGGCTTTATAAATCACATATCAACACTGTTAAGAGAATGATGTCCCATTCAAATGGCAACCTGTTTTAATGTAAATAGGGATATGAATCCATAGTTACATCAAAATTAACAACTGTGTGAATGTTAAAGTCATAGTACACTTGAAATGGGGTTGTATGAGGTATGCTTTCCTATGCAGAGTCAATGTATTACCATATTGGACGGCGCTCAGTACTGTCAATTTATATAATGTAAAAGACAAAATGTGATTTGAATTTAAGCTATGAATGTTAGTATTTTAAATGCGCTGTGTTTAATGAACACAATGTTGATTTACATGATTAAAACATTTGTTCACAGAGGAAACATCCATCAAAGCTGAAGGGGGATGATAATGTAGTGCATTAAGCTATACCTGTTTACAAAGGTTAAGGACTGTTTAGCCCTGAATTTTCATTGCAATTTGCAAAGTTTTTGCTACAGAGAAATAAAACTCTTCAGACACAAATAATTATCTTTTTGTTTAGTACGTCCATGTTGCTGAAACGGGAGCTTAAGGCTAGCCTACTTATCTCTTGAAAATGTATCATTCGACCAAGGTTTCTGTATCGATGCTGTGATGTGAAATCTTTGCTCCAAATTGTTTTTTAAAAACTTATCTAAAGTATAATGACACAGTATGCATCCATTCATGTGTGGTGACATGATTTGTTTAATTTTTACACTTTAATTTGTAAAGGTGTTGCATTAATTAAACAAAACTAGTTTGAGATTGATATCCCCTTGTCTATAATGCCCTACACAGAAGAGATCCCCGCCCCCTCCCGCTGTTTAAAAGTAACTAGTTACTTGTACTTTAAGATCATTTTAAATCAGCTACTTTTTACTTTTACTTAAGTCGATTTTTTAGACCAGTACTTTTACTTTTACTTATGTAAATTTCATCCAAGTAATCATACTTTTACTTGAGTAGAATATTTTTGTACTCTTTCCACCTCTGCCTAATTGGGATGTGACGCGGTCAGACTTCCTTCCAGAAGTTTCTTTAACTCTTTGACCTGTCCTGCAATGCTTCGCGCTACCACCTGCGCAGCCTCACTGCCTACCTTGCGTTTGAGTATACTGAATTTGCATTCAGTTGTAAAAAAGAAATGCTATCATGAAATGATATTTTCATATTTTCAGTATCCACAGATTTAAAATAAAAAGATAAGAAAATTTGCAATTTTAAAAGTTTAATTTATGGTTAAATTTTATAAATCACTATGTTCAGGGGCGCATTAACATCAATGGAGGCCCCTGGGCTACAGAACTTTGTGATTAATCCCTGCAAGATTAATTAAACATTTATTAATAACTGATCGGGAATGTATGAATGAGGGATTTGTGTAGAGACTAATTCTGAGTCAGAATATGAACAGTATGTGAGGGTTAATTTAATGCACTGTCATTTAATTTTTGAGTTTGAAGTGCCAGTTTTCTGAGGCAGTAAGTTGTTGATGGATGCAATTGTGTTTGGTTTACAGCTAATTCCAATAAATATGCTCTGTGAAGTGAACAGTGAATATTGTCTCTCTATTTGATTATTTGAAGTACCTGACAGTAATATTGCAAATGTTGCCATTACATTTTCTGTTGATTGCATTTGAATAATAATCGTTTGTTCTAAAAAGTTAGTATACACTATTTATTTTTTGTTTAATGTTATTCAAGTCTTTAATGCTTGTCTGAGCCTCCTTTCCTATGGAACAGAGGGGGAACAGTATCTGACAGTAATATTCCAAGCTGTCAGGATGCGTTCCCCCTGTTCTAAATGGTCAAATTGAATGATGTCAGCCTGAAAATCACAGCACTTATCTGTTGTGGGGAAATAGGTCAGCAGTATGAATTTGAAAGATGTGTGAGCCTCCTTTCCTATGGAACAGAGGGGGAACAGTATCCGACAGTAATATTCCAGGCTGTCAGGATGCGTTCCCCCTGTTCTAAATGGTCAAATTGAATGATATCAGCCTGAAAATCACAGGACTTATCTGTTGTGGGGAAAGAAGTTAGCAGTATGAATTTGAAAGATGTGTGAGCCTCCTTTCCTATGGAACAGAGGGGGAACAGTATCTGACAGTATTATGAATGAGCACACTTCCTTCCAAAAGTCCATAACATTCTAAATGAAAAGTCTCTCACAAAAATAATATTTTTTATTGATAGAAATCTACAATACAACATCTTCAGATAAAACTCGCTAAAAAAAGTCAGTTTTGAACCTTAGCTCTCTCCAAAGTGCCTCTGTGGTACGAGCACAGCAGCTCGTGGGCGAGCTTTTTGTGTACGCGCGCTTCCTTCGCCCTTCGGGTAATTCGGACGGGGGCGGGGACTAGGGGAAACGCATCTCATGCTCAACAGAGAGCCGTGACCTGGTCTTGTTCTTCATGTACACAAGAGTGGAGAACGCCAACTCACACAGGTAGGTGGTGGGGAAATGAAGAAGTTGGTCGATAGCGTGGTGGGAGATGGTTGGATATTCTGACGCACAAACCAACCAAAACTGATCGAGTGTGAGCTCACTACATTTCAGTTTCAGCGTGCGGTCCGCACGGAGCTCTGCGCTTTCCTCTCTCTCCTTCATAGTGAGCTTCTCGGTTGAGGACTCGGACTCCTGGTTGAATGGGTCTCGGATCCAGTCATTGTCCTCGATGTCCGCCACACGTGGAAAATAGCGCTCAAACCTCTCTTTTAAGGTCTGAAGGTGTTCGGCATATATAGCGCGCTCACTGGCTGCCTGTGGCGCAGCTGATGCCAGCGGGAACATGTTCATGGAGCCCTGTTCCAAAGCCTCGCGCCACAGGGTCAGTTTGCCCATAAAGCCCCAAATCTTGTCTGTGGATGATAAAATGTTTTCATTCCTGCCCTGAAGCTTGGCGTTTAACTCGTTGAGATGCCCAAATATGTCTGCAAGGTAAGCCAGCCTGGCGCACCAGCTCTCATCCGCGAGCCTGTCCTTATGTGGGACAGCGTGTTCACGTGAAAATTCCAAAAGCTCTTCCCGAAGCTCGTAAAAACGGGATAAGACTTTCCCCCGAGACAACCATCTACCTCTGTGTGGAGGATCAGGCTTTGGTGGTCGGCTCCCATCTCAGCGCACAGCTGGGAGAAAAGGCGAGATTTCAGGGGCCTTGATTTGATGTAATTCACCATCTGCACAGCCTGATTCAGCACCTCAGTCAACTCCGGGGGCATGGTTTTGGCAACTAATGCCTCTCGGTGCAAAATGCAGTGGTTGGTCACTATCTGTGGATTTTGTGCTTTTACCTTTGCAATAAAGCCTCTCACTCTCCCCGTCATGCATGCGGCACCATCCGTGCACAGACTGACGCACATACTCCAGCACAGATTGTTTTCTTTTAAGTAGTTATCAGTTACCTTGAATATTTCTTCTCCTGTTGTATGGCTTGCCATTTCTTTACAGAAGAAAAAAGTCTCTTTAATAGAGTCACCGTCAACATACCTGACGTTTGCCAGGAGCTGGGCAGCCCCACTTATGTCGGTCGATTCATCTATTTGAAGAGAAAATCTGCCGCTCGCCTGCAGTTTCTCTGTTAAATGTTGTTCAATGTCTTCTGACATGTCATCTATTCTTCTTTTGATTGTGTTATCAGATGCCGGCACCTTGGATAGCTCATTTGCGGCATCTGGACCCAGCATGACACCTGCAATTATTTTGCAAGCAGGGAGGATGAGTGTCTCCGCTATTGTGTGAGGCTTCTTTTGCTTTGCAATAAGCTCCGCTAGCATGTAACTAGCCTCCATGGCCTTTTCAGACACTTTCACACAATCCAACAAACGGTCTTGCTGCCTCTGGTTCAGATCCCGCGCTCTTTTGAAATAGGCCAGGTTTCTCTCAGCGTGGAAGGGATGTTTGGTTTCCAAGTGCCTCTTCAGCTTGCTTGGAACCATATTAGAATTAGCTAACTTCTCCCGACAGAGGACGCACTCCGGCTGAGGAATGTTGACATCCCCGGTCCAACTGAAGCCATAAGACAGGTAACTTTCATGATACTGTCGGCTGACAGTTTTTTCCCTCTTTTCTTTCGGTGGGACTGGGTTGTCGGACTCGACAGTCTCTGCACTGGTGGTTGGTGGTTTGCTCCGCACGAGAAAGCGCTCCATTTTCCTTCTTGTTTATGTTTTAATGTTGTGTTGACCTACTGCCTTTGATGTGTCACAGTCTAAATTAAATTCCCACCTGCGCGAACAGCGAAATGTGGGATCCTCTTTGAGGATTTTTTAAATAGTTTTTAGATAAAGAGTTTGCCTCTGTATTATGGAATGAGTGCATTCAAAGTAGCATATAGTAAATTAAAATAATTATTTTTGTATAGTTGTATACTATATTGCAGTAGGCTATGGTTGTCACAAAATCCCACGGCACACTTGGACTTGCCTCACGGCACACCAGTGTGCCGCGGCACACAGTTTGGGAACCACTGACCTAGATAATACTAAACAGCAAAAAGGTCCAACACAAAGCCATGCAGAAAGGTCAAACAGAAACGCAATAATATCTTAAATATATTTATTAAAATGGTAAAAGATAATTTAGAAACATGCAAAGACACACAACACACGAAAACCAGTTACGTATTAAAGAAAAAAATAACAAACAGGCAAGGGAAACACACACACACTAGCCACCCGCCAACCTCCCAAAAAAATAAAAAACAAAACATCAGTGACGCAGATCAAGGGACCTGGGCCAGGCGCTGAACCCCACGCCGTCCGCCGCCTGCCAGAGATGATTTATAAATAACACAAGAAGCCATGTGCATTCCAGTGCAATCACCAGAGATGAAGCAAACTGGTTTAAAAAAACAACAGCACTGGTCCAACCTGCCAGTTCCCCCGCCGTCTCTCCCTGACTTCTGGTCACCGGTCCCCTCCTCGTCTGGGAGCTCAGCATCATGCTCGTTAAATTCATATCACATCACGTCAGGGACAACATGTTCAGGCACTGACTTACTCTTACATTTGAGCTTTTGTTGAGGGCCCTCCAGGACTCCAGCCCCTCCCCAAGCCACCACCCCCTTCTAGGGCTTGAAGGGAGAAAAGAGTGCAGGGACACTCTCCCTAGTCCTACGAGGGTAAAAGAACAAACACAGATTATGCAACGCAGAAATCAATTAAATCATTGCTACCATCCCTGAGATTTACTGTACACCAAACAAAACCTAAATAGCTGTCGAGATGAAAGGCTTTTAAAAGCACACAATTTTTAACAACAATATAAAAAACTACTAATAATCATAACTACAAAATGAATTTCCTGCAGAAAATGCGCCACATGTGTGCGTTAGTCACAAGCCTAGTCCTCAAAGATTTTGTCATAAATGTACATGTATGAAGTACAAACAGCCTATATTTTCACTAAGGGTTTAAGATTAAATGATGCAAATAAAGTAATTAAATTAATTGAGATATGTCTATATTGTTATCGTGGATATTTTATCAAAAACACTCCATTCCTTTATCCTTAAGAACCAGCAGTTGGCTGAGTGGTTTGTTGGGAAAAATAACCTGCTGCGTACATCACATGTACATTACAAATATAGCTAACTCCTACCCTAGCCTGATGAGCACATCACATGGCAGTCACATTACAATATGGTCAACTTTTAACACATAACACAAACATGATAATATAGTCAGGTCAAGGCCAGAGCCAAGGCCCCATTTCCCAAGCAGGCAAATGGTAGACACTCAGACAATGAACCAGTCATCCTCAAGAACGGGAGAGCCACATTAATTTATCACACAGGAGACACTTTGAAGCTCTCCCCCGTTAGGAAGAACACAAGAAGATACACATTCGTATACTAGGGTCTTGGAGCCAAGGTCAAGCAAAAACACACAGAACCACACACACCTCAAACGCACACACCTCATCGACGGGAGGATACAGCATAAGACTGTATCACACAGAGACTCTTCATCTTCTTCTGAAGCAGACCTTCCACGGAGGCGAAGCTCTGGACGAACCATCAGCGCTGATTAGGGACTTAGACATATTCGATTTCTCACGCTTTATGACTGTATAACCGTTGCCACTTTACTTAATAAATCCAAGGTCCTCGTGCCGACAGACTTTATTACCTCTCCGACTCATTGTATCTGGTCCAGTAACTAGACAGACCGTTTTTCCCCTCAATAGTACTGACCACTGGTGCCGATGATCACTCTGGGCCGTCCAACATCAGAAGAAGCTACCTGAGGGTTTGGACAACCATGAAGGCAGGGCAGGACAAAATTGTTCCTCACCCTCTCCATGATTGCATGCTCCGGCTTCCAAATTAAGAATGGGTGGAGCTGAAAATATTTGGGCGAAGGCAGTGGAGCAATATTGTGTATGAGCTCAGGCTGAGGTGGATAGCGCCACAGGGTAATCATGTTCATTGGGTGACGTACTGGACGTGACCCTGGCCACAGACCCAATGTCTCAAGCTCAGTCTTCATCCAGATCTGCTGCTGATGGGAGCAGTTCCACTGTGCAACATCCTGATTGTAGCCTGGGGCTGCTGGCTGCCTGACAGGAGGCGCAGGACATGGTGGAGCTGTAAAACACAAACATATAAAACACTACAGAATATTCAGAGTACAAGGAAATAAAATCGAGCTCTATATCAATGGCATGGTAAACTAGTGTTACAAATTCTTACCTTCATCATGGACAGTGTCTCCCTGTGCTTCAACAGGGGCAATACTCTGTAGGGATGATGTTTCTAGGATGGTGAGATACAAACAGGAAAGTGTTGGCAACATGTGCTTAAGATATTATTTCTCAGAGCATTTAAGAAAATAAAACATTTACTTTTACAGGGTAACCGCGGGGTCTTAAAAGTCTAAAAAATGTCTAAAATTTCATGTTCCTAAATTAAGGCCTTAAAAAGTCTTAAATTGCGTTACCCAAGTCTTCATTTTTTAAAGATGGTCTTAAATTTCCTACTAGGATATGTTTTCGTAGTCAACCGGACTGTAACACAAGGGGAAAATAGGGGGCATTTTGCGTATCGGGGTTTTGCGTAACGTCAGAGAACGTCTCATTTATTGGAGTATGCGCGAACAATACTTTGGGTTTTCGCGCCGGCAATCTCAACAAACATAATCAGTCGAGAGGAGACGCCACATCATGGGGAAGCAGGGCTCTCAAGTCTCACGCATTCGGCGTGAGACACGCAATTCGACCCATGCACACGCTCACACGCCACACTTCGTATTTCTCACGCAGAGAAATTACCAGGATAGCGCCCACCAACTTGCGCCACTATTTAACAGTGGAACAGGTAGGAATCAAATGGGTTCCCCTTAAGAAGGGTGACCAGACGTCCTCTTTTGCCCAGACATGCCCTCTTTTTGAGACAAAATAAATGTGTCCGGGTGGAATTTCAAAATCGTCCGGGATTTTATTAAAGCCTCATACATGTTCACATTGAATTTGCGTTGCGTTCCTCTGGGTCGGTCACAAACTACTTAAGCTACGCCCTCCCCACCTCAGTTCTGTTCGCTTTGCATTGCTGGAAGTGAGTAGGGGGAGTGGTTAAGTAGAGCCTTCAGATTGGACTGTTTGACTTTAGAGTTACCGTCATGTTTTGTATTTTCTTTTTTGTTGCCATTATTGTTTTATAGGGACAAACATTAACAAATTTCTCCTACAGGGGATTGATGAACTTCTATCTATTGAACAGAAAGAAACACTTGGTCATACTTTACACACTTTACCACAGCATGGGCCGACTGAATGCCACAGATATATTTTAAGCATTGGACTGAATGCCACATAAATATATAATTATGTTTTTGCACGTTTGCAACGTTTAAAAGTTCAGGGAAAAGTATAGCCTCTACTGGTGTTGCTTAGGCCAATATCCTTTTGAGGCAGTGTTGTTTCCGAATATTAGTGTTAAGGGCCTATAATGCTTACTATCATACATTAGTCACCATGTCTGTGGACGGATTAGGGTTATGGTTCGGGCTGGCTCCATACATTACGAAGGAGTTAGTAAAAGAGGTCAACGAGGCAAGTGGTGGATTCATTGAAATGGTTGAGGAAATTTGAATGCTGAGAAATTACAGCAATTTGAAAAGAGTTTGTTTGTTTATATTTTATATTGTGTGTTGAAAGTTTGATATTTAAACCAAAAATACAGCTACACTTTCACACCATCACTTTGTGTATTGTTTTTTTAATCTGGGTACATGGTCTTAATAGACATCAGGCCTCTAGACTTTGAGTTAGGCCCTCAGTTTGGCTCTTTGATTGGTGAGTGCACACTTATCCTTTGGCACATTCATTAATGTATTGACATGAATGTTTCATATGTTCCAAAAAAACATGAATAACATATGCACGACTGCGTTTTACGACTGCTTAATGGGTGCGATGTAGGTCTTAATTTTCATTGAAGTGGTCTTAAAAAAGTCTAAAAAAAGTCTTAAATTTGGGTTGATCAAACCTGGGGAAACCCTGTTTTAGGAAGAGATGGACCTGCTCTTATCACAGACTCCAAAGGACTGCGGGAGACTGCCTTTCTGTGTGCTTTGGAAAAAGGTTGTAACAAAACATGAGCACTATATATAAATGAATGAAAATGTGATTAATCAGAATGAAACTGATATTTATGTGAGATACACTGGAGGTATAAGAGCACTACTGTCATACTTTGTTTCACCACATCGGGCTCCTGCTCTCTTATCCCGAGCTCTGGGGCAATGGCGAGCAGCTGGGCAGGGACCGGCAACAGGGCCTTCGCTGTGGCTATGGGATCAAAAGGAAAATGTCATGCAATCTGAATGACATCCAGGATGAAGTGGGAAGGAAACAAATATAATAACCTTTCGCAGCAGTCACAGTGGGGTCATCCGGTTCTGCAGGTCTAGCAGCATGTGAACCTGTATCTAAGCCTCTGTGGTATTTCACACGCCAAATCCTTGAACGACAGCTTAAACGAAGCATGCATATAACACAAAACACTTACCATCATCCACTAATGAAGAAAAACCTTTTGTTGGATCCACAGCTGCTCTTCCCTGGACTGCTGCTGGTGGGCCTGAAAGCACAGGGGACATTTGATCAAGTACAGGAAGAGTTACGGTTTAACCTTTTATGATCCACCTACTTAGTCCGTTGTCAAATAAAGATTGAGACAGGTTCAACATCTGTCTCTCCAGTTCCTCATCCTCCTCCATTAAACCATACATTCATTGTGTTTTAGGTACATTAAAAGATCATGAAGTCAGTATTTGAATATTGTTGTGAACTGACCTAGAGTGCCTGATGTTGGGGTGGAGGCAGTAGATGTGGTGGAGGCAGTAGATGTGGTGGAGCCTTTTGCAGGTGTTGGACAGGAGATTAAACAAAACATTCATTGTGTTTTAGGTACATTAAAAGATCATGAAGTCAGTATTTGAATATTGTTGTGAACTGACCTAGAGTGCCTGATGTTGGGGTGGAGGCAAGAGATGTGGTGGAGCCTTCTGCAGGTGTTGGACAGGAGTCAGCCCTTTCCTGCTTGAGGATGTACTGCTGCAGGTTGTACATCTTGCTGTTTTTGATGCACTTTTGGCGTGAGATGTAGGCAGCATAACCATCTGCCCTGCTCTCCCAGATCTGCCTCCAGGTGGTTTTGGCCCTGCGACCAAAGCCGACAATATTGTCCCCCTCTGACGCCACTGGTTCAGTAGGCGTCCTGGAGATCAGGTAGTTCCTCAGGTCCTGTATTTCCTGGAAGCTCCTGGCATAGTCCAGAAAAGACAGCAGGCTGTCCTTACTGTGTCCCTGTGGGTTGAAGGTCCCGGCTCTCTCCTCATCGTCTACCTTTTTCATCAGGTAGATGGTGTAGCCAACATCGTTCTCTAGGAGCCACTTGAACGATTTTCCCTGGTACTTGCCGAACTGCAGCAGGTACTCTCCCATCACCTCCTGTCGGTCCGACACATCCCCTCCTCGCTGGATGACCACAGTGCGAGCGCTGGTCTTCACTAGCTCATGTTTCTCAGCGGGACTATTGACCTGAAGCCCAGGATTATGTTTTATCCTCATGGCCTCAGAGGATGGGTCCTGCCGCAGATGACCCGATGGTCCCTTCCTAAATGTCACCGTCATCTTTCCGGGGAAGAAGCTGATGGGATTCATGATTTCTTTTCACTGCAAAAAATAATTCATATTACATAGTTGTATATGATTATACAGTAAGAGTAGCTAGTATAAGATATATTGTAATGTAGTAATAATTAAAGCTAAATAATAATACTGTTATATTAACAGCATTATTCATATCAACATTAATGAGCATTTGTAATGAGTCTAGTGGGTTTAACCCACGTAAATTCAGTTTCCCAACTCTTAACTGAGACAATACTAATCCCCCTTCAGATAGTAGTCAGAGAGTATCGATTAATGAGGGGTATTTGTATTTATAAATATATAGATAAAGATATTTCAGTGTGACGCTGACCTGACAGATGGCTCTTACAGTGTGTAGGCCTACACAGTAATATTATTTAGAAGCTGTTGTAACATATAACGTTACGTATAAAAGTGAATATACGAGTTAAAAACAATAGGTCCAACTTACAATTGAAAAGCTAACTTGTTGTTAACTTGGTGTCTCCTGGCGAAAAGTTAACTTGTCCACGGATGAAAATAATTGTCAACTCTTCCAGAACGTTCAACGCCCGAGAACGTTCGATGCTGTCTTTCACTCAGAAAATAAATCATCTCCTTACTTCTGCCGAGGGGGGAAACGGCGCCACCAAAATCCCGCTTGTGGCCGGAAAAATATTACATCCGTAGTGATAAGAACTACCATAGAGAATGAATGGGAAAAGTTAAGGAAGTTAAGGACGACTAATCTCGGCTCCCGGTCCCCGGTTCGAGACCGGGCGGAAACATGGTCAAAGTATTTGTATTTAGCGCTCGCAGTTGAGAGCATAGACTGTATAAAAGTTAAACTCTAACTCTAGTTGTGAGAAGTTCTTAGCAGTGTCTGGGTATCAACCTCCTTTCCTGTTTTGCCAAGCGTTACTGAGTCTTCTACGTGCACCTCTCCAGCAAGGACTTCTGGGGTAACTGTCTCATCCTGGATCATCTAGCATGCA
Organism: Gadus morhua; assembly: GCF_902167405.1. NCBI lineage: Eukaryota > Metazoa > Chordata > Actinopteri > Gadiformes > Gadidae > Gadus > Gadus morhua. Next base: position 28,065,228 of record NC_044055.1, on the reverse strand, counting down.
GTGGACGGTTCGTAGCCATTAGCATGTCGTGGCGGGCTTTGACCGCTGTCGTTACAACTTTACAATTGAGGCCTAGCGTGCTAGCATTGTTCCCCGCTGTAGCAGATGGGCGAATGGATGTTTAGGATAATATGTTTCAAATATGTATGATATAACCACTTACATTCACACCTGACCACTCTGACCCTGGTTTCATTAAATGTTGTGAACTAGACTGGACGGTTGATGACGGGATTCTGATGGGTTGCCAGATTAACGGTGAATGTGTTTCCGTAGTGTAGTGGTTATCACGTTTCCCTCACATGCGAATGGTCCACGGTTCGATACCGGGCGGAAACAGCATTACTGTTTCGAGGTATACAAAGTTAATGTTTAAATTCTCCTGCTTTACTATCAAGTAGCTATTTGTGAATAGTCTATCTTGAACAGAACCTTCAGCAGTGACTACGGGGCACCACGCCACCTCTTCAACCGAAAGCCTCGTCATATTATTAAGTGTTTAAACCTGTGCTGAAAACCTGTTCATGCGGGAGCTTCTGATGACAAAATTGTCTAGGGTTTTGCTCATTCTAACAGGTTTCCGTAGTATAGTGGTTATCACGTTCGCCTGACATGCAAAAGGTCCCTGGTTCGAAACCGAGCGGAAGCAGTTTCTTTGGTTTGAGATATACAAAGTTAATGTTTAAATTCTTCTGCTTTACTATCGAGCAGCTGTTCTGGAAAAGTCTGTCTTGAACAGAACCTTCAGCAGCGTCTTCCTGGCACTACGCCACCTCTTCAACCGATAGCTTTGTCATATTATTAAGTGTTTAAACCAGCGCTGAAAACCTGTCCATGCGGGTGCTTCTGATGACAAAATTTCCTAGGGTTTTGTTCATACTGAAAAGTTTCCTTAGTGTAGTGGTTATCGCGTTCGCCTAGCACGCGAAAGGTCCCCGGTTCGAGACCGGGCGGAAACATGGTCAAAGTATTTGTATTTAGCGCTCGCTGTTGAGAGCATAGACTATATGAAAGTTAAACTCCAACTCTAGTTGTGAGAAGTTCTTAGAAGTGTCTGGGTGTCAACCTCCTTTCCTGTTTTGCCTAGCGTTAGTGTAGTGTATAGTAGTGGTTATCACAGTGGTTATCACGTTCGCCTTACACGCGAAAGGTCCCCGGTTCGAGACCGGGCGGAAACATGGTCAAAGTATTTGTATTTAGCGCTCGCTGTTGAGAGCATAGACTATATGAAAGTTAAACTCCAACTCTAGTTGTGAGAAGTTCTTAGAAGTGTCTGGGTGTCAACCTCCTTTCCTGTTTTGCCTAGCGTTAGTGTAGTGTATAGTAGTGGTTATCACAGTGGTTATCACGTTCGCCTTACACGCGAAAGGTCCCCGGTTCGAGACCGGGCGGAAACATGGTCAAAGTATTTGTATTTAGCGCTCGCAGTTGAGAGCATAGACTGTAAGAAAGTTAAACTCTAACTCTAGTTGTGAGAAGTTCTTAGAAGTGTCTGGGTGTCAACCTCCTTTCCTGTTTTGCCTAGCGTTAGTGTAGTGTATAGTAGTGGTTATCACAGTGGTTATCACGTTCGCCTTACACGCGAAAGGTCCCCGGTTCAAGACCGGGCGGAAACAGCATTACTGTTTAGATGTATACAAATGTAATGTTTAAATTCCCCTGCTTTACTATCGAGCATCTATTCGGGAAAAGTCTGTCTGGAACAGGACCTTCAGCAGTGACTACTGGGCACCACGCCACCTCTTCAACCGATAGCCTCGTCATATTATTAAGTGTTTGAACCTGCGCTGGAAACCTGTTCATGCGGGAGCATCTGATGACAAAATTTTCTAGGGTTGTACTCAAGCTATCAGGTTTCCGTAGTGTAGTGGTTATCACGTTCGCCTAACACGCGAAAGGTCCCCGGTGCGAGACCGGGCGGAAACATGGTGAAATTATTTGTATTTAGCGCTCGCAGTTGAGAGAATAGACTGTATGAAAGTCAAACTCTAGTTGTGAGTTCTTAGAAGTGTCTGGGTGTCAACCACCTTTCCTGATTTGCCTAGCGTTACTGAGTCTTCTACGTGCACCTCTCCAGCATGGACTTCTGGGGTAACCGTCTCATCCTGGATCGTCTAGCATGCATTGGACGGTTCGTAGGCCATTAGCATGTCGTGGCGGGCATTGGCCGCTGTCGTTACGACTTTACAATTGGCCTAGCATGCTAGCATTGTTCCCCGCTGTAGCAGATGGGCGAATGGATGTTTAGGATAATATGTTACAAATATGTATGATATAACCACTTACATTCACACCTGACCACTCTGACCCTGGTGCCATTAAATGTTGTGAACTAGACTGGACGGTTGATGACGGGATTAAGGCCCAATCCCGTTTCTTTGCTCACTGTCTCAACCCTACATCTCAACCCTAACCCTCATTGCTCATGCTCATTGCGACCCCTAACCGATCCCCTACCAAATGGGACAACCCTACCCTGTGACGTCATCATGGCCTCCCCGTGCCCCCTAGCAGATAACCAGACCCCTGGTAATGTTACAAGAGACAGACTGGCTGCCATTGTCTCGGGCAACGAGCAAGACCCATTGTAAAGATGTTTAACCTGAAATGGTATTTATATTTTGGCCTAGTGTGAGTGCACCCTTAGATAATAATCGGTTATGAACAAGAACACTTTAGAAGAAACACTTTATTTGAATAAGAAATACTGAACAACACATCTAAAAATACACACACAAGCATCTAAAAATACACACACACGCACACCTAAATATACACACACACACACACACACACTCTCTCAGCTTTTGAGAGAATGGTGGAGAATCACATCTTCTCCACCATTCCGCCAACTTTGCCTCACTCTCCTCATGCCTCGCCTGCTCCCTGGCACTCTCCTCTTGGAAGGGGTGTCTGGGGTGGTGGAAGAGGTGCCTGGGGTGGAGGAGCATGAGGGAGAGGTGGGGCGGCTGGTGGCAGTGGACTCAACGATGTCCTGAAAGAAAACGAATAAGAAGGAATTAGGAATTATATGCCAGAACTGGGTGATATGGCCATATGTTACGTACAATATATAATAGCTATGTACACAATATAGTACTGCCAAAAATTACATTGATTAACCATGTAATATTACTAATATAATATAATATATTAGTATATATAATATTACTTATAGAATGTTACTAATATAATATAATATATTAGTATCAAGCTTATTTTTAACCTGGAGTCACTAGAACATGGAAGATCTGGATATCATACGACATGATATCCAGCCCGGTCTTGCAGCCCGGCCGTCGGACTTTCGCGGGCCGCCCGACCCCGGTTCTCGGCCGGGCTGCAGAGCATGATCACGGGCTGCAGCCCGGCCGAGAACCGGGGTCGGGCGGCCCGCGAAAGTCCGACGGCCGGGCTGCAGGGTGGGCCGCCCGACCCCGGTTCTCGGCCGGGCTGCAGAGCACGATCACGGGCTGCAGCCCGGCCGAGAACCGGGGTCGAGCGGCCCGCAAAAGTCCGACGGCCGGGCTGCAGAGCCCGTGATCGGACTTTCGCGATCTTCCGAGAGTCCGCGGCCGGGCTTCGAAGACCGCGGCCGGGCTGCAGAGTATAATCAATAAAATAATTAATAGTTAATTACTGAGAAAACACTTACATTTGTGTTTTTCCAATCCTGTCGCATCTTTTCGCCCTCCATCTTGTCTAGGATATTTCTTGATTTTCCGTTTTCTCGCAAGGTATTGTGGGAGCAAGTCAGAACTGAAGCGCTTTGAGGGTGCCCATCGAAAATCTCAATTTTGAGGGGATGTTAGCCCTCCCCCTTACCCCTTAAGCTACATTTATACAGTATTGGGACATGACTCCACGGCGCGTGAACGCGCAACAGCGAGGGCTAGGGCTGAGATTTTCTATGTAGCAAAGGAATGAGATTGGGCCTTAGTGTGACATTTAGTGTGGCTCTATGATCGAAAAGAACCAAGAACTACTCATTTTCCTTTTTTGTTCCATCAGATGGGCTATGTTAAAAGTATATAGCTCCCAACGTGGGGCTCGAACCCACGACCCTGAGATTAAGAGTCTCATGCTCTACCGACTGAGCGAGCCAGGCTTACAATAGACAATACCAGACAACATTAAAAAAAAAAGACACACAAAAAAACCCTCTGCGTTAAATCTCCTCGACATTGATGCCTTCAAATGTTGATAGAAAGTAGCCGTATTTCATTCCCCACTGATAAATCACATATGATTGAAATTCTTGGGCCCCCTCCCTCTCAGTCCCCCCTGAATAATCTCCTTTCAACCCTTAAACTCATCTCTGAGCGTATGTAATCTCCTGGGTTCTGGAAACATGGGGGGAGCCACCCTAAAGAACAAGCTTTCCTCTCCCTGTGGCCCCCTTAAATGTTGTGTTGGTAAAAAAAAAAGAAGCAAAATATGGATTTCAAGAAGAAAAATATTTCCATGTTATGATCGTAAGACAAGGTGAAATGGATCCTATCTAATCTCCTAAATACTTCCAATTCCTAGAAAGCACTTAAACCAGATAGCTCTTCTTTCAGACAGTCCGTACTCAAGTCAGCGGGAGTACATGGTTAGAAGGGAAATGACAGAGCAGTTCTATCTTGATGAACTGCTTCTACTCTTGGAAACAAAGTCGATTTTTTCGCTTAACAAAGGTTACAGGTTTGGGCTAATGCTTAGCCTGGTGGTCAGTTAAAATCGGCTCGTCCCATCTTACCAAAGATATTTTGGTACTGTCCTTCTCAACACTCTCTGATCTCACTAAAAGGCTGGCAGCACGAAACAGCAATATCGACGAGATGCGCTATGCATAGAGAAGAAAGAATACCGACGTTGAATTTGCAACAAATTATTCTGAATCTGCCCATACATGGACACGGCAGGATTTTGCGGTTTTCACTCGCAACATCTGTGGCTGCTGGTAATTCAATCACAAAGAAGTAAACTCTACGGGGCTATTTTCAGCATTATGTTTTTTTTACGGCACAGCGACCCGGGGCTATTCCCAAAAGATCCGGGGCTATAGCCTCGAATGCCCAGGTCTAACGACGCGCCGCATTCAAAGTTCTCCGTCGGGATGTCGGATGCGCATTGCAATTCTCCGCCCGATCGATCTTATATGTTGACAACAAAATATTTGTAAATAGTTTTGTAAATAAACTTCCAAAATCCTATTTGGTATTTTATTGGTCCTGTGCAAAGTAAACAACGTACAAAGTAAATAAGGTCCAAAGTCAAACCGAGTAGCGTTTCCGGAAATGATTTTGTTAGAGGACCAATCACAGCCCTTACCGTCTCTGTTGCGACGACTGATAGTTAAAAAATATTGGATGCGCACGTAAACTACGGAGAGGTTCTCTGACAGGCTCTCCGTGTCTAAGTACAGCACTTTACGGAGGACTTTAAACTGGCCGGCCTCTGAACCTACCCCCCCCCCCCCCTAAATATTTTTTCATCGAATCTACACGATTCATGGAGGTCACCTATTTTGGTTTCAAAACGGCGAATTTCGCCGAAAGGTGAGTGATTTTCATGCCTGTTCTAGTTAGAAAATGCTGTGAGACAGGGGAAAACCGGGCTTCCCTGCACAGACGGACAGAACCAGTGGAATGCTGGATCTAAAATAAATGCTGGTCAGAGGAAGATGAAGAATGTATGCTTCAAACGACACAATAGGAAGGACCTCTACCAGCTGCCATCAACTGCACAGCCATCCTCTACCACTCCAGAACCAGCACAGGAGGTGAGACTCTTTGGAAATCATGGAGAGTGGAGGAAGAACGCACTTGCCTCACCAATGGCAGAACTTTTCAATTGCCCTGGGAATAGCCTCCTACAAGTCTGCCTTAATGCTGATACCTCCAACATCACCGATCCAATACCATGCCCACACCTCCATCTCCTAACCCATGATGAGCACCACACACCACTGGCTTGTGTAAAATGCAGAACCTTCTACAATCAATACATTGATATGTCCACACCCCAGCTTGAGGAGATTGAGAAGGTTACAAAAGCACAGAGCAAAGAACAGGTCTGGCACGATGCACGGAGAGTGCGAATTACAGCAAGCACGGCTAAAAAGGTGCCCATTCGCTTAACAAAGTTTTTGTCAGAGCACTTACATCCATCCTTCCGTGGCAATGCCGCAACTCGTCAAGGAGCGGAGGGGGAGGAACTTGCAAGGGACTATTTGGAAACTCTGGGCAACAGCATCGAAACCAAAGGGTTAGTGGTGTGCAAAAAGGAACCGTGGCTTGCAGCATCACCCGATGGAGTGATAAACAAAGACACTCTTTTAGAAATCAAAACACCTGTGATGGGAGACAAGTCAATTAAAGAATTTTTGGCAACAAAGAGCTGTGAAATCACAACGGTGGCAAATGGCGATAGGGTAGATTACCATATTGCCTGCAATGGTCAAAAAGGCTACTACATGCAGGTTCAACTTGGGATGCACTGCACAGGGCTTCAGCACGCCAAGTTGGTCATCTGGAACAAAACTGAGCACCTAGAAATAGAAGTACCCTATGACCAAGGCTTTGTTCAGGAGCAAATCACAAGGCTGCGCACATTCTACTTTTCCCACATGCTCCCAAAAATCGTTGATTATTTTGTCGAGGGAAGGTTACAGTTCTGCAGTAAATATCTCAGCATTTTAAAACCAAAATAAACTGCCTTATGTAGGTGCCCAAGGTTGCCAGCAGATGTCTGTTGTTTACATAATGTAATATAATGATGAATTTAATGTTGAATATAATACAAAGTTGAAAATAAAGGTTGATGTATTTTCATTTCATTATTGCACTGAACTACGATCATGAGTGCCCCATCTTCTTTAGAGTGTTACAATTTCTTTAAACACAATTCGTTCATAGTAAACTCATACATTAATAACACTGGATGAATTAATTGTTTTGAGGAAATGAAACAAATGGCTTCAACAAGAAAGATCATGTATTTAATCCTAACATGTATTAAAAAGTGAAATACAAAACAAGCCCACACAATAACATCACTATAACAATCATTTACAATATTAACCAATACTAGTATGCACACAGGGACACAAGGCAAGATTCTAAACCTCACGAGGCATTCTGATCAGTGGACTTCTTAGGTTAACTAGGCCACCACAGATGGTCAAGATGTTGTCCAGTTTACGTGCCATGCTGATGGGAACGGTCTGGGATAAAATCTTAAAGACCTTCAGTCTCTGGATTGCTCTTTCCACATGTATGCGGACATTGGCTACTCGCCTGGTTCGTGTTATCTCCTCATTGGTCAACTGATTGCGCCTTTTGGTGAATGCAGGGATGTTCAAACTGACCTTTCTTTCATTAAGCAGGTCTCGAATGGTGAACCCACGGTCCGCCATGACCTCATCACCAGCCCTTAGATAGTCCAGAAACCCACTGTCCATGGTGATAAACTTATCGCTGCTTCTGCCAGCATATGCGTCAGATATATACATGATTAGCCCATTAGGGGCCACAGCGACAAGATATTTCACAGCGTTGCGTGATTTATACTGACTGAAACTGTCACTCCTTGAATCTGGGTTTGTGGCTCCCTGCATGGCACTTTCGGCACAGTCAATGATGCAGGTGGTTCGAGGGTAGTTCCTCTTAAACGGTAAGGGCATGGTGGCACGAATGGTCTCTCTTGGAAGCCAGGGGATCAGGACTTTGAACTGTTCAGTGTTTTGATTTTGATTTTTATCTTTAAAACAAAGTGTTCATAATTGTATGAGAGAACTGCACAAAGTTATCAAAGTTATACATTATTACTTGCGTAAATCTGTTACAAATCTGCCACATTAGATATGTCAACATTGTGTTCATAATCGCCAATCCAGTGACTAATCACAATGCTCGCTATGGATGTAGACACATTGAAACGGTGAGAAATATCTCCTAATATAAGATTTAGTTTTAGCTTCATCAAGGTCATCAGGATTTGGTCAACAACAGGAAGGGTAATTGATGGCTTAGCGAAAGGCAACAATGCCGTCACCATGGTGAAAAATTGAACCATGCGCACTCCTGTATACAGCCGAGACCTAGAATCATCAATGACTGTGGTGCTAGTCACAGTAGGATCCTCGCCCTGTGTGGCCTTATCTACTTTAACAGACTGTGTTGTTGAAAAGTATGCGTGGTCAGTCAGTGACGGATCCTCCCACTGGGTCTGGGCATCTCGGAATTTTGGTGTGGCAGGCTCAGCCTCACAGGCAGGCTGACACGTTTCGGGAGCATCTAAAAAGGGGAAGAAAACACATAGATGGAGCAAAATTAATGCAGGCATAGTAGAGTCCTCTCACTAAAAACATCACAGTCGCATAAATTGTACTACAACATTACACTCTCTCTCTCTCACACACACACACACACACACACACACACACACACACAGCACTGTATCTCACAACCCAACGTACGTACAAGCAATGATGTAACGTTAGCTCTACTGTCTATGAACATTAGCCTAGCTATGGTGAACATTGTTTGTCCCATCTTCAAAACAACCAGCTGTTTTAGCAAAACACCGGTAGCAATGTTGGTGTATGATAACTTCTTCACAGTTAACAGTATTGTCAGTTTCATAGCTAAAGTTGCTGAACTTACCATCAGATTGAAGTCTACGCTTCTTTGGGCAGGCAGTGGTCCGCCCGGTGACTCGGCTCCTCTTTGGCTGGGTAAAGCGTGTGTATCCCAACCACAACTCTGGAAAGGGATTATTCTTAGTTGGTCTCTTGTCCACAAAATGATGTGAACACACAAACGGTGCAGGGTGGATTTTTTAAATTCAATGCCTTCAGCCAGGCTTGTGATTCCGAGTCGGCATCAGGCTTGCGAAAAAACTCAAACAACGGAGGACATAAACATTGTCTCTTCGTGGCTGGTTTGTGGTCAAAACACTCTCTATTTAACCACTCGTTCAGGTGTTTCCTTGAGTTGGTACAGCCAACTACTGCACACGTAGTTCCCGAACCACTTTTCCTCGATACGTTGTCCATCCTTTTTCACACTGTGTCTCTGCGTCGATATCGGAGATACCTAGCAACATAAACCTGAGCCCGCCAGAACGGAAGTGGAAAGCATACACGGGAGGAGTTAAGGAAGTAGAGCGGAAACGGGTCAAAAACTTGTCTATACAACGCAGCCGTAGAGTGTAACCACGTGGTGTTAAAGAGACGGCGCGTCTTCGTGACGTGGGTTTCCTTTGTCCAGACGTCCGCCATCTTGGGTCTTGCAGAGACAAGGGCGTAACCATGGTTTAGACATTGGGGGGGTCCAATTTTTTATTATTATTTGTTAAGTGCATTGCCTACAATTCTATATTTATTTATGAAAATGTGGACATTTAGAACATAGTTTCGAGGACTACATTGACCATTTGAATTCACATCTAAAGGAATAGTGTAATAATGTAATGTCTGCCCCGCCCCCCCCCCACACACACACACACACACTTTGTTTTGGTTAGCTGCTTACTGACCTTAAACACACCTACCAATTACAATTATGCTCTTCCAGTAGTACTGTAGCAAAAAGGATAGCTTCCAATGGAAAAATACCACATACCCATGACCACATGTCATTATGTTATCAGAAGAACAGTGGCTGACCTTCGTGATCATTTAGGTCTATATATTCTGCTTGTATTAGAAGTAGGCTACTTTTATGTATTGCTGACATGTAGGCCCAGGTTATAAACAATGTTGTAAGGCTGTCTAGTCTCATATTCAAAATTCTCACCTTATCACCTGCATGTCCAGAGCATGTCCCTGTCTGGCCACTGCTTTCAGCATGCCTGTCAAGTTACTTACTGTCTGAAAAAAAACTGTGTATGCTTGGCTGTTGGTCCAGTTTCTTCTGCTTTTTAGGTAACCTCAAATCCTCCATTACTCAACTTTACTTTCTTGGCTCTCACTGAAGAAAGAGTGTGGGGTAACCATGACAACGCAGAAAGTCGCGAGGCGGTTTCAAACTAAATCGCACAAGTGTACAATTAGGAGGGGGGATTCACACACTCAACAAACGGAAATAAATTGAAAATAAATAAGACATAACCAGTGATGTTGATAGGTTTTCAATGTAGTGAGTCCCCGGGACCCACAGGTGGCGAGTTGGGTGGGTCCCTGAGAAATTCAATGGGTCCCGACTCCCCAGTTTAAAAAATGTGTTTCTTTTTTATTATTATTCTATTTCTTAAATTAAATTAATAGTGTTAAACTCCTTGATGGTGGTATGATATGGTTAGAGCTGGAGTACTCAACCGTTCATGTTTAACACTAGAAACGCCGGGCCATTTTTACTTACTCCTAGCGCCGCAAGAGGGGTCAAATGACCCCTAAGTCATTTTAATGAGAGGCTGTGCATTTGCACATAATGATCACTAGGTGGCGCCAATGAGCTATTACCGCGCGAGCGCCACATTTGTGTGTGTGTGTGTGTGTGTGTGTGTCACAAGCCTAGTCCTCACGATTTTGTCATAAATGTACATATATTCAATCAGAAGGATTGCAAAAAAATCCTGTTTGATTTGCTCATTCGACACGAATGAGCACAGCATCGAGCAGTGGAAACGTGGGTTTATTTACTATGAAGTTCGTATTTTTAATTGTTGAAATGAAATCAGCGGTGACGAGCTAGTTGTTTTGGTAGCGGCTAAATTAGCATGTCGCGATACCTTGTACAGGGGATCACATCTGCGCCGAGTACATGCGCAGAGGGTTGAAACAGCGCTTGTCCGATCTGCTCACAAGAAGGTTTCTTTGGCCAGTTACTGTGATTAAACACGAGTTGTTTAATGTTCACAATGTATCGTTTTTCATGGGGAAAATGAGATGCGTCCCCGGGACGCATGGATAGTGAGTTTAGTGCGTCCTTTCAGATTTTAATGCGTCAGGGACGCAGGGCGCGTACCTAGCAACATCACTGCATAACAAGAGACCGATCCATTGACAGGGTTCATAAAAAGAGAACATATATTTTACATTTTAACCTGCTGTATATTGGGGGGGACAGGTTAGTATTTTCTCAACATTGGGGGGGACACGACCCCCCCAAAGAATGCGTGGTTACGCCCTTGTGCAGAGACCAAGAGCAGCGGGGAGCCCAACTACAGTGTTACATTCTCTCTCTCTCTCTCCTCCCCCCCCCCCCTCTCTCTCTCTCTCTCTTCTCCCCCCCCCCCCCTTCCCTCTCCCCCCCACCCCTTCTCTCTCTCTCCCTCTCTCCCCCCCCCCCCCCCCCTCTTTCTCTCTAGAAGAGCCTATCGTGAAACCCCCCCCCAACCTTTTGTCCTCACAGGTCCGGTCGTTAGACCCCCCCCCTCTCCCCATCCTTTTGTTTCTCTCTAAAAAATCCTATCGTGAAACCCCCCCCCCAACCTTTTGTCCTCACAGGTCCAGTCGTCAGACCCCCCCCCCCTCCTTTTAAGGTAAATGGTGAATGTCTCGAAGTTAAGCCGAGACCACCATAAGGTAAATGGTGAATGTCTCGAAGTTAAGCCGAGACCACCATAAGGTATATGGTGAATGTGCCGAAGTTAAGCCGGGCCACCATAAGGTATTATTTATTTCTCTCTCTCTCTCTAGCTCACACTCTCTCTCTCTCTCTCTAGCTCACACTCTCTCTCTCTCTTGCTCTCTCTATCTCTCTCTCTCTTTCTAGAGATATGTTCTCTCTATCTCTCTCCAAGCACACACTTATTGAAGGCAACAAGTGTCATTTTTGACCTGGGTGCTCCTGGCTGTTTGATAAGGCAATGGTAGCCTGCACAAAGGGACCCCCGGTGTGTTGTGTTGTGTTGTGTTGTGTTGTGGTCTGTCTGTCTGTCTGTCTGTCTGTCTGTAGAAATATGTTCTCTCTCCATAAATATATTCCCTTAAAGATCCATCTGTTTCAAATGATAACAATGTTTTGGCAGCTACTTATTCAGCCAATGGTGCGAGTATAATTGTCACATTTCACTAGTCAATAGCTGGAAGTATTATATTGTATATTTCATTCCAATACTTGAGGTATCTAGTTTGATTTTGATTTAAATATCAATATCTAGTTCATAACTACAATTTCCGCACGCTCATTAAGTGCCCTCATCCTCTACGAATCAATAAATCCATAGCAATAAGTTGAAACCATCGGTAAAGCAATAGTTTCTGGACACATAATATTTTGACTATAATTTTGTAACTAATAGCATTCAACATCTATGGGAGAACAATATTTATGTATACATGTGATAATATCTGTAAATCCACTTTGTTTGTACAGACATATTACTTTTGGGCAACCAGGAAGGTTGTTCCACAGTTTCAATATGGAATATTGAAAAGTAATTAAAGTTGTACAATCTTGTAACTCTCCCAGTCTCTCTCTCTTTCTCCCTCTGTCTGCCTGCCTGTCTAAAGCTAGACCCTCCCTCACCCCCTCATGAAGACTCCTTCCCATCTGCGTTACCCCCCCCCCCCCACAGAATAGCTTTGTCTTTAATGCCCCACTCTGGCGTCGTTTTGAGTACTCGTCGTTAACGATTGTTCATGGTTATAGGTGGGAGCGAGGTCCTCCACTATCGGTCTCTGTGAAGATCGAGCCACAATAGAACATTAACGAGAGTTCCAATCATTATTATCTTTCACTTCTCCCATTCTTCTGAACTTTCCTGAGGCCGGCACGGTCTGTGTTCCTAAGCAGTAGCTCCATAGCGGACGTTCAGAGTAAATACCACCTATCTGATGATCCGCTAATACCATCCAATATGCATGCTTACATTTTACATTCAAGTCTGTTGATATTTTGCTATTAAAGACGCTAATTATTAATCTACGAGTCCCTCCTAACCCTTTACACTCGTAAAGTCCCCACCACCCCCCTCCAGGCCCAGTCTAACACCCCGTCCACTCACTGGCCTTCCATCTCTCTCTCTCCAACCCCGTCTCTCTCCGCTTCTCCTCCTCCACTGTCTTAATGAACCCCCCACCACCAATCTTCCTCCCGCTAAACCCTCCTCGTAAATCCAAACCCCAACCCCTCCCATGACACCTCTCTCTCTCTCTCGCTCTCGCTCGCTCTCTCTGTCGCTATTTTTAACAACGATAACTTCTATTTGTAGTTCCCCTTACCATCCAAGGATCTCATAGGGCTATCTGTGTACATATAAATGTACACACAGCGCAGAAAGAGAGTGTATTGAGAACACAAATTGCGGTTAAGTGGTAGCATTATGCTATAAGGTACCACAGTTTTCAGCCGGACAGGTAGAACTCAGAGAAGTTTCTGTAGTCGGCTGATTCGTTTGTAGTGTGCCCAGCCGCCATATTTGTAGTTCTTGATAGTGAATCCAACCCCCCCTCTCCCCTCCCTCCGATCCCCCCTCATGGATCTCCTCCTCGTCTCTTCCTCACGCCTGAACCTCCTCGTAAAGACCAACCCCCACCCCTCCCATGACACCTCTCTCTCTACCTATTGATTTCCCTGCAGATCACACAGCCCTGCAGCTTAAAGAGGAACACACCTAGGCTGTACCTTCAAACGCTCTCTACCACACACTGCCTTATTTACATTTCTTAAAAAAGGAGACTAAACCCCTTCCTATTGTCAGTTAAATTTAAGTCTTATCTCATTGTTCTTTCTCCCCCTTGCCCCCTCCCACCCCTAACACCTGGTAATATGTTGGAACAAGAATGTAAATTTGGTATATGTGATTGTATATTTGTGGGTCTGTGTGCTGAAATACAGGGAGCCAGTCCCTAGTTGATATCGGCAAAACACACAAATATTTGTGTAAGTTGTAATCAATGTTTTTGGATTCACCAGCATTCACCAGTTTAAACGATCTATAAATGTCTTGCATTTGTACTAAATTTGTTCTCTTTTCTCGTCAGGCCTTTGCAACCCGAGCAGTAATGGATGCCCGACATTCATCATTTTAATCGTTAACATTACTACAAATATTCTCTTTTCTAATCAGGGAGTGGCAACACAACGATCAGTTGCCCACGATCATCATTTTACTTCTGTGCATAAAATATTAATTCTCTTTTCTCTTTAGGAGGTGGCAACACAAGCATTATAGTTGCCAAACACTCATCTTTTTACTTCTCTGCATTGATCTTAATTCTTTCTCTCTCCAGGAAATGGCAGTATAAGAATGAATGCCAAACACTGACAGTAATTATTTTTTTTCAGGTTGCTAAGCCCTTCTGTCTATTCAACATGCGTTTTGTGTAGCAAGACAGATAGAGAACCAGGCTGGTTCAAATAGTCACCGGGTTCAACTGCTAGAATAATATGTCTAATTAATAAATGGTGCACATGGTTTTAAACGGTGCCCAAGGAGGCAGTTAGCTCAACTGCTGTAGACACAATTACAATACGTTTTTTGCGAATATTAAATCTACATGGGTTAAATTCTGCTATAATCAGCTACTATATACGAATAAACACTGTGTGAAATGTTCAAAGGTCAACTATTGCTTCCATTGGAGCGATTGCAATAGATATAATATCGTACCACCAATATGCATGCATTATCTTGTATTCAACAATTAGGAAAGCCGGATTCCAGAACCGAAAGAAGTCCTACAAAAGGGCACCAACCCAGGGGTCTTGCATCAACCAGATCCCTGTACGCCAGTTACACAGTGATCTTAAAATAGAAATAATTATCTAGACTCCACATCATGAACGATTAGCCTTTAAAGTTGTCCATAGCATGCATACCGCTCGTCCACAGAAGTCCGGGGATTATCCAGGCCTGGGGATTCTTATTAGAAGAGTTCTGAGATAACCTCCAATAGAGGGGTCCCCCCCAATAGAGGATCCTGAGGACAAGCGGTAGAAATGCATAGTTCAACAGACCTGACGAGGTCCAAAATACCAAAATAAGAAAGAATAAAATATATATTTCATTACAAACTATGAAAATAACTATTTTAATAAGTCTTCACATAATCTATGGTTAATAATTGGCAATATTTACAATTAAATGACATAAGTAGAATAAAATGTAATCCATAATTCATCCTAATTTTGATTAACAATATACGTGTTACGTTTTTTCATTACACGCCAAGACAGTGGATACTCGATTATTACAATACATCACAACCAGTTAAATGGTCAACCAAAACGCACAGCCGTACGTAACCCCGACTGTCCCCAACTGACAACGTTCCGGTAACAACAGAAGTATGATGCCTAATATTGAAATGCAGATTTTTAATATTAAGATATTTTGATAATGTTCAAATTTAAGTTTTGTATGTTTGTATTTTCCCATGTGGTCTTGTCACCCTGTTATTCTTCAGGGTCGTTCAAAATCCTTTGAGGTTAGTGGAAATCAGTTCTCACTCTGTTCCTTTGTTGTCCTGTGTTGGTTTGGGCCCGTTATCCTTGATCCCCAGTGAAGCGCAGAGACGCAAGTGATAAGGAACGGCCAACCCCATATTTATGACATCTTAAGGAATGATGACTTAGATGACCATATGGTTAACAAAGGCTTTTGGTTTGTTGTGAGGCAGCTGTCCTCAGCAACACTTCTGAATGTGTAAGAACTCCTGGCCACTCAGCGGACCTCTCTGCGGACCCTTTAGAAAATGCTCCGCAGGAAGAAATCCCATCTGAGGTCTCAAATTGTTGAATAATATGCTTATTTTTAGGTCTGTTGATGCATGTTATGATGCATCTTCGTTCGTGCTTTTCTTACGAATGTGTATATACAGATAAAAAATAAAATGAAAATAAAAATATAAAATGAAAACAAATGGTGGATTCATATACCATGTGTGAATGTCCTCTTGTGTGTGTCAGAGCCACCAAAATAATGGAGGTTACTCGACTGTTACATACACGAGGGGATATTGAAAGCATATCATATATAAAACTAAGATAATTAGAAAATGGTTCATTATAATTAACTTGCAATAACATTTGCTTCACCCAATAACTTCTGAATTTTTCTTTTAGGTTCAGTTTTTGTTTTGTTTTAGACATGTCACCCTATATTTAATACCCAGATGTGCATAATTGTTGTGAGTTCGGATGACTCTTATTCTACCTAGTTTAGACAGTTTTAATTGACCTGGCTCAAGATTCCCCCATAGACTTGGTGTCAGACGTTGGATTGTGGCGCTCCTTGGGAGCCTCCGAGCCACGCGTTGATCGACTAATCGTTCCTGCAGTGTTCTGAGGTGGTGACAGTGGAGCTCAATGGGAGGCTCCGGGAGAATTCACAATCACGGGCTCCTTCGGGGAGAGTTCAAGTGGGTCAGGATTAAAGGGTTAAATTAATGTATCGATTTGATGTTGACCAACAAAAAACTAGATAATTATAATAATAAATACTGTTCATGTAATGGTATAGTTAGCTTAGCTAAAAAAACTGTTTTGGAAATAGTAATGGACGTGTCCGGGACATGTATAGCTATAAATAAGTAAAGATAAAACTGCGTTTTACTTTACTTCACTTTGCTAAGACATATGCACGTTTGATGTGGTATGCAAAAGGCAGAGAATAAGGCGTATACACGTTTGATGTGGTATGCAATGTACATAGGAGTGAATCAAGTGTGGACAACATCAAATGCGAACAATACGTAGAATAAATGAAGATTAGGTCATCCAATATACATAGTTAGTGTAGGACAATCGGGAAGTATAATCAAGGTAACTGTTGGAACCAGATACGGTTACAAAGAAGTGATATTGAACATACAAATTTTAACATTGTTATTTCCCTTTTTTCATCTTTTTGGGTTTATAGATAAGAAATGGATTAGCGATACATCTGCTCGCCAGGGACAACATAGGCTCAATTTAGATTCAGAAGTAGTGGGTTAACCTTTCAAATGCCACTGCTACTGCTGTAACGCTTTGTTAAAACGTCAGCGTCTCATAGTCTGATATAAATTTTTTACTCTGATAAGTTACGGCACACAGGTATACTGACTCATGAAACATTTACGGGTTACTGCATTTAAGAACAGCGTGGTCTCAAGACGGCTGCATAGACCCACCACTATTGACCTTTGGTTTTGTATGTACTGGTCTTCATTTCTCTTCACAATAGATTGGTTTATGTACAAATGATTAAGGAAAGGAACTTCAACTTGGTTGCACTACACCGTTTTTAGGATTGGTTAATTTAATGCGCATGGCTGTAGCAATGCGCAAGGAGGGATATAATTATAATACAGACATATTTGAAACGCATACAATTTTCAGGTCCAATGTTTCCAGAAGCAAGATGAGTACCGTGTATCACTCTAACAGCTAACTTTGCACGTAATGCTTACGGTTAGATTCATGCTTACACTTGCATTTCTAGGGTCCCATAATGGACTTCCATTAGAACAATTAAAAATAGAATTATAGGAAATATGTTTTTGAACAACTAACTGCTGTACATTAGTTTGTATTTCTACAATAGAAACAAAAGTTCCAGAACCAGATGCAGACACACCCGGAGCCTATAAAACTACGTCCGCCGAGCAAGGAGCAACAGTCACATGAGGAAATCAAATAACGGCAGGATTTGAATCGGTTCTGTTTTGGTTTTCCACCATATAAAAAAAAAAAAAAAAAAAAGTATATATATTGTTTGGATAAATTACATGTATCATAATCAGTAACACTTCGTTCAGTTTACCAGATAAAAGTTAAAAGGAATATATATAGATTTGGATATGTTATTGACAGAGCAAGGAGGGGTAAATGCTATGATAGGCACAACATGTTGTACTTTTATCCCCAATAACACAGCTCCGGATGGGTTGGTGACCAGGGCGCTGGCATAATTACAATCCCTCAGGTTAGAATTGGCAGAGAACTCCGGCATTAATGACCCCTTCACAGGATAGATGGAGAATATGTTTGGGAGGTGGAAAGGCACGATCCAGTAAGTGCCGGTCGCGGGAATAAATGCAGAGACCGTGTTAATTGTCACCGGCTGCCGTTGTATTCCCTGTGCACGAGGGCTACTGCATCTGCTGATCACCACAGCAGTGGGCGCTACAGAAGCGCCAAGTGCCATTCAGGCTTACATGGGGATCAGATATGATCCGATGAAAGTGAACGATACATCACCTGAGGGGCCCGACCCTATCCAGCTGTAATATGTAGAATAGTCAACACCTATACTATTCTAGTAGAATCGCCTTTACATAAGATAATCAATATCCCGGATTTACTTGAATAAAAGATTTTAAAACAACCATACCAAACTATGTTTGTTATTGTGTAGTGTTGCTTGGTTGCGAGTGCAACCCGTTATTTCTGAATCGCTGCATTGATAATGGTACTGTTGATCTTTGAGACGGTTGTTTACAGGCCACCTGTTGCTGACACGACGACGACGGAGAACCTGTTTGGAGGCTCCCATGATGTAAAAGTAACCTCTCTGTGAGCTGAGCCCTTGACAAGGAGGGACGAGTCTTGGGTTCATGAATTACAGGCCCGACAGCGACAGAATACACCAATACACGAAGATCACCTGAACCACCCAAATCCATGCTAGCCTATCAATAATTTTGAAATTTTAAAATTTTGTTATGACAACTAATTTTTTACTTTACTTTTGCACATGTTGAAAATGTTATGACCTTGTTGCACATAGCCAAAAGTATTAGCTCAGGATTTCTATGGATACTTTTGTTTGTGTGCTGTTTGACCATATGATTGTATGATAACAAGATATATGTTCATTGTTGTATTGTTAAATAATGACCTGTATTTCCTATGGGACCCACAATGTGAATACCGTTTCAGTATTATCGGGAACGCGTAGTGGTTTTTCTCTATTCGATAGAGTTTCTCCCACACGGTTGATGGTGTTGATGATTTATCCTACTTTGACTATGTTTTCGGTGTGGTAAATGGTGTTTATGATTTAAAATATTATTGTATGGTCATCTGAGATGACCAAGGAGGGATTGTTACGTATTTTAAGAATCTAAGCTACCCACACATAGACCCAATGAAGCAGGACCAAACATATAAGCCGTAAATACTATACATAGCCACTAGGGGAGCAAGACCTTATTGAAGGCGGCTCCACCACAGAAGGCATCGCCTGAAGAAGCCGAAGCCACCACGCCCACTAGGCCACGACAGTCACGGACCTCTGCCCGTGGCTGGAAGTAGCCAGAGTTATTATCTCTCACACGTGTTCTACACGATTCCTAGACTTTCGCCATAGCCAGTTACCATACCGAAACATGCCTACTTTAACAATAAAGTCAGTTAAAAGCTATCCCGGACTTGAACCCTTTCCTTGAAGAACTATTCAGCACAGCCAACACTATCCTTGTTTTGTAATTGTACTTCATCGGCTCAGTTTCCCCCTCTTCCCAGCGTCCCTCCAGCCCTGCCACTGTCCCGTCTGGGAGAAGCACTCCATCCGCTACCCCACCTCAAGTGACGCCCCCTTCCAGTCCCAGCTTCTACAGGCCTGTCTCCCCTTTCTCTCTGCCTCTATCCAGCCCTGTCATGTCGGCGGTGAGGACCAGCTCTTCTCCTCTGGTTAGTGCAACTGTAATAACCTCTATACAGGTCTTACATACTGTAGCGTGTAGCGGATAGATGATTTATGATCTTTTTCATTTTCTTTATGTAGGTTGTATCAGATATGAGTCCTGCTCCTCCTGGTCCCCTCCCTGCTCCTCCTGGTCCCCTCCCTGCTCCTCCTGGTCCCCTCCCTGCTCCTCCTCATGCTGCTCCAGATCAGTTCTGGCTGCCGGTGGAAATGAGGAAGACCATTCCCCAGCAGGACCAGCGCTGGATTGCGTCCACGCTGTGGAGGAACCAGCGGCTGCGCCCGGACGTCCAGCTCTGGTATGAGCCACCGGTTTCTGCCCTCATCTACAACCAGGTCCCGTCACCAGACCGCTTTTTTATGCACCCTGCCCCTCCTCCGAGTCCCTGACCAAGGAGCAGTGGTTGGCGGAGAGGAGGAACAAAGATCACCCGTGTTGAATCTATATGTTATATGTTAAAATAAACATGTTTATATATTAACAAATGTTTTAAGAATTATTTGCTGGTCATCTTAATCGAATCATTAGCCAGATCCACTCCACAAGAGGAAGCACCATACTACTATTGCAATATAATATGCACACAAAATGATTTATAGTTGAAATACTTGTAGGTTGAAGATGGAGGCTAAATTGAGCATACAGGTCACAATACAAATAATAACTAAACAAGTAGCTTGCTAAAGAGTGCACAGGTGTGCTGTGAATAGCTGTATGGCTACAAAAATAGTGGAATAGAAAGTAACATAGTAATTAGAATATTCCCATTAAAATAAGTGCATATGTGTGTCAATGGAGGGCAAGGGTAATTATATTTGCGCAAGAGATCTTGAGTACATCCATGAATGAACCAAAACAAAAATTTGTCACCGGTAGGACTTGAACCGCCGACCTTCTGTTCCAAGGCAGAAGAATTGCAAACAAAACTCCACATTCTCAGGTTTTTATTTGTTTTTTATGTAATGAAATGTTTTTTTGTAATTTATGTCCTAAATTTCTCTCATTCCCTTCCCTTTCCCCTTTTTCTCCCTTTTTCCTCTCTTTTCCCTTCCTTTTCTTCTCCCCCCCTTCTCCCCCCTTTCCTTCCTTATTCCCCCCCCTTAAACGACTATTGTTCCCCAGCTTTGGCGCAGTAGGCAGCGTGTCAGTCTCATAATCTGAAGGTCGTGAGTTCGAGCCTCATACGGGGCATAGAGTTTTAGAAACTAACTAGAATCATGCATTGTAAAAATGTTTGTAAAAAAATCGGATACCCGTGCCCGGTTTAAAGAAACTTCATCTCCAGGCTGTCTTAATATACTGAAGGTATTACTTATGAGAATCTTGTGGCTTCTGAGAAGAAATTAATTGACAGCCATAAAACATGGCATTCTTAATTGAGTACAACCGTAGTTGAATTTGTCATAAAGATTTACATAATATGTGTTACATGGATTTTTATTATACTTAATATCATTCAAAGCGCAAAAATTGCTCTAAGCTTGACTCTTATTGTTCGCTGGTTCCCTCGTTGGTGCAGTTGGCAGCACGTCATTCTCATAATCTCAAGGTCGTGAGTTCGAGCCTCACACAGGGCACAGTGTTTTAGAAACTAAATAGTATCATGCATTGTAAAAATGTTTGTTAAAAAAATCGGATACCCGTGCCCGGTTGAAAGAAACTTCATTTCCAGGCTGTCTTAATGTACTGAAGGTATGACTTGTGAGAATCTTGTGGCTTCTGAGAAGAAATTACTTGACAGCCATAAAACATGGCATTCTTAATTGAGTACAACAGTAGTTTAATTTATCATATTGATTTAACATAATATGTGTAACATGGATTTTTATTATACTTAATATCAATCTTAGAGCAAATATTGCTGTAAGCCTGACTCTTGCTGTTCAATGGTTCCCTTGATCGTGCAGTAGGCAGCACTTCATTCTCATAATGTGAAGGTCGTGAGTTCGAGCCTCACACAGGGCACAGAGTTTTAGAAACTAAATTGTATCATGCATTGTAAAAATGTTTGTGGGTCATTCTACGAAACGGGTGCCATTTGAGTCCACAGCATTTCATGATCTTCAAAGGATGTAAAACATTGTCAAAATGTATTCCAAAAGTTCAAGGTTGTAAATGGTATTGTTTTTAATTACATGATTAATGTTTAAATAACATTGCAAAATTAAAACAAACACTTTTTAGACATTATTAGTAAGGATATGGCTGGTTTTGCCATGTCCGCAATGACCAACATGGAATTTGCATTAACCTTTTTAACTAAAAAATATTATTTCTAAACAAAACCTTTATTATACTAAGGATTAAAGTTATGCCCCTGACACTATACAATAGATTTATTCAAAATAAAACATTATTATATGCAAAAAAGGTCATTATTTGCGCATTTCCCCCATTTTGTCTTACAACCCCGTAACACTTACAGTTTCTGCCTATTAAGAATGCACTGTTGCTTTAAATGATATCAGAGAGAGGAAGTGACATCATTCGAACCCTTGCAGGAGTCAAGCTCAAGAGCAGGCAAGTTCCCACATTATTTTAAATTGTTTATTTGCTGTTTTTGTGTGTTAGACAGGGTCCGTCAAGCTTAGTCTTACAGCCCCGTAACGCATAATAGATAGGGAAACTGTTTTAATTTTTTTTTAAATCCAGTTGTAATGTTTAGAAAATGATATTTAAGTCTGATTAGTGTAGTTGCTAGCTCAGCTAGTTGACCACATGGTAAGCGGCAGCCATTTTAAGGTGAAATTTACCACCCCGTAACATACCACCCCGTAACACTGTATATTGTTACGGGGTGGTAAAGGGAGTTGTAGAGGGGTTATTTTTGCCATTTAAATATGAAATTCATTGTTTATATCATTTATATCATATTATATATTATAATAATATATTATAAAGAATAATAACATTCCATAATTTGCAGATTATCATGGCACCACTAAGTAATGCAGAAAGACAAAGACGATTCCGTGCCCGCCGGGACGCAGATCAAGAGAGGAGGCAGATGTACCTAGAGAGTGAGCAGCAGAGATGGAGACGAGATGTAGAAGGAGGGCAGAAGAAGTTAGTTAAAAACTTAAATGAAAGAGACCAGAGACAGCTAAGAAAGAAGTGGAGGGAACAGAATGGAAGGAGAAAGCAGAAAAAGGCAATGTTGGGGGCTTTCCATACCCCTCCTGAAAGCCAAGAGAATGTACAGCCAGGATCTGCAGACAGGCATCAGGCAGGACCTTCAAGGTAGTATTCAGTTATAGGGAATATAAGTGGAGAGTAGCCTAGATAAAAAGCCACCATGTATATTGACTGACATACTGAATTTGCTATTTTTTAGGCAACATGAAGCAGGGAAGCGGCTGTGGAGAAAGAATAAAGATCGCCTCAAGAAAGAAGTAGAGAAATTAACAAAATTGCTGGAGAAGGAGAGGAAGCGTTCAGATAAATACAGAAAAAAATACAAACGATCAAATAAAAGTGAGTCTCCACGCTCAAAAGTGCAACAATTGACAAAAAGTGGAAGATTAACACCAACAATCAGGAAAAAACTCCTCTACCATGAAGCTTTAATAGAAGATATCAAAAACAAGTACAAGACAGCAAGAAAAGAACGCGAAAAACAGCTTATCGCAAAGGTAACTGTTGGAGGGATTGTGAAGAGATACCAACTCCAAACATTTGCAGAAAAGCTACTAGGATTTTCAAAAAAGCGCCGCTTTCTCCAAGGTGAAACCATCAGCAGCACCACAAGAAAACCCACTAGTAGACTTCGTCCTGGCTTGAAAGCAGAGGTGCATTCCTTTTACAGAAGAGACGATGTCAGCCGGATAACTACTGGACGCAAGCAAACCATCACCCGAGGCAAGGTGAAAAAACAAGAGGTTTCTAATGGATACAATGAAGAACCTGCACAGAAAATTTGTTGCAGAACAGGAGCACTTCATTTCCTACTCCCTTTTCTGTAGACTGCGTCCATTTTGGGTTGTACATCCCACTCTGTCAGATCGTGAAACCTGTTTGTGCAAGATTTATGAGAATCTTGAATTTGTGGTCATGAAGATGTATCACTTGAAACTAATTGAGACAACCAATCTTGAGAGTTTAACCAAGATGATTACATGTGATTTCTCTAACAAGTGCTGCATGTACGATGAGTGTGTGGAATCCAAAAACAAAATTATCCAGCTCCCTCAGTTTGATGCTGTGAAGACAGTTACCTTCCCTCAGTGGGCCACAGCTCAGAAAGAAAGAGAGGACATGAAGGATGGAACCACTGTTAGGTACACATTGAAGAAGCTGGTGGAAGATTCCCAAGGAAATCTGGTGGATTTGTTCCATACCTTTCTACACAAATTCAAGAGGCACACTTTTAACATAATTCAGCAGTACTCTTACTGCAGAAAGTTAAAAGAGAACCTGACAAAATAAGAGGCAATAATTCATATTGACTTTTCTGAGAATTACTCTTGCAAATACAGCTCAGAGATCCAGTCTGTTCGCTTTGGCGCCTCACAAAATCAGACCACGCTACACACTGGTGT
The DNA here is from genome assembly GCF_902167405.1 of Gadus morhua. Lineage (NCBI taxonomy): Eukaryota > Metazoa > Chordata > Actinopteri > Gadiformes > Gadidae > Gadus > Gadus morhua. The sequence continues at coordinate 28,041,123 of NC_044055.1, read as the reverse complement.
GCTCTATCTAGGTGGAGACAAAGAGGTCGTGCCCTTTTGCTCTGTGTCACCCTCGAAACAAAAAGGGTCCTCCGGCTATATGGGAGCACATGGCTCCAGTGCTGGATCATGTGCAAACGAATTACCCTCTGGTGTCTGTCCTTCACTTTCTTAGTGATGGGCCATGCACTCAATATAAACAGAAAAGGAATCTGTACCTTTTCAGTACTGAGCTTGCAAGAAGAGGGCTGAAAGGTGGTACGTGGAACTTTTTTGAAGCCAGTCATGGGAAGGGGGCTCCTGATGGCGTGGGAGGAGCCTTGAAAAGAACGGCAGACCAGTTGGTCAACACTGGCAGTGACATCCCTGATGCACACACATTATTCTTGGCCCTCTCAAACACAACCACAAGCATTAAGTTGTTCTTTATTCCGGCGGAAGCTGTGGATCATGCAGTGCAGCAGATGCAAAATCAGATTCCCCCAGTGCCATCTATAATGAAGTGTCACCAAGTTGTGACATATATTCCAGGTGAGGTCCTCTATCGAGAGGTGAGCTGCATGTGCTCCACCAAGAAGCAGCTAAACTGTCAGTGCTTTAACACCTTGCATTTCAGTTTTCACAAGCCTGCCCCAAAAGCCCCAAAAGCCCCAATTGTGCCAGTGGAGAGAGAGGTGGAGAGAGAAGGCATCGATTGGGAGAGTGAAAATGTCATTGGGAGCTGGTGCGTGATCAAGTATGACAGTGACCTGTATCCAGGCATCATCTTAAATACTGATGAGACGCATGCACAGGTGAAATGCCTGCACAAAGGAGGAAATAACGGTAACACTTTATATTAAGGTACACCTATTCACCATTAATTAGTTGCTTATTAGCATGCAAATTAGTAACATATTGGCTCTTAATTAGTCATTATTAAGTACTTATTAATGCCTTATTCTGCATGGCCTTATTATACAACCAGTAAGCCATTAACTAAGAGTTTTCCCTCAATAACTTCAGAATTATTGCTTATTAGCAGTAAGTAAGGAAGTTGTTGCATATGAATTATGATCTTAATATGCTTTGCTTAGTATGGACTTTATAAGGTGGTAGTACCACAAGAATAGTTATTCTCCCTTAATAACTCTTAATGAATATGGTCTGTTCTTACATAAAAAAATACACAAAACTACAAGTGTTAATAGTGTCCAAATAACTCTAAATTAAGTCTTTGTTACTTAGAATATGTTCCCCATACTAAAGTGACATCTTGATCATTACTAATTCACTAGTAATTGAACACTTATTAACCAACACATGTTCCCTAATCTAAAGTTGCCTCCTTTTTACACTTAGTTAATATATTATAGCACATAACTACTGCAATGAACAAGCGATGGGTTACACCTTTGAAAAAAATGGATCTATCTATAGGTTCCCTCTCATTCAGTGGTAGAATAACAAAGACAGCACAAGTACAAATACCTCATTTATTAAACCACTGGTTCAGGTTTTCCCAAGGCTGACAACAAATACTGCCTGAAAATTCAAACACTGACAAGTATCAATGTTTATAAACATGTCATACAATATGGTATCAAATGTATAAGCAGGTCATACTGTATGATAATACAGGTACTCTATTGTTGAACATCTATGTGATCCTTTAACCAAAATCTGCCTGCTTAAAAAAAACAATATAAAATACTGCACAATTTTAAGTACAAAAATACAATAAATTGCAAAATCTAAAAAATATAAAACCTGCACAGCTCAACATGAACTTGCTCTTCATCAGCTAAACTACACTTGTCAAAGCTTAGAACAAATGTACTGAACTGTACAAACATTGCACTTTCACAGCCTAAACTTGCTCTATAATTACTGCATCAGGTGATTTATTTCCCCTGTGCACTAACAAGGATATAACTAAATCTGCACAGGTTAATATTTGACGTTTCCAATACAATACAACCGATCTTTAACTGAACAAAGCAGATCACTTAAGTCTTTAATATTTCATCAACAAGGGGAGGAGTTGGCCTTTGGCCTTCATATCCTCTATAATGCTCTTCTTCTCAGGGGTAATGTGGGTTGCACACCTCTTAGCAAAGGACTGCAGGGTCTCAGTTGCAGGATCATACTTCAGGGTCTTGAAGGTTTCAGGATCCACAATGCTGAGCTCTGCAATTGCAGCAGTCATCTTGATGGTTCCCCGGTCCACGCCATTGATTCTGAAGGCTTCAGTCATGGTGCGGACTTTGCTTAAGCTTTTCAAGACTTTTTTATATCTGCTGATAACCTCAGCTGGTCCTTTTGCTGAAAAATATATAAAACAAAAACAAAAGAACACGAGAAATGAGCACAAACAACGGCTTAAGGTCAGCTGAAATTGCTCAAACCGGTCACTTCTCTTTTGATAAAAGTATGAAGCATATTCTAGGAATGGGACAATCTGCTCATCTACTGATATGATTACATGCACAATATGTGGTTCAGAATTCAATACAAAAATGATACTCTAAGATCTGTTTAGTTGGTAAGTCTTACGGTTCAGAATTATGTTTACTTCTGAGAGACAAATCTTTCTAGCAATACATTTGATGTTGAATAATAATTAGTGTGAATGCTGCAAAATAAAATGGAGCTTTATTCTTGATGAAAGCCACATTTTTTACTTTAGACATTTAATTTTTATTTATCATCAAATTCCTAGTATATTCAGACTCTAGAACTGAAGATCTGTATTTTTGCCTCATAATTACTTCAGAACATATATTTTTAACAGCTCTTCCAATGCTTTTATTAATAATTACTTTTCATGACCACTTGTTGCTAACAGGGCAGGTGGTTCAAGTTATGCCATTCTTACCTCTCACATGAGCTTTTCCAAGCACAGCCACAGTTGCAGATGCAGGTGGCTGTGTCCAACGTTTCTTCCGTCTTTGGATGACAACATCACTGTCGAGGACTCACTGATGTTTGGAAAAGATGGGGGAATGACGTAATCTTCATCCATGTTACCATCGTCATCCTCGTCGTCGTCCTCCAAAGTAAATACTTTTGGTTGAGCTTTGATCAAATAGTAGGATAGATGAGACAAAGATCAGATTGTTATGAAGACATATCACACCTTTCATTACAATTACATTACATTTTGCAGATACAAGTTGCTCCCAAATCACTCACATGATTTCTTCTTTCCCATGATTTGCTCACGCAAGAAATTGCGCTCTTGCTCAAGATCCTTTATTGTTTTTTCTTGCCATTGGATCCTTGCTTCTAGGAACTCCACTTTGGAGATTGATCCTTAAAAACAAAAATGAGAGCAGGATACAAAAAATATTATGATTTGACAGTATTGAGTGAGTGAGTGAGAGAGAAAGAGAGAATGACATGCATGTAACAAAGGTAGTGGACCAGATATGGTGTGTGCGGCTGCCTCAACTTGATTTGTAAGCACATGTATACTGACAAAATCTGCCAACAACTTTAATCTCAGGCAGGAAAAATCCCTAGCGAAAAATGAAACTCTGCTAAGATACACTGCTAGAAAATGAGAAATCATTACCTGATCCAAAGCTGCTTATGCTGCTGCGATTTGGAGCAGAGCTTCCTTCAACTTCAGGACCTACAGTATGGCATAGGTACAACAAAATCAACATATGAATAGAGGACTTTCAATGTTTAAACACATTTGGACAAGCTAATTATTTAGGCATTAAAGTTACTTGAAAGTTGACAAAGAAAAATTTACCATCCAAATCATTTTTGGTCACCTCTGTCATCGAGTCATTTTTAGGGACTTTTAGGGACATTTTCTTCTTGGCCTTAGGCTGTAAAAATATAAATAAATTCATGTCACTATAACCGGCAAAATGTAACTTAAATAATCTACACAAGATTCAAAAGCTCTTCTTGTTCGAATGACTGCATAGTGCATAATTTATTTTTCATTACAAAATATGGTTCATACTAAAGCATTACATATGCACCTACATTCACATTTTATGTTAATGTTACAGTTTCTTTCCTACTATTCACCCAGCTCACGTGCACACTCACGCACTCAGCTAGCTTAACGTTACATTAGCTAATTAGCCTACACACTGCAGATAAATAGGAGGGTTTACTACTCTATAACCAGGCGCGTCGTTAGCAATTGAAAACATCCGGGGCTTTAGCCCCGGATGTCAGGAGCACCGTCCTGACTCCTGCGTGCTACAGTATCTTAATTAATTAAATAATTAATTAATCAATTAATGTATCGATTAATTAATTAAGGGCGCCCCCAACACATAGGTCGCCTATGCCGAGTGCCAGGGCAAAAATAAGACATTAGAATAGCCTATATAGCCTGCGTGCACCTACCCGATGTCAAGAAGCCATCGCTGCTCCGACGGACCTTTCTCCCCCAGCCAGGCAACGGCAAGTAAGTAGTGGTCTGCTTTTATGTTTCATTTTTAAGTTATTACTTATTTTCAGTGTAGGTTTAATGTTACAGATAAAAACATGCTTTATATTTAGTCAGAATTTCAGAGTTCTAATGTTTTCCCGGAATATGCATTCCTAAACTGTTCACGTCAAGTTCTCTTTAAGATCGCATGAGATGATATGTGCTATCGCGCGACCTGTAACCAGGAAGTAAACACTCGCTTGCATGAAATGATATGCGCTATCGCGCGACGTGTAACCAGGATGTAGATTTAAATAATGAAAAAATAATATGTTACTTTCTGTTACTTGCTTATGCTGTATGCAAGTTGTTTAAGAAGCTTATCTCCATATACATCTGAGCTGTACATGAATCTGTTAATGAAGTCTCATTTCGACTCCTTCCTCCACTTCACTATTCATGTTCTGTTGCTTGCAGTTAACTACAGCCGCCCTTCCTGGGTAACGCCACCACCAATCCCTGGTCATCCATTGAAGCCATCTCTCTCACTCTGCACAGTCACACTGTTGCCGCTTCATTCTCATTGTCTCATAATCTCATTATTATGGCTGCTGTGGATGCTTTAAAAAATAAAAAAAATTCTCTTAGGTAAAATCAAACCAGTGGGATGTTAGATTGAAAACCTCCAAAGCAATGTATTAAAAATCGAAAGACAGTCCTACGTGAAGTTTCTTTTTTGGGGATTTTCAAAATGAGGTACCAGAATGGATTGTCAACCCACTGTTTCTCAACCCTCTCCGATTATTACTATGAGTAGTAGTATTGCATGCATACAGTACTCACATCAGCGCCTATAGAGGCTGCAACCATTTGCTTTTCAAAAGATTGTAGTGTTTTAGAATGAACAACCAGAGGGACAAGACAAGACTAATTTTGATTGACAAGTTGGCTAGATTTATATATGTATTTATATTATTTTTTTATTTATAAGAATGAAAGAAATTGTGTAATGAAAGAATAAAACAATGATTGATGCATTTTTGTTTGAATAACATCTTGCTCCCGCGGCCAGTGCCAGCGCCGGCATTGCAAGGGGAGGGATATTACGTACATTTGCAGGAGGCGGGATAAGTGTGGCCGCTGTCACTCAGGTTTGTTTTGGTTTGACGCAGACAGCATGGAGGCAGAACAGACCGCAGAAGTCAACGCGATCGTCTTCAATGTTGCTGCAACGATGCAGCATATATTCAGAAGAGCAGCCAGTACTTACGTGTATGAAAGCAGCTATATATATATATATATATATATATATATATATATACACACTTTCTTTTTTTTTTTTACGGCAGAGATCCGGGGCTGATCCCAAAAGATCCGGGGCTATAGCCCCGAATGCCCAGGTCTAACGACGCGCCTGTCTATAACTATGTAAACGGCCCGAGGACGGGCGTTATGATGTGCTTACAAAACTCAGGGGGAGTTTCAATTAACAGGCTAGCGCTTAACTTACCATTTTTGTTACACGAATTTCCCTCTTCACTCTCCAAACTGTGAACGAAACGGCAAATACCCACCTTCTCCGAATCTTTGACGTGACTGGTGGCTCCCTTTGGATGATTGGATGAGGATGTCACATGACAGCATAGTAACAGTCAATGATTGGATGAGAGCAACATATCGGAGGAACACGGCTACGGATTGGTAGATTGTTATGTCAATTACTGTAATGGCACATCGCGCCATTCTTTGATGCAGGACTGCGAGACTGTTTACACATTTAGACATCAAAGAAGACGGGTGCGCGGGGCAATATTATGAGCTTTCAATCTAATATTATTCCATAGGTATAGGTTTAACAAATATGTTGTTGGGTTGCGAGTTTTTGAGTCGAATACATTTTAGACGGTGCCCCAAGGAAAACTACAAGTTCACCAGATGGTTAATGAAAGAAGGCCTACTTCGAAAATGGATGAAATGCCCCTCTTGCTCTCATGTTATGAAGTTGAAACGGTCCTACGGCAAAAAGGAGGCAGCATGGTGAGTAGAACAACTAGACATGTGCCTTATTTATTAATTCTTTCTTTGTGTGTAAGCATAGGGGAGTGTGCAGCATGCAGCCATCCAATTATATCTGCTAGAATTCAGTGGCAAATCCTATATTTTACGACAATTTTTTTAATACAGAAGTTATGAGTGGTGTACACACAAAATATGCTAAGTCACATCTAGACAGTCACAATACAAATCACACACACAGCTGCAAATTTTATTTTTTAAGTAAGCTACTGTTTATTTGGTAGAGATAGGGGTGTTAATGTTTCCACAAAGTTCTATATGTGTACAAAATCTGAAATGAAAAATGCCTTTTTACCAATTTTAGATCACATTCCTGGTCATATTGTTCACCTATTTAACAATACATGCCACCAATCAGCTTGACTTTAAACTTGTACATGCACAGGGATTAATTGATTGATATCACCCTTTTCATGCTGCGTGGCACGGAAGCACAAGTGGTGACGAGTAGAGTAGACACAGCTAAATTTACTCAAATGTCTAACCCAATTTAAGGTGTAACAGTTGTAGATATTACTTGTCAAGTAGGCCTAGAAATGGGACTGTTCTGTTGTGCTTTGAGATTGCATGGGGGGAGGGAATCACAAGGACTACTACCTTGTTCAATCCCAATCTTAGCTGTTTCAACACTTATACATAAACATCTATGTCCCCCTCTCCATCTTCATTTATGTTACATTTTTATTAAGTGAAATCAGCACAGTATCATAGGTTTTTATTTTGTTACATTAACCTTTGGATTTAATCATCAGGACATGCCGAGATTCCTGTCACAAAGGGAAAACGGTGTCGAGGTCCATCCGAAGTGGCTCAATGTTTGAGAATTCTCACATTCGACTGCATACGTGGATGCATTACATCTACAGGTGCGTGGTTTTACATTGTATAATAACAAAAGCCATCAAAGACAAACTCTTAACTCGGACCATAATGTTTTCTTTGAATGTTCTCACTATACTGTTGGTTGGGATGGGTCCTATAAGAGCCAATGCTTACGAGACATGAGTTTATACATTATATGGGAAGAATTCTGAACATTGGTCGAATTTATCAAGTATGTGTAATTGTATAAGTACTGGGTTGCGAAGAGTCCAATGTAGTACAAAGGTCTTGTGGATTTTTAGGTTTTAGGTGGTTCCCGGAAATTGTCTCAAAATAACTTAATTCATTGGCGAGAAAAAAACCCACACAAGTTCAAAATAACTTAACTTTTCTAAACAGACACTTCACTGTGCTAATTTACTCAGTATCCATTTTTTCGGTTGTTTCTTAAAACTCTTCAAAGATACAGCAGCTTTAATTTGTTTTGGGATTTTATTCCATTCCTCCCCTCATACAGGGAATGTTCTTCACCCTACTTTGCTTTTGAGATTTGTTGTTTCCGGTTAAATACACTCTTGTATTCAGGCTATGAGTATCTGCTGTGTCTGCAAATGGGACTGCAAATGAGAAATTATGGTTATAATTATGACAACTTAAGAAATTGGTTTTAACCCCCCACTTCTAAATTGTGTCATTGAAATATTTATCTGGTTGATCTATTACAGATTCGCCCAAGGCCTTCGACTGAGACAAGTGGACATGCTGCAGGAAGGAATTACTCGGAGTTCTGCAACTCTGAGTAAACTTGCAGACAAGCTGCGGAGAGTTTGCAAATCAGGAATGAAAAGAATGAGAAGAAGAGGCAAGCTGACTGTTGGACAAAGAGCAGAGATTGTTATGATAGATGAAAGCAAATTTGGCCATAAAAGAAAGGTATGAAAGTTACTTAAACACTTATGAGTATTACTTTGATGCCAAATACATGATTTTGTGTCTAAAAACATGTATTTGATGTTGGTTAAGTCTGAGCTAAACTCAGCTACTGAAAGTAGAGACAATACATACATTTAAAACCTGTTTTTGCCTGAGGTGCTTGGAGGTGTATCTGCTGTATCTCGAGAAGTAACTACTGCATTATGAAATAAGATGCATTGTAGTTCATTGATGCAATAGAGGGGAATGTCAGTTTTAAGAAACCACATTATTCCTACACCCCAGAACAGTTCAATATTTGTAAACATGCACCACTACTCCAAAGCTAGAGAGAACTTTTGAATTTTTGACTTATGATTTATTCTCTCCCATTTCCCACCATCATTGCAGAATCATTGTATTGTGAGTGCCATTGTCCTCATTTTGAAATATTTGCTCTTGTGAATTTCAGTACAACAGAGGACGGGCAAGCAACAGGAGTTCCTGGGTGTTCGGAATGCTAGGGATTAAGAATGACAGGAGGAGACCCATTCTTAAGATTGTGCATCACCGTTCAGTCAGGCATCTCTTGCCTCTAATAAAGAAGCATGTTCGTCGTGGAAGCTCTGTCATTTCAGATGGGTGGAGGTCTTA